>NC_083351.1:85678325-86367075 GCF_030254825.1 Meriones unguiculatus
TTTTGAGTTGGCCCACCCCAACTGTAGAGCAGGTCCTACAGATCTAGGACTACAGGACAACAACAGGAAAAAGGGAGAGGTCAAAGCTGAAAAGAGCAAGAAAACAAAGGAAGAGGAAGATAATGAGGAAGAACAGGAAGATGAAGATGATGAATAAGTTGGTTCTAGCGCAGTTTTTTTCTTGTCTATAAAGCATTTAACCCCCCTGTAAACAATTCACTCTTTTTAAAGAAAAAATAAAAATTAAGGCTGTATAAGATTTTGTTTTAAGCTGTACATTAGTACAGTCTGGGGGTTATAAATTGGTATGGAAACTTAAAGCAGGTTCTTGTGCATAAGCACAAATTAGTTATAGATGGGGACGGTAGGTTATTGTTTTGTTTTTCCTTTTTATTTATTTTTGTTTTGTTTTCATCTTCAGTTGTCTGTGATGCAGGTTATATGAAGATAATTGTTGTTCTGTTAATTGAATATCAGTCTGTAATTGCAGAAAAGAAAAATAAATGTAGCTGTTTTCTTGACATTTTGAATGCTTCTAAGTAAATATAATTTTTTATTAGAAAAAAAAAAAAAAACATCAGGGGTGGCACTGCACAAATTTGTCCCAGGTCTGGGAAGGTGGAGGCAAATTCCAACAGCCTGACAGCAAATCTAGCCTGAGTCAGCAAGCTCCAGCCAGCAAGAGTCTGCCTTAAAGAATGACATTCACTAAATCTGAGGATCAACACCTCAGGTTATCCCATGGCTTTTGTGCACATGCACACAGACGTCTATGCAAACCTCCGCACATATGAACTCACACAAATATATATAAAACAGATAGGGATATTTGAAAGCAAAACATTCTAGCTAACCAAACTTCATAAACAAAATATAAAGCAAATTAATATGTACAAAGAAATTAAAAATTCATCTTTATGAATCCTTCCTTGAAAACTCTTAGTTGATCTCTTTAACCTGATAATGACGTTAACATTGTGCATAGTCATATGTGTGTGTGCATGCGTGTGTGCATCAGTGTGTGTGTGTGTACATGCATGTGTGTGTGCCTGTGTGTGTGTTGCTGTGTGTTATAAAATACATGGAGGCCTAAGGAGTCTTCCTTGATCATTTTCCACCTTCTTTTTTGAGATAATATCTCTCACTGAACCTAGAGCCATCGATCCAGCTAGGCTGGCTAGCCACTGAGCTTTGGGGATCTTCTGTGCCCCACCTACCCTGCACTGGCATTACAGATGTGCAGTACTTCATCCAGCTTTTCACTTGGTTCCACAGATACAAACTGAGATCTTTGTGCTTGCATATCAAGTACTTTACTGATGCATGACATGGTCATAGCACAGCCAATAATGGTTTAAAAGGGAGGGGAGATAAACAATATCATTATCATGAAAGACTCACTAACAGCAAGCAATTAATTTGAATAAATAATTAAGTTTAGACAACTGACTAAAATGTCAAAACAATGTGTCATCAAAACAAAATTACATGCAGTTTAAAAATAAAAATAGATGATTACAAGGAACAGAAAAAACACTAGCTAATAAGAACCAAAAAAACAAAAACAAAAACAAAATACACAAAACTGGGATCACTGCCAAGGGGAGGAGCTGCTTCTTCAATAGTATCTACAGGTTCTGAAGCAAAAGCATGCTGACATTTAAAAGACAACCTTTAGTAGAATAAGAAAGATTACACAGACCCATTCTATATGCCTTCCAATTTATCAGAAAGATAACAATTTATAAAACAGAGGAAAATTTAGATAAAAAACTAAGTTTAATGGTGTACTTAAACTGATCATTTTATAAATATCAGTAAGCTGGATATACCCTCCCAAAATTATTAATAAACATAAAATTACTAGATATTGTAAAGAAAAGACTTTAAAGATAAAATGCATATCGTATTAAAAGATATTAAAAGAAAATAATTTGAAAATGTCCAAAATAAATGGTTAGGAAAATATTACCTTTTAATTATCTGTTTGCTATTAAATTACTGCTAATAAAAATACATTAAATTGAGCTGGAGAGATGGCTCATCAGTTAACAGCATGTGCTGCTCCTGCAGAGGACATGAGTTGAGTTATCAGCTCATGACTGACTTCAACAAGCCCCAGAGGCATCCAGTGCCTCTGCCCTCCAAGAGCACCTACACTCGCATACACACACATGCACACACGTGTACATAACCAACAATAAATCTTTTAAAAGTAAAAGACATTTGTTTGTTTGTGAAAGTTATCTCACTATATCACTCAAAATCCCCCTGCCTGTCTTCCTAATGCTAGAACTACAAATTGTTAAGGCTTAAAATTTAATAGCATGCAAAGCTTAATTCAAAGCAAAAATCATAAAAGAGTTTACATGAACCTGGAAACTCTTGACCATTCCTTAGCAGTGAGATCTCTGTATAAAAAGCTAAGGTTCCACCATTTGAAGGAATATTTGAATTTTGTTGATGATCTGCTTAAATATTTCAACAAGGGACAAGTAAATAAGGAAGACAATGCAGATAATAATTAAGCAAATCTATTTTAAAGCCAAGCCTTTGAACATAAAATGCAATCTAAAAAGAAAGTAATTTGGAAATATGTAAAATAAATGGCTAGGAAAGTGTTATCACCTTATCACTTTTAATCTGGGCAGATTTTATTGTTACTATTACCTAATAATGGTATGTTATAGCTAACTAACTTACCCAAATGCTACTGCTAAAACAAAGCATAAATTCAAAGCCGGCAATCCAACTCGAATCTGAGGAATTTTAACAACAACATTAGAAGAGAACTAGAAAATAAAATGGAAAAAAAAATCTCAAGCTGTACTACAGAGCAATAGTAATAAAAATTGCATGGTATTGGCATAGAAACAGAAAGGAGGATCAATGGAACCGAATAGAAGACCCTGAAATAAACCCACACACCTATGAATACTCGATTTTTGACAAAGAAGCCAAAAACATTCAATGGAAAAAAGACAGCATCTTCAACAAATGGTGCTGGTCTAACTGGATGTCTACATGCAAAAAAATGAAAATAGATCCATATTTATCATCCTGCACAAAACTAAAGTCCAAGTGGATCAAAGACATCAACATAAAACCAGATACGATAAATCGGTTAGAAGAAAAAGTGGGGAACAGCCTCAAACTCATTGGCACAGGAGACAACTTCCTGAACAGAACACTAACAGCACAGGCTCTAAGAACAACAATCAATAAATGGGACCTCATGGAACTGAAAAGCTTCTGTAAGGCAAAGGACACCATCATCAAAACAAAACGACTGCCTACAGATTGGGAAAGAATCTTCACCAACCCTTTATCTGACAGAGGACTAAGATCCAGTTTATACAAAGAACTAAAGAAGCTGAAAAGCAGCAAACCAAGTAATCCAACTAAAAAATGGGGAACAGAGCTAAACAGAGAATTCTCAATAGAGGAATATCAAATGGCAGAGAAACACTTAAAGAAATGCTCAACCTCATTAGCCATTAGGGAAATGCAAATCAAAACGACCCTAAGATTTCACCTTACACCCATCAGAATGGCCAAGATGAAAAACACAAATGACAACACATGTTGGAGAGGTTGTGGAGAAAGGGGAACCCTCCTCCATTGCTGGTGGGAATGTAAACTGGTACAACCACTTTGGAAGTCAATCTGGCGCTTTCTCAGACAATTAGGAATAGCGCTTCCTCAAGACCCAGCTATACCACTGCTAGGTATATACCCAAAATTTGCTGAAGTACACAACAAGGACATTTGCTCAACCATGTTTGTAGCAGCTTTATTTGTAATAGCCAGAACCTGGAAACAACCCAGATGTCCATCAACGGAGGAATGGATACAGAAATTGTGGTATTTTTACACAATGGAATACTACTCAGCAATCAAAAAAGAAGAAATCAAAGAAATCATGAAATGTGCCGGCAAATGGTGGGATCTAGAAAAGATCATTCTGAGTGAAGTATCCCAGAAGGAGAAAGACAAACATGGTATATACTCTCTTATATATCATATCCCTACAAGATATGATAAACATAATGTAATCTATACACCTGAAGAAGATAATCAAGAGAGCGGACATGGGGTAAGATGATCAATCCTCATTTAGAAAGACAAATGGGATGTGCATTGTATGACAGGAGTCTACCGCAGAAGGCATCTGAAAGACTCTACCTAGCAGTGTTTCAAAGCAAGACTCATAACCAAACCTTCGGCAGAGTACAGGGAATCATAGAAAAGAAGGGGAGTTAGTATGATGTGGAAAGGATAGGAGCTCCACAAAGACCAAACTTATCTGGGCACAGGGTCTTTTCTGAGACTGACACTCAACCAAGGACCATGAATGGATATAACCTAGAACCTCTGCTCGGATGTGGCTAGTGGTAGCTCAGTAACCAATTGGTTTCCCATAGTAAGGGGAACAAGGACTATTTCTTTCTTTTTTTTTTTTTTATCTTTTAGGGCGGGGATTATTTTTATTTATTTCTTTTTCTTTTTTTTAATTATTAGTTACATTTTATCAACTCTGTATCCCAGCTGTATCCCCTGCTCCTTTATTCCCTCACAAGCCCTCCCTCCCTCCTCATCTCTTCCCTGCCCCTTTCCAAGTCCACTGATTGGGGAGGACCTCCTCCCCTTTCATCTGACCCTATTTTATCAGGTATCTTCAGGGAACAAGGACTATTTCTAACAGGAACTCAATGGCAGCTTCTTTGACCTCCCCACCCCCCAAAGGAGGAGCAGTCCTGCTAGGCTACAGAGGAGGACATTGCAGCCATTCCTGTTAAAACAGGGTCAGGTGAAAGGGAAGGAGGTCCTCCCCTATCAGTGGACTTGGAAAGGGGCAGAGAGGAGATGAGGAAGGGAGGGTGGGATTGGGGAGGGAATGAGGGAGTGGGATACAGCTGGGATACAGAGTTAACAAAATGTAACTAATAAGAAAAAATAAAATTAAAAAAATAATAATAATAAACCTCCACTCTAAGCATAGGCACACGCAAACACATTCCTTAGTGACTGGTAACCATGAATTTTCTGCTCATGTGTCAGTCCTCACCAGGGTGGACTCAGAACATCAGCTGGGCTGGATGCTAGAAAGCAAATGTGTTAGGACTCCCCAAGGTCACCCCTACTTTATGAAATGAGTGTTTGAGTCCTTAAAAGTCATGTCTTGAAATCATGAACACCACAGTGGTAGTGCTAAGAGGTGGAAGCCTGTGGGATATGTTTAGGTCATAAAAGCAGAGCCCTTATGAATTGGTGCCTTTATAAAACAGCAAATTGATAAAGCTCCCTTGCTGTTTCCTTGGCCAGTGGGTGCTGTGTACGAACCAGAAACTGAACCCCTACCAGACACTGAACTATTTGTTCCTCGATCTTAGACTCTTCAGCCTTCAGAAAGGAGGAACAAATTTCTGTTCTTTATAATATAGACATTTTATGGCATTTCATTAAGATCATCCAGAATGGGTTGACATGCAGTTTCTGTAATTCTTTAGATTTCACAGTGGCCCCTTGTACTCATGGTTGAGCTTAGTGAATACAATGAAAATATACAAAGCAAAGTCACTAATGAAGAAAAGGACAAGAAAAGTGGTCTGGAGGAAACCAGGTGCAAGCATCCAAAGGCTCTGTCCATCATGAACTGCCAAGAACCTGCTTAACTCCTGCAGCAAACAGCTGGGGTATCAAATGACAAGTGTTGTCTACCAAAGAGCCTCACTGAAGGTTCTGTGCCAACAACAGTTTCTACTGGATACTGACAAAGAGCCATCCTCTGCTTAGTCTGAAATTTCCCCAGAAGGGAAACAGGTATTAAACATCACCTGGGAGGACACTCTGTGATCATAAAGCTATTGCCATATAAACATGAGGACCTAAGTTCAGACCCCTAGAACCTACACATATGCCAACTGGGCACAGAATACTAATGAAGGATGATTCCCGACATCAACCACAGGCCTCCACATACATGTGCACAGAAGTGCAAACATATGCATGCACAATAACACACACACATAGAATAAAAATGGAAAATAAATGCTTTTTTGCACAATTTTACCCGTTGTGAACTACATATTAACAGGGAACATTTTTGTTTTGCTTTGCTTTTTAATGCCAATGTAGTGAACTGTCACCAGCTGTATTCTGGAGCCCAGCAAAGGGCCAAGCTTGCCTTCAGGCTTCTCTAAAAACAGTTTTTTCTGAATAGTGAATAGCAAGCACTCAATTGCTTGTTATTCAGCAAATGAGAATTTGCTGTTATGACTGAAAACCGATTAATTCTGAGAAAGTTTTCGATAGTAGGTGTAATTTTCTTGTAATAAATTTCTTCATTACTCTGAAGTCCAATCTGCCACTAAAATAAGTACTGGTAATAACTAGTTTTTTCTGAACCCCAGTCCTGGTTGCCACCAATGCAGGGACAGACTCTAGCATCCTAAAAGATTAAAATGAAAGAAGCCATTGCACATAATGGTGGCTACTCACCAGCTCTGTGGCAATTTGGTTGCCATCTCCACTTCACCCTCTGATTCACCACACAAGGCAAACCAGTGAGTTATAAAGCTTTGAACACATTCCAGGATGGCAAAAGATAGCAAGTCATTAGACTTCACAAATTGCAGCATTCAACCTAGATAAAGGTGCATTAGTTAGGTGCCCAATACATTGAGAGCAATGACTAGTAATGAAGCTGAATTCAGACATGTACTGTGCACTGAAACAGTACAAAGCCTTTCCATGGGAAAGTTGAAGTGAATCACTGAACACCTTCCCCATCAGGTAAGCAAACTGAGGGAAGTGGTGTGGCAAAGCAATTGAGAATGAGACAGACAAAGTCTTCACCCTCATTACCAAGACAGGAGTTACAGGGCTGGCACCATCAGACAGGAGCCCTGGCTAATATCCTTATACATGAAAGTGATAACATGATGTTAAACCCTGGCAAAGAGGTAATATGCTGTTATCACATTTGTAATGCTTTTGACAGTGTCTCAAGCCAGTCCCTGTTTTATGTCCTTACTGTTAGAATTCATGTACTGTATTTGAACAATCTGTTCAAAAAATCTTTTCTTTGTAAGATCTTCAAAGATTACTTAGATGACATTGCAGCATAAAATTTGCTGAATATTGTGAATAAAAGTGGGCATACTTGGGTATTTCAGTATTTAAGGAAAAATATCTATGTAGTTCTTTCATTTGAGAGCTTGATTTTTAGAACAGCTCATTTTTTCCCAAGCCCATTAGTAAGGCAGAGAGAATTTTAGAGAATTTCACCAAGTTCAGAATAGACTAGATAGTTAAGAGAAAAGACAATAAACAAACCAACAAGATGGTCATTTTCCTTTGGGGGGGCTATTCCCTCAATTCCTATTTCCAGGATTTATTCTCACCTTCACTTTAGTCTCACTTATTTAGCTTCTCCTCCTGAGTTTTGCTTACTTTAGCTGATATTCTGCATTCCCTTCCTAAATTTAAACTCTCCTAATGACTTGATATCTACTAACTTGACTTTCCGTATGCATGACATTTTCTGTAACTGTTCAGGCAGCCAGGATCTAAGGCTATAACAGGGAAGATGTGTATACAATAAGGAAATCATGAAATGTGCAGGCAAATGGATGGAACTAGAAAAGATCATCCTGAGTGAGGTATTCCAGAAGCAGAAAGAAATACATGGTATATACTCACTTATAAGTAGATATTAGTCATATAGTATGGGATAAACATACTAAAAACTCTATAGTCCTAAAAAAGCTAAACAAGGAGGAACCTAGGGAAAAGGCTTAATCCTCATTCAGAAAGGCAAACAGGATAGACATCAGAAGTAGGAGAAGTCAGGAAACAGGACAGGAACCTACTGCAGAGGGCCTCTAAAAGACTCTACCCAGCAGGGTATCAAAGCAGATGCTGAGACTCAGAGCCAAACTTTGGGCAGAGTGCAAGGAATCTTATGGAAGAAGGGGAAGACAGAAAGACCTGGAAGGGATAGAAGTTCTATAAAGAGACTAACAGAGCCAAAAAGTCTGGGCCCAGGGAGCCTTTCAGAGACCGATACTCCAAACAAGAACCATCATGGAGAGGACCTAGACCCCCTGTTCAAAGGAAGCCCATGGATGCTCAGTTTCCAAGTGGGTTCCCCAGTAAGGGGTACAGAGGCTGTCTCTGACATGAACCCAGTGGCTGGCTCTTTGATCACCTCTCTCTTCCTGTGGGGTCCAGCCTTGGCAGGCCATGGAGGAAGATGATGCAGCCAGCCTTGATGAGACCTGATAAGCTAGGGTCAGATAAAAGGGGAGGATGACTTTCCTTATCAGTGTACTAGGAAAGGGGCATAAGGGAAGAAAAGGGAGTGTGGGTGGGACTAGGAGTAGATGCGGGAGGTGGCTACAGCCAGGATACAAAGTGAATAAATTGTAATAATAAATTAATAAATTTTTAAAAAAGAAATTTAGGAAGACAGTACAGTCTTTTGTAAAAATCTTCAAGTTCATTTTGAGAGCCAGAAGACTGTCATTTTGATCTTAAAAAGACAGAAGATTTACACCCTCCATCCAGGGCCTGCTGTACCCAGACATAATGGATACTTATTTAATACATCTCTTTAGGCTGACCTTCAACCTTGTCCTGTGATGACAAAACTGATTCCCATTATCTTGGCACATAATACCTTTTTTCCTTCCCCATGAAGGTCTGGAATAAAAATTTACTTTCTGATTTTTTTCTATGTACACTAACTACTGGTACGGTATCTGCATTTACTACTTTTACTCTCCCTCCCTCAAAAGTCCATTTACATTAGTAGAAAGTGAGCCCAAGACAAATATCTTGAAAATGTTAAAGAAATTATTTCAGTGAATAAGACAAAATGCTTCAAACCAAAGTTGGGTAGTAAATTCTGCCTGCATCTGTCCAAGCATACAGCCATATTTTACCCTCTCTTTATTTTGCATTTTAATTATAGATTTATTACATTAAATGACTGACCTGTTCTGCACTCTAGAGCACTTTATAAATTTATGGCCTTCTTTTGAATGAGGATATGTAGTTTGGATTCATCATTTATATCACAATAGATGGCTTTTGCTCCTAATCTTATTACTCATTGTTGCCAGTCCTCTCTGTACCATCTTCAGTCAGAAGGTTGGTTGATTTAACTGATCGCTATAAAAACAAAAGACCTGACAGATGTCCTTCTTTTTCTTTTCATTTAAGATTTAAAAAAAAAAAAAACACCTTATTTTGTTCTTATTCCATAATGGTGTAGCTCATTGAATTTCAGATGAACACTGCTGTTTTCATTACAACGCAATTCGTAATTAAGCAATAAAAAATATAGTCTAAGATAAGACATTCCTTATTGGGCTATTTTACAAGTTGAATACATAGAAATTCTATTTTGTATTTATTGTTCAAGTAGTAGAAAAGACCCTGACTTTCTAATTTCAAAATACTAAATTTATGTGTAATTAAATTACTGTTGATTGAACTTTCAACATTTATTTCATCAATACAAACTCAGGGGTACAGTGTGCCAATTTTATGTTACACATTTACAGCATAATAGGGAAGGTTAGTTAATATTTCTATCTTCTTACATTCTTTAAATCTGTTGGCTGACATACAAAAATGGCTCTTTATGGAGTGCAGTGTGTTTTTCAATACATTTTTACAATATGCACTAATAAAGTCAGCTAATTAATGTTTCTAGTCCTTCTTTGTGTTTGGAGCCTTTGAACATCTCATCATTCATTAGAGCCAGATGAGCCATCAGAATGAACTCCTTACATCAATCTGTGGTTCTGGATACTTAGCCTCTTTTTTTTCCATAATTTTATTTTTCTCATTAGTTACATTTTGTTAATTCTGTATCCCAGCTGTATCCCTCATTCCCTCCCCAATCTCACCCTCCCTCCCTCATCTCCTCCCTGCCCCTTTCCAAGTCCACTAATAGGGGAGGAACTCCTCCCCTTTCATATGACTCCCTTTTGTCAGGTATTTTCAGGACTGGCTGCAAAGTCCTCCTCTGTGGCCTAACAGTACTGCTCCTCCCTTGGGAGGTGGGGAGGTCAAAGAGCCAGTCATTGAGTTCCTGTTAGAAATAGTCCTTGTTCCCCTTATTATGGGAAACCAATTGATTACTGAGCTATCACTGGTCACATCCGAGCAGAGGTCCTAGGTTTTATCCTCTCATGGACTTTGGTTGAGTGTCCATCTCAGAAAAGACCCTGTGCCCAGATACGTTTGATCCTTGTGGAGCTCCTATCCTTTCCACATCAAACTCCCCTTCTTTCATATGATTCCCTGCACTCTGCCGAAGGTTTGGTTGTGAGTCTTAGTATCTATTTTGGAGCACTGCTAGGTAGAGTCTTTCAGATGTTTTCTGCAGTAGACTCCTGTCATACGTTCAATGCATATCCCATTTGTCTTTCTAAATGAGGATAGATCATCATACCCCGTGTCCGCTTTCTTGAGTATCTTCTTTAGGTGTATAGATTTCATTATGTTTATCCTATCTTTTAGGTCTATATAAGCGAGTATATTCCATGTTTGTCTTTCTCCTTCTGGGATACTTCACTCAGAATGATCTTTTCTAGATCCCACCATTTGCCTGCAAATTTCATGATTTCCTCCTTTTTGATTGCTGAGTAGTATTCCATTGTGTAAAAATACCACAATTTCTGTATCCATTCCTCCGTTGATGGACATCTGGGTTGTTTCCAGGTTCTGGCTATTACAAATAAAGCTGCTACAAACATGGTTGAGCAAATGTCCTTATTGTGTACTTGAGCAAATTTTGGGTATATGCCTAGCAGTGGTATAGCTGGGTCTTGAGGAAGCGCTATTCCTAATTGTCTGAGAAAGCGCCAGATTGACTTCCAAAGTGGTTGTACCAGTTTACATTCCCACCAGCAATGGAGGAGGGTTCCCCTTTCTCCACAACCTCTCCAACATGTGTTGTCATTTGTGTTTTTCATCTTGGCCATTCTGATGGGTGTAAGGTGAAATCTTAGGGTCGTTTTGATTTGCATTTCCCTAATGGCTAATGAGGTTGAGCATTTCTTTAAGTGTTTCTCTGCCATTCGATATTCCTCTACAGAGAATTCTCTGTTTAGCTCCATTCCCCATTTTTTTAATTGGATTACTTGGTTTGTTGCTTTTCAGCTACTTTAGTTCTTTATATATACTGGATATTAGCCCTCTGTCAGATAGAGGGTTGGTGAAGATTCTTTCCCAATCTGTAGGCAGTCGTTTTGTTTTGATGATGGTGTCCTTTGCTTTACAGAAGCTTTTCAGTTTCATGAGGTTCCATTTGTTGATTGTTGCTCTTAAAGCCTGTGTTGTTGGAGTTCTGTTCAGGAAGTTGTCTCCTGTGCCAATGAGTTCTAGGCTGTTCCCTACTTTTTCTTCTAACAGATTTAGCGTATCTGGTTTTATGTTGATGTCTTTGATCCACTTGGACTTTAGTTTTGTGCAGGGTGATAAATGTGGATCTATTTTCATTTTTCTCCATGTAGAAATCCAATTAGACCAGCACCATCTGTTGAAGATGCTATCTTTTTTCCATTGAATGGTTTTGGCTGCTTTGTCAAAAATTGAGTATTCATAAGTACGTGGGTTTATTTCTGGGTCTTCAATTTGGTTCCATTGATCCTCCTTTCTGTTTCTATGCCCATACCATGCAGTTTTTATTACTATTGCTCTGTACTACAGCTTGAGATCGGGAATGGAGATACCTCCAGATGATCTGTTGTTGTATAGGGTTGTTTTGGAGATTCTAGATTTTTTGTTTCTCCATATGAAGCTGAGAATCTTTCTTTCAAGGTCTGAAAAGAATTGAGTTGGTATTTTGATGGGCATTGCATTGAATCTGTACATTGCTTTTGGCAGGATGGCCATTTTCACAATGTTAATCCTACCAATCCATGAGCACGGGAGATCTTTCCATCTTCTGAGATCTTCTTCAATTTCTTTCTTCAGAGACTTGAAGTTTTTCTCAAACAGGTCTTTCACTTGCTTGGTTAGTGTCACCCCAAGGTACTTTATGTTATTATTGGCTATTGTGAAGGGTGTTGTTTCCCTAATTTCTTTCTCGGCCCTTTTGTTTTTGGTATACAGGAGGGCTTCTGATTTTTTTGAGTTGATTTTGTATCCAGCCACTTTGCTGAAGGTGTTTATCAGCTGAAGGAGTTCTCTGGTTGAATTTTTGGGGTCACTCATGTATACTATCATATCATCTGCAAATAGTGACACTCTGACCTCTTCCTTTCCAATTTGTATCCCCTTGATCTCCTTTAGGTGTCTTATTGCTCTGGCTAAGACTTCAAGTACTATGTTGAAGAGACATGGGGAGAGTGGGCAGCCTTGTCTTGTCCCTGATTTCAGTGCGATTGATTTAAGTTTCTCTCCATTGAGTTTGATGTTGGCTGTAGGCTTGCTGTATATTGCCTTTACTATGTTTAAGTATGTGCCTTGTATCCCTGATCTCTCCAATACTTTAAACATGAATGGGTGTTGGACTTTGTCAAATGCTTTTTCAACGTCCAAGGAGATGATCATGTGGTTTTTCTCCTTCAGTTTGTTTATGTGGTGGATTACATTGATGGATTTCTGTATGTTGAACCACCCTTGCATGCCTGGGATGAAGCCTACTTGGTCATGGTGGATGATATCTTTGATGTGTTCTTGGATTCGGTTTGCAAGTATTTTATTGAGTATTTTTGAATCTATATTCATAAGAGAAATAGGTCTGAAGTTCTCTTTTTTTGTTGGGTCTTTGTGTGGTTTGGGTATCAAGGTAACTGTCGCTTCATAGAATGAGTTTGGTAATGTTCCTTCTGTTTCTATTTTGTGGAATAGTTTGAGGAGAATTGGTATTAGCACTTCTTTGAAGGTCTGGTAGAATTCTGCACTGAAACCATCTGGCCCAGGGCTTTTTTTGGAGGGGAGGCTGTTAATGACTGCTTCAATTTCCTTGGTGCATATAGGGCTATTCAGTCTTTCTATCTGATCTTGACTTAATGTTGGTAGATGGAATCTATCAAGAAAATTGTCCATTTTGTTTAAATTTTCAAATTTTGTGGTGTATAGGCTTTTGTAGTATGACCTAATGATTGTTTGGATTTCTTCAGTGTCTGTAGTTATGTCCCCCTTTTCATTTCTGATTTTGCTGATTTGGATAGATTCTCTCTGCTTTTTAGTTAGCTTGGCTAAGGGTTTGTCTATCTTGCTGATTTTCTCAAAGAACCAGCTTTTTGTTTCATTGATTCTTTGAATAGTTTTATTTGTTTCTAATTGATTGATTTCAGCCCTGAGTTTGATTATTTCCAGCCTTCTGCTCCTCTTGGGTGATACTTAGCCTCTTATGTGCTTTCCAACCTCAGTAACTGCTTTTATCAGCCCAGTTGCTTTGTAAAACATCTCATTATAAAGGAAAACATATGGAATTTATCTTTTTGCTCTTGACTTATGTAACTTAATATGATCTCCTCCAATATGGTTATATCTGTTTTGTTGAAAGAGATAGAATATTATTCTTTTGTGGCTAAGTAATATTCTACTCTGAGAAACTTTTCAGACTTAATACACTACCCGAACATCCAGCTCCCAAAGTGATTGATTGCATCAATAGAAACACAATGGCAGTTACTGATTTTGCCAATGGACTTGAGATAATTTTTTAAAATTCTATATTGGTTATCTTTTTCATTTATCTGACAAAAAGCAACTTAAGGAGGGCCTTATTTTGGCTCACAGCTTGAGGGGACGATCACAGTCTATCATGGTGGCAAAGGCATGGCAGCAGGGTCATGAAGCAGCTGCTTACTGATAACATAATCAGGAAACACAGAAAAATGGATGTCTGTGCTGGGCTTGATTTCTCTCTTTCATGCTATCTAGAACCCCAGGTCATGGGAGGGGACCCATATTCAAGTTAGGTCATTACATCTCAGTTAAACCAAACTAGAAACTTAACCACATACACTTCTCAAAGGTCACTCTCTAGATTATTCTAGAACCAGTGAGGCTGGCAGCTGAGAGTAACTATCACAGGCTCCATTTTCTAATGTGTTTAGGAATCCTTGTCTAGGTTTGGCTTCCCAGACAAATTTCAGACAATGTTTTAGACTGTGAAGTTGAGGTGCTTACAAACTACCAACACAGACACCTTAATTAACTCAAACATTTCCAATGGAGATATGGCAGACACAAGTAAATTAATACTGGTAATTTCTTAGAAGCTATTACTGTATCATAAACAAACATATAATACCATAAAAATTATTAATCCTCCTAAGACTTGCATTGGATGGATGAATGGTATCTAAAATTATCCAAACAATCTTTCCACATACAGTAAGGCAGACTTCATACAACATAGGGAAGATGAGGTGAAGTGGAAGAACTCACATAAACTATTGTATAAACCAATATACTCTGACATTGTGGAAGGCAAAGTCTGGTTCTCAACAATGCATTAAATTTCATTTTTTAACAAGAAAAGTCTAAAACATAAGTTTGAGAGCATTATAATTAGTTACCTATAAGCCTTTTTCTGTCCTTCAATATTATAATTACTAAAAATAATTTGTTAGAATGAGAAAATAGGAATGTGAAGTAAATAATATTTTATGAAGTTCCGTATTTCATAAAATTTTAATTAACCTGATATTTCCATTTTTTAAAAAAATTGCTTCTGGCTATTAAATATTAAACATATTTTTAAAAGCAAAGTCACATTGCAAATGTAGTAAGATTTAAACAGGACTCTAAGTCCTTGATGCACTGGGGCCACTTAAAGAAAATAAGCTGAAAAAGATTCACAGAGACATAAAAAGTAACTTAACTGAATTAATATTTTCACAGAAATGTATATTTCATTTGCCTCTACCATGAGACTGTTAGCTTATGAGACACAATAGGTACCTCTCACCCTAACTTCTGAGGGAAAGCAGGCACGCGGATCATATCTAAACACTAAATGGATGAAATGAAAATAACTCCAATTCACCTAATTACCACTTCAAGACAAGAAAGCATTCTAACAGTGTGTTCAGATATGAAGTCCATTCCCATACTGTGTCTTACTGATAAAGTATCGAGAAGACAGTGAAGAAAAGGAGGTGTGTTTCAGTTTCTTTCTGCTATTGTGATAAACAGTCTGAACAAAAACAACTTAGGGGAGGGGAGAATATAACTGGCTTATACTTTCAGATTCCAGTCCATCACTTGGAAAAGTCAGGACAGGAACCATGGAGACACACTGCTTACTGGCTCACATACAGGCTCATCCTTAGTCCAGGACCTCCAACACTTTTCCACAGTGGAATGGGCCTTCATACCTCAATTACCTATTAAGATCTCACAGGTGGTTTTATCCAGGAAGTCTCTAACTAATATTCCCTTCTCAGATGACTCTAGGGCCTAGAGTATAGACTGGGTCAAGCTGACAAAACTGATGAATACATGATCAAAAAGAGAAGTCAGGAAAAGACCAAGGCAGAACAAGAGAAATGAGAGATGGCATCGGTGTGGAAGGAGGGAAAACAAAGAAGAGTAACGGCCAGAGAGACAGTGGGTGAGAAATACAGAAAATGGTGGAAAAATGAAAATAACAGGGGTATAGAGAACAAGCATAAATGCAACAGACAGCAATTTCTTCCTATGTAAAGTTTTACAAACACAGATCTGCATTCTGCCATCCACCAGCAAATTCAGAACTTGGGAGAACAAAAATGGGGGAATATCTCATAATACAGAAACACAAAAATAAAGATCTAACTTTTCAAAATTAAGTATCAATGAACAGAAAAGTCATAAATAAGGCTATTATATAGCTACAGGAAAGTTATTCCCATGTGATGAGAGAAACGAATGCGTTTTGCTGTCTTTTATTCATCTTCTCCATTAATTTGGTAATTCTTCCATTAATTACAGAGAAGGCTGTAATCAAGAAATCAGTTATTTTAAATCAATTTAAATAGTTATTTTCAATAACTGACAAAGTGATTTAAATACAACACTCTAAAAACAAGATTAAAATATCCTTCCATATGTTTTTCATAACATAGGCAGATTTCCTGGCTTTACAAAGTGAACCTGCCATAGTCACCACAACACATTTAGCTCCCTCCTGTAACACTAGAATATAGAGTTCCTACCCTACCAAACTGTCTCAGCATGTAACTTACATGTCCTTTGATCTATCTGGTGTTACACAGAAAACTAGAACAAAAGGCAAGCTCATCTTGTCAAAAATATTCGGTCTGCCTTCTATATTCATTTAATCTTAGAGAATAACTCTTCCTTAGTTGTCACTGACACTGTGATATTCGAATTGAGAGAATCTTGTAAAACTTAAAATTCGTGGGTCAATGTACTTACATTTCATTAGTCACTCAGTCTATATATTTCATTTTCACCTAAAACTCTCTTCTCGCTCCCACACTAAGACTGTTTCATATTTCACAGAGAAAGCAGGAAGTTATCAAAGCATGAACTTCTACATGCTCTTGCTTCTACAGCTATCTGCCATATACAAAGCCAAACTCTCCGCTTCTTCTGCCCATCATCCTGAAGGAACCCCTGTTCTCCTTAGGACTATTCTCTGTCACTGCACAAAAATTTTTGCATCTGTTTCCCTTCCCCCTTTCTCCTCTTAACCACTCTTCTCCCATTCTATGGGATCATGTTCATAACCATGAAGCTATTCTACAATAGCTTTCATTTTATGTCATTTCCTTTTACTGTATATATCCTCAGTTTACTGCTCACTCTTTTGTGATAAAGTTCATAGAAAACAGTAACACTGCCACATTTTATCCACATAATGCCTTATGAATCTCATTTCTTTGCATCTTTATGATAAAAGAATCCTCTGCTTACTATCATGTTTATAGACTTGACCTCAGAGCTAACAATCACACACTCTTCTTTCCATCTCCTTTCATTCAACACCAATCAAGACATTTGAAGACAATATAAAAATCACAATTTAAACGTTAATGCTGTGGATAATGTACAAGATCTCACAGAATCCAGCTGCTTATTTTATAATTGCATTGGTGCCATGACAGCATTTTCAGAAATCTGATGTCTTCACGCACTTTAGTCAACGGGTGACTACAATTTAGGACCTTTCATCATTAATATGCTTCCTCTCACATTATGCTGTAAATAGGCCATGCCAGCATAACTACATGTACAATGTAAAATATTCTATTGAAACATTTTTCACAAGATAAGAGTTTCAATTCTAAGGAAGAAAGAAATATATGTCCATGACTGGCCACTCAAAATACAAACAGCACTGTAGGCCTTGATTTTTTAAAAACCCTACTAAGCACTTCTCCATTCCAACCCCCCAGCACTAGGTAGGAGAGAAAGAAGGTTAGTGGGAACAGGAGCAGAGTTCTCTCTGCTACTTCTCACTAGGTAGAGTCGTAGGATTCTTTTGGGGGCAATACCAATATCAGTCTTCCAGAAATCCAGAAGTCCAGATAACCAGCAAATCAGCAAACTGCAAATGCAGCTTGAAGGAAGACTGCTTGCTGCTGGTTTGTCCTCAAAGGAATCCCACATACCTCGTTAAATCTTGAGGCAGATGTACCACAATTTCTGTATCCAATCCTCCACTGAGGGGCATTTGGGCTGGTTCCAGCTTCTAGCTATTACAAATAAAGCTGCTACAAACATGGTTGAGCTAATGTCCTTATTGTGTACTTGAGCCTCTTTTGGGTATATGCCTAGGAGTGGTATAGCTGTATATACCACTTGAATCTTGAGGAAGCGCTATTCCTAGTTGTCTGAGGAAGCGCCAGTTTGATTTCCAGAGTACTTGTACAAGTTTAAATTCGCACCAGCAGTGAAGGAGGGTTCCCCTTCCTCCACAACCTCTCCAGCATGTGTTTTCTCTTGAGTTTTTGATCTTAGCCATTCTGATGGGTGTAAGGTGAAATCTCACGGTCATTTGATTTGCAATTCCCTTATGACTGAGGACATTGAGCATTTCTTTAAGTGTTTCTCTGCCATTCGATAGATATTCCTCTATTGAGAATTTTCTGTTTAGCTCTGTACTCCATTTTTTAATTGGATTACTTGATTTGCTGCTGTTTAACTTCTTGAGTTCTTTATATATACTGGATATTAGTCCTCTGTCAGATATAGGGTTGGTGAAGATCCTTTCCCAATCTGTAGGAAGTCGTTTTGTTCTGATGACAGGGTTCTTTGCTTTACAGAAGCTTTTCAGTTTCATGAGGTCCCATTTATTGATTGTTGCTCTTAGAGCCTGTGCTGTTGGTGTTCTGTTCAGGAAGTTGTCTCCTGTGCCAGTGAGTTCAAGGCTCTTCCCCACTTTTTCTTCTAAGCGGTTTAGTGTGTCTAGTTGTATGTTAAGGTCTTTGATCCACTTGAACTTAGTTTTGTGCAGGGTGATAAGTATGGATCTATTTGTATTTTTCTACATGTAGACATCCAGTTAGACTAGCACCATTTGTTGAAGATGCTGTCTTTTTTCCATTGAATGGTTGTGGCATCTTTGTCAAAAATCAGGTGTCCATAAGTGTGTGGATTTATTTCAGGGTCTTCTATTCAATTCCATTGATCCACCCGTCTGTTTCTATGCCAGTACCATGCAGTTTTTAGTATTGTTGCTCTATACTACAGCTTAAGATCAGGGATGGTGAGACCTCCTTAAGATCTTTTACTGTAGAGAATTGTTTTAGCAATTCTGGGTTTCTTGTTGTTCCATATGAAGTTAAGAATTTTTTTTCAAGGTCTGTAAAGAGTTGTGTCGGTAATTTGATGGGAATTGCACTGAATCTGTAGATTGCTTTTGGTAAAATGGCCATTTTTACTACATTAATCCTGCCGATCCATGAACAATGTAATATTACTCAGCAATAAAAAACAAGGAAATCATTAAATTTGCAGGTAAATGGTGGGATCTGGAAAAGATCATCTTGAGTGAGCTTCCCAGATGCAGAAAGACGCACACAGTATATACTCACTCATATAGACATATAATATAGGATAAACCTACTAAAATCTGTACACCTAAAGAAACTAATCAAAAGGGAGGAATCTTGCTAAAATGCTCAATCCCTATCCAGAAAGGCAAAGAGGATGGACATCAGAAGAAGGAGAAAAGAGGGAACAAGTCAGGAGCCTAACGCAGAGGACCTCTGAAAGGCTCTGCCCTGCAGACTATCAATGTAGATGCTGAGAATTATGGGCAACCTTTGGGCAGAGTGCAAGGAATCTTATAAAAGAAGTGGGAAACAGTAAGATCTGGAGAGGACAGGAGGTCCACAAGGAGAGCAACAGAACCAAAAAATCTGAGCACAGGGGTTTTTCCTGAGACTGATACTCCAACCAAGTAGCATGCATGGAGATAACCTAAGACCCCTGCACAGATGTAGCCCATGGCAGTTCAGTATCCAAATGGGTTCCATAGTAATAGAAACAGGAACTGTCTCTGACATGAATGGATTGGCCTGCTCTTTAATTACCTACCCCTGAGGGAGGAGCAGCATTCCCAAGCCACAGAAGAAGACAATGCAGCCGCCATTCCTGGTGAGACCTAATTGTAGTCAATTGACCTAATTAGGATCAAAAAGAAGGAAATAAGACCTCCCCTATCCATGGACTTGGGCAGGGGCATATGTGCAGAGGGTGGAGGAAGGGGGGGATTGGATGGGAGGGGGGGGAGGATACAAAGTGAAAAAAGTGTAATTAATAAAGAATTAAAATAAAAATAAAAATAACAACAACAACAACAAATCTTGAGGCCATCATTCCCTAATCAGGAAAAACATGCTGTTGCCCTTTCCTCCAAGTACAGACAACTGTAATCTTGTTTTAAGGTTTAAAGAATCTCAAATAATTTGGGCAGGTATAAATACCAGTTTAAACTGGTTGTCCTCCTTTGGCCAATAATATTTTGGTTTTGAACTACAGAATAAGGGCAATGCATTACTAATACATCAAGAAATTTGTGACTCATTTCTATTTATTCCAAAACAAAATTCTTGGCAAAGTTGGATTACAAACATGAGTAATATAAATAATATTATTATGTAAGAAACATTTGCATATTTACTAAAGACAACTGTATGCTGGCTATAAGATTTGTATTTGTAAACATGGCTTCTCGGGACACACAAGTAAAGTACCATTTGAAGATGGAACAGAATTTGGATCTGAAACCAGAAATGCTGATGTGATGTTGACATTTTAGGTGAACATAATATGTTAATAAAATGACCCCCTGAACCTTAGCTCTTATTAACAAACTTAACTCATTTCTAGAACTGCCCTTAGCAGTCACTGAGATCCAAATCTTATTTTGCAAACAGAAAACTAAAGTTTGCAGAGCTACTACTGCACTTTCCCAAGGTTAAATAGGAGAAACTTTAAAAAAATGAGAGTAGAATGCAAGCTTATCCTCACTTTCTCAACAGAGTAACTAATCTCATCATTTAAAATAATGATTTTAAAAATATTTTAAAAATGTTTAAAAATATTTTAATTTTAATTTAATTTTTTAAATATTTAAAAATATTAAAAATATTTTAAAATCATTTAAAATAATGTCAAATAGAACCAATATGTTAAAGTATACAAATTTACTGTGGTGTGTTATTTAAAATAACTCAATTTTGAAATTCCTAAGCGTTTTTATAAAGTAAAGGCCTGTAAAGTATAAGCAGGCTTCTACCATACATTTTCTAAATTATAACATGTCAAGAGTCTAAAGTGTTATGTTCATTAAGTCTAATTTACGTCTCTTGAATTGTGTTTAATTGACAATAAACCTTTTCAAGAAACAGAAGTTAGAGCCCTTTACTGCTGTTTCATCAAATTAGTTGTCTGTGTCTTTAATGTAAATTCTTTTGCATGAAAAAGTTCTACGGAAGAGAGAGGTATAGTTTCCCATGTACAGAATGAACAGGAAAATATAATGTTGAAAATTTTAAAATCTCTGACTCTGAACATTGAGAGGTGTCAGGATGTTATTTTCTAAGAAAAATGCCTGATGCCTGCTACGTGCCTTGTCTCCCAGTGTTACTGATACAGCACAATTTTATACTTGTGTCCAGCTAACAACTTGTTATCCCTTCTTTGCCCTCCAAAGTAAACAGGTCATTTGAATTCACTATCATTCCTCTGTTCATCCACACTGACCACTCTCCTTATATTTACCTATCTTTCTCAGATGCCCTCCTGAAAGAAAAAAAAAAAAGCCTACCCTCTATATTCCATCTTAGGTTCTCCTTCCACACCAAGATTTCTTTGAACTAAAAATGTCTGCCCCTTACTAAGCTGCATATAAAACTTCTTTGCAACAATAACTTCTATGTGTTATAGATGTGTAAATGCCTGTCTTCTTCCAGGACATGATGAGTCCACTGAGAGCAGAGGCCTTTGATAGCCCAGGATTCAACATGGGCAATGTCATAGCTCTTACTGAATGAGACAGCTTTCCATATGCCCTATGATATATCATTTCATGGTTTGGAATTTGTATTGTAAGACTAATCATGTAATAGATTCTGACAAGTCATTTTTTATTATAACCTACCCCAACCAGGAAGGAACCAAAGACATGATTTTCTTCTCATATTCAAACTAAATGATGGCAGTTTGTGTTTGTATCCTCTTAAATAAATTGTAATGTATATATTGGTACAGATGCTCAAATGTATTATCTATCTTGAGTACATCTACTTCAAAAGCTAAGATAAATTTACACATTATACTCAGATGTACATGGAAAACATATCAATTGGGTATTTAAAAATTAATAAGAAAATATATAAATAGCTCTTCATTTGGACTAAATGCACATTTTATCTTGTCTAGTTTAAAATGAAGATATGCTGGAGCTGGAATATCCAAGATGAGTTAAACCAAAATGTATGAAAATATTACTCCTTCATTCAAAACTGCTGCCTCTGTGGGGTATTTACAGTAGTTTTCAAATATTGTGTGCACAATAACCACATGGAGATGCTACAAATGAAAGTCCTCAGAAGTTGGAGGGAATGTGTGTGTGTGTATATATATGTGTGTGTGTGTATATATATATGTATATATATGTATATATGTATATATATATGTATATATATGGAAATAAAGGGTTGATAGTTAAATATATATTAGTATGTTTTGGGTTGTATGTATGAATCTTTCTTATAATACTTATAATTACTCAAAAGTTCTCCTACCAAAATGATCTTAAGATGATCTTGTTTCCTTCCCAAATAGTTGCTTTTGTTTATTTAAATATTTCTTTTTGATAGATTAAAATGGCCAATTCTTATTGCTCATATTTATTACATGAAAGATTAGGTTGGCCATTTTATAACTGAACATTTTATATACATGAACTAAAACAATGATAACAAAAATCACAGGACAATTAAAATTCCTCAAATTAAGAAAAAATATTCTGTAGTTTATTTTGGAAAAAAAAGAATACTGAGAAAGTCTCCAAGATATAATGCAATAAAACCAACAAATGAAGAACACAGAATTTAAGAATGGAACGTGAACCCCACAGTTCCAACAGGCACCTAAGAAGGATCTTTACCAACAGCCCTCAAAGGCAGCCAGAGTGATGAGTTAAATCATAGAAGAAAGTCTCTCGACCCCACGGCATAGCACTTTGGATGGTCTAGGAAGTTTCCTCAGGACAGATTAGAGACAACCCACAGGCACATCCTCAGGAGACCTTAACCTGGTTCAGCACGCTTCTCACCCTCGCTGTGTCACCTGCTTTCCCTGAACATCTAAATTGTATGGACCCAATGTTTCATGTTTTCATTTCATCTCCACTTTTCCTTTATTTCACTCCATTATTGCACCAGACTCCACATTCTGAACATCATCTCCAGAGTGAAAGCTCCCAGATGCACATCACCATTTCACATTCTCCTCCAAATTTCTGTGCATCAAGCTGCTATCTGTTCCACCATTTCAGCAGTATTTCAAAGACATGAATAAAACAGAATTTCATCTTATGCACTCCAAACACTGCCCCTTTCCCAGTCTCCCTATTCTCAGTAAACAGCAGCATCATTAAGTGTGTCATTCAAGCCTTCATTCATGACTCCTACATAAGCCTGTCTTTCTCACACCATGCATTCAATCCAGCAAGACTAGCATCTAACATGAACTTGGAAGAAAGTATGTTCAAAAAGAATAGCAATGTATCTCACACTTTGAAGAATTTATACTTTTGTCTATTTCCTTTCTTTCACAAGATCTTATCCAAAACAATACACTTATTAAAACACACTGAAAGGGGCTGGGTACATGACTCGATGGTTAAGAGAACTAGATGCTCTTCTAGTGGACAGGTTTTATTCCCAGCACCCATATGGCAGCTCACAACTGCCTGTAACTCAGTCCTATGGATGCAATTTTCTCTTCTGGCCTCCTCAGGCACTGAGCACCTATGTTGTACACAAACATACATACAAGCCAAACACCCATGCACATAAAATATTTTTACCTTGAATAGTGCATAGCTTGGTGTCCTGCAATATTAAAATAGAAGTCTGTTGTGTGCTTCATTTCATTGGTGTGCCCAGTGGCCTCAATCCAGTGTCCTACTGGGAGACAATAAACACCATCCACCAAATTATTTTCATTATATGTGCAGCAACGGTCATGGTGAGGTCCATTTCCTAGAACAAGAAATAAAAAAGAGCAATTAACTCAGTGTTTTGCCTAGACAGCCTTGAAATGACTGAGACAAAATTAGTAGTATTAAGATGAAAATAAAGATAAATCCACTTAATTACAAAACAGAAGAGACTAGAGTAGGAGAAATTTGGGCATTTGTAGAGTTACTTATAAAAATCATAGTGTCTGTGTTCCCTCTAAAGACATGCATTTTAATAGAAAGCTGCTTATTAACTCTTTCAGAACTCCATGAACCTGCTCTGCATCCTACAACAAGCTATGACTCTTTTTTTATAGCCAAATACCATTTGAAATGGTTTAATTGTCATTAATATGCCTGGATTCCATCATATCTTTATGGTATGCAAATATACAACTCTTGTCAATAGTAAAGTATCTTAGTACCAACACATACAGTCAATATATAGATATGAATATATTAATAAATAGTTAAAAAAGTAAATTATACCAGCCAATCTAATTCTCAGGTAAAACATGGACCAGTGTTAAGTATAGATGAGCATACTAAGTCTCCCAGAGGTTGATTAGCTTACCCAAGCCTGCTGAACTCCTAAGCTCAGTGTGATTATAAACCAACTCCCACAGGACCCTCTCTTTTAGGCACCTGATACCTTCCTACAGCTCCCTGTCTCCTTGACATGCAGAGACACAGGGTCCTCCTTCCCAGTGCCACAGAGCAAAGAAGAAACAAAAGATCATGTCTCTAAAAACATCATTTGCCTACTGTGAAGTTTTTTTTCATTATCAACCATACTGTACATTGTGATCTGAATGCTTACATCACTGCCAAAATCCCATGTCGAAGAAATAGAGATTCCTTCTCCTCATGAGAGCACAGCAAGCAGATGTCATCTATGAACACGAAAGTAAGCCTTCAGCAGATCCTGAATGCTCCTCATTCCTGCTTTTCTTTACCATCAGAACTATAAGAAATATATTCCTGTTTATTACATGCCTCAGGCTATATTATCTTAGAGGTAAACTAGAGCTTTTATTTCTATGAAAATCAAAATTCAAACTATATTATAATTAGATCTTACATGCTCATCTCATTTAAAATTATCTCTTTCTTTATCCCATCTTCTATATAAGTAAAACAAGTGTCTGTGATTTGTAGGAATAAAACTAAAATGTTGAGTCACTTGCTACTTTCAATCTTAAAAATGTCTTCCCTAAAGTTGCTTGGTGTAAAATCCAGAAATACTCTTTAACTAGTGGTGGATTCTCTAAAACAACTGCCTCCTTTAGGACAAGAGGCATAGAATCGATCCCTTAATAAACATTACTGATCTTCCAAGACAAGGCTCCTATCTTTTCTCTTGATAGCACAATACCATCTGTCCATTAACAACCTTGATATTTAGGAGAGGACATCCAAGTGGACCAGCAACTCAACTTCTCCAAATATATCCAACAGAAGAGTGTATATAGCAGTACCATTTCAGCAGCAAATGCTGCAATGATATGTTTACTCTTTCTTTAATACATATTTGAGACAGGTAGTGTGCAGCATCACAGTAAGAACTTAGGTATTTAAGAGCAATTAAAAATTTTCAAACAGTTTCAAGCAGCCATATGACAAGATCACACTTTCATTTTGAAATGACTCTCTATTAGAGGGAAAATTAATTCAGAAATAATGAAGTTGAGAGTTCAAGAGCATGGCCAATAACTCAGTTAATAAAGTATGAGGTCCTGAGTTTGATCCCTGGAGCTCATATAAAAAGCTGGCTCAGTAGCCCTGTGGGTAATCCCAGAGCTGGGACAGCAGAGACAGGTGAGTCCTTGGAGCTAACCAGCCATACTGCATAGCCTAGTTGGTGAACTCCAAGCAAATGAGAATTGGTCTCAAAAACGAGGTAGATAGATATCCAAGGTTGTTTTCTGGTTTCTACACACATACACAAACATTTACAAATAAATATATGAACACATAAATTATCCACCACACACACACATACACACACATGCACAAAGTAGTGAGTCCATTTAGAAAATTAGATCAGGAATGTGATGAGGGAATATCATTGGTAGAAACAGAATAGACTAGGTAAATTCAGAAGGAAAAAAATCTTCTAGACTTATGAATAATCAGACATGGAAAGAGAAGAAGGTGGAGGATCAGTAAAGACCGCCATACTTTCAGTAAGCAGCATATTATACAGAGTGGTACCATTTATTGAAAGAAAAAAATCTGGAGGAGCTCAGTGTGAGAATAGTGGATTATAAGTGCTGAGTACTCAGATATCTATAGGAGAATATCAAACAGAGCTAGAGTTATGGATTTGACACTGAGGCTAAGGACTTCGATTAAAAATAGTTAAGAAACATCTGTATATAAATGTCCTTTAGTCATTGGACGTAGGAGAAAACAAGTAACAGGACAGGACCTTACCACAGAGGAAGTCTAAAAGACTCTACCTAGCAGTGTATCAAAGCAGATACTAAGGCTCACAACCAAACCTTCGGCAGAGTGCAGAGAATCATATGAAAGAAAGGGGAGTTAGTATGACGTGGAGAGGATAAGAGCTCCACAAGGACAAAATATATCTGGGCACAGGGGTCTTATATGAGACTGTTTCTCCAACCAAGGACCATGCGTGGATATAACCTAGAACCTCTGCTCGGATGTAGCCCGTGGTAGCTCAGGAACCAAGTGGATTTCCCTAGCAAGGGGAACAGGGACTATTTCTGACATGAACTCAATGGCAGGTTCTTTGACCTCCCCACCCCCCAAGGGAGGAGCAGCCCTGCTAGGCCACAAAGGAGGACATTGCAGCCAGTCCTGAAGACACCTGATAAAACAGGGTCATATGAAAGGGGAGGAGGTCCTCCCCAATCAGTGGACTTGGAAAGAGGCAGGGAGGAGATGAAGGAGGGAGGGTGGATTGGGAGGGAAAAAGAGAGGGGGCTACAGCTGGGATACAAGTGAATGACCTGTGATTAAAATTTAAAATAATAATAATAATAATAATAAACAAGTTGGTGGACTAACAGCTCTGCACAAAGTTGGTCGAGCCTCATTTATTCTCAGTAGCAATCATGCTTTGTATTCTTTGAGAAAAGTCAAGTCCTTGAGACAACTGTGTAGTTGCAGCGATGCTTCAGTCCTCTCTAAGGTAAGCCTGAGGTATACAGAAATGAACAGAAAGCATGATTAACATGGCTCAGGCTTGGACTCACTGCTCCACCTCCAGCAAGGATCTTCAAAGGGAAACTCCCAAAGAACCCAAGTCAATTCAGCTCGAAATTTTAGGGAAATGTTCCTTTGTAAACACTGCCAAACAGGATATACAACAGCAGAAGGGAAACATCTGTTATTAGAGAAAGATATGGGTATGTTGTAAGCTTTTAAACATAAATCAAAGAAATATGATGAAGGAGGCAGGCCTGGGTTGTGTGTTGGGGGGGGGGGGGGGGTAACGTCTTTCCTAAGGATATTTACTAATCACTTGATCATTTAATATCTCATTGACATGGACTGAATTATGTCTCCCCAAATCCAATATACTAAAGCCCTAAGTCAAGAAGCCCATATTTGAAAACAGGAAATAATGAAGGTAAAATTCTAGTTAGAAAGGTTGGCCATGACCTAACCTGTCTGAAGTCCCTATCAGAAAAGAAACAGAAGACCTCTCTTTTAACTTTTTTCCCTCTGACCCCCACTTTATATAAGCATTGAGAACCTAGCCATGTGCAAGTCAGGATGAGTCTGATCAAGAGTCAAATTTGCAAATATCTTAATACATGACTTCTAACCACTAGAACTGCTGAAAAATGAATTTCTGTTACTTAAGCCATACAGCCTGTGTTCTTTGATTACTGCAACCCTAGTATACTATCACTCTCATATACACAAAATACTCCAGAACATCTTCTGGCTATATGCCCAGGAGTGGTACAGCTGGGTCTTCAGGTAAAACTCTTGCCAATTTTCTGAGAAACCAACAGATTAAGAACTGAAATCGGTAGGGCAGGGGTAGGGAGCATCTGCCAGATAAGGGAGGCTTCCAGAAGTCTATTGTGATTCTAGCTGAGACTCCAAGCAGTCGGGGACATGGAACTAAAGTGGCCACCTCCTGTAGCCAGGCAGGACTTCTAGTGGAGCGAAGGGGACACCAAGCCTCACACAAAACCTTCAACCCAGCCAATCAGTGGCTGGCCCAACTTGGGTAGGATGCCATGAAAGCCCATCACTGACACTATTAATGATATTTTGCAATTTTTGTGACTTTTTTTTTTTTCAGAAAGGAGGCCAGCATAATTGTCATCTGAGAGGCTTCACCCAGCAACTGATGAAAACAGATGCAGAGATCCACAGCCAAACATTAGGCAGAGCTTGGGGAATCTTATAGAAGAGGGGGAGGGAGGGTTGAAAGAGCCAGAGAGATCAAGTACACCACAAGAAAACCTACAGAATCAACTAATGTGGACCTATACGGACTCACAGAGACTGAATCACCACCAGAGAGCATCCATGGAACTGGGCCAGTTCTAGATCCCTCACATATCTATAATAGATGTGCAGCTTGGTCCTCATGTGGAACCTCTAATACCAGGAGCAGGGGCTGTCTCTGTCTCTTTTGCCTGCCTTTGATCCCTTTCCTCTAACTGGACAGTCTTTTTGTCTAGCCTCAGTAGACGATGTGCCCATTTCTACTTGATATATCAAAGTGGTTCGTACCCATGGGAAATTTCCTGTCCTCTGAGAAGAAAGAGAGGTAGCACAAAGGGAGAGGAAGGGAGGTGAAAGAAAGGGCCTGGAAGGAGAAGAGGGAGGGTTACTTCCTACTGGGATGTAAAGCAAATAATTTAATCAGTTAATTATTTGAAAAAATACAAACAGAAAAATATAAATACATCCATACATACATGACTGATAGCAGAAATGGACCTGTTAGTCAGACAAAATTTTTACAGGGCAATTATTATTTAAATGAGTTAAATTATGAAATTATAAAATGTATAAGTGCTATACAGAATATTCAGGGCTTGTAGAGAAACTATGTCTCAATGGCATTTTCCAAGTGTGATGACTACAAAGCAGCATTGACTCAGATGCTTAGGGACAACTAGCTCATTATAAAGAAAATCATGATAGTCTTTCATAGATGGAGAAGGCTGAAGATGGAAAACCAGACAAGGATGAATCAGTGACAGCTAGAATTTAGGGTTTATGGCAGAAGGATAGATCTTAGGCTGTGACTGACAGAAAGGATGAGGAGCACAACAACTGAAACAGATGATGATAAGAACAATTGATCCAATGGGTAGAGCAATAACGGTATAGTCTACAATGTCTATATCACATGCCACAGTATACACTATAATACAACTGCATCTCATGGCTGGGGTAAAGAGAAAACTGAATGATACCTTTAATCACTAAAAAGGTATGCTCGCAAGTTCTTTCACTATAATGAAACACCCGAGATATTTAACTTAGAGCGAGAAAAGATTTACTTTATTCCACAGGTCAGGAAGTTCCTGTCCAGGATGAACCAGTTCATTCAGTGTTCTGGTTCATTCAATGTTCAGCCTCTAGAAAGGGTACCATATGGCAATGGTGAGTAGGTTATGATAAACCAAGCTGCTCACCTCATAAGCCAGGAAACAGAAACAAGAGGAGGAAACTGGGGTGGCCTTCCTCCAATCAAGAGTAAATCCCCGGTAACCTAGTGGCTTCCTGAAAGCCTAAAAGCACCTTCCAGCAGAGCTACCCTGGAGAGTAATGTTTCAGTGCACAAAGCTATGAGAGGTATTCAGCCAACTGCACCTTTACCTGTCAGTTACACTTCAATTTAAAATTAAACACAACAACCAAGTTCTCCTTTATGACTTCTACAGGAAATCAGAACCTTTAATTATTTTTAATATTTTATTCAAAGCATCAGTATTAATTAATTCATCATTCAGTGGGACAATAACCTAGTAAGAAACCAAAAGGTTTGTTCACCTATTGTGAAAGGGTCACATCACTTGGTAGCTAATTGTAACTGTGGTTCAAGGGCTGAAACAGAGAAGGCCAGTTTTTTGACATGATCTATTGTGAATGACTGGAGATATTTGCAGGATTCTGCATCTACTCTCTACATGACACACAGAGATGT
This sequence comes from Meriones unguiculatus, assembly GCF_030254825.1. Lineage (NCBI taxonomy): Eukaryota > Metazoa > Chordata > Mammalia > Rodentia > Muridae > Meriones > Meriones unguiculatus. The sequence continues at coordinate 85,708,160 of NC_083351.1, forward strand.
TTATTAATGAGTTAATAAATTTTTATTTAATTGCTCTAATACATTTTGATGTTGGTATTTCTATTGGCATTAAAACAATTCTATAGTCATGTCTAGACTTTTGCTATTTTTGTCACAATTACAGGTCTTTTTTTTTTCTCTCCACACCTCTCCCAGGATTGACTAGTGATTTCACTGTGTTTCACCCAATGAACACAAATACAAGTTTTAAAAGTAGATACAACATTGACATTAGTATTAGTCTGACTAATAAAGCAAATGTTAGCTCTATGAGATGATTCAGTAAGTAGAGCACTTGCCAGCAAGCCTGACAACCTGGGTTCCATCCTGGAAATATACATGATGGAAGGGGATAACCAACTCATCAAAGTTATACTCTGACCTCTATACATGTGCTATGGCACAGGGGTGTCCACATGCATACATGTGGTTTGAATAGGTTTGGCCCCACAGAATCACGTGTGTAAATCCCTGGCCCACAGGGAGTTATACTATTGTGGCCTTGTTAAAATAAGTGTGGGCTTGTTGGAGTAACTGTGTCACTAAAGAGGTAGCTTTGAGGTCTGATATATATGCTCAAGTTCACCCCAATGTAGAAGACAGTCTCCTCCTGGCTGCCTCCAGTTCAAGGTGTAGAACTCTTAACTCCTCCAACACCATGTCTGCCTGGATGTTGCCATGTTTCCACCAAGATGATAAAGAACTAAACCTCTGAAACTGTAAGCCACCCCCAATTAAATGTTAGCCTTTATAAGTGTTGCCTTGGTCATGGCATCTCTTCACAACAATGGAAATATTAACTAAGACACATGCAAACACACAAAAACAATTTAAAAAATAAAGTAAGTTCTCCCAACTAGATTTTGCTACTTCACCTGACATACCTAGAAACCTGTTCAAAAGCCTCCAGATCATCACTTTGTACAAAGAGATGAACTAACAATACAAGCCAGTATCATCCTGAGAGCAATATCTCAATACAGACAATGTTTGGATGCCCAGAACATAGGGCTGATCCTAGGAACTCTTCAGAACATGGAGGATTATCCAACTCCACCCTAACACAGCCCAGCAAACATTCCTTTTTGCAGTTTCACAGTAAGTATTTTGGCATGAAATATCTCTTCAATTAAGTTCCTTTACATTGTAGATTAAAGTAGTGTAATAAAACATTCGCTTCAGTTGATCTAGTTCTGCTGTCAAAACCATCTCTGTTTTATGCTTTCACTTCTTCACATTATATATTTCCCGAGTGTTATGGACATGCAGCTACAATGAGATTAACATGCACACTGATCTAGATACTGGAAAGAAACTAGAAATGCACAGAGGACATTGTGACACGACTGAGCTTTAAGATAAAACATTTTTTTCTTTTTTGTTTCTTTATTAATTACACTTTATTCACTTTGTACCCCCCCCGTGGTTCCCTCCCTCCTCCCATCCCAATCCCTCCCTTCCTCCACCCTCTGCATGCATGCCCCTCCCCAAATCCACTGATAGGAGAGGTCTTTTCCTTCCTTCTGATCCTAGTCATTTAGGTCTCATCAGGAGTGGCTGCATTGTCTTCTTCTGTGGCCTGGTAATGTTGCTTCCCCCTCAGGGAGAGGTAATTAAAAAGCAGGCCAATCCATTCATGTCAGAGACAGTCCCTGTTCCTATTACAATGGAACCCACTTGGACACTGAACTGCCATGGGCTACATCTGTGCAGGGGTCTTAGGTTATCTCCATGCATAGTCCTTGGTTGGAGTATCAGTCTCAGGACAGGCCCCCATGCTCAGATTTTTTTGGTTCTGTTGCTCTCCTTGTGGAGTTCCTGTCCTCTCCAGATCTTACTGTTTCCCACTTCTTTTATGATTCCCTGCACTCTGCCCAAAGGTTGCCCATAAGTCTCAGCATCTGCATTGATAGTCTGCAGGGCAGAGCTTTTCAGAGGTCCTCTGTGTCAGGCTCCTGACTTGTTACCTCTTTTCTCCTTCTGATGTCCATCCTCTTTGCCTTTCTGGATAGGGATTGAGCATTTTAGCAAGAGTCCTCCCTCTTGATTAGTTTCTTTAGGTGTACAGATTTTAGTAGGTTTATTCTATATTATATGTCTATATGAGTGAGTATATACCGTGTGTGTCTTTCTGCTTCTGGGATAGTTCACTCAGGATGATCTTTTCCAGATCCCACCATTTACCTGCAAATTTCATGATTTCCTTGTTTTTTTATTGCTGAGTAATACACTGTCCTCAGAACAAAATGACAGATTGGGAAAGGATCTTCACCAACCCTATATCTGACAGAGGGCTAATATCCAGTATATATAAAGAACTAAAGAAGTTAAACAGGAAAAAAAATCAAGTAATCCAATTAAAAAATGGGGTACAGAGCTAAACAGAGCATTCTCTGCAGAGGAATTTAGAATGGCAAAGAAACACTTAAAGAAATGCTCAACCTCATTAGCTATCAGGGAAATGCAAATCAAAACAACCCTAAGATTTCACCTTACACCCATCAGAATGGCTAAGATCAAAAACTCAAGAGACAACACATGCTGGAGAGGTTGTGGAGGAAGGGGAACCCTCCTCCACTACTGGTAGGAATGTAAACTTGTACAACCACTCTGGAAATCAATCTGGTGCTTTCTCAGACAATTAGGAATAGCGCTTCCTCAAGATCCAGCTACACCACTCCTAGGCATATATCCAAAAGATTCTCAAGTACATAATAAGGACATTTGCTCAACCATGTTTGTAGCAGCCTTATTTGTAATAGCCAGAAGCTGGAACCAGCCCAGATGCCCCATAGTGGAGGAATGGATACACAAATTGTGGTATAAGATATAATTTTTAAACACTAAATTGTTCTTGAAAATGATACATTGTTTTAAAGCCTTTCAATTAGATGTTATATAAAAGAAGGTCTACTTAACTAAGGAGCTAAAGTCATACAGAGATTTCACCCCATGAAATATTTTACTTGTGAGGATGATCCCATAAAATTACATCACTACTAAGGCTATTACATCTTAGTTTCTGTAGTATACTCTTGATATTTGTACAATGAAAAAATTGCCTAACAACACATTTATGGAACATATCTCCATAGGTAGGCATTGTGACTGTTTCTGAGAATTTATTCTGATTGTAAATAACACAGGCTTAGGACTATGTCTGAAAAAATATTGTGTTGTCTTAACAAATAGAATTCTGTTAAGAATTAGAATGGAAATACAGATAGTCAATATCAAGTTCCTTGTAAAATCCAAAACTTCCTCACCCTGCATACACAAACTCTGTTATCATGCATCTCAACACTTTCATAGAGAGTGACCCCTCAGATTCATAATCTGGAACCCTGAAGATGGGTAAAGTACATGCCAATTATTTGACTGCACCCTTTTAGGAGAAAAGTTGATGCTTTCATGGCAACTTAGAAAAGCTTTCACTCATATTATGAACAAACAGCATGGGCATCTATAGGTCAATGGTCAGGCATGGGGAGTAAGGTGAAAATTCCATTAGCTGTGGAAAACAGTGAGAAGCAAATGCTTCCCATGGTAAACACATCATCTTTCTCAGTAAATAAATCCGTAGGACAATCTGACTTAATTCAAGTTTCCTTTATGCTTATATATGTGTGTTCATATGCCAGGAATGGCTGTCCTCATGCTACAGAGCACATATAAAGGTAGAAGGAAAAGTCAGGAGTTGTTTCCCTTCTTTCTCCATGGGATCCAAGGTTCACATCCAGGTTGTCAGGCATGCACGGCAGTAGCCTTTACTTGCTGAGCCATCTCTCCTGCCCCACCCCCAGTATATTACAGTGTTAGGTAATATGATTTCTAGTTAAGTAAACCAATAATAAAATAACTTCATTTTAATGTAATTGAAAAACTTTTTCAAAGGTACTCAGATACATAACTAGATTATTTTTCTAGTTCTTAACTGTGTTTACTTTTGAAAACTCTTTGCTATAACACAGGATTCTCCTCCAAGTCTGTGTCTTAAACCACCCACCAAATCGATGGTATCCTAGTTTTCCAACTGTCCCACCCTCTACAGATTGAACCAAGGAAGTCAAGTGTTAGGCCCAACAAGAGCCTAAATATGAGAAGGTATGAAGAGAACTCAGGAAACTAATCATCCATCGATGCAAAAATACAAGAGGTTCTTCTTGACCATTGCGCAATGGGGTCACCTCTGCTGGTCAGCTAGGAGTGGCACCGGGAGACAAAGACTTTAGGTTTTTAAAAGACACAAGGTGGGAATCTCCTGGGGTTGCCTTTTTGGCGATTTAGCATTGGGTGAGGTATTTAACTTTTAAAATAATTGGTTAGTTCTGGTCACCCTTCGGTCCAGTCAACCCTGTCGTAAATATCTGATCTTCAAGTCAATGTGGAATTTCCTGCCATCCATAGTTAAATGTGGGAGGGTGATTAACTCATCCCATGTCTGTTCTGAGGAGTGGGGGTTACAGGCTTTGGATCAAAGGTCAGGAGAAGGATTGGGGCCATTTGGCCCAGTTTCCAAACAAAGCCCATCTCACTGGCGCCAGCCGGTGATTTTTTCTCCATTTAGTAGAGATCTCTGCTTATTCTCTTCCTTATCTCTGCCCTCACAGATGGCTAATGTCAGGAACTTTTACATTCCTCGGCTCTCTGGAGAAGCACTAAGAGGCTTTAATTAACATGGGCCTAAAACTTGAAAATATAAGTTATAAGACAATTAAAAGAAACATAGGTTACAAAGTTAGTCTGATTCTTTCACAAGCATCCTAGGAAAGTGTTCTACCACTGAGCACTTTGCCAGTCTACTTTATAATTATTTTATGTAGAGACAGAGTTTTACTAAGTTTTCCAAAATGGTCTTGAATTCATTCACTATCCCAAGTATGCTGCAAGTTAATAATCCTCCTGCACCAGGCCCCTGAGTGTCTGGGAGTATCAGCCCATACAACCAGTGCTAGCCAAACCATTTCTTTTAAACTCGCTAGCCTGCCTTCACCCAGCATGCCCACTCCCTATCACTCTTCAGTGTACCATCCTATGGCATGTGTCCTCAGGACTCTACTGCAGACTTTAAATGAAGTCATCGCCTACCTGCAACATTCATTTTTCTTCTTCTTCTTTTTTTTTTTTTTTTAACTTTCCTGTGGCATTTGAAACCATTACATCCTCTGGTGAAGTCCTCCTCTGTTACTCATCGTGGTGTTGTCCTGAAAGATCTCATGTTCACAACCTCATGATTTAGACTAAGACTTTATTATAAGCCGTGTGGTCATTACTCTGGGTCTAGGGTTTATGCTCTTCCATAAAGCAGCACAAAATTTGCATATAATATATGTGCATAATCACTATACTTCAGGTCATCTCTAGGTTAGTTATGTTACCTAATATGATCTTACAGTTACATAAATAGCTGTAGAGGTTTATCACTTAAGAACTAATAACAAGAGAAAAGTCTGTGCATATTCAGTACAGATACAATTTTTCAACCAACTGGATGTTGGTTGCCGGACTCCAAATGTAGAGTCTAACAATATAAAAGGCTGAGTGTTTTGTTTACTGTTCATAGACAGTAATGAGAAAATCATTTAGAAACAACCTGTGCTTGTGTTTTTCCCATTTCCAGAGAAAGGACAAATAGTACTTCATAAGGTTGCTTAGAGAAAATCAATTAGATAGTCCATTAAAAGGATTTAACATGGGATCTGACACAGTTGGTGTTCCACAACTCTTAACTATGGTCCTTCCCTAGCATATCCCAACCCTTCTAGTCTGCATGAAAAATTTGTACATTGACTTGTAGAACACAACTAAAACACACTCAGATGATTCTGACAACAGCTTTGTACAGACTGTGTTTTCAGACAAGATCATAATAACAGTAACTCCATATAGGCTCATATGGTTTTTCCAATTATTCATTTAGTTTACAAATTCTAACAAATGTCTGCCAAAAACCATGGAAACTGCCCCTGAACACTTAAAGTAATTAAAGCTCCAAAATTTTTTCTCTTGATTGTTTTTTTCTTCTTATTATTATTATTATTAATTACACTTTATTCATTTTGTATCCCCCCATAAGCCCCTCCCTCCTCCCCTCCCGATCCTACCCTACCTTCCTTTTCTGCATGCATGCTCCTCCCCACGTCCACTGATAGGGGAGGTCCTCCTCTCCTTCCTTCTGATCTTAGTCTATCAGATCACATCAGGAATGGCTGCATTGTCATCTTCTGTGGCCTGGTAAGGCTGCTCACCCCTCAGGGGAAGGTGATCAAAGAGCAGGCCAATCAGATTATGTCAGAGGCAGTCTCTCTTCCCATCACTATGTAAGCCACTTGGACACTAAACTGCCATGGGCTACATCTGTGCAGGGGTTCTAGGTTATCTCCATGAATAGTCCTTGGTTGGAGTATGAGTCTTTGGGAAGTTTCCTGTGTTCAAATTTTCTTGTTCTGTTGCTCTCCTGTCCTCTCCAGCTCTTCCTATTTCTCACTTCTTACATAAAATTCCATTCACCCTGCCAGCCAATTGGCCATCAAGCTCAGCATCTGTTTTGATAGTCTGCAGGGCAGAGGCTTTCAGATGCCCTCTGTGGCAGGTTCCTAGGTTGTTTCCTGTTTTCTTCTTCTTCTGATGTCCATCCTCTTTGCCTTTCAGGATGGGGATTGAGCATTTTAGTTAGGGTCCTCTCTTTTGCTTAGTTTGTTTAGATGTACCGATTTTTGTGGGTTTATCCTATGATATATATTTATATGACTGAGTATATACCATGTGTGTCTTTTTGCTTCTGGGACAACTCACTCAGGATGATCCTTTCCAGGTCCCACCATTTACCTGCAAATTTCATGATTTCCTTATTTTTCATTGCTGAGTAATACTCCATTATATAGATGTACCACAATTTCTGCATCCATTCTTCAGTTGAGGGGCATCTGGGCTGTTTCCAGCTTCTGGCTATTACAAATAAAGCAGCTACAAACATGGTTGAGCAAATGTCCTTTTTGTGTACTTGAGAATCTTTTGGATATATGCCTAGGAGTGATATGGCTGGATCTTGAGAAAGCGCTATTCCTAGTTGTCTGAGAAAGCGCCAGATTGATTTCCAGAGTGGTTGTACAAGTTTACATTCCCACCAGCAATGGAGGAGGGTTCCCCTTTCTCCACAACCTCTCCAGCATGTGTTGTCACTTGAGTTTTTCATCTTGGCCATGCTGATGGGTGTAAGGTGAAATCTCAGAGTTGTTTTGATTTACATTTCCCTAATAGCTAATGAGGTTAAGGATATGAGTCCTCTGTCAGATAAAGGGTTGGTGAAGATTCTTTCCCAATCTGTAGGCAGTCACTTTGTTTAATGACAGTATCCTTTGCTTTATAGAAGCTTTTCAGTTTCAGGAGGTCCCATTTATTGATTGTTGCTCTCAGAGCCTGTGCTGTTAGTGTTCTGTTCAGGAAGCTCTCTCCTGTACCAATGAGTTCTAGGGTATTTCCCACTTTTTTTTCTAGCCGATTTAATGTGTCTGGTTTTATGTTGAGGTCTTTGATCCACTTGGACTTCAGTTTTGTGCAGGGTGATAACTATGGATCTATTTTCATTTTTCTACATGTAGACATCCAGTTGGACCAGCACCATTTGTTGAAGATGCTATCTTTTTTTCCATTGTATGGTTTTGGCGTCTTTGTCAAAGATCAGGTGTCCATAAGTGTGTGGGTTTATCTCTGGGTCCTCTGTTCGGTTCCATTGATCCACCATTCTGTTTCTATGCCAGTACCATGCAGTTTTTAAAACTGTTGCTCTATAGTACAACTTAAGATCAGGGACGGAGATACCTCCAGAAGATCTTTTATTGTAGAGGATTGTTTTAGCAATTCTGGGTTTCTTGTTATTCCACATGAAGTTGAGAATTTTTCTTTCCAGGTCTGTAAAGAATTGTGTGGGTAATTTGATGGGCATTGCATTGAATCTGTAGATTGCTTTTGGTAAGATGGCCATTTTTACTATGTTAATCTTGCCAAGCCATGAGCATGGGAGATCTTTCCATCTTCTCATATCTTCTTCTAATTCTTTCTTCAGAGATTTGAAATTTTTTTCATACAAGTCTTTGACTTCCTTGGTTAGGGTTACTCCAAGGTACCTTATGTCATTTGTGGCTATTGTGAAGGGTGTTGTTTCCCTAATTTCTTTCTCAACCCTTTTGTCTTTTGTATACAGGAGGGCTACTGATTTTTTTGAGTTAATTTTGTATCCGGCCACTTTGCTGAAGGAGTTTATCAGCTGTAGGAGTTCCCTGGTAGAGTTTTTGGGGTCACTCACGTATAGTATCATATCATCTGCAAATAGTGATAATTTGACTTCTTCCTTTCCAATTTATATCCCCTTGATCTCCTTCAACTGTCTTATTGCTCTAGCAAGGACTTCCAGCACTATGTTGAAGAGATATGGAGAGAGTGGACAGCCTTGTCTTGTCCCTGATTTTAGTGGGATTGCTTTAAGTTTCTCTCCGTTCACTTTGATGTTGGCTATAGGCTTGCTGTATATCGCCTTTACTATGTTTAGATATGTGCCTTGTATCCCTGATCTCTCCAATACTTTAAACATGAATGGATGTTGGATTTTGTCAAATGCTTGTTCAGCATCTAGGGAGATTATCATGTGGTTTTTTTCTTTCACTTTGTTAATATGGTGGATCACATTGATGGATTTCCGTATATTGAACCACCCCTGCATACCTGGGATGAAGCCTACTTGGTCATAGTGGATAATATCTTTGATGTGTTCTTGGATTTGGTTTGCAAGTATTTTGTTAAGTATTTTTGCAACAATGTTCATAAGGGAGATTGGCCTGAAATTCTCTTTCTTTGTTGAGTCTTTGTGAGGTTTGGGACCCAAGGTGACTGTGGCTTCATAGAATGAGTTTGGTAATTTTCCTTCTGTTTCTATTTTGTGGAATATTTTGAAGAGAATTGGTGTTAGCTCTTCTTTGAAGGTCTGGTAGAATTCTGCGCTGAAGCCATCTAGTCCTGGGCTTTTTTTGGATGGGAGATTTTGATGACCACTTCTATTTCTTTGGGGGATATAGGACTATTTAGTTGATTTACCTGGTCCTGATTCTGCTTTGGTAAGTCAAATCGATCAAGAAAATTGTCCACTTCATTTAGATTTTCAAATTTTGTGGCATATAGACTTTTGAAGTAAGTCCTAATGATTGCTTGGATTTCCTCAGTGTCTGTAGTTATGTCCCCCTTTTCATTTCTGATTTTGTTGATTAAGGTGGTGTCTCTTTGCCTTTTAGTTAGCTTAGCTAAGGGTTTGTCGATCTTGTTGATTTTCTCAAAGAACCAGCTCTTGGTTTCATTGATTCTTTGAATTGTTTTATTTGTTTCCAATTGATTGATTTCAGCCCTGAGTTTGATTATTTCCAGCCATCTACTCCTTCTTGGTGTGTCTGCTTCTTGTTTTTTTAGGGTTTTTAAGTGAGCCATTAAGTTGCTTCAATGAGCTGTCTCGCCTCTTGATTGTTTTTCAGGTAAACAATTTTCTCATTTTCTATTCTTGTAAAATAATGCAAATATAAGAGTCTGTTTTTACTGATTTCTTCTTGTTGGTTCATTCCTTTTGTGGATCATCATATTTGAATATTAATTCCCTCAAACAAATTACAAATTCCCCTAATTTTTCCCTTGCCAGGAAATTTGACAAACATGCTTTCTCATGAGCAAGAAAAGACCTGATCAGAGAGATACTTGCCCTTATTTTATGCCCACACTGTTATATTAATCAGAGCCCCAAAGAATCCATTTGCTCACCTTCCATGAATCTACTTAACTAACTCATTGGATAGCGAGCTCCATGTTTTTAAATTCATAGACAAAATGTGTGAGTTCTCTGAAATCTTTGCTGATATTAAAAGTCACCATTCCTGACACATTTTACCACTTGTACAAACAGGGATTTGTGTTTATCAGAAATAAATACAAAGGCAATTTCTAAAACATCAGAAATGCATACTGATGACAAAATTGAAGAGAATTTTTACTTTACATGATTTGCAATTTCCTTTCAAAAATGCAAAATTATGAACTAACTTCATCACAAGTTTCCATGGTTCTGTATAGGTATGAATACAGTTCACAATTATGACCTAAGAGATGAAAGGGAAGCTGGTCTGATTACACACACCTGTAATCATGTAGGATTTAGAGTTAGATTTCAAAAGAATCAGAAAGTCACAGCATTCTCCTTTACACAGTAAGTTTGAGGCTAGCTAGGCTACATGGGATTGTGTCTCAGTAAAAAAAAGGGGACATGCCTTGGGAGCATACTCTAGACATTTTAAAGTAAATAAAATAAAATAAACATTTTCTTTCCTGAAAACAGCAAAGTATGTGCTTGACAAAGTACAATTAAAATGTAGCATCATGCTTCAGCTGTTTAAAAGCAAAGATAACTCTATTTGAATCAAATGTTATAAACAACTTTAAATAGCCTAATCCTTCAAAGCAGCTATTGCTGCTTGGATAAAATGCAGTACCTGTGGTGGCATCAAAGCTGCCCCTGCCTAAGTAGACACTAAGAGTCAATATGCTGCTGAATGATTCCTTTGTAATAGGATAAGAATACTGTAATACACATATGATCACTCATAGGGAAGCCTTAATATTAACAAATGTCAGGAAGGAATCATTCATCATGGTTCACAGGGCAGTGTTCTTATGCAATTCATCTCATTGAATTAATTCTCCAGGAAATTCTGACACAGAGAAAACTGATATGAAACATTAAAGCATTTCTCGAACATGTCATAAATCTCAAAGGTACAGGTGTAACAACAGTGTGATGACCTCATATAAAGAACACAGCCTGCATTGTTTTCAGAAGCACCCTTGGGAGGGTTCAGGACATGGCTCAGCTGAAAGAGCACTTGCCTCAGAAGCCTGAGGAACTTAATTTGGATCCTCAGAACCCATTTAAGGCTGAACACCGTAGCACACATCTTTCATCCCAGTGCTGCCTCTCAGAAATGGAAGAGAGAGGCAGGAGAATACCCATAAGCTCATAGGTCAGGCAGCCTGGCATCTACAGAAAGAAATAAGAGAGCTTAATTTAAACAGGGTAGGAGGCTAGGATCAATACCCAAGGTTTCCCTGTGACCGCCATACTTGTGCCCGTGCTCATTTGCACATATGCACACACACACATCATGTACACACACCCAAGGATTCTAAAGCAAGTACGCTTACAACATGAGTTTATTTTAAAATTACTTCCTAAAGCACTCAAAAAGAGAAAATACCAAGATTTTTGTAGGTGATTTTCATTCCTTTGTAGGCGATCCTAATTACTACATCAAAGTAAAATTTACATACTTTGGAGCAAGATAAAACTAATACTTTGCTTTTCCCAGATGAATGAATTCTAAAAATAGTAAATCTTATGAAACTTTTTTAACTGAACGAGAATTTTTGCTTAGGATTTCTTGTGATGAAGTACGTATATAGAAATAGGAATGAAGAAAAGAGTGAACGAGAATAAAGTACTGGCTTAAAATAGAAAATTAAAGGTGGCGTACACCTTTAATCCTAGATCTTGGAAGGCAAGGCAGTTGGATCTCTGTGCATTCAGAGCCAGACTGGTCTCCATATTGACTTTCATAGTGACATTGACTTGCAGGGCATCCAGAAGCACACAGTGAGACCTTTTCTCAAAAGAGAAGGAGGAGAGGAGAAGTGGGAAATAGAAAGGAGAGGGAACTCAGTTATGCACAAACCTCATATTAGAGTACTAGTGAAACACTGCCATCTACTGGTATCAGAAGACAGGCAAAAGTCTTGAAAGGATTACAAGACTTCTGTGGCACTTTTCAATCGGAATAATGTAAATTAATCATCCAAAAGTGTGATACCTCAACAAATCCAGTTATACATATAGCAGAAGTGTTATTGCCTCTTTCCGAGTCTGATCAAGGATTCCATGTTTATTTAGTAGCAAGCCTAGGGCACCCTGATGATCCTCCACACACCATCTCCCCCTATTCACCCACAGGGCAACTCTAAGGAGCCTGTGAGTCCTACTCTGCTCAACCTCTGACCTCCACAGAGTTACACTGAGACTCAGAGACCACCAAGCTTCCATGTATACCCAATGGGTCTCCATAATACAGGCTGAGGTGAGATCTTCGCTAACATGAAAATTCTTGGAAGACTTTGATTATGTTCTCTTAAAAATTGAAAGATTTGGTTCTATTCCAAGGATTAGTATATCTATTTTAATTTTTGAATGTTTTCTGTTTCCAAATGTCTCCTTTTAAAAACTGGAGTTCTGGGCAGTGCTGTATTTTCATCTGCCTTTACAAACTCAGCTCACTGGCACATGGTGACATTGAAGAAAAAAGACACAAAAGTATGGCTACTTCAGTTTCAGATGCTGAGATGTGTGTTTCTCCCGTTCATTTGTTCATTTAATGAAGGTACCAGGCATTGCTTTAGGTTTTAAGACATGTTGGGATAACACCATGTGTTGGAAAGATAATTCTTGTAAAACATTTATTTGGATGTAATAGATTGATACATATTAGACAAGCATACAGAGAGGTCTTTATGATGCTGTGCATATGGAGCCTAATTCAAAGATCCAATTCTGCATGCATCACTAATCACTGAGAACCCATCGGAACCCTGGGTACTGATAATCTTGCTATGATGTAGAATGATATGTCTGCATCATAGCAAGGTGGCTTATGGTACATATATACAAAGTTTTAGCTAGTTGGGTGAGAGCATCGGGACCTGTGTGAACAAGTAGTATATAAAATCAATGTACTACTTAACTAATTCATGGACTTCCAAGTTGATAAAGAGCTGAGTGATATCAACAGAGACAGAAAGTGCACAAGTCATACACACAGGAAGACATGTGGGCTCCATACAATGCCAACTAGTCTCACAGCATTTGCTCTAGTTTGAAGGTGGTATGGTGTTCTGTTCCTTTTTTTGTTAATATTGCAGGTTGTGTTTCACACGGGAGGTGTTACTGAAAGCCTTAACACAGAATCCCATCAACAATGGCCAGGCAGCAGAGAGAAAGTGAGCATCCACTCCTAGAGTGCCACTAATGGACCATGGTAGATGTACATAAAGATTAAGATATTAATAGCCTTGTACCCTTAATCCAAAGCAAGAAGGATATGCATGTGTATTACATATCAATAGAAAGGTTTTTAATAGGCTTGTTAATTTTATAATGTATAATTATGTTTAAGAAATACGTATAATAAATATGTTAAAGAAGCTAGCTGCTATAGTTTGAACATTTCTATACCTTCAAAATTCATGATGAAACCAAAGCAATAGTTATAAAGAGCTAGGATCTTCAGGGAGGTAATTAAATCAAAGAATGAAACCTTCAGGAATGAGATTTGTGCCCTTATAAAATGGTTTAAGAGGTAGGAGAGATGGCTCAGTGGTTAAGATTACTTGGAGCACAGAGAATCCAGGTTTGGTTGCTAGCACCTATGTAGTGGCTCTTAATTCTCTGTAACTCCAGTTCCAGGGGATCAGACACCTGCTTCTGACCCCCATGGACACTGCATACATATGGTACACATACATGCATGCAATCACTCATACACATAAAATAAAACTGTAAATGCTTCTCCTTCTACCATGTGAGAACACAGCCTTCATCTTCTTTTCATTCTACATTAAGATGAAGCTTCTTGCTGGCCCTGATGGTGAAGGCATGGGTGAGCCATCCCCCCAAAATAATAAGATTAATGTGTATCATGAAGATTTCTAGTAAAGAAAAATGACAAACCACTGTCCCCTCCCTTAAGAGTTAATTCATATAATTCTGTCACTTTCCCATACAGGAAAATACCACCATAGAAAGCCAGCTGTCCAGAAATTTTGGAAAATACTATGAAGCCTACATAAACACATAGGTCATCACAATGCTCTATCAGCACTTGGGAGCATTTTTCTCTGCAATTGTCCTTTCAATCTTCGCCAGCTCTGACCTCCTGAAAGTGTTTTCTTCCGCAGTGGATTCTCTGGCTACTGTCTGCTCTCACTGTGACAGTGTTTTCCTCTATAATTATCACTTTTAACCACTGTCCACTCTCACCCTTTAGAATGCCCCCACTTTACTCTGTAGTAAACACTACACTCAGCACTCCACATGATAGATCTTCCTCTCCAAAGCCATAACCCTCTAATTATGAGAAAGAGACATGGAATATTTTCAGAGCACCTGATAAGAACTCTTTATAACTATCAAGGTCATGTCAGAAACAAGGAATGATTCCTAAGGTAGTTAGTATAATGAGGCAATATAATTGAAAATCTTCATCTCTCCCATGCTGTACTTAAAATCTTCTGCCTCCTAAATGCTGGAATCAAAGGCTTGCTCCATGCTACTAAACTCAAGAATGAGATTCTAAGTAAGAAAAGGTAAATTAGGATAAAAAGCAAAACTTGGTAAGTATAAGTTAGTAATGCCTAAACAAGTATCAGTTCCTTCATGTTTTACAATCAATATGGGATATTAGCAACAAAGGAAAAGAACCCAAGGAACATAACATATAGTGGTATGCCCTGACGCTGTAACTTCTCTGTATATATAAAACTATACCAAATAGTGTGTTTTCTTAAATATATGCAATATAACCCAAAATATGTTTTTTAATCCACAAGTGAAGATCAGTTATGTTACACACAAAAAAGGGTGGGGACTATTTCCGACAATGTCAGAAAATATAACAGAAACAATGCTTAAAGGTGATACACTTATTGGAACCAGAAGACAAGGTCTCTGACCAAGAATTTAAAGAACATGAACTAATTAAGAGAGAAAGGAAATATGCAAGAAACATGAGTGAAAAGTCTAGAGATGAAAGTACAGGATTTCAGGGGAAATGGCACTGAGAGCAGACCAAAGCCTGCAGAAAGCCTTCTTCGCATGTGTTAGGGGTTGTTCTGATTGGGCCCTCAAGATCTGGTTACTCCCCTGAATATACCTATCCTTTCTGTGTAAACTGCCTAAGACATACCTGAATTTTAAATTAAATGGCCTGTACCTGGGCAGGGCAGAGTGGAGTGAGTGTGGCGAAGGTTCCTGAGCTTTGGAGGACTGGAGAATCATGGGAGACAGATGGGAAGAGTGGAGGCAGGAGGATGCCATGATGTGTTAGTGTGAAGAAGGAATCATGCGGGCCTGAAGGAAGGACTCCAATAATGGCCTAGAAAGGCCCAGATAAGCAAGTATTTATAAGATTATCGATGGAAGGTAGCCCAGGTAAGGATGGTTTTAGTGTATGGTATTGGATGGGGGCTGGTGAGGTTATTGAGACAGCATAGATAGTAATATCTGTCCGGCCCGAGGTAATAAGACAATTACAAAATCTAACAAGTATCTGTGTCTTATTATTTCTGATAGCAGGTCAAATAATATCACCAAAATAGTTATAGGGCAAATAATGATAAATAACATTATAGAGCTCAACATCATTTTTATTAACAACAACACGTAATAAAGAAATGAATACCTGCCTTGCATTCTGGTAGGAAGACCTATATTGGACAAAAATTGTACTTGATCTCTTTTGTTTTAAAATGTAGCAGACACCATTTTACTTATCTATATAGAACCCATTCCCCCGACTCTTCTTGGTAACCACAACAACAAATTTCTTCAGGTAGGCAGCAAAGTGTTGGGTCAAATTCTGTAGAAACATGGTGATTTGAGGAGAAATTTCCCCTGGAGTCAAGTATTTGAACATTTGTTCCCCAGTCAGTAGTCTATGGTTATGGAACCTCTGAGAAGAATGGCCATGCCAGAGGAAGTACCTCACAAGACACATCTTGAGGGTTTATAGCCTCACCCCACTTCCAATTCTTTCTCTCTGCTTCCTGTATGTCAGTAAATGTGTTCACCAGCTCCCTGCTCCTTCTGTCATGCCATGCCTTTCCCCACGAAAGACTCTATCCCTCTAGACCCACAGGCCAAAATTAAGTTGATTTTGGTCAGAATATTTTACTATGACAAAGGAAAAGGCAATGATACAGAAAGTCAGGCATGACAACTCTGGCCAATTCTAAACATAAAACAAGGGGGCAGAGGGACACAGTATGATAGCCCTTTAGCTCTCTAGATAAAGGGAATTCCTAAGACTGACTTTTCTGTATTTCTGTCTTCTTTTTGAATCCACAGAAGACAGCTCTGATGGTCACAGCTCTGACTGCCATCTCATGGGAAAAGCCAAGAAATTACAGTGAGACTTCTCACTTGACATTTAATTACTCTTTTCTCTAAACTTAAACATATGAACTCCTAGGTTGGTGGAATCAGTTAGATTCAAAAGATGAGGAAGAATCTGTAGAAAGTAAACCCATGGGGATGTTGAGAAAGGAACTGAAGAGAAAAGGGCTGTATGACACATTTCTTTCTGTTTGGCTATATAAAGTAATAGATTTTTAGGCTAATTCACATTGCTAACTTCCCAGTTCCAGTACAGTATTACCTGTGATGGTTAATTTTGACTGTCAACTTGACAGGCTCTAGAATCACATAGGAGACACACCTCTGCATAGACAAACATACCTGCATAGAATTTCTAAATATGGTCAACTGAAGCGGGAAAACCACACCTAAATGTGGGCAGTATCATTCATAGACTATTGTACATTTCATGAAAGGGAGAAACTTAAAGCCCCACAGGCCACTCTCTGCTGACTCACTGTGGATGTAATATAACAAGCTGCTTCATGCTCCTGACACTATGCCTTTCCAGGCATGATTACCTGAACCCTCAACCTCTGAACCAGGATAAATTCTTCCTCCCTTAATTTGCTTTTTGTTTTGTATTTTGTCATGGAAACAAGGAAAGTGACTAATCCATAACCAATGTGTCTGTAAATTGTAATGAGCTGTAATATGAGGTATGATGGGAAAAAACAACAGATAAGGAGAATAAAGTAACATTAGGTGAGCTACAAAGATGGCTCAGAAGTTAGGAGCACTTACCATTCTTAAACAGTTCAGTGAAGTTAGGAGCACTTACCATTCTTAAACAGTTCAGTTCTTGGCACCCACATCAGGGAACACAAAACTCCCTGCTGCTCCAGTTGCAGAAGCTCTGACACCCTCTTATGGCCTCTATGGGCATCTGCACACTCAATAGTACATATAATCTCATGTAGACACAAACATACACATAAAAATAAACCTCTTGCAAAAAGGTGTTAAGAGAGATGTAGATGTGTAGTCAAACAGAAAAACAGGAGACCTAACAAATAAGCACATGCCAGTCTGGGAAAGCACTAAAGAAAAGTTCTCACAACTGCACCTCTCTACACCATCAGCAAATGGCTACCATAAAATGAGTGTGCTGTAAATGTGATAGGGAAAGGTTTCCTGGGAAAGGTCCTAGTATGAGTGAGGTGTGATCTATTCCAGCACACTGAGATGTCCGCCAAACAGCCCCAGAGGTGAATGAGAACTGTGCTCAGTTGCAAGCATCCTACAGCTAGGTCACCAAACAGGTGCTAAGATGGAGCACAGCTGCCAATGCCCTAAAATGGCTACCCTAGCTTAAGCCAGACAGGCCTTCCTTAGGAATCAGAAACTAAACATGGTGCTCAGACATCAGTGACTTGGAAGCTGTGTTTATGAGTAACCATGAGCTTTATTCCCCCACCCATCACAAGCAAAAGACCATCTGTCACTCATGAAACTCGCCTGGTGACTTCAGGCACTTACACATACACACACACACACACACACACACACACACACACCTGACTGGGTTATGGCCTGTATTTTAACTTAAAAAAAAAAAACTTCTGGTGGAGGACTTGCCCTTAAGCCTTTAGAAACCCTAGAAAACCTTCTTGCTCCCACATCTGGGTCACTGTTTCTTACTCTAGAGAGACAGCCTGGAAGTTTGCACTCCACCCCAAATAACTGCTTCTTTTACCTCATAAGTGTATTGTTTTGTTTTGTTTTCTGCCAAGCATGTTTACATTGGGTGCCTAAATTCATTCTTCTCTGCTGACTGTTGTCATCTACCATATGCAACTCTAGAGTTAGAGTCTGGCCCTTCCACTGTTTCTCTCTTCTACCTGCCTACTTTCCCCTCTTCCCTGTTTCCAATAAGTGTCTTTTTCTTGGAGCTGATTGCTCAACTTTCCCCTTTCTGTAAAATCATACTGGTATGCCAATGTCCTGGGCACCCATTACCTGGTCAGGACGCCTGTCCCCCAGGATCTGGATATTCTCTTGATAAACCACAATCCACTTGGGGATGGCCTCTGGATTAAAAATCTGTCCAATGGTAATTAACCTCCGTCCACTCACCCCTGCCCCCTACTCTCCCCTGTCTCCTCTCACTTTTTCTCTCAGGTGCTGATCTCCTTCTCTGTGCCCACCTCCTCCCTCTAATTCTTCTCATTCAAAACTGGACTCTTCAACTCCTTGTGACTACCCATCTGTAAGAAGGCACTGGTAAAAGCAAGAAAATAGAACATGAGCATGTGAAACTTTACATAGAAACAAAGACCATAAGGAAAGGGAGAGAGGTGTGTTTGTTATTTTACAAATCTTTTAAAGACAATTTTCTTTAATAAGGTAATAATAAACTCTACAAAATAAAAGTCAATATCGCTTCTATAATTTAAGATAAGAATATAAAAATCAGCAGGGAAGAAAGAAGTAATAAGCATGGACTAGATTCTTCATATTTTATAGCATGTGCAGTTGCTAATTTTCATGCATTTCCAGCAGGTGTCAATAGATACTAATTTTACAAATTATATATATATATAATTTATGTGGTAACTATCAGAGAAATTAAAAGCAGAGAAGTTAAAGTGGATGCATTTTAAAAAAAAGCAATGCAAGCAAATTATTTGGTGCTTTGGGCATGTCATAAAAGCTAATAAAGGAGAGGACCTGAAAATGAAAGATCTTGTATACCTTGCACTGTTATTAAAATTATCAGATGTTATTTTATGATGGAAAAGTCCACAGTAATACTAATATAAATGCACTGTAAAGGAAGGACAAGCAGAAGGCACCTCTCATATGTCAAACATATTTGCGTGCAGTTAGTGTGCTTACAGTGTTGTATGGTGGAAATGATGTTTTCACTCATATTTTTATTATTATAATGTTTTTGTGAAACAAGGGCTCATTCTGTAGCTAAGCCTGGGAACTCCCAGCAATCCTCCTGACTCAGCCTCCCAAAGTACTGGGATTTCAGATCTGTGCCATCACACCTAGCTATTTTATTTTTATTATTATTTCTTTACAAGCAATATTATTCTTTATGTATCTTAAGAAATCAGGTCATTTCTCAATTGCTATTTCCCACTGGTTCAAACTCTAACGAAAAATTCCCTACAGTCAGCAGCCCTTTGTAATGCGGATTGTTAGACTTTTGAGTGGGTTACAGATCTGGGGCAGAGCTGGGGCCAGAGAATCAAAAGGGATGGGTCTTGATCAGCCCTGAGCCACACCGGAAACGCGGTGTAGCCGGGTGGGGTCAAGATGGGGGTGAGCGAGCGGTGGCCAACAACGGGTTGTGCCGGGTATAAGAGTTGCGGGAGCACTCGAGCTGCGGGGCACGCACCCCGAGGTCGCGGCCAGGGTGAACGGGGAGCTGCGGAAGAGCGCGAGCTGCGGGGTGCGCGCCCCACGGTCAAGGCCGGGGTGCATGGTTGCTGCGGGGTGCAGGCCCGAGTGCGCAGTACCTTCCCAGCGCAGCTCGCCTCCGGGCTCGCGCTGCAGGAACTTGTACCAGAACGTGTCCACACGGCCCGCGTCCTCGTGGCCCGGCTCCGCCCCGCCGGCTGCCGCCTCATCAGGGACCAGCTCCACCTCGGCGAGCCACAGGCCGGGCTCCTGCAACGCCAGCGCGGCCGCTCCTGCCGCGGTGCCCGCGGGCCTGAGACGCACGGCGCCTCGCGGCTCCCAGCGCCCCAGCTCTGGCCGGGACCCCGCGAGCAGCAGCTCCGGCCGAGCGCCGGCCACCGTCGGTGGCACCACCACACCGAAGCGGAACAGCATGGCGGTGGCCCCGGTCCTAGGAGTCTGGCGAGCGGTGGCGGCGGCGCGAGCCCCGGGACTGCGCGGACACGTGCTGCGCCGCGCGTTTCTGGCCGGGTCACGCGGCCCCGGGTTTGGGTTCCGGGAAGCGGGCACTAGGGGCCCGCAGAAGGCTGCGACCCATAGTGAAGCTAGGAAAGAGGAAAATGACACCAGGGCATTGTCCAGTCGTCTTCTTGGAGATCTGAAATTACCTTGACTAAGTCAAGAAGGAAGAACTTAGCAGCTAGCCTGAAACCCCCGCCCCAGTGCAGTTGGCAAGGATCCAGTACTCTCAAGCACCCCCACATTTAGAGTCTAGGGGCCTCTGATTGCTAAGTGGGAGTAATGCATATGGATAACGATCTTTAGAGACCCTCCACTCCAAACGCAAAACCCAGAGTTCATCAAACACACAAGAGTATTTTCCCTTGCCTAGGAAGACTGCAGAGGAAAAAAAAAAAAAAAAAAAATGTGTAAGTTTAGAAACAAGGTTTCATTGACTGTGGAGACCAGACTGGTGTCAAATTTTTGAGATCCTCCTGTTCTTCCTAGGATTACAGACCTATATCACCAGAACCCAGCTACCTGTGTCTGTCTGTATGAGAGAGAGATAAAAACCTGTTGTGCATCAATTTTTCTAACAGTGAAATATGTACAGATGGGTATATAGTTTGGTAGAAATTTTCTGAATGAAGTGCATTTAAATCCATAGGTATTTTTTAAGTTTTATTATATTTACTCCCCAATCCCTGTGCGTGCGTGTGTGTGTGTGTGTGTGTGTAGAGATTAGAGAACAATTTTCATTTTCAGGAGTTGACTCTTTTCTTCTACCATATGGGTCCTGGGGATTGAAGTCAGGTCATCAAGCTTGACAGCAAGTACTTTCACCTGCTGAGGATTCTCACTAGCCCTCCAAGCATATTAAAATATTATTGTCTTTCACCTTTTAATAAAAAACGAATGTCTTGTGATTTGCTATAACTAATTTAATCCCTCAGAATGATAGATGAGCCTCTGATGAAAGTTTAAAGTTCTCAATGAGTCTGTACAAACTTAAATATTTCGATACATAGGGAGAGTTTGACTTTAAATCATAGAAAACTAAGGATTTATGTGCTTATACACCTGTATGACACCTCATATAGGCCAGACTGGTCCCAAACTCAGGACATGTGCTAATTGCCCCTAAATTCCTAATCCTTCTTCCCAGGCCCCCAACCTCTGAGATTTCAGGCTTGAACTATCACACCTGTGTTGTGCATTTTTTGTGTGGACACCAGAAATACAAACATACATATTCATATTCATATTCATGTACATATACATAATCACTGGATAAATAGTCTAGCAGAAAGATACACATCTATATATCTATAAATATGTATATATATAGATATATATCTATACACAGATATATAAGATATATAGATACTTATCTATATGTAGATATCTATCTACATATATAGATATTGATATGATATATAGCTATAGATAGATACAGATAGATATAGCTATATCTTATAAATATATCTATAAGACACATAAATATATATCTATGTATAGATATCTGAATCTATCTGTATCTACATCTATATTTATATAGAAAGATATATCATATATATTTATAGAGATGTAGCTATCTATGTAGATAGATAAAGTATATGTATATATTGTATATATATTATATGTATCTTTATATATATTTATGTATATATCTATATTTCTATATATTTATATAGAGACTTCTATTCTTATATATAGATATAGACTATACATATATTCTTATATGTATATATAGAATATACATATATTCTTATATGTAGATCTATATATAGAGAGATAGATAGATAGATAGATAGATAGATAGATAGACAGACAGATAGATGGATAGCTCAATCTCTCTGCTAGAACATTTATTCAGTGGTTGAATTGCATTACACACAGATCTTTTTCTTTTCCTTTCTTGGATTTCTTTTGTCAAATTTCCCCTTATATTTCAAATAATGTTGGTATTTATTCAAAGAGATTATTTATTAAATCCATTTGCAGTCAGATTTAAATGCTATGGTGATATGCTAAATTTAGAGCAAAAACTGAGCTCAGTGGAGTAACATCATTCTAGTAATCATTTCTTAAAATTCATTCTAGTAATCATTTCTTAAAATGATTACTAGACCAACCAAATTTTTATTATCGAATTCCATCTTATATATAACTATAGTATTTCTTGGAGCATGGGTAATAAATTCTAACCTAAGAGTTCAAGACCCAATTCAAATATGCATTCTTTCAAAATCCCCTTGGAAAAGCCATTACTTGGTCCTGTTGTGATTTATGTTTTTGACTCTGTCTTTCACCAGCCAGGAAGCTGTAAATCTTCCCTTGCAATGCTCTATGTAGATGCACACTCTTGGATAGAAGGCACATGTTTGAGTAGCTCTGGGGGCAGTTTAAGTATCATTTTATTACTTCAAAGAACACATCTAAGAATTAAATGTTGCACAAATACTTTCCTAATTTTCCTGCCTTAAAGAGCAGAACCCAGAGAAAGTTTGATTAGAGCTTAGAAGTGTGTATTAGCTTTTTTTTTTTTTTCTGTACTGGAAACAGTGGGTTGGGCTTTTCAAAACTGAAATATGTGGGAGAACAGAAAGATATACGCTACAGTAATGATTTTTCTCAAAACTTCAGCATTTTTCTGATGATTCTTCTGCCTGGCCACCCCATGATAGAAGCCTGCCTTCCTTGGTATATCATCACCATTTTTTGTCATGCTCCTTTTCCTTATTTATACCATAATCCTTCTTTATATTTATATTCCTCAGTTATACTATAAAAACGTTCATTTGGAAGCTCTCCCTAAGGGGCTGGAGAGATGATTCATCAGTTAAGGGCATGTGCTGCTCCTGAGGACTGGAGTGCAGTTGCCAGCACCTATGACTTGGCAGCTCACAATTGCCTGCAATTACACCTCTAGATGGTTCAACATCCTCTTCTGGCGTCTTCAGACAGTTGCTCTCCCCTGCACATACCTCCACACAGACACACATGCATACACATAATTAAACACACACACAAAAAGATCCCAACTATACAATTACCATTTCATAACATTTCAAAAAGCATTGCGCCTCCCTTTCCCTGCCCAGCTCACTCCATCCTCCTCCCTCCTTGTGAAATCACACCACCAGCTATTGGTGTCTATCCCTTTTGAATGAGAATTAAGCATCTTCGCTAGAGTCCTCCTTGTTATTTAGCTTCTTTAGGTATGTGGATGATTGTGATGTAAAGTGAATAATTTTTTTTTTAAAAAAATTAAAAGTTTTAAAAAAACACACCTCCTTCTTTAACTGAGAACACCTAATCAACAAGGCCTTTGTTAAGGCAGTGACCTAAATGAATTCTGCCAGGAGATAGTGAGGGCCAACGTGGTTAGACCTTGAAGTTTTAAGGCTTCCTTCAGATATAAGAAGATCCTAAGTTTTTAGTAAGTTTATTTTTTCTAACCACTGTATTGCGTTATAGTAAGAATAAACATAATGTTTTTGTCTTATATTTTGAAACATGGTTTCAACTTCCTTTGTAGTCCAGGCTGGCCTCAAACTCATTCTGCCTCCTGGGTGTAGGAATTACAGGCATGTACCACTATATTCACTGAGTAAAAGTATTTTAAGTTTAGCTAACCAGGTTCTTTTTCTCACTGGGGACCTGGTGAGTAATGGCTGCAAACAAGTCTCTGGGAGTAGTGTGTGTAGCAGGATGTTTGGTGGGCTGCCAAGAGGATCCATGGAGACAGTTGCTGTTTTCCATGCTTTCCCAAATCTAGGCTTCAGACAGGTGCATAGCATGCCTTTGGGAGCTCCTGGGCACAGTGGCCAAGATTCACACTGGCCAGGCCATCATGTCCTTCCACTCTGAGCTGTAGAATAAGGAATGTGAGGTGGAGGACCTATGCAGAGCCATGCATGTTCAAGGTCCCTGGAAACCAAAAGATCCACATCTCAAAGAGGTGAATGAACTCCACTAAGTTTAACGTGGGTAAATTTGAAGATGTGCCAGCTGAGAAGTGTCTGATCCCTGATGGCTTTGGGAAGAAATATATCCCAATTATGATCTTCTGGCAAACTGCATGCCTGAGGGCTTCCTGTGTGCTGGACTCCATACCTTGCAAGTCATACTCACCAAAAAAAAAAAAAAAAATCTTGCATCAAGTCTAAAAAGGGAAAAGGTGTTTTAGAAATGAAGCAGACTGGGTTCAGGGTGAAGGCAAGTTTGATATCATTCTTTCTAGAAAATTTTATTGTGGGTATTTGATGTGCATGTGCCCATGTGCCTGCAGATGCTCCATGGAAATCAGAAGAGGGTTTTGGGGATTCATTCAGGGAAATTTCACCATCAGAGTACAAGGCCCTCATGGCTCAGCTATGAATAGCCCTGGGGAAAATGCACTGTTGCCTGTTGACTTCTGTTTCTTTCTGAGCCAGTGCATCTACTGCTTCTGCTCCTTCCTCTGCTGTCCTCAAAGTCTATTTTCCTCCACCTTCCTCTGTAGACAGAATACCAGAGACTCTAAGGATGTCCCAGGCCTGCAATGCTGGGTTGCTACTGAAGTATCCAGCTTCATGGACTGAGCAGCTACTCAGTCTCTCTAGCATGTGTATGCCCACTGCTGGACTGAGATCCTACTATGTAAGCCAGTCTAATAGACCCCCATTTATTTTTTCTTTATTAATTACACTTTATTTGCTTTGTATTCCCCCTGTGGTTCTCTCCCTCCTCCCATCCCATCCCAATCCCTCCCTTCCTCTACCCTCTGCATGTATGCCCCTCCCCAAGTCCACTGATAGGGGAGGACTTCTTTTCCTTCCTTCTGATCCTAGTCAATTAGGTCTCATCAGGAGTGGCTTCGTTTAGCCCCCATTTATAATGGGTATTTGTGTGTACATGCATGCACACACTATCACTTTTGTTCCTCTAAAAACCTGCCAAAACTTAAACATACAGTTGCCAAACAATCCTTCACTTCCTTTCCTCTGTAAGAAAACGTGTCACTCAAGAGTTCTTGAATTGTTATGGCAACGTCACTCAATGTAATCCTAACCCATGACAACCCAAGTTTTTGTCAACTAGAAAGTGGCTCAACAACATTTATATTGTAGGATGTGATGTAATAAAAACAATGATAGTAAGCAGTAAGCACAAAGCACCATGTATAGTATGATTCTATATATATTAAATGTGCAAACTAAGTAGCTCTGCAGAGGTAGGAAGCAAGTTATATGTTGTCATGGACTAAATGGTAGAGAAAATGGTGAATAACTATTAAAAAACTTAAAGTTCTTTGCAGAAGTGACAAAATGTTTTAATATTAATTGTAGTGACAGCTACATGATACTGAAGTCTCTGGGTTGTACACTTTCCACAGACAACTTGATTGGTAGAGAGATGGCTCGGTGATTAGAAGAACAGCACTGGCTGTTCTTTCAGAGGACTAAGTTCAATTGCCAGCACCCACAATTGTCTGTAGCTCACAATTGTCTGTAACTCCAGTTCCAGGGAATCAGCCACCTGCTTCTCACCTCTGTGTATACTGAATACACATGATACATAGACATTCATGCAGGCCAAACACCCATACACATGAAATAGACAATAATAAAAATTATTTTTAAAGTAGAGGATTTATATGGCATATCAATTATACAAAATTATTCTGTCTGGCCTTATTAAGTTATTTGAGTGCCTACTTTTTTGAGACAGAGTCTGGTATGTAGTCCAAGCTACTCTCAAGCTCATATTGATACCCCTGCCTCAATCTTTCAAATATTAGGGTAAACTAGTCCACAGCTTTCAATAGAGAATGCCCATAAACCTAATTACTTAGACTTTAGAAAAGCATATTTGCTTCTTCTACCCTACATCAGGGTACTGTTTTGTAAAAATGTTGTATTACAAAGAAATTTACTTGCTAAAAGCAATTTCATTTACTTAACAACCTGGCAAGTTTGGTAACTTAAGGAGATTATTAAGTGTGTGTTAGTCTTTGTAGAGGTAGATGGGAACAATAATTTTTAATTTATTCAAATTCTTCCCCCAAAGACATCTACTTGTAAAGCAATATAGTAGAAGTTTTGGTTTCTTTGTAAACTGAGTTATGTTATGTAAATATGTTGTTTTAATCCTCATATTTAATCCTAAGTGTGGGATTTTAGTTGGATTATACTTTGTCTACACCTGTTCATTGTCTCATTCGGAGCATAGCTTTTACCAGCTGGTATCAGCCTTCCATGTGTAGCATAGATAGGTGCTTGACCTAGGACTCTGGAGAATATAAATGTGAGAGCTGAGAAAGAAGTGGTGGTGTGTAGCAGTTTGGAGAGACTGGAGATGGATGGTGTGGTGTTTTGGAGTGGACAGATAGAGATAAATGCTTTGGGCACAGCGGCATGAAGGAGACTGCTGGCTGAGTCTGCCTGCTGTCGACAGAGGCCGGTATAGAGCCATAAAAGACCCACTGACCTTCAAAAACTGGAAGACATAAAGGGGCCTCTCTCCCCACTAACCTTCTCTTTCCTATGTAGGGTTGGGAGGTGGAAGGGAAGTTGAGACCTAAAACCCCAAATAAAGTACAGATTTAAAAATGAGTGCTACAAAGCAATCATTTACAAATGCTCCTGAAGAATAATTTCGTTGAGTTAGGTTACTTGGAGCACACGAATATATATGAGATGTGTCCCTTGCCCTCAAAGAGCTCATCATAGCTGCTGGATATAAAAACATAGAGTTGAGTGGCAGTCTTTACACTTTAATGACAGTAAATTGTTTGTGATGGACTAATGTGTAACCTAATCCTCAGACTATTGCAGGTCATTGAAGGGCCTGTTCAGCTTGGGACTGAGATGTATCCACAGAGAACTTGCAACCAAAACCTGTAGAGAGAGCGAGAAAGAGAGAGAGAGAAAAAGAAAGGACACTCGTGCTGCAGATGGAAGGAAGCTGGTTTCCAAGGCATAAACCAGTATCAACAAAAGCAGAGAGGCAGAACATCTTAAGATTGTAATTTTTTTAAAGATTTATTTACTTATTATGTATACAGTATTCTGCCTGAATGTATGTGTGCAAGTCAGAAGAGGGTACCAAATCTCATTGTAGATGGTTGTGAGCCACCATGTGGTTGCCGGGAATTGAACTCAGGACCTCTGGAAGGGCAACCAGTGCTCTTAACCTCTGAGCCATCTCTCCAGCCCTTAAGATTGTAATTTTAAAGTAATGAATAAAGGATCTCATAAATTGTATATTAAGATAAGTATATGAAAAACATATTTCCCTTTCTCAGATATTTTAGACTAATTAAATACTTTAGCTTATATGCTTCTCATTTCAAAATTTGTAATGTAGACAATAAATAAGGAGATAAGCGTGACAGTTCTATAATGAAGAAAATACAAAAACAAAGAACGTAATATTTTGGTGTTTAATGTGAAAAGAAAAAACATGAGACTTATTAAAATCAAGAGATAAGCCATTCCTTATACCCATTTAAAAAAAAAGATATGAATTCAGTGGTGTTGTCTCATGAAAGCATAAAGTTGCACAATGTAAGCTGTTATGATTTATTTGCTCATTACTTTCAGGAATATGTGTATTCATGCACCCACAGGCTTACCTGGCACATATTATCAGTCATGGAAGAAATAATACACACTTAATAATCTCCTTAAGTTACCAAATTTACAAGGTGTTCAGTAAATTAAATTGCTTTCAGAAAGTAAATATCTTTGTAATACAATATATTTTCTTTTTAGAAAATATAATTTATTCTCACTCTGAGGAGATGATTATTTCTTTCAAAATCTTTAACTATCAGTTAACTTTCCATCAACTCTGACACAGTCACTTCCGGCCCACTAAAAGCACCTGAATCAAACATCTCATGGTTTAATAAATTTTGTGTTTCAGGTGGAGTGGCAATAGATTCTATGATTGTGACTAGAAATTTTCCCACACAGTAAATAAAAACATGATTTCATTTCAACATATCGTTACCTTTAATAGTCAATTTACTGTACTTAGTGGTATGGCCAGACATTCAAATTAAAAACTGCTGTGGTTAGAACTACAGGTTACAAGAGGCAGACTCCTATTGTTTCAGCTGCATTGTACAATATATTAGGAAACATATTCATATGGAAATTTTTTATTTATTTGTTTTCATTTGTAAACTGAGTTTCCTGAAATTGAAACACAGCCCCCTTAACATGAATGATTTTTCTCCTTAATTGAAGGACAACACGATAATATCAAGAGTTCATGAATCACCTTATGCACTAACATGTACAGCCTGTTACTGATAATTACTTCAAGAAAATAAAGTCTGCTGAGGATGTAGTTCAGCTGGACTAGTGTTTACTTAACATCATGAAGCTCTGGCTTCCATGCGCAGCACCACAGAAAGTGCATACAGTTAGAATTCCTATAATCCTAGGTCTATCCATGGTGACACAAGCTGAATTCAAGACCACCTGAGTTACAGAAGAGCCTGTATCAAAAATAGGAAGGTGGAAAGAAAGGAGGAAGGAAGAAAGGAAGGGAAGGAAAAAGGGCCTGGTATCTTGCTTCCATGGACAATATAGCCACAGAATGCTTTGTCTAAAATATTTTCTGTTACTCTTTGAAGGCAACAGCTCCATATTTAGACAGCATTTTAAGCTCCACTCTTTTTAAAAGGACATTCTAAGAAGCAGTATTTCTGCTGGGCTGCTGTTACAAATTTTCTTTCCAGTTTACATCCATCAAAAATGGGATCTGCAGCTTTGGCAGATTTAGCTGCAGCACAAGGTATATGCTCAGCAGTGAGTTCCCACGGGCACAGAGCATCCTTTGAGTCTAGTTGTCAGTGGGTACTGGTCTCCTCATTTTTGTTATAATATCCTAAAAGCTGTACCTGCATCTTTTAGTTCATTTTGAGCTTCAGTGTAGGAGGAAGAGAAACACAATTAGGTTTTCTCGGTTAATTAAAACTCCATATAAAACAAAGACAGCATCAAAGCCAAACCTTACAAAGAGCCAAAGTATGTTCTATTGGATCTAAGAGTGGTTCTGGTGTCCCAAGGACTCTGAAAACTGAATGCTGAAAAGCTGGCAACCTCCGATCTCTGCTCTGGCGTTCTGCCATAAAGTATGACTCAGCTCTTCTCTGCTTTGCCTTCCACTGCTCTTCTTGTGCCCAACTTTCTTTTGAATGTCCCTCAGAGTTATGGAAAGTATGCATCTGATTGACTTCTCTGCTATCATCCAATGCAGTTATCAGACAGAACCCTCAGGCCACACTTCCTAATAGGTCAAGCCACACTTCCTCAAAGGACATTAGCTACTACACAGATGGACTACCCAAACTGATTGGGCATTCTCATTAGGATATATGGAGTCAAATTGAGACCTACTTTATATTTAATCAATCTACACATTTCAAAAGTGTAATAAAGGCCAGAGGAGTCCTACAGCTTAAAGGTTACAAAAGTTTTACAGAATGAAATTCATGATCTTAAACTGGACCCTAAAAAAAAATCACAAAAAGACATAGAATTACCAGCAAAAATGTAACAGGATTATAGATTGTTGAATTTAAGCTAGTGTTCTTAATTTTAGTGATTGCACAGTGGTCATTCATGCAAGAGAACAAGCTATAATATCAAGAAATTCTTGAGGAAACACTATTCTTAATTGTCTGAGAAAGCTCCAGATTTATTTCCAAAGTGGTTGTACAAATTTGCATTCCCACCAGCAATGGAGGAGTGTTCCCAATTCTCCACAATTTCTCCAGCATGTGCTGTCACTTGAGTTTTTAAACTTTACCATTCTGATGGGTGTAAGGTGAAATCTTGAGGTTGTTTTGATTTGCATCTCTCTGATGGCTAAGGACATTGAGCATCTCTTTAGGTGTTTCTGTGACATTCTATATTCCTCTACAGAAAATTCTCTGTTTAGCTCTGTGCCCCATTTTTTAATTGGATTGTTTGAATTATTGCTTTTTAATTTCTTTAGTTCTTTATATATTCTGGATATCATCCCTCTGTCAGATATAGGGTTGGTGAAGATCTTTTCCCAGGCTGTCATTTTGTTCTGATGACAATGTCTTTTGCTTTACAGAAGCTTGTCAGTTTCATAAGGTTCTATTTATTGATTGTTGCTCTTAGAGCCTGTGCTTTTGGTGTTCTGTTCAGGAAGTTGTCTCCTGTGCCAATGAGTTCCAGGCTCTTCCCCACTTTTTCTTCTAATCAATTTAATGTATCTGGTTTTATGTGGAAGTCTTTGATCCACTTGGACTTCAGTTTTGTGCAGGGTGATAAATATGGATCTATTTTCATTTTTCTGCATGTAGACATCCAGTTGCTCCAGCACCATGTGTTAAAGATGTTGTCTATTTCCCATTGAATGGTTTTTGCTTCTTTGTTGAAAATCAAGTATTCATAGGTGTTTGGGTTTATTTCTGGATCTTCTATTCAGTTCCATTGATCCACCTTTCTGTTTCTATGCCAATACCATGACGTTTTTATTACTATTGCTCTGTAGTACAGCTTGAGATCAAGGATGGAGATATCCCAGATGATCTGTTGTTGTACAGGATAGTTTTTGAAATTCTGAGGTGTTTTGTTTTTCCATATGAAGTTGAGAATTGTTCTTTCCAATTCTGTAAAGAATTGTGTTGGTATTTTGATGGGAATTGCATTGAATCTGTAGATTGCTTTTGACAGGATGGCCATTTTCACTATGTTAATTCTACCGATCCATGAGCACGGGAGATCTTTCCATCTTCTGATATCTTCTTCAATTTCTTTCTTCAGAGACTTGAAGTTTTTTTGTTTTTGTTTTTGTTTTTGTTTTTCAAACAGGTCTTTCACCTGCTTGGTTAAAGTCACCCCAAGGTACTTTATGTTATTAGTGGCTATTGTGAAGGGTATTGTTTCTCTCATTTCTTTCTCGGCCCTTTTGTCTTTGGTATACAGGAGGGTTTCTGATTTTTTTGAGTTAATTTTGTATCCAGCCACTTTACTGAATGTGTTTATCAGCTGAGATCCAGCTATAGTACTGCTAGGCATATATTCAAAAGAAGCTCAAGTAGACAACAAGTACATTTGCTCAACTATGTTTGTAGCAGCCTTATTCGTAATGGCCAGAACCTGGAAACAAGCCAGATGTCCATCAACAAAGGAATGGATACAGAAATTGTGGTACATTTCCACAATGGAATACTATTCAGCAATTAAAAACAAGGAAATCATGAAATTTGCAGGCAAATTTTGGAATCTAGAAAATATCATCCTGAGTGAGGTATCCCAGGAGCAGAAAGACACACATGCTATATATTTACTTATATAGATCTATAAGATGGGATAAACACACTAAAATATGTGCGCCTAAAGAAGATAAACAAGAAAGAGGACCCAGGGTAAGATGATCAATCCTCACTTAGAAAGACAAATGGGATGGACATGGGCAATAGGAGAAAACAAGTAACAGGACAGAAGACTACGGCAGAGGGCCTCTGAAAGACTCTACCTAGCAGTGTATCAAAGCAGATGCTGAGACTCATAACCAAACCTTTGGCAGAGTGCAGGTAATCATACAAAAAAAAGGGGGGGAGTTAATATGACCGGGAGAACCAGAACGGTTAAGATCAAAAACTCAAGTGACAACACATGCTGGAGAGGTTGTGGAGAAAGGGGAACCCTCCTCCATTGCTGGTGGGAATGCAAACTTGTACAACCACTTTGGAAATCAATCTGGCACTTTCTCAGACAATTACGAATAGTGCTTCCTCAAGACCCAACTATACCACTCCTAGACATATATTCAAAAGAGGCTCAAGTACACAACAAGGACATTTGCTCAACCACGTTTGTAGCAGCTTTATTCATAATAGCCAGAACCTGGAAACAATCCAGATGTCCTTCAGTTGAGGAATGGATACATCAATTGTGGTATTTTTACACAATGGAATACTACTCAGCAATCAAAAATGAGGAAACAATGAAATTTGCAGGCAAATGGTGGGATCTAGAAAAGATCATTCTGAGTGAAATATTCCAGAAGGAGAAAGACAAACATGGTATATACTCGCTTATATAGACCTACAAGAAATAATAAACATAATGAAGTCTATACACCTAAAGGAGATAAACAAGAAAGCAGACAAGGTAAGATGATCAATCCTCACTTAGAAAGACAAATGAGACATATGACCAGAGTCTATGCAGAAGGCATCTGAAAGACCCTACCAAGCAGCGTTTCAAAACAGATACTAAGACTCATAACCAAACCTTTGGCAGAAGTGGAGCTAGTATGACAGGGAAAGGATAGGAGCCCCACAAGGACCAAATATATCTGGGCACAGGGGTTTTTCCTGAAACTGTTTCTCCAACCAAGGACCATGTATGGATATAACCTAAAACCTTTATTCGGCCGAAGCTCGTGGTAGCTCAATAACCAATTGGTTTCCCATAGTAAGGGGAACAGGGACTATCTCTGACAGGAACTCAATGGCAGGCTCTTTGACTCCACAACCACCAAGGGAGGAGCAGTTCTGCTAGGCCACAGAGGAGGACTTTGCAGCCAGCCCTGAAGATACTGATAAAACAGGGTCAGACAAAAGGGGAGGAGGTCCTCCCCAATCCCTGGACTTGGAAAGGGGCAGGGAGAAGCTGAGGGAGGGAGAGTGGGATTGGTAGGGAATAAGGGAGCGGGATACAGCTGGCATACAGAGTTAACAAAATGTAAGTAATAATAATAAACAATAAAAAAGAAAAAATTAATAATAAAAAATATCAGGAAATTCTCAATGAAATATTTAGAATGGACTCTTCTCAAATTACCATACAATCACAAAACATGTACTATTAATATAATTAATACAACATGGAGACAGGGTATAAGAATGATCAGGGTGAACAGTCAGGCTGAAAGTCAGGTAGAGTGAAAAGACAGAGGAACAGAAATTCAAGTGGGTCTCATCAGTAGGACTGTGCTGAACTGAAGCCCCAGGTGCAGTCAAGATTTCTCTCGCTGTTCATCCTTTGCACATGTACCCAATGGTCAAATGGTAGGTGAATGCTGACGCTACCACCACACTCTCAGGAGGGCTTCCTTCTATCTAACATGACCCAAGTAAAAGTCGTCATCCTTACTCTGGTATATTTGATAAGCTCATTGGCCTTGTTTTCTGATAAAGTTTTAATGCCGCCCATGTGTTCCCAACCTACTTCAACATACTTCAGTAAGCACACAAGGAAGTTATCAGATGGTGCATTCTAGGGACGTAGTGATGTCTCTGCAGAATAGAATGTACACAGTCACTCTTCATTTGTAAAAAAAAAAAAAAAAAAATTATCAACTACTTTTTAGTGACTCTGAGTCACCAAAGGTGAGGGACACACAGAGAGCCACTGTGTTGCATTATATGTAGTAACTGGGAATAACTCAGAGAGCTTAGAGCTGTGAACACCTCGTTCCATGCACTGATTCTGGCTACAAATTATGTCAAAAGTTTTTGTGGGTTTTGTTTTTTTCGCATTTGAGCTCTTCTTTCAGCTTTTCTCTAAGTTTAAAATTGTTTGAAATTAAAAGAGAACAAAAATTATATTGAGCCATCTACAAGGAAATTCCAAAGGTGTGAGTCATGATTAAATTCTACTTCAATTATGTATAATTGGGTTCAAAGGGAGAAAGGAGAGAGAATTGGATAGGATAATTATATAAATAAGTCCTGGTCAAAATTTTAAAGCTGGCCTTGGTGGTACACATTTGTATACTCCCAGCTACTCAGGAGGCTGAGGCAGGAGGATCACCTATTCCAGGCCAATTCTAAGCCTTTGAATGAGTTCAAAGTTAGCGTGAGCAACTTTACTAAACCTGTCATAAAATAAAAGCACTTCAAAGGCTGAGGGTAAATCCCAGTGGTAGAGCACTTGCCTAGCTTGAGCAAAGCTATAGACTCAATCTCTAAAACCACCTAAAAATTTTTTTCCAAAACTAATGAATGAGATTTATACATGTGAAAATTTTAGCAAATTAGCAGAATAAAAACACAAAGAAGCTCATTCTAGGGCTTCATATCAGTTCTAAATACGGAGCATGCCCAGAACACTATCAGTAGATATGTGCTTGATAACACTAATTATATTAGTTTCCTAGAGCTTCCATAATTGATGCAAACTAGAAACATTCTCTCATGGTTCCAGAGGCCAGAAGTCAGTACTCCAGACAGAGTCATGATCCCAGAAAAGCTCCAGGGGGCACTCCTCCCTTGTTGTTTCCTGATTTTGGGTGGGACCAGCAATCCCTCATGGTCTTTGCCTTGCAGTCTCTGCCTCCACTGTGACACCGCATTCTTCCTTCTGCATTTTTGTCTCTTTATCCCAAAATCTCCTTTCCCTTTTGTCATAAAAGTGTTAGCCATTGATGTGGGACCCATTCTAATCCAGCATGACTGCATTTTATCTTGATTACATCTGCAAAAACTCTCAAACTGTAGAATTCCAAATAAGGTCACATTTACCAACTCTAACGGTTGGGATGTGAATGTATCTTTTTAGGGGCTCACTATAGGATGTAGAAGACAGAGATTATTCTAAAAATGAGACATTCTGTCTCCTTGTCTTTGGCTATAGGGCAGACTACTAACAAACCAAGAACACGATCTAATTTTGAGTTCCAAATGCTGAATCAGAAGGGCCAGCAATTATTCTATGTTAAACCAAAGTCCTGATAAAGGAATGGGACCCTGAGACCTAGACAGAAACATCCCAATTTCTAGACTTACGCATTTAAATTTTTGACTTTAATTTTCTCTATGTATATGAGTGTTTGTCTGCATGTATGTCTCTGTACCACCCACATGCCTCGTGCTCACAAAGGCCATAAGAGGTTGTCAGAAATCTTGGGATAGGGGTTAGAGAAAGCTACAATCTGCTATGTGCTAATCAAACCCAGGTCCTCTAAAACAGTAACCAGTGCTCTTAGCCATTGAGATATCTCTCCAGCCCCTGGTCCTAAAGATTGTGAAGCAAGTTATCTGGATGCTTTGAGCTGCATGTATGCTTGCCTCTTCTGGCTATAGTAGTAGCCTTCTTCTGCTTGAGGATGACAGACAGTAACCAGAATGGTGAGCAAAGAAGTTCCTTTCAGACTTGTATATTACTAAGACTTGTA
The DNA here is from genome assembly GCF_030254825.1 of Meriones unguiculatus. Classification (NCBI taxonomy): domain Eukaryota; kingdom Metazoa; phylum Chordata; class Mammalia; order Rodentia; family Muridae; genus Meriones; species Meriones unguiculatus. The sequence continues at coordinate 85,743,441 of NC_083351.1, forward strand.
ATTACTAACTGTTATGCCATAATTAGAGGTAAGATAAATATCTTTCCAACAGGAATATTGCTTGACTTGTATAACCTGTAAGATTCATAACTTTGACAGGAAAGACGGCGCATGCCTTTAATTCTAGCACTTGGGAGGCTGAGACAGGTGGATCTCTTTGAATTCGAGGCCAGCCTAGTCTACATAGTGAGTTCTAGACACCAAGACTGCATATAGAGACTCTGTTTCAAAACAACAAAAACAAGAAAAATCTTAACTTCAAGACCAGAGCAGAAGATAGTTGTTTGTCAAAATGAAAAAAAAAAAATTCTCTTCTTCAACCAATTCCCAAACCTAAGTCAGTTCTCATAACTACTTCCCTTCAATTGAAGGAGAGACCAGGGATCCTGCAGAAAGTGTGCAATGCTATAGTAAGTACATAATTAGAAGGTTTTTTTATGATCTTTTCATCAAAGGGAAGTATGTGTGTGTGTTCCTTTGCTCCAGGAATTCTATACAGAAGAAAAGGAACATAGCGTCTATATCTTTAAAACTTTATCCCTATTTCTCATGGTTTATACAGCAATTACTAGGATTATGCCCAATTACAGCTGAACTTGAGAAATATTCCCCAAGAGGGAACAAACTACTTAATGTGTGACAGGACATGGCTAATGTATATAGAAAGAAACTGTGAGGACATGTCTGAAACTGGCCCTTGAAAATAAGATGAATACAGATGTGCTTTTGAACTTGGGGGCACTTTCCTGAGATTCAGTATACAATACTTTAGCAAGAACTGCTTGAAGCCAGTCTCTAATACATTACTGGAATGGTTCCTTTAAAAATAGGGTCAGGAGAGAGATGATAATGTGAAATATAGAAATTGTCTTATGACAGATTATGAGGGAAGTTATGATTACATTAGAGTATGAAGAATAGGAAATAAAGGCTTACAGGTGTGAACACAAGAGACTGTACTCAGAACCAGAGGAGCACCAGCCCAACACTGAAGGAGGTGAGGATCTGAATCAGCAAGCGATGCCCTACTCAGGGAAAATCGGCTGTCAGGTTGCCACCAGATGACAGCTCATCTTTTAGGTCAGGGCTCAGAAAAGACCGATATGGAACTAAGCTCCATGTTATCAAATAGAAATAAGATTCTGAGAAAGAAATGCCTTTGCCTTGTGTCACATTGTTTATTGAAGGGAAGTTCTGACTCCTCAACAAAGGGATTTTCAACATCACAGCAAACATTTGTATAGTTATTTTCAAATCTTCATGACAAAAGGACACACTTGAATAACTTTATGCTGCAGAAATGAGAATTCCCATGTCCTTGAAGAGCTCTTAGACACTGGGCTGAGAACGAACTATTAAGGATCCAAAATATCATGGGCAGCCACTTAGAGAAAAGGCAACCAGTGGTCAGTTGAAAAGTAGATTCGTGACCCTTGCCTATTTCACGTCTGTCCAGTGGGTCTTTGGAATTACCCACCAGTCCTTGAATGCTTAATCAAAATGGCTGTGTTTGGGTAGCTGGTACATCAGGTAAATTTTAAATTAGTTCTTTGACTTGAGAAGTAAAATTACATAAAAAATATAGAACAAAATGTTATAGACCCTTAAAAGCACCCTTTATCACATATAAGACAAAACAATTAAAAATAGTACCTCATTGTGGGTGGAATGGCAATGACTAGTGTCCCCCTTGAAAGTGTAAAAGATTTAGACACATGGTTCTCATCATAACTTTATCCAGTTCATCAGCTTTCCCTTTCTAAACAAAGGAAGTTGTGATGGATGGTGGTAGACTGTACTATTTTCTTCGCAGGAGATCAGAATCTTTCCCAGATTGAAGCACAGTAGAGTCTATAGAAACTTCCATCATCTGTATATCTAACTAAATATCCCAACAAGCCACAGCATGTAATAGAATCGTTGGGGCCAAAGAGCAAGAAGTGGCATATGCACACCAGATGGACAGCTGGACAAGATTCCTTCAAAAGTCCAAGGTTCTGTAATACCCATAAGGGGATCTCTTTGCAAGTGAAGGACAAATATCTCACATTTCAATTAAGAATGAAGTAAAATTGTAAGTCATCCTCAAATATTTTGGAAAATATATACTACATCTGAAAGTATTGTCTCAACTCTTCGTTGGATGAACTAGGAAAATGCCAGTTGCTGTCAGGCCCAGAAAGAGAAATGGTTCCATATCATCTCAGCCTGTGGACTCAATAATGATATCTTCTATTAGTACCTTCGCTAACCCATCATGCTTGTGAAGTTAGCAGGAGACCAGGATGGTGTGTGGAGCCTCTTGAACTACAGCGCAGCCTTCCAACAAAAACTGACAGAAAACAATGTTGAAGTACCTTCACTTCTTCAACCCTAAAATAATTTTTTCTCCATACTTTCCCTGGACTCTCCAGTGATTTTTCTAATGAGATTAAGGTCTAGATACTGTGAGAGCTGGCTTGCAAACAAACACTATATTTTCTCTTCCCCTCTCGCATTCCATCACTGTGATATTTTTCTTCTCTCACTAAATAAACTACTTGATTAAATCATATTTGACAAAATGATTACAGATCTTTAATTTCATGTTTTAACTTAACACTTGAACTTGAAATCTTTATGGAGGGTCTGCTTCAGGAAACACCTATACTATAAATTTCATCTACTTTTTTGTGTTATATAGATGAAATTATTCTGCTTGTATTCTTTATTGATTCTTGTTTGGGGATCAATACACACTTTTGAAATTCTCATATTTTAAAACATAGCTGTGAATCAATTATTTTTATTTATCTATAGTATAATCTATTGTTTGAATAATTCATATTTTATATATTGTTCTATAACATGGGTACATGAGTTATCTCCAGAATATTCTAATATGAAAGATGAAGCTATTAAGCCTTGCATATCTCCACATAACTATTCCATATAGTATATTTTTAGTGTAGAACTGCCAAATCATAGCATGTGTTCAGATTCTATCTATCTAAAACATTTCATTTTTGAGAACGAAAAAAAAGTGCTAAAATAATGAACGGTGACAGTAGATATAAACCAGATCCATCCCAAGCAAACCAAAACACACTGTCATCTTATTCATAGCACATGTTGTACGTATGCTTGCAAAGCAAACAAAGAATGCTTATTGCTGACTGGTTCACATTAGTCATTGAGAAGGGTGGTTGGCTGCATGATATGCCCTTATTTTTAATGTCAGATCCAGAGTATTTACTATGAAGTTATTATGCATAAGGAACAGCACATAACAATATTACTGAACAAGAAGGGCAAAGCATGGGTCTCTTATGACAATGAGGTAATGTTAGCTAGGTTTTGATTTTGTTTTTTAAGGACCTGGTAACTGCATATTTGATCCTCAGTTAAAAAAAGAACATAAAGTCTCGAGGATAATTTAACATTCACAGGAAGTTTTTAAAAAGCATCAGCTCATTTCCAAGTAACTGTGGAAAATAAGGTGAAATAAAGGGAAATGTTAATTACTTTCTCATATTTTCTAACTTCAGAAAACTTCACATTTACGTAAGACTTTTTTAACAATTTGTACTTGGGAAACTGTAAGTGTGACATTTTTCTACAAGCAGAAATATGCAAAAACAAAACTATTTTAGGCACACAGAAATTTTGTTTTTATAGAGCAATCTATCATGCATACTATCACTTAGATAAGTGAAATATTTGACTAAAAAGAAAAAACTTTGGGAAAAAGTCTATTCTTGGAGACACTTGGATTTTCTTAAGCAGTTTGACAATAATAGCAGAAGCATCTATTGAATGAGTATACCCTTGTGGTTAGCACTGAACTTATCCTTAGTCTGCACTATCAAATAAAATCTCCTTAACAGTTTTGTGAACTAGAAAATAATGGTCCTATTTGACTGAGAAAGACAAGCTCAAGTGGTTAAATAAATTCTTTTCCATTTCCAGGTAATTAAGTAGATAAACTGACACTGAAAACTCAAAACTAATTTCTGAAAGGTTATGCTTTTTAAAGTATTTAGAAGCTGTGATTACATTTACTAACATAAGAGATGCTACAATTTGAATAATTTAATCTAGAATAAATTATCTGGATGGCAAAGACAGTGTCAAAACAAGAAGGTAAAGTTACAAAAGCAACAATTAAAATGAGCTAGAGGTTTGGGAACCCACTTTACTAAACAGAAGCATTTGCTTCATTTAAAAAGTATTAGTCAAGACAGGAGACAGGGCTTTTTAGCCAACCATCCACAAGCAAATGGGTTGAGCTCCAGCTAAAACTGAGAGACCCTGTCTCAAAACATAGAGGAATGAAACCCAAACTTTGACCTCCTCATGCACACCTGCATAGGATGAACACAACACACACACATACACACACACACACACACACACACACATACACAGAGTGTGTGTGTGAAGCACTGGCAAAGGGATTACATTTGAAATTGAGGAGAAGTAACTATCTGAAGGAGAAAACAGTAAAAAGGAGTGGAGATGAACTCATTGGGTGAAAAATGATCGTGAGTTTCATAGGCACCTCTGCTTTCTGCCTTTCAGAGGTACCTTAAAGGGGTGAGATTGTTTTAGATGGTGGAGATACAGCTCTGTACATTTTCTTCAGGGTTTTGTCTAGAAGATACTTTTTTGACATTTAAAGTCCCTGCATAGTCCTTGATACCATGAATACTGCAATACCCAGGATAGATCCCAAGGAAAAAAACTGTAACAAGAAATTACCGATTAGAGCAGAAATCAGAGCTGAGAAAATGGCAGTAAGTGGCACTGTAAATGCAAAACTCCAATCAGGACATTCCTATGAACTACTGGAAGAAGTTAATATTTCAGTAATCTAAGACTAGATCATCTTCAAGTTCTTCTTCTGGTGTCTCACAATCAACTTGCTATTAGCATCACATGTCCTAAGCATGACAACAAATCACATTTTCAAGCCACTCATTGGTCAGAAATATCTGATAGAGAAAGAAAAGAAGTTAAAGTCAATATGAAGAGAATGATAATAATCAAACATCCATTTTTTCCTGGGAAAAGCAACATTAATGACTATCATTGTGGCACCATTTACTTTGCAGAGTTATGAATTTTTTAAAGTGCTTAAGAATTGTGAAGTCATAATAATTTTCCTTTTATTTTGAATTATTAATGCAGAAGGAAGCAATAATAAATGAAGATATTTTGAGAGATAGGTCTTCTTTGAAATACACAAATGATATTAATTATTAGGTGTTCTTATTTAAGTGTAGCACTTGCTGCTGAAAACCAAATCAGGAGCTAGTAAAATAAAACACAGGTGAAAACACAAAAACTCATCTTAGGTTAATAATATTGACTCAAACCTAACTCTGAACTTTACATATTGCATCTTTAAAAATTAAGGCACAACTTCTACTAGAACATTCACTATTTGTTAATTCATACATAAGTTCTCACATATCCCTGGCTAGCATCAAAACTGAAATGTAGTCAAGGATGACTCTCAACTTCTGATACTCCTGCCTCCACCTTCCAAGTGCTGCAAGTATATGTGTGTGTGTGTGTGTGTGTGTGTGTGTGTGTGTGTGTGTGAGACACATCTGGCTTATACAGTGCTGAGGACTGAACCCAAGGCTTCACTGATTAAGAAGACATAATAATCCTAAAGGAGTCTACAATGAATGCAAGTTTCAAAATATCTCAAACAAATACTGATAGAGTTTTTAAAAATCCAAAATCATAAGGTTTCCTTTTCTCCTCTCTTCTCTGTCTCTCTCTGTCTTTCTGTCTCTCTCTGTGTCTCTCTGTGTCTCTGTCTCTGTCTCTGTCTCTCTCTCTCTCTCTCTCTCTCTCTCTCTCTCTCTCTCTGTGTGTGTGTGTGTGTGTGTGTGTATGATGTTAGAAATTAAACCCAGGGCCTTGTACATGCTAAGAAAACACTCTACCACTGAGTTGCATTCCCAAACTTTCACAATCATAGACTATCAATCATTGGTAGAGTGAATGCAAAAGGTATCATCAAAGTTTTATAATGTTTGAATGACATTTGCTTTTACAGCTTGTATTATAGCATACACATTCTGTCCAAGTGAATATTACCTTTTCATTAACATTGGCAAAAACACAAACATCATGATAAATCACAAAAAATTGCAGCCATACAGATATTCTCTTTGCAAAATAGGGTTAGAAATTAATAACAACTACTACTGATAAGAACCCCAAAACAAAATTTAATAAAAATACTTCTAAATAAATATATAAAGTCAAGAAGCATAAAAGATATATTTGAATAGAATTATAATGGAATACATATATGAACGATTTGCTGAAACAGCAATTATAGTAAAGTTTATATGTTAAAACACCTACATTTAAAATTGACTGTCTACTTCCACAAAAAGTAAACAGTAAAGAACAAATTGACCACCAACATGAAAACAAAAGCCAGGACTTGGGGATGAATGTAAATGACCCAAGGAAAATTAACAAAGCCCAATCAGTTCTCCTTCTCCTCCTCCTTCTTCTTTTTCTTCTATCACATCTATTTACATGCCCTGTAGTGTATTGACTGAGAAAAAGAGAAGACAGAAATCAGTAACAGCAGCAATGAGAGATGGTTATGAAGCTGATCCCATATATATTAAAAGTAACAGTGGACTTGGAAAGGGGCAGGGAGGAGATGAGGGAGGGTGAGATTGGGAGGGAATGAGGGAGCAGAATACAGCTGGGATACAGAGTTAATAAAATGTAACTAATGCTAAAAATAAAAATAAAGAAAAAAAAGTATTAGTTGTTCTGAGAAGATGGCTAAGCAGTTACAGGGTTTCCACCTGTAATTAGAGCCTCAGAAAATGAAGAAATGTGATCCCTGGAGCAGGATGCCTAGTTTAACTAGCTTTATCTTGGATTTAGAAACCCTGCTTCTAAACAATAAGTTAGAGGAGCAATGGCGGAGGATTCCTACCATCAATATCAGGCCTTCACACACATGTGCACCCACATATGCAAATATGCATACATGTGTGGAGAGCTGAGACTCAGACGCCATCTAGTGGCACTGACATCCGCCCTCAGAACTTTAAAGAACCTCCAGGGCGCATGTGCGGGTTGCGAAAGTGCTCCAAGCCACTGCCCAAGCCCGGGCCATCAGACGGGTGAAGAGTGAGCAGCCAATCAGGGTATGACACGTCACTTAGGTGCGACCAGGGCTTATATAAACAGCGCCACTTCAGGGCTAGGTCTCTCTTCCTTTTATCACTTGACTGTAATAAAGCCTGTTGCAGAAGGATCCGTTTGTCCGTGTGCGTTCTTGCTGGCGAGACGGTCACGTGGCTTTCAACATCTAGTGCCGAAACCCGGGATCGAACCACCCGGGAAGCAGGGAGCCTGCCACTGCCGGTGCCGCCAAGGAGAGCCCCTGTTTGCGGGGAGGATTCAGAACTGCAACATCGAGGTTAGTTCTTAGAGGCATGTTTGATCTTGATTTATCTCATTTTTCATTTCAGCTAGCAGAAGCCCTTATTGCCTTCCCTGTTGTGATCGTTGCCCTAGCCCTCTTTCTTTTGGTTTCGTACAAGCTTGAGGGCAGCCTAGGAAGGGAAGAGATTAACAAAAGGCTAAGAGTAGGCACTAAGGGAGTGTTAGAGGTAAAAGATGGCATGTCAGAAACAGAACGTGACAAAAGATTAGGGGCCCCAATGGATAGAAATAGAGACGTCTCTAAGAAAAAAAGGCCCTTCTGCAGATGTTAAAGCGACAGAAGCAAGAGGTAAGGGAAAAGACGCCCTGGGGGAGAAAGGTGAGAAGGGAAGGAAAAACCCAAAAGAAAAGCCTCTTTATCCGGTAAAAGAATTGGAGGCTTTGGGGCTTGAAAGCTCTGAATCTGAGCAGCTAAATTCCTCTGAGGAAGAGGACTTGGAGGGGGAAGCAGCCTGCTATGAGGAAAAACTATACCATCCGGATGAGCAGCCATTACTGTTGTATCAGAAGCAAAGTAGTATGAGGAACAGGAAGGGCGCACTTTCTCAGTCAGCCACTCCCGCTGTCTCTAGTGCTCCTCCACCCTACACCGGGAGGCACTGTCCTGATTCCTTCTTTTCAACAAAAGATAGACACAAAATTTTTCAGACTTTTCCAGTATTTGAAGATGTGAAGGGAGGCCGTGTCCAGGTACCTATAGATTACCCTCTAGTCAAGGAACTGGCAGAGTCAGTTAATAAGTATGGGGTGGATGCTAATTTCACAATTATGCAGCTTGAGAGGCTAGGCTCTAGAGCAATGACCCCAAATGATTGGCAGACTGTAGGGAAAGCTGCCCTCGATAATATGGGAGTGTATTTGGAATGGAAAGCCTTATGGCATGATGCCTGTCAATCCCAAGCTAGGGCTAATGCCAATGCAGAAGACAATCAACGACGCTGGACATTTGAGCTACTAACAGGACAAGGTCCACATGTTCAGCAACAGACAGATTATGATTGGGGAGCGTACGGCCAAATATCTGCTGCTGCAATTAAAGCATGGAAGGCCCTTTCAAAGAAGGGTGGGACCGAGGGCCATTTAACAAAAATTATCCAGGGTCCTCAGGAGTCATTCCCAGAATTTGTGGCCAGAATGACAGACGCAGCAGGCAGAATATTTGGAGACCCAGAAAGCGTCCGACCAATGATAGAGCAACTGGTGTATGAGAATGCTTCACCAGAATGCAAGGCAGTCATTACCCCCAGAAGGAACAAAGGACTAACAGATTGGATAAAAGTTTGCCGAGGACTCAGAGGCCCGCTTACCAACGCCAGCCTGGCAGCAGCCATATTACAAAACAATAACCACCCAAGTTCTGGAAACAATAAAGTTTGTTTTAATTGTGGCAAAATGGGTCATTTAAAAAGAGACTGTCGTGTGTCTGTGCAAAAGAAAGTTCCTGGACTTTGCCCTAAGTGTAAAAAAGGCAATCACTGGGCTAATGAATGCCGTTCAGTTAGAGATATTCAGGGAAAACTTATCCAGCATGAAACCCCCCCTAATGAGAGGATTGAGAATATTCCAAAAATCGGGTCTCAGGGCCCCAAGTCTCAGGGCCCCCAAAAAAATGGGACATAGGCAGACAACAGGAGGGTTTATCCAGCTGTAGAGCAACAAGAGGATCAGCAGGCCTGGACCTCCATTCCACCTCCCCATTCTTATTAATGCCACACATGGGGGTGCGACCTGTCCCAGTGGAGTTTGAAGGCCCCCTGCCTGAAGGAAGTCTTATTTTGGGTCGCTCCTCTCTCACTTTAAAAGGACTTATGGTCCATCCTGGAATTTTAGATCAGGATTTTACGGGACAGCTCCAGGTGCTTTGTTCCTGCCCCCAAGGCGTATTTTCTATTTCTCCTGGAGATAGGATTGCTCAATTAGTCGTCCTCCCAAGCCTTCATGACTGTTTTCCATCTACCGGAACACCAAGGGGCACAAAAGGACTCGGTTCCACAGGAACAGATTTTGCTCATTTGGTAGTTGATCTTAAGACTAGACCTACCTTATAAATACAAATAGAAGGAAAAGGTTTTACTGGTATTTTGGACACAGGGGCTGATAAAAGCATTATTTCTTCCACCTGGTGGCCTAAGGCATGGCCTGTTACACAATCATCCCACTCCTTACAAGGGTTGGGATATGAGGCCAGCCCTACAGTTAGTTCACGTTCTTTGAGGTGGCAAGCACCGGAAGGTCAAACAGGAAGTTTCATGCCATATGTTCTTCCTCTCCCTGTCAATCTCTGGGGAAGAGATATTTTGCAGGATTTAGGATTAGCATTGACCAATGAGTACTCTCAACAAGCGGTTGATATAATGAAAAGGATGGGTTATAAGGAAGGAAAAGGCCTTGGTAAACAGGAACAAGGGAGATTACACCCGATTTCACAGGAAAATAATACAGGGAAACAAGGCCTGGGTTTTCTTTAACTGCCATTGAGGGTTCCATGCCCATATCTTGGCTCACAGAGGAAGCTGTATGGGTTCCTCAATGGCCCCTTTCCTCTGAAAAGCTGGAAGCTGCTACAAGGCTGGTTAAAGAACAGGTACAGCTTGGTCATCTGGAACCATCTACTTCCCCCTGGAATACACCCATTTTTGTTATAAAAAAGAAATCAGGAAAATGGAGGCTTCTCCATGATTTAAGGGCTATTAATGCACAGATGCGATTATTTGGAACAGTGCAAGGAGGCTTGCCTCTGCTTTCAGCCCTGCCTAAGCAATGGAGAATTATAATAATAGACATCAAGGATTGTTTTTTCTCCATTCCATTGTGCCCATGAGACAGACAGAGATTTGCCTTTACCCTACCTGCTGTTAATCACCATGAGCCAGACAAAAGATATCAATGGATGGTTTTACCTCAAGGCATGGCTAATAGCCCCACCATGTGTCAATTGTATGTGCAGATGGCTCTTGAACCAGTTAGACAGCAATTTCCTTCCTTGTTGCTGATTCATTATATGGATGATATTCTCTTGTGCTATAAGGAGTTAGCCATCTTGCAAGATGCGTATCCTTTGTTGCAAAAAACCCTGCAACAATGGGGATTACATATTGCCACTGAAAAGGTCCAAATTTCAGAAGTAGGTTTCTTTCTAGGGACTGTTATTTATCCGGAACAAATAGTTCCTCAGAAAATAGAAATTCGCAGGGATCATTTGCATACCTTAAATGATTTTCAAAAATTATTAGGTGATATAAATTGGCTTAGGCCATTTTTAAAGATACCTTCTGCTGAATTAAAACCCCTATTTGATATTTTGGAAGGGGATGCTCATATTTCTTCACCCAGAGCCTTAACACCAGCTGCAAGCCGCGCCCTGCGAGTGATAGAAAACGCTTTACAAGATGCCCAATTAAAACGTGTAGATGAAACTAAGACCTTTGACCTGTGTGTCTTTAAAACTAAACATTTACCAACTGCTGTATTATGGCAAGATGGACCCTTAGTGTGGGTTCATCCCAATGCTTCTCCTGCAAAAATCATTGAATGGTATCCGGATGCAGTTGCTCAACTTGCACTTTGTGGGTTAAAAACAGCTATTACATACTTTGGGAAGGAGCCAAAGTTCTTAATAGTGCCTTATACAGCTCACCAAGTTCAGGTATTGACTGCTACCTCTGATACTTGGGCAGTGCTAGTTACCTCCTTTAGTGGTTTAATTGATAATCATTACCCTCGACACCCTATTTTGCAATTTGCTTTAACTCAAGAGGTAGTCTTCCCGCATGTAACGTCCCAGGAACCTCTTCGGAATGGACTGGTGGTTTATATAGATGGGTCAAAAACAGGAGTGGGAGCTCATGTGGTTAATAATAAAGTTGTTTCTAAGCAATATCATGAGACCTCGCCTCAAATTGTGGAATGTTTAGTAGTGCTAAAAGTTTTGGAAAAATTTCCAGGTCCCTTAAATATTGTTTCTGATTCTAGTTATGTGGTAAATGCAACCAAAATCTTAGAGGCTGCTGGATTGATTAAAGCATCTAGCAAGCTTGCAAAAATTTTTCAAAGGATTCAGTTTGCCTTAATTACCAGAAAATCCCCTGTTTTTATTACACATATTAGGGCTCATTCCGGTCTACCGGGGCCCATGTCCCATGGAAATGACCTGGCAGATCGAGCCACAAAGATGATTGCATTTGCCCTCCTTTCAAATTTAGAATTGGCTAAGGAGTTTCATAAAAAATTTCATTTACAGCTGAGACATTGCATCATCGATTTGACATAACTAGAAAAGAAGCTAGAGATATTGTTACCCAATGTCAAAATTGTTGTCAGTTCTTACCTATGCCTCATGTTGGGATTAATCCCAGAGGAATTCATCCGCTACAAGTGTAGCAGATGGATGTTACCCACATTTCATTTTTTGGTAAACTTCAGTATTTGCATGTTTCCGTTGATACTTGCTCTGGAGTTATGTTTGCTTCTCCCCTGACTGGAGAAAAGGCAGCCCATGTTATTCAACATTGCCTGGAGGCATGGAGTGCCTGGGGAAAGCCCAAAATTCTAAAAACTGACAATGGGCCAGCCTATACTTCTCAAAAATTTGGACAGTTTTGTCATCAAATGGGAGTGACCCACCTAACAGGTCTCCCATATAACCCTCAAGGACAGGGTATTATTGAACGTGCTCATCGCACTCTAAAATCCTACTTAATAAAACAAAAAGGGGGAGTCGAGGAGGCTCTGCCCTCAGTGCCACAAGTGACTGTTTCCTTGGCACTCTTTACTCTCAATTTTTTAAATTTGGACAGTCAGGGCCACTCGGCGGCTGATCCCCACTGCTTAGAGCCTGATAGGCCTAAGGAAATGGTCAAATGGAAGGATGTCTTGACTGGTCAATGGAAAGGCCCGGATCCTATCTTAATAAGATCCAGGGGAGCTGTCTGTGTTTTCCCACAGGAAGAAAACAATCCATTCTGGGTACCGGAGCACCTCACGTGAAAGCTCATGGCAGCTGAAGATGATCTTTCAACAAATACACCTGCTACTACTTGAAGAATTAAGGGCGGCGGTGGTGACCACTAATTCTACTCGAGTGGATTCATCGCTCACAGATGGCTTATTATCCTGGGTTTCTTCCGCCTTTTCTTATTTTAAAGATTGGGTGGGGGTTGGAATGTTTGGTGCAGCATTATGTTGTGGCTTAGTGTTTTTACTCTGGTTGTTCTGCAAACTCAAAACCCAACAAAAATGTGACAAGGTGGTGATCGCACAAGCACTAGCAGCCCTAGAGCAAGGCTCGTCTCCCGAGGTTTGGCTTTCCATGTTAAAAGAATGATAAACAGCAAGGTTACCTCTGCCTTTGTAGTTGTAGTGCCACAAAATTGGATGAGACTGGATTAGCAACCCTTGCACTCCCGGGGACATGTTCCCATTGCACAGGGATGGGTGCAATTCCATGTTGTCTCCTCATGAGTATAAAAATCAAACGGTCTGGAAAGTCAGTGACGGAAGAGTGCAAATAAGTCTCCGCCCACCTAAGACAGGACAGCCTCGCTGTGAGGAGGTTGCTCCAATGACGGGTAAGGGCTGAGCATTGCCTTCCACCAGGCTCAGACGTTGGTTATGCTCTCAAATAAATTGGCACAGCACCTCGGCGGCGGAAGGGGACTTGCTATATTTAAAACAAAAGGGGGAGATGTGGAGAGCTGAGACTCAGACGCCATCTAGTGGCACTGACATCCGCCCTCAGAACTGTAAAGAACCTCCAGGGCGCATGTGCAGGTTGTGAAAGTGCGCCAAGCCACGGCCCAAGCCCGGGCCGTCAGACGGGGTGAAGAGCGAGCAGCCAATCAGGGTATGACACGTCACTTAGGTGCGACCAGGGCTTATATAAACAGCGCCACTTCAGGGCTAGGTCTCTCCTCCTTTCATCGCTTGACTGTAATAAAGCCTGTTGCAGAAGGATCCGTTTGTCCGTGTGCATTCTTGCTGGCGAGACGGTCACGCGGCTTTCAACATACATGCATACATGCACACACACCACACTCACATACACATGAAAAGACAAAAAAACATTTAACTTGGGGCTTGCTTACAGTTTCAGAGGGTGACCTATGGCCATTATGGAGAGGAGCATGGCAGCAAACAGGCTGCCACAGTGCTGAAGCAGTAGCTAAAAGCTTAACATCCTGATCCCCAAGCTGGGGTGAAAGAGAGCGAGACTGGGCCTGGTGTTATCTTTCAAACCTCAGAGCTCATCCCTGTAACACACTTGCTCCAAAAAGGCCACACCGAATACTCCCAAACAGTTCCACCAACTAGGGACCAAGCACTCAAAATATATGAGGGCCATTCGCATTCAAACCACCATAGTAAGTAAAACCTACTGCTAACCCCAAATTTAAGGATGAAATGAACACTGTCACTTTAAGGTAGAAGAAAGAAGATAAATGTTTGTCTCACTCATTTCTGCTTTGCATTTACTCAACATAAGAAAGCAAGAAAATAGAAAATACAGACTTGAAAGACAGTATATTGCACAGCCAAACACTGTGGTTACCTATGCTCTGAAGGTTCTGTACAACATCACTGAACACCTCTAATCTCTCAAGCATCACTGGGTTGTGTGGTCCAATAGGCACTATAGTTTTCATGACATCCTAGGTGTTGTAGAATGTGTTCCTGCTCTGGATTCAATGAAAATTTATACTGGTTGAAAAAAAAGGGGGGCATGAAATAGATACACAAAATCTACCTCCAAAATCTGAAGGCAACCAGCAATAAGTGTTGTGTAACTTTCTTGGTTTTTAGAAAGGCAATATAAAGGAATTTTGCCTTAGATGGACATGTCCCAGATCACTGGAATCTTAGAAATTTCACCAAGGTGATAGGGCTGCTTAGTCCTAGGATTTTATTTCCTTCCCACTGACAAGCATGTATTGTACCAACATGTCTGCTTTATTTGCTAATTCTTACTCATCAGATCCTATCACTTTTTAGTGGATGAAATGTGGTGCCTCCCAATCAAAATCTATCCTTATTTAGAAATAAGGTCACAGTTGACACAGCTATTAAGATTCAATTACACATACGAAGGTTGGACTCTCCTAATCCTTCAGGAATAGTGTCCTTATAAAGAGGTAAATTTGGACACAGGCATGCACATAGGGATAATCCCAAATAAGATGATGGCAAAAGTCAGAAGAGTGCAGCACAAACCAGAGACCAGCAAACCCTGGCAGAAAAGCAGCAAATCTAGAGGCTGACTCCATAGGCAGCACATTCACTCACTCCTGGACCAAAACGGTCATCTGCTTACTTGTTGTTCCTATAGTGTTGAAATTCATGTAAGTGAGATGAAGCAATGTATACTCTCTTAGGCTTTGTTTCTTTTGCTTAAATAGTGGATACTCTTCTCTAATAACCATTTCCATCGTAGGGTCTATAACCAGAACAGTATTCAATACAACTGGTAACCTAATTATACCATGATTTCTTCATGAATATGATGTGAACTTACGTGTACAGTACTTGTGTCTGATTTGTAGTGTCACAATAAAAGCAAAAGTTTGAGCATAAGCTAAAATTACATACAATTAAAAAAAATTGCCAGATGTTTTTCTGTGTATAGCTTTCTTAAAACACTATGGAAACATTCTCTGCTCTTACTGTGTCCCGGGCAGTTCTCTGCCTTTCTTACTCTCTCCTCCCTATTGCAAAACCCATTACATCTCTTCCATCTTTTGACTAGGCAACTCCATCTCACCTTCCCTGCTGTACCTTACATGCAGGATGTTTCCCACTATTTGCAGCTGCATAAATAGCCTCTTGCACTAAAATTCCTGCCACCCACATCACATTGAAATTTAGCTCCACACATGAACTTTGGTCATAAAATTCTGTCTCATTACCTGCTTTTGAAGCCTTCTAACAACAAGCTAAGAAAACCATATGAAAACATGGCTATTATCCTAATTTTGTAAACAGAATGTAACTCCTCTGTGCGGCTTGGTCTCTACTAGGGTTTGCATTAAAGAAAGTAGTCCATGAGCTAGTCAAGAATTCTAAACTTTTTCTGTTTAGAATTCACTGGAAGCTTCACTGGAAGCTTCACAGAAGTTATGCCAATATTTCTCAGAATTGTTTCTCTTCTTGCCAGCCCTTTCCTTCCATTCTGAGTACTAACATTTCTAAAGCCTTTCCTTACTCTGCATTTTTACCTTGTACAACTCAGATAAGAAAACTCTCTGGAGCACTTGACGTAGGCGCCAATATGAGCCTCTTTAGAAATCTGGAGCAAGGCCCTGCCATTGTCTGCATAACTACCCTTTTTTGAAATTTATTTTTTCAGTATGTATCCTGCTTGAAGCCCCCTTCCTCAACTCCTCCCAGCCCCACCCTCCCTCTTTCCCCTATCTCCTTCACCTAGTCCACGGAAAGGGAGAGCTCTCCTTTGCCATCTGCCCATAGCTTGTCAACTTGCTTTTAGCCAGTGTTTTTTTTTTTACAACAATGGAAAAAAAAACTAGCATAGAATCCAACACTTTTATATTCCAAGGGCACTTGCACTCAAGTGCACATAGCAACACAGGCATACATATGCATAAAACTAAAAATGAGTAAATAATCTATAAAGAACTAGGAAACATATGAAAGGAAATTAAAAAAGAAAATGTAACTTGATTTAACTTGAAGTTTTGAGAATTAAAATGAAGACCTTAAAGGGGATCACATTGAAAGAACAGTTTTAATAACTTAGGGAGGACAATGTGTTGCTTTATTCTGGAGAACTGAGCAGTACAGTTTGTTCATCAAGACTCCTGCAACTACTGCATTTATCAAGAGGTGTTATTATTACAGACAGTGTCTAAATAGAAATGTTTTTAGTTGCTATGCCTGATTAACACTGCCTACATATGTTTTAGAAACCTGACAAAATCTGCATCTTTTGTAGTGAAATACCTACTATTCCAGTTTTGATTTTTTTTTTCCCCAAAGAAAAAGTGCTGGAAACCTAAACTCCAAATTCTTGTCCTAATGGTATTTGGAGGTTTGGCTGTTGACGGTTGAATAGGACTAAATAAATGTTAAGGTCACTAGCACTGGAGAAAGGCATTAGTTTCTACATAAGAGGACAAGAATAGACTCATTTTAGATTCTCATTCCGTCTTTCTATGTGCTCATCTCCATCATGTTAAGGTGGAGTAAACAGGCTTTCACCAGATGACCTTAGACTTAGCAGACCCCACAACCATTAACTACATAATGGAGTTCATTAGAAATAACTACTCTTTGTTGAGAGACACGTTCTGGCCTGTTATTTAGCTTTAGGAAAAAGTGAATGATTCATCACTTACCTGTCAAGTTACCCTGAATTGCTAATTATGAACTGGACGCTATCCGGTCAACCAGGGTAAGATTAGGCATACACAGTAACATGTAGGCACCCAGTAGAAGAGGTACATGTATGTATGTAATCAATCATGAGACAATTAAAGGCACAATTAAGTTACATGAAAAAGTGGTCCAAGTATCAATGGTTCCTATTGATGAACTAGCCAAGGCTGCTCCTACTGGACTCATGGGGAGTTTCTTATGATTGACAAAAGAAGACCTGGGCCTGGGTTACAGTGTTCCTCCCATTCTATGAGCACTACTAGAAGGTGGACAGCTGCAGCAACATGGCACTGGGATATTGCTGAAGGACAATGAATGGTAACAGAGCTTTCCAACCAGGCAATTTTCAGGCAACACACAAAAACTTGTGCTTTGCATAGAATACAAGATGTGTGGTTGAATTCTAATATGTGGACAGTAGCCAGAGTCTTGTCTGGTCAGGAACTTGGAACATGAGTCGAGTGGAAAACTAGCAAAGAAACATGGGAAGGGTTAGGGAGCATTTGTCACTAAAGAGCTTTCCTTGAAAGCATGAGTTCAATTTTCTAAGGCCATAAAAATTTTGTGGTAGCACACACTTGCAATCCCAGTGCTGGGGAAGAGAGACAGGAGGATATTCAGGGCATGCAGTCATCCAGGCTAACCTAATTGTTAAGCTTCAGGACAATGAAGGATGCCATCTTAAAGGAGGTGGATACCATTCCCATAAGATGATACTTAAGATTGTCTTTTTCTTTCCATGTGCATTCACACATATGTACCCACAAACGTATATCGATGGACATGCATAAAAATGGACATTACCTCCCCACCCCCCAGGGGAGGAGCAGTCCCGTTAGGCCACAGAGGAGGGCTTTGCAGCCAGTCCTGAAGAGACCTGATAAAACAGGATCAGATGAATGGGGAGGAGGTCCCCCCATCAGTGGACTTGGAAAGGGGCAGGGTGGAGATGAGGGAGGGAGGGAGGGACTGGGAGGGAATGAGGGAGCGGGACACGGCTGGGATACAGAGTTAATAAAATGTAACTGATAAGAAAAAAAATAAAATTAAAAAAAATGCACATTAAGACAAAGAAGTCTAGAGATGTATAGAGAATTCTGAGTGGCCAATGAATATAAAGATTTTGTGTCCCATATGAATCTTTACTAAATGGTAACCGTATTGTGTTTAATAACCAAGATGACCGGTTCCATGGAAACCAGTAAGTCTCTTACTCCAACAACCCATGTCATCACCTAACTGGCCCAGAATCAAAATGTTCATACTAGTGGGGTTAGTCTCTTCAGTTCACCAAGGGTAGCCTAGCTATGGCCGCCAACATAACATTTTGCCAGAAAGTAAAGGCCAGTACTGAATCTCAATGATAACATTCACTGGAATAATCAGCCAACTACTGACAGCAAGTTGATTCCATCAGGGCAAGGGCAAGCTTTTGTACTTACTTAAATAAACAGCTATTCTGGGTATGGATTTAACATTCCAATATGTAATACTTTCATCAAAACCACCCTCTGTATACTCACAAAATCTTATACACTATCACAGCATTTAGACAGAATTGCATCTGACACAGCCAAGGAAATATATCCATATATTCATGATCCTAGAATTAGCTGGCCTGGTGAGGTTCCCATCATCTAAAAGCAGCTAGCTTGACAGAATGATGGAATAACCATGCAGTGTTAGCTAAGTGACAACTCTGCAAAAGCTGAGGCAAGCTTTTCTAAAAGGCTGTACATGCAGGCACATGTATCAGCACCCAACATATGCTATTTCCTTCACAGAGAGGATTCTTGAGTCAGGAACTAAGGAATGTGAACAAGAGTGGCATAGCTCACTATCAACACTGGTACCCTAAAATCACCTCTTAGTGCCAAACCTCTTAGTTTTTCACCTCTTAGTGCCAAAAACTATGCTCTGTTGTTTTGAAGGCCATAGTGTCTGAAAGAGCCATGATTCCACCAGGAGACATGTGATTCCATTTAAGTAGAAGTTAGAGTGCAGGAAATCTTATGAAAGAAGGGAGAAATAGAAAGACCTGGAGGGGACAGGAGCTCCACAAGGAAAGCAAAGAAAAAAATATTCTGGGCACAGGTTTTTTTTTTTTTTTGTTTTTTGTTTTTGTTTTTTTTTTTTTTTTTTTTTTTTTCTGAAAATGATACTCCAACCAAGTACCATTCATTGAGATAACATAGAACCCCTGCACAGATGTAGCCCATGGCAGCTCAGTGTCCAAGTGGGTTCCCTAGTAAGGGGAACAGGAACTGTCTCTGACATGAACTCAGTGGTTGGTTCTTTGATCACCTCCCCCTGAGGGGGGTGCAGCCTTACCAGGCCACAGAGAAAGACAATGCAGCCAGTCCTGATGAAACCTGATAGGCTAGGGAAGGCTAGGAGGGAAGGAGAGGAGGAGTGGACTGGGGGAGGGGCATGAGTGGAGAAGAAGGAGGGTAGGATTAGGAGGGGATAAAGGAGGGGGCTACAGTTGGGATACAAAGTAATAAATTTTAAGAAAAAAAAATGCTACCAGTATTCCATATCCAGTGCCCCATCCCTGGAGGCCCTCCGAGGCCACCTGAGAAAGAGCTGAGCTTTCTACAAGCCAGCCACTGCTTGCACCAGGGCACTGGGCTGGCTCCTTACACTTTCCATCTACTGGACCTCACCCCTGCCTGCATTCCTAAAGGAGGGCGCTGCCAGGGTCCACTAGATGCGATCCCATGACTCATAATCTGAGCCTGCCCTGTCCTACCAGCAATCCTAGCAGCTGAGAAACCTACCCAACCCTGGGCACACCCCATCCCAGGTCCAGTGCTCAACCCCTGGAGTCCCTCTGTGGCCACCTGGGGAAGACACGTGAGGTTTCTATGAACCATTCTCCTGCTTGCATCAGCCACTGGGCAAACACAGCAGCAGTGAGCTGCACGCTGCTCCTTTTACCCTCCATCTACTGAACCTCACACCAGAAGCCAACAGCCCTCAGAGACCACTAGTCAATACCAGAGACAACCAGAGCTAAAGGCCATGCAAGAACAAAAATAACAAAAACATAGGCAATATGTCAATACCAGAACCCAAGTATCATTCTAGAGCAAGGGCCAGGATATTTTAACACAGCTAAGGAACAAGAAAATGACCTTAAATCCAATCTCACGAAGATAGTAGAGGCTTTTAAAAAAGAAATGAATGAATCACTTAAAGAAATATAGGAAAATACAATAGACAGTTGACAAAAATGAGTAAAACTGTCAAAGACCTGAAAATGGAAATAGAAGCAATAATGAAAGCACACTCTGAAGGAAACCTGGAAATGGAAAACCTAGGGAAGAAAACAGAAATAACAGATGTAAGCATCTCCAACAGAATCCAAGAGATGAAAGAGAGAATCTCGGGTATAGAAGACATGATAGAAATTGATACATCAGTCAAAGAAAATGTTAAAGTTAAAGAAAATCCCTGACACAAAACATCCAGGAAATCTGGGATACTATGAAAAAAAAAAAAACACCAAATCTACAAATAATAGGAATAGAAGGTCCCAGCTACAAGTACCAGAAAATATTTTCAACAAAATCATAGAAGAAAATTTTCCCAACTTAAAGAAAAATAAATATAAACATAAAAGAAGCATACAGAACACCAATTAAACTAGACCAGAAAAGAAAATCCTCTCACATACACTAAATCTACAGAACAAAGAAAGGTTATTAGAAGCTCCAAGAAAAAAAAGGGGGGGTCCAAGTAACATATAAAATCAGACCTATCAGAATTATGCCAGAAGGCCTGGACAGATGTCTTACAAACCCTAAGAGACCACAGATGTTAGTCCAGACTGCTATACCCAGCAAAACTCGAATCACCATAGATGGAGAAAACAAAATATTCCAAGACAAAACCAAATTTAAACAGGATCTATCCACAAATCCAGCCATACCAAATATATATACTAGAAGGAAAACTCCATCCTAGAACACAAGGGAATAAATAAATAAACCCAGGAACATACAGGGAATAAATAACTCCATACCAGCAAAAGAAAAAGAAAGGAAGCACACACAAAAAGGCTCACAATAACACCTCTAACATCAAAGTAGCAGGAATTAACACTCCTTGGTCATTAATAATCTCTCAATATCAATGGTCTCAATTCAACAATAAAAAGACATAGGCTGACAGAATGGTTGCAAAATCAGGATCCATCATTCTGCTGCATACAAGAAACACACCTCAGCAAGAAAAATAAATTTACCTCAGAATAAAGGGCTGGAAAAAAAGGTGTTCCAAGCAAACAGACACAAGAAGCAAGCTGGAGTAGCTATTCCTATTCTAATATCTAATAAAATAAACTTTCAACCAAAATTAACCAAAGAGATGGAGAAGGCCCTTCATATTCATCAAAGGAAAAATCCACCAAGATGACATCTCAATTCTGACCATATATGCTCTAAATGCAAGAGCACCCACATTCATAAAAGAAACATTACTAAAGCTTAAATCACATATCAAACCCTGTATGTTAATAGTAGGAGACTTCAACACACCTCTCTCACCAATGAACAGAGCATCCAGACAGACACTAAATAAAGAAATAATGAAACTACTTGATATTATAAGTCAATTGGACCTAATAGATATCTACAGAACATTCCATCCAAACACAAAATAATATACCTTCTTCATGGAACCCTCTCTAGAATTGACCACATATTTGGCCACAAACAAACCTCAACAGATACAACAAAATTGAAATAACACCTGCTATCTTATCAGACCATCATGGATTAAAGCTGGACTTCCACAACAAAAACAACAGAATGTCTACAAACTCATGGAAACTGAACAACTCTCTACTCATTGATAACTGAGTCAGCGAGGAAAGAAAAAAAGAAATTAAAGACTTTCTAAAATTCAATAAAAATGATGGTACAACATACCCAAACTTATGGGACATATGAAAGCAGAGTGAAGAAGAAACTTCCTAGCACTAAGTGCCTTCATAAAGAAACTGGGGAGATCTCACACAGCAATTTAAAAGTAAGTCTGAAAGCTCTAGAAAAAAATAAGTAAACACACGCAAGAGGAGTAGACAGCAGAAAATAATGAAACTCAGGGCTGAAATCAATAAGTTAGAAACAAAAGAGGACAATACAAAGAATCAACAAAACCAAGAGGTGGTTCTTTGAGAAAAATCAACAAGATAGAAAAACCTTTAGCCAAACTAACTAAAAGAAAGAGGGAGAGTATCCAAATTAGCAAAATTAGAAACAAAGTGGGAGACATAACAACAGACATTGAGGAAATCCAAAAAAGAAAAAACAAAACAAAACAACAACAACCAAAAAAAAAAAAAACCAAAACATTAGGTCTTACTTCAAAAGCCTGTATTCCACAAAATTGGAAAATCTAAAGGAAACAGATGATTTTCTGGATAGAGTTCACTAACCAAAGCCAAATTATGATCACGTAAACAGTTTAAACCATCCTATAACCCCTAAGAAAATAGAAGCAGTCATTAAATGTCACCCAACCAAAAAACAAAACAAAACAAAACAAAAAAATCAGGGCCAGATGGTTTTAATGCAGATGGTTTTATCAATATTCAAACATTCAAAGAAGAGCTAATATCAATACTCTTCGAAATATTCCATAAAATAGAAGCAGAAGGAACATTGCCAAATTTATTCTATGAGGCCACAGTTACCCTGATACGTAAACCACAAAAAAAAAGACCTAACAAAAGAAAGAATTTCAGACCAATTTCCTTTATGAATATTGACACAAAAATAATCAATAAAATACACACAAACCTAATTGAGGAACACAAATATCATCCACCATGATCAAATAGGCTTCATCCAAGGGATGTGGGCATGGTTCAATATATGGAATTCTATCAATGGAATCCACCATAAACAAACAGAAAGACAAAAATCACATGATCATCTCATTAGATATTGAAAAAGTTTTTGCAAATTCCAACAGCCCTCATGTTTAAAGTCTCGAAGAAATCAGGGATATAAGGCACATACCTAAACAAAATAAAGGCAATATACAGTTAGCCAATAGCCAACATCAAGTTAAATGGAGAGAAACTTAAAGCATTCCTGTTAAAATCAGGGACAAAACAAGGCTGCTCACTCTCTCTGTACCTTTTCAGCACAGTGCTGGAAGTCCTAACTAGAGCAATAAGACAACTAAAAAAAATCATAGGGATCCAAAATGGAAAGGAAAAAGTCAAAGTATATTTATTTGCAGATAATATGATAGTATACATAAGTGATCCCCCCAAAAAATAAATCTACCAGTCCTACAGCTGATTAACACCTTTAGCAAAGTGGCTGGGTACAAAATTAACTTAAAAAAATCAGTAGACCTCCTATATACAAAAGACAAATAGGCTGAGAAAAAAATTAGTGAAACACCATCCTTCACGATAGCCACAAATAATATAAAGTATCTTGGTGTAACTCTAACCAAGCAAGGATGAGACCTGTATGACAAGAGCTTCAAGTCTCTGAAGAAATAAATTGAAGAAGATATCAGAAGATGGAAAGATCTCCTATGCTTATGGATTCATAGGATTAACACAGTAAAAATGGTGATTTTACCAATAACAATCTACAGATTAAATGAAATTCCCATCAAAATGCCAACCAACACAATTCTTTATACTCCTTGAAAGAACAGTTCTCAACTTCATATGGAAAAACCAACCAAACAAACAGAATAGTTAAAACAATCCTGTATACTAAAAGAACTTCTGGGGGTATCTCCATCCCTGACATCAAGCTGCACTACAGAGCAACAGTAATAAAAACTGCATGGTACTGGCATAGAAACAGAATGGTGGATCAATGGAATCGAATAGAAGACCCAGAAATAAATCCACACATCTATGGACACTTGATTTTTTTACCAAGAAGCCAAACCCATGCAATGGAAAAATGGTAGCATCTTCAACAAATGGTGCTGGCCTAACTGGATGCTTACATGTAGAAAAATGCAAATAGATCCATGTTCTCCATCCTGCACAAAACTAAAGTTCAAGTGGATCAAAGACCTCAATATAAAACCAGACACACTAAACCTGTTAGAAGAAAAGGTAAAGAAGAGCCTTGAACTCATTGACACAGGAGACAACTTCCTGAATAGAACACCAATAGCTCAGGCTCTAAGATCAACAATTAATGAATGGGTCCTCATGAAACTGAAGAGCTTCTTTCTGTAAGGCAAAGGACATTGTCAATAGAACAAAATGGTAGCGTGCCGATTGGGAAGTTCTTCACCAAATCTACATCTGAAAAAAAAGATTAATATCCAAAATATATAAAGAATTTAATAAATCAAACACCAACAAACAAATAATCCAATTAAAAATGGACTACAAAGCTAAATATAATTCTCAACACAGGAATATAGAATGGCAGAGAAACATTTAAAGAAATGTTTAATGTCATTAGACAATAGGGAAATACAACTCAAAACTACTCTGGGATTCCATCTTACACCTGTCAGAATGCCTAAGATCAAAAATTCAAGTGACAGCACATGCTGGAGAGGATGTGGAGAAAGGGGCACACTCCTCCAGTGCTGGTGGGAGAGAAAACTTGTACAACCACTTTGGAAATCAATCTGGACACTTCTCAGAAAATCGGAAATAGTTCAACCTGAAGATCCAACTATACCACTCCTGGGCATATAACAAAATAATGTTATATGTTGTATCATATAACAAGGACAATTGCCTAACAGTGTTCATACAGCTTTGTTTGTAATAGCCAGAACCTAGAAACAACCCAGATGTCCCTCAACTGAAGAATGGATAAAGAAACTGTGGTACATTTACACAATTACTCAGCTATTAAAAAGAAGGAAATCATGAAATTTGCAGGTAAACTGATGGAACTAGAAAAGAGCATCCTGAGTGATGTAACCCAAACCCAGAAAGGCAAACATGGTATGTACTCACTTATAAAAGGATATTAGCTTTATAGTACAGGATAATCATACTACAATTCACAGACCCAAAGAAGGTCAATAACAAGGAGGGACCAAGGGATTATGCATGAATCTCGCTGAGAAAGGGAAATAGAACAGAGAGAGGAAGTACTCGCAGGGAGGGAACAGTATAGAAGAGGGAGTGCTGAGGAAAATGAGTGTGGAGATCTGATATGGGGAGAGTCAGAGGAGGAAGAGGACAGAGGGCATGCAGAAAGAAGAGAAACTGTTGGTATAATGTTCTTTTAAAATGTATACTTCTTACCCTTGTTCATTCAAACGCTGATCCCCCACCCACACACACACACACCAGTTTCAATCCGGACATTGCATTGTGATACTTATTCTAAGCATCCTGTCTCAACTTGGTGTAAACTTCCAAATAAAGCAACTAGACACAATGTTGAGCAAGGAAAAAAAGTAGGTGGGAGAGGGGAGGAGCCAGAGGACAGGAAAGAGGGGAGGAGTCAGAGGACAGGAAAGAGGGGAGGAGAAGGGGTGAGGGAGAGGAAGCTGGAAGAGAGATCTTGGAACTACGTGGAGAGATGGACTGGACCTAAGATTTCACAAAAAGCAAGTATAATGTGGGAAATCTAAATGTTAGGAAACTATGAGGGCTTGGAGGTTTAGGATGGAGTAGCTATTGCCCAGCTTTGTGTTCTAGGTTAACTAAATAAACTCAGTGTTTGTGTGGTGATTTGGTTATACAGCTGCTTAGGATTAACAGCAGCATTACCAGAAGATAAATCAATAGCAAATATTAATCACTGACTACAACAAGAAACAGTGACCTGGAGCATCTATGAGACAGGCTGGAGACTTAGGGTAGGCTTCTGAGAGGATATGGGGGTGACTGCAGGAGAGACCCCTGCTAGCAAAGGACATGAAGACTGAGGAGGCTGCCCTCTAACCAGACAGGACTCCAAGTAGAGGGAGGGGAACACCAACCCACCTGCAAAACTTCTACTCAAAACTTATCCTGCTACAAGATGTGTAGAGATAAAGATAGAACAGAGATTGAGGGAATTTCCAACCATGGTAGAAAGCTAGCCCCTAACACTATTAACAACACTCGGCTATGCTTGCAGACAGGAGCCTAGCATAGCTGTCCTTCGAAAGGCTCTACCCAATAGCTGATGGAAACAGATGCTGAGACTCACAGCCAAACATTGGACAGAGCCTTGTGGAAGAGAGGAAGGACAGAAGAACTGGAGGGAACAGTAGCTTGTAAGAAGATCAACAGAGCCAACTAACCTGGGCCCGGGGTGGAGGTTGGCTTGTGGAGACTAAAACACCAACCAAGGGCCATGTATGGACTCATCTTAGGCCCCCTACACATATGTACATAATGGACTGCTTGGTCTTTAGGTGGGTTCTCTAGTAAGGGGAGCGGAAGCTGTTTCTCACAAGAACTCTCTTATATGCTTTTAGATCACTTGCTCCTGGTGGAGACGTCTTGCCAAGCCACAGTTGTAGAGTATGCATTCAATCCTGAAAAGACTTAATGTGCTATGATGAGGGAGAGGCTTTGCTAAAGGGGAGCGGAGGGGGTATTCAGGTTAGAGGGAAGGAGGGTGGGACCGGAGGAGAAGAGGGAGGTAGCTACTATTGGGATATAAAGTGAAGAAAGAGAAAAGAAAAAAAGAAAGAAAGAAAGGAAGGAAGGAAGGAAGGAAGGAAGGAAGGAAGGAAGGAAGGAAGGAAGGAAGGAAGGAAGGAAGGAAGGGAAAGAAAGCGAGTTGGAGTTGACCACTTTGGATTCCTCAAACCTCTTGAGTCAGTAGCATGAGAGGAGTAACAATATTGGCTAAGGATGACTGACCCAGAATCACCGGAACTTGAACTGGTGGTACACCACAGTGGCAGAAAGGAAATGTCTGTCTGGGTGTTGGTTGCACATGCCTTTAATCCCAGCAGAGGCAAGCAGATCTCTGTGAGCTCAAGGTCAGTCTGATCTTATGAGTGAGTTCCAGGACAGCCAAGGCTACACAGAGAAACCCTGTCTCAAAAAACAAACAAACAACAAAAGTCAAACACAGAACAATCCTTCCTTAAACCATACTTACACTATGGATAAGAAATCACAACAATCCAATCCAGCAAGTAATAAGAATGTCTGAGGGCCTTCAGAAATGAAGATTGTAAGGAATGATAACCAGGTAAGAAACTTTCATGCCAAAAAGGTAATAAAGAATGAGCAGTGGAAAAAACCATTACACTGTGACTACTGTAACTGCCTTATTCCTTTTTCATTTAAATGAGTTTGAACGTATGTTAAGTGACTATTTTTCTCTTCTCTGACTCATCATGGGTATTGAGTTTACATCAATATTTAAATGCTATTTAATTTATACCATAGTAAGTAAACTATAGGAGAGAAGAAAACACTGCTCAAGTACTTGGCATCTTCTAGGGAAGAGATCAGTAAGTCTTTGGGAGTATACAGGATAGTTGAACTATATAGGTAGAAACTTGCTATTGTCTTAAAGATTAAGCATGGTTTAAAGACATGCACATAGGTGTCATACTGACAAGAAACAGACCAATAATAATTGATTTAGGTGCCAATTTAACCACTCTAAGGCTCACCAAGTTAGCTAGAAAAACATGATATATTCTCAGTGCTTCAGTAGACCTGGAGCTTGTTTATGTGCTGAAAAAGCAGCCAGAAGAAAACTCATTTGATTAGAATGTCTGCTGCTGTCTAGGACCTATCTATCACAGTATTGCCAGAGGAGACTGGCATTGGAGATAGTAGACTGAGCAGTAAGAGGCTGCAATCAGTGTGGGACTGTACCAGTAAATCACCTAGGGACTCAGAGCCAGCAAGTCAGAGGGTAAGCTTTAGGAGCTGGGATACCTTTCTCCTACCCTGGGATATCAGAACAGGTTCTCTGGCTTTGGGATGCTAAGATTCCCACCAGTCATCCCCTAAGTGCTTGGGGCCCTAATCTTAACACAGCATGTGCTTTTTGAAACCATTAAGTGAAAATCACAGTAGAGCAGTTAGAGCATGAAAAATTATAGTTACTTACCTTCCTCAAATTCTCTATGACTTTGGACTCTCCTGTACTGAGCAATTAAAGCAACAGTAAGTCTCTCCTTCAGTGCTTGTCCTGCAATTTCTTTCTACTGTTTGCTTAATTATACTTGTAATCAGGAGCATAAATATCTCTCCATTGTAATAGACACACCCAATTAGATGACAGGAATAGCTAGTTGCCAGTTTTTAAACATTGATTTGAATCAGTAACTTTGTAAAGTTGTCTTAGAACACACACACACACACACACAAACATAAACACACAAAATGGCTTATAGGTACTTGAAAATAACTCTTTCCTAAATAATGAAAACAAAGGTGCTCCTTGGTTCTAAGACCCTTGAATTGCCATGGCATTCCTGATTTCCAGTGTTCAGGTGGCCTAAGGTGAGACTTCCAGCTTTCTTAACCAAGCAATTTCTTCTACTCCTGTCTTGTTACACATGTGTGAGACAAACAGCATGCATTACCTCATATTCTGTCTCTGTGGAATTGTTTGTTTTACCATCAGGTGCGCTTTATTATCATGAATTATTCTTAGGACATAGAGTATGAACCAAAAGAAATAATGCTGAAGCTTTGCAAACAAAGCTGCTGAAAAGGTTTGTTTGTTTGTTTGTTTGTTTTTAATAAAGGGGCTCAATGAACTAGTAACTTAGGGCTTAAATTTTGGGTTAAAGTTATTTTATTAATCACTGATAGTCACTCCTAAAATCCCAGAAAGCACAAAATGGATTTCACAATTCTAATAAATGGTAAAGAAAGTACCATGACATTACAAAATGTAAACTATAACATGTAACATAATATGATACACACACACATATATATTGGTTTGAAATACTAGAAAATAGAAAAATTATATTTTCTTTTACTTGATGTTAAATTCCTTTAATGGTCCCTATATAGCATTTTAAATTTATTTATTGAAAATAATTTTCACACTGTGTATTTTGATCATGTTTGCTCCTCACTCAATTGTTAGATCTTCCCCACCCACACAACTCTCCCTTTAGAAAACAAGCAGGCAATAAACAAGCCAGAAGAAAATAGAACAGGCATTGGGAACAATAAGAAAAAAAGCATGATAAATGCAGACAGGCAGGCAGGCATGCAAACACACACACACACACACACACACACACACACCATAAAAACACAAAATTAGATAAGCAAAAGGTCAAAAAATGCACAGACAGGCATTATGAAGCGAAAGAGCTCTAGAAATAGCATTGAGTTTGTTGTTTTGGCCATATACCACTGGGCATGAGTCTCCCATAAGTGTGGAATATGCAATTCATTGAGACTCCACTGGAGAAAACTTTTTTTTCCCTTTGTGAGCTGCTGTTGGTTGGCAATGGCTTCTGAGCATTTCTACCTCTCTCTGGCTTGGACCTGTGCCTGCTGCCAGTTGCTGTGAGTTCATAGGTGCATTGATCCTATTGTGTCTGGAAGGTACTGTTTCTTTGGTGTCTTCCACCTCTCCTGGTTCTTCAAATCTTTCTGCTTCCTCTTCCACAGAGACCCCTGACCCTTGAGGAGAAGAGTTTGAAGACATGCAATCTAAGGATGAGTATTACAAGGCCTTTCAGTCTCTGCACATTTATACTGTTCAGTTGTGAGTCTCTGTGTTCCCATCTACTACAGGAAACTCTGATGCTGAGTAAGCACTGGGCATAGCATAATGTTAGGAGTCATTTATTAGTATGTTCCTTTAGCATTATAACTACTTAGTTTTCCTCTAAGTCCATGGTGTATCTTTTCTCAGGTTCTTGCCACGGAGCCATGTCAAGCATGGTTCCATCACATGGACTGAGCCTTAAATCATGAGAGTGGCTGTTCGCTCCATTAATTTTTGTGCCAGGACTGTACCCGTGTATCTTGCAGACACGTCACTATTAAAGATTAAAGAGTTTGTAGCTTTTTTCTAGTAACATGCAGAGTACCTTCCAGTACCATAAACACTAGCCAGTGCCTACTATAGGTGGGCACCAGTTCAGCTTTTGTATTCAGTGACTTATGTAGGTAGTCTTCAGCAAAAGTGCCTTACCATCAGTTTGTAGAGAGCAACCAGTAGCCTTGGTTATAGCCTGAGTTGTTTGCAGGTATCTGTGTCACCCCTTTGGCCAACAATTCAGTTAGGTGTAACTCATTCTGGGCACTGGAGGTTTTACTTGGTGGTGAGGGAGGTCCAGTTGGGGTCTGTCTTCCCCATTATTTGGTGATTCCATCTGGATTTCCTTCATATATTTTAAGAAGCTCTACTGTATTAGGTTTCAACATGACCCCTCACATGATCGTTAGTGTTAGCTGTCCTTTCTTGAATTTCTTCCCTCCCTCCTCTCTTCCTTGACACTTAATTCTTTTAGTTCTTGAGAAAAATGAAGAAACATTTCTAACAGTTTCTTTATTATATCTGAGACCTTGACAATAATGGAATTTAGTGATATTAATTTTTTAAGACTTATTTGGAATTATTCTCCCCATTCTTACACGTTATTCATTGTAAAATGATTCTGCTGCATGTAAGGGGAGGAGGTCCTCCCCTATCAGTGGACTTGGAGAGGGGCATGAGAGGAGATGAGGGAAGGAGGGTGAGATTGGAAGGGAATAGGGAAGGGGCTACAGCTGAGACAAAAAGTGAATAAACTGTAATTAATACAGAAAAATAAAAAAGAAAATATAAAAAAAAAATGATTCTGCTGCTCTTCCAATCAAGAGGCAGTCTATTTCGTTGACCATGGGACTGCTTTGGAAAACAGAACATTAATAAATTTAACAAGCAGTGGCATGAAAAGGACTTGACAACAGGGACCTCTTCTCTTGCTGTATAAATAAGCCTGGGCTGGCCTGACAGATGATGAGAGACATGTAGTCTAATCATCCCATTACTCTGGCCAGTGGCCTGCCAACTGCCAGACATGTAAGGAGATATTAAATCAACTAATCCTCAGTTCATCAATCAGCTGACTGTGGACATGTGGGCCAACCAGGCAGAGCTAAGTCAGGCCAAACAAAACCAGTCTAGCCAACTTAGAGTGAGTTTGCTAGACCATTGCTTAAACATCAGAGACTCAGGGTAGTATATTATACAGCAAAAACTAACTAAATGGCACTGAGATTAATCATCATTCACTAACTAGTTCAACAAACATCAAATACCTTCTTGTTTAAAACTCTCACATAGGCACAGACACTCATGCAAAATCTACATAGAAAGGACCACAACTAACCTTGTTGCAGACAGAAATACTACTGCAGTATGATTAATGCTGGAAAAATATAATTAAAAAAATTTAAAACAGGTGATACATGAGAAAGTCTAAGAGTGGTGGGATCAGAATTATATCTTCACCAAGTAAACAAGGCAAGCTGAAAGAGAACATTTTTACCAAAGAAAAGAGGTGAAAAGGTTCAGCAACATTAAAAGATACAAAGTTTTGGAAAAATAAGTATAATTCATCAGAAATGTCGAGTGCAAGATGGAACAAGAGGACAATGAAAGATGAGTTAAAGGACCTAGTCCCTAAGCAGCACACAAGTTCAATTAATAAATAACTTAGGTTAAAAAGTACAATAAACTGTCAGCATAAGTTACATAGTTAGTAGCTGTGCTGATTTTGAACCTGGTTGTACTTGTAAGTAGTTATTGTAGTACAAGGCTCTTCTTGTCTGTTTATCCTGGTGATATAGTTCAGAGTATCATCCTCATTCTGTTAATCTCATTTAATTGCATTTATTGCCATTCCACTTAGAAAGCATGAATACTCCCAATTATACAAGCACAGCTATTTGCAAAGCAATTTAACTTTTAATCTTTGAGTCTGCAATTTTGCAAAGTTGGTTTATCAGCACTCTGTGCAGTCATTAGTTTCAAATATTTGAAACCAACCACTCCCAAAATTATGACAAAAGAATTCCTTGAATGAATTACTTATGAACATACATACATAAATATGCTGAAGAACACCTCTTGAAGTATTTGGATAATTTCATGGATAAACATTTTAAGTGAATCTTTATCTCAATCCTTTGCTCTACTAGAATTTGTCCATTTGTCTGATATCATTAGATGGCAAATGACAGAAAACTAATAAGTTACCTGTAAACCCTGAGAGTTGAAAAGTCTCTCACAGTCAAGTGTACACAAGAACTAAAATGAGAGTTCAATAAATGTGCAATAAACACAATAACAACTTCAGTCTCACCAAATATTAAATGATTGTTAAAGGCTTAAAGAGCTCAAGATTTAAGTAGTTTCTTTTCTATAAGACCATACAAAAAAAAATTTCAGAATTCAGTTATTGAATGTTGCCTAATAATTTCATTTGCTCTTTAAAAAGAACATAAACATCTACACAATGGAGTATTACTCTGCAATGAAAAATAAGGAAATCATGAAATTTGCAGGTAAATGGTGGGATCTGGAAAGGATCATCCTGAGTGAGCTGTCCCAGAAGCAGAAAGACACACCTGGTATATACTTACTCATATAGACAAATAACATAGGATAAACCTACTAAAATCTGTACATCTAAAGAAACTAAGAGAGAGGACCCTGACTAAAATGTTCAATCTCCATCCTGAAAGGCAAAGAGAATGGACATCAGAAGAAGAAGAGAACAGGAAACAACCTAGGAACCTGCCACAGAGGGCCTCTGAAAGGCTCTGCCCTGCAGACTATCAAAGCTGAGACTTATGGCCAACTGTTGAGCAGAGTACATGGAATCTTATGTAAGAAGTAGGAAATAGTAAGATCTGGAGAGGACAGGAACCCCAGAAGGAGAGCAACAGAACCAGAAAATATGAACACAAGGGTCTTCCCAGAGACTCATACTCCAACCAAGTACCAACCATGGAGATAACCTAGAACCCCTGAACAGATGTGGCCCATGGCAGTTTAGTGTCCAAGAGGGTTACATAGTAATGGGAAGAGGGACTACCTCTGACATAATCTGATTGGCCTGCTCTTTGATCACCTCCCCCTGAGGGGGGAGCAGCCTTACCAGGCCACAGAAGATGACAATGCAGCCACTCCTGATGAAATCTGATAGACTAAGATCAGAAGGAAGGAGAGGGGGATCTCCCCTATCAGTGGGCTTGGGGAGGGGCATGCTTGAAGAAAGGGGAGGTTAGGGTGGGACTGGGAGGGGAGGAGGGAGGGGTTTATTGGGGGATACAAAGTGAATAAAGTGTATTAATAAAATAAAATAAAATAATAAAAAAGAAAAAGTATAAAACTTTTAAAAAATCATGAAAAATAAGACATTTTTTTCAAAGCATGATTTTGAAACACATTTTTAAAAGTCGGAGAGCTCATAACAAAATACAAAGAAATGAAAAACAAATATCAACAGAAGTAAATTACTAGATCACAATCATCTTAAATATAAGGAAATTGTGAGAAAGGAATGAGCTTTGTTTCTACTGTCGTCATCAGAAGTATAAGAGGGGACTCATGAATTTCCCGAGAATTTTAACCTAATACATTTGTCACATTACTAATGCTATCTTAGATTAATTCTAAACCATAGCTTGAACATTTCATAAGCCTTGGAAACTGTCTTTTGGGGAGATTTTATAATGGCCGCAAATACTACATCCTTATCAAAACAACAACAACAACAAACAATTACAGCAAAATACATAAAGGCTAAATTTACCTTCCTAAAGTATATGATTTGTGGCAATCAGTACATCCCAATACTGTACTACCATCCTCACCACATGTTCTAGAGGACTTCTGTTACTCCAAAAAGAAATCCTTTCCTCACTAAGTAGACATCCCCCTTTCCCTTGGTAACCACTAATCTGATATGTCTAGATTCACCTATTCCAGAGAGTTCATAAACGTGATCACATGTGGCCTTTTGTGTCTATTATCATACTTTTTTCAATTAATACCATGTCCTTTTATACTTGAAGGACAGTGATGAGTGTAATTTATGAAAAAATAAAGGTTAAAGTGGAAGTTGCACAGCATGTGAGGTAAATGAGCAGTTACCTTTCCAAATTTAAATCCATTCAGGTGAACAATATAGCTTTAACATTTTTAAATGCAAAATTAAAATCTTTAGAAGTCATGGTCACTGAGATTTTAATCACTCAAAGTAATTTCATGTCACAGATACTAGTCTATGTGGGAAACTAGTTCTGTTGTTCTCTGATTATGAAAAAAAGGTAATGAGTTTAAGTAATTAGCAAAAAACATTCAATTAACTCAATGATTCTTTGAGTAATTTTACTCTTCAACATACGGTGTTATTATTATTTTTATTTCTATAGTCAATTTTGATTAAATAATATGGCTAAACCTGTATGCTATAATTAAACTGTTTCAAAACTACAAATCTGTTTACTGTTAAACCCAAAGAGACTTTAAAAAGCTGAATGTAGTATTTAAATAATACTGTTTGTGAAAAAACACCACATTTAAGTTCTTTTAAGCTACATATAATTAATCTAGGCTTTTAAAAATTAATCATTAGAAAATTTAAGCCGTAGAATAAATATGCATCAGTAACAATTACACACACACACACAAAGACTTCAGCAAGAAAAAAAAAATTACTCTGGGACAATGAAGAGCAGGTTTGTTTAAGTGTTGGTGGAGCCTTCTACACCTGCGAAGGCCAGAGAACAGTGTCATTTAGGTGTTATCCTCAGAAACACTGTCGCCTCTTTTGAAGCAGCTCTCTGGCTGGCCTGAAGCTCACCAAGAGGGCTAACCAGCCTGAACAGTAACCTGTACGGCTACACTTGTTCTGGGATTAAAAGTGTGTGCCACTAAGTCTAGCATTTTTTACATGTGTTCTGTGAAACAAACTACCT
This sequence comes from Meriones unguiculatus, assembly GCF_030254825.1. NCBI lineage: Eukaryota > Metazoa > Chordata > Mammalia > Rodentia > Muridae > Meriones > Meriones unguiculatus. Next base: position 85,778,173 of record NC_083351.1, read on the forward strand.
ACAAACTGAACCATAAATCTAGCCCCAAATCCTGTGTTCAACTTCCACATTTGCTAAAGTTCTTTTACCACTTAACCTAACAGTTAATGTCACCTTTTGAAAAGAAATATAAAAATCCTGCCATACTCTTATCAATTTTTTCTGACAAATATTAAACACCGGTTTATTTATTTCTTTAATAATGCTTTCTGAGAAAAATTGAATAATTTATGAAAAAATCCAGTGCTTTTATTTTTACCGACAAAGGATAATTTGACTTACGAATTTGGTAACAAGAATTCAAACAAGATGTAATTTTATTACTTTCAACACACAAACCACTACCACTAGAACTAGCTATATTAGAAGAATTATTATTTCCAATCGACAGGCCCAGGTGTTCACTTTTGATCTTTGGCCGATGTTCAGAGCAAAACAGGAAGAAGGCAGACAGTGGAGTTTTCTTGGAGCATTAGGATCTTTCTTCTTCCCTTTCTTATCCTCTTTGGGAGGACAGTAATACTTCAATTTCCCTATCATAGTGAGCTTTGTTGTTCCTGGCCAAATCCTCAAACTTCGACTTTTCTTTTTTTTTTTTTTTTTCAATGCAGTTTATTCAGGAACATTGAACAATCCTCGGACCCCGGGGAAAGCCAGCCCACAGCTTAAATAGCCTCTGGGTAGCCAACCCAGGCGTGCCACGGGGGCAATGCAGATAGGTCCACATACATGGAAGCAAGCCAGATCCTCGGCCTTAGCCAAATGTGGAGTTGTTCATGACAGAGAGCACTCACCATCGGGAAGGTGGAAGGCGGAAATCAGCTCCATCTTTAAGGCATAGCATTCCGCAGCTCTCTACAGTTCCCCCTTTTTGTTTTAGACGCATCAGGCAAGAGTAGAGGTCTGATCTCTGATATTAGAAATAAATTGGGACTTTGTACAGATGTTCATTTAGGTGTCAACCACCCAAAGAGCATCAGACCCGACCGATACCTTTTTCTCAGAGGCGGGACCTGGGGCATCAACCCGCATGCAATCAGACATGCTCTTCTCTGGGTCGAAAGCGGCTGACCCTGAGTGCAGTGCTTAGCCTCGCATCCTGAGCGTATCATTTTAGCTTTTTATGGTATCCAACCATGCTTGGGGAGAATGTCCTGCTTCAATGGCTGTAAAGGCCTGAATGATCATGGCTGCATCACACTGTTGTGAGACTCTAATCTTGCATATATACCACAGGCAAACCAAGGAGACCAACACCAGAAGGCCTGCTAACACTCCCATGCCCGCCCATTCCTTCAGATGATTCATGGCTGCAGCAATCCATGTTGATAATCCTGTGGCTAGTCCTGCGTCCACTCCAGTAGAATTTACTGTGACAATGGCCACTCTCAGCTGCTCCATCGTAGTATCGAATTCTCCAGTCCAATTACCTAAAATATAGCTCGACAATTGTTTAGACAGATTTGCAGCACAGGAAAAATTCTCATGTTGTATGCTAGTGACACAAAGTCCAGCATACTTTCATTGACAGCCAGGTTGAGCGATTTGCCATAGGGTATCAATTTGCTCCTGCAAGAGGTCAATCCTCTGATTGAACACCATCAAGCTTCCTTTTAGTTGAGCATTAATTCCTTTATGTACAACTAAAGCATGAGCTACATTGCCTAATGATTATTCAGGGTCTGAGCAGTCTGCCCAGTATGACTCACGGCTAATGCCCTGGTGGTAGCTCCAACAGCCGTCAATGAGATGGTAGTAACAATGGTGGCTGTAGTTCCAAGATCCCTTTTCTGTCTGAAGAGAGTCATAGCGTGAGGGGCATCAATGGGCACAGGCACCCAGTGAGGCATGCGAGTAACCAGGACATACCTAACTTTACTAGCATTCCAGCATTGGGCAAAAAAAGCAAGTATCATTACCACAATTACTTGGCTCTATCTGGCTAATAATGAATAAAAATGGGGGATATAGACAAACAGGTGTGGGCTTATAGGAAATATTATGAGAAGCCTTAACCCCTCGTTGGAACATCCTGCGTCAGTTCTAGAACTAGCAGTGGTGGTGTCTGAGGTCTGAGTAGGTTCAGGAGACCATTGCCCCCAGGGGCGAGACGTGCTCCATGCCAATTGACTAACTCCATGTTTTCCTCCAATTTTGAAAGTCATTTAAGGTTCTTAAATTATTTTTCCCTTTTTTCTTAACTTTTTCATCAATTGCACTTTATTCATTCTGCATCCCCCCTTAAGCCCCTCCCTCCTCTCCTCCCAATCCCACCCTCCCTCCTCCCTCTGCTTGCATGCCACTCCCCAAGTCCACTAATAGGGGAGGTTCTCCTCTCCTTTCTGATCTTAGTCTGTCAGTTCACATCAAAAGTGGCTGTATTGTCCTCTACTGTGGCCTGGTAAGGCTGCTCCCCCCCCCAGAGGGAGGTGATCAAAGAGCAGGCCAATCAGATTATGTCAGAGGCAGTCCCTCTTCACATTACTATGTAACCCAATTGGACTCTGAACTGCCCTGGGCTACATCTGTGCAGGGGTTCTAGGTTATCTCCATGAATAGTCCTTGGTTGGAGTATGAGTCTCTGGGAAGTTCCCTATGTTCAAATTTTCTTGTTCTGTTGCTCTCCTTGTGGAGACCCTGTCCTCTCCAGCTCTTACTATTTCCCAGTTCTTACCTAAAATTCCGTTCACCTGCCCAACAGTTGCCCATCCGGCTCAGCATCTGCTTTGATAGTCTGAAGGGCAGAGGCTTTCAGAGGCCCTCTGTGGTAGGTTCCTAGGTTGTTTCCTGTTTTCTTCTTCTTCTGATGTCCATCCTCTTTGCCTTTCTGGATGGGGATTGGACGTTTTAGTTAGGGTCCTCTTTCTTGCTTACGGAAATCCATCAATGTGATCCACCATATTAACAAACTGAAAGAAAAAAACCACATGATAATCTCCCTAGATGCTGAAAAAGCCTTTGACAAAATCCAACATCCATTCATGTTCAAAGTATTGGAGAGATCAGGGATACAAGGCACATATCTAAACATAGTAAAGGCGATATACAGCAAGCCTATAGCCAACATCAAACTGAATGGAGAGAAACTTAAAGCAATCCCACTGAAATCAGGGACAAGACAAGGCTGCCCACTCTCTCCATATCTCTTCAACATAGTGTTGGAAGTCCTTGCTAGAGCAATAAGACAGTTGAAGGAGATCAAGGGGATACAAATTGGAAAGGAAGAAGTCAAATTATCACTATTTGCAGATGATATGATAGTATACGTGAGTGACCCCCAAAACTCTACCAGGGAACTCCTACAGCTGATAAACACCTTCAGCAAAGTGGCTGGATACAAAATTAACTCAAAAACTCAAGTGACAACACATGCTGGAGAGGTTGTGGAGAAAGGGGAACCCTTCTCCACTGCTGGTGGGAATGTAAACTTGTACAACCACTCTGGAAATCAATCTGGCGCTTTCTCAGACAACTAGGAATAGCGCTTCCTCAAGATCCAGCCATACCACTACTGGGCATATATCCAAAAGAGGCTCAAGTACACAAAAAGGACATTTGCTCAACCATGTTTGTAGCAGCTTTATTTGTAATAGCCAGAAGCTGGAAACAACCCAGATGCCCCTCAACTGAAGAATGGATGCAGAAATTGTGGTACATCTACACAATGGAATATTACTCAGCAATGAAAAATAAGGAAATCATGAAATTTGCAGGTAAATGGTGGGATCTGGAAAGGATCATCCTGAGTGAGTTGTCTCAGAAGCAAAAAGACACACATGGTATATACTCACTCATATAGACATACAACATAGGACAAACCCACTAAAACCTGTGCATCTAAAGAAACTAAACTTCGACTTTTCATTTGCAGATGTGGTCTTCCAAGCTCGGAGCGCTTCTTCCAGAACTCGGTGAAGCTGTCTGAGGAATTGGGGCACTTCTTGTACTCTTCCCAGCAGTTCTGCATGAATAAGGCATATGAGGACATCATGCCCCATGGCTTGTTGGGGTCTCCTTTGCTGCTGGCGTGAGCTCTTCCCTCAAAGCCTGACACAGAGACTTCCTTCCCCAAGCTCCAGCGAGAACTGGAGATACTGCAAAGAAGCGGGGTGAGATGTGATCTGAACAATCTGTCAAAGATAAACAACCATATGAACAGAAGGCGGCTAAACTAAAGGTGAAGTGTGAAAAGGATATTGCTGCACACCGCGCTAAGGGTAAAAGTAAAGCCGGAAAGAAGGGGCCTGGAAGGCCAACAGGCTCAAAGAAGAATGAACCAGAAGATGAGGAAGAGGAGGAGGAAGATGAGGATGAAGAATAAATGGCTGTTCTAAAATGAGTAGAGTGTGTATGTGCCCAGGCAACTATTTTGCTAAGAATGTAAAATGCAAGTGCAACTCAACATTAGCTTCAGTATAAAAACTGTACAGACTTTTGTATAGCTGATGAGATTCTTTGTAGAAAAAAGTACTTTAAAAAAAAGCAGTTTGTAGCTTTTCAGGGGCTACAAAGTACAGTTAGATTTAAAGCTTTTGATGTTGAATGTTCCTAAATATTTAATGGTTTCTTTAATTTCTTATGATAGAAAAATCAAAACATCATAGGAATTTGTATTACCAGTAAACTGTTTTTGGGATTTGATTTTTTTTTAATTTGTAATAAAATAATGTATATTACTTGCAAAAAAGTTATTTTACATAATCATGAAAACATGTTAAATGATTTTGGAGATGCTAAAAACTGTATAAGTATTAATGAAAAAGAAATAGTTTATTTCCCTTGTCAGTTTAATCTGAAATGTTTTCCCTCATGATAAAGAACGGAAATGTCAATCTAGCATGTCAAAAGGCTGAAAATTTCCTTTAAAACAGCTATTCTGAACCTGCAGATGGTGATCTCTTTGGGGTCGCATATCAGATATTTACATTACAGTTTGAAACAATAGAAAAATGACAGTGATGAAGTAGCAACAAAATAATTTTATGGTTGGGCTTGCTACCACATAAGGACCCAGCATTAGGAAAGTTGAGAACCACTACTTTAAAATATCTTTCATACACTTCTATATATTATTTCTCCGTTTTCTTCAGGTTAAAATAAAATGTACACTCTAGAGCATTATGACTCTCTCTAACTGAGAAATCGTGAAAGTTGGGAAGAAAAATGTAAGCTTTTCTCTTTGTTTGGAGTACATATGCCCATCACTCTGCTGTGAGTTTGTAGTTGGGGACTTTCGCTGTTCTCCCCTTGGACAGTTCTAAAGCCTGCCAGTTTCAACCTTGGTATCACCAAGATTCTTTTCTTTTTAATTTTTATTTTATTAATTACACTTTATTCACTTTGTATCCCCCAATAAACCTCTCCCTCCTCCCCTCCCGGTCCCACTCTAACCTCCCCCTTCTTCACACATGCCCTTCCCTAAGTCCACTGATAGGGGAGGTCCTCCTCTCCTTCCTTCTGATCTTAGTCTATCAGATTTCATCAGGAGTGGCTGCATTGTCATCTTCTGTGGCCTGGTAAGGCTGCTCCCCCCTCAGGGGGAGGTGATCAAAGAGCAGGCCAATCAGATTATGTCAGAAGTAGTCCCTCTTCCCATTACTATGTAACCCTCTTGGACACTAAACTGCCATGGGCCACATCTGTTCAGGGGTTCTAGGTTATCTCCATGGTTGGTACTTGGTTGGAGTATGAGCCTCTGGGAAGACCCCTGTGTTCAAATTTTCTGGTTCTGTTGCTCTCCTTCTGGGGTTCCTGTCCTCTCCAGATCTTACTATTTCCTACTTCTTACATAAGATTCCATGCACTCTGCCCAACACTTGGCCATAAGTCTCAGCGACGGCTTTGATAGAGGCCCTCTGTGGCAGGTTCCTAGGTTGTTTCCTGTTTTCTTCTTATCACCAAGATTCTTACATCATAAGCTTTCTTCATTTGTCCTTATTTATATTAATCAGTTTGAATATTTCCCACCCCTTATATATAATAAAAAGAAAAGATGTTTAAAAAAATATCTTTTTATCAATGAATTTTTACTGTTTTTTAGGAGAGTGTTAAGTGTTAAGTGTTAATCTTTCAAACATGATTATGTTTGAAACCCAAATTTACATTTCTGAAGTTTATTAAGTCACTCTATATTTAATACAGTGGAACATCAATTCCAGAAACTTTTGAAACATTCTAAGGTAACTTCAAAATCCTATTAATAAACCTCAAGATGATAATTATGAAGATTAGATATCAGATACACTTACACATATACAGTAAATGTATTTTTTAAGCTGAGGATATAACAAAATTTCAAAAACCTATAGTAAAATGCCTTACTATTGGAAAGAATTTCCAAAGTAACACACCCATTCATTAGTTTATCTCCATTTGGTTTTACACAAAATTCTTTCCCTAACAGTAAGAACCAAATATTCAGACAACAGTAATTGCCGAAGTAACTTTCTTTCATTTAAATCTTTTTCTTTCTGTATCTGGGAAGCAAAAAAGTGGTCTTTATCAGGACATATTTCTCTTAGACTGAGTACCTTAATATTCTCAATATTCTCTCAATATTCTAATAGAATTAGATGTTGAAAACTGTTACCTTTCAAACAGTCTTCTAACGAACAGAAAGTAGTTATCTAAAATATATCTTAAAATGTAAACTGGCCTTCTTGTTCTCATAATTAAGAAAAGGTTTCACTAGAATTGGGCTTTACTGAAATAATTTTTTCTTTGGGGTGGGGGGATCAGGTTTAAATTAATACTAACAAAATCTATTGGTACATTATTTTAGGCACAATGGAAGGAGCTAGTCAGAAAGAAGTACACTTGTTTTTAAAGGCACAACCAAAACTCTGCTTCATAACTATCAAGACCCTAAGACCATTTATAGCAACATTTAGATAACCAGACAAACACTGTATCAGAAAAAAAATTTCTGTGCAAATATTTTACCCAGAGACTTGGCCTAACTGCTTTCATTCAAGTGTACTTCTTAGTAACCAACTCTGCAGGTCCCAATTATAACTGCTTCCCATGTGGTGTGTCACTCATGAAACAAACTTTAAAATGTTTGAATATCTTTTCCTCACAATACTTAATACAAACCCCATGTCTTTTAGTTGGGAATGTGAAACATACACACACCCACAGACACACAAAAAATCTTTTTACACTATCAACTAGTCAAATCTCTACAAATAAAATCCTGTATCAATATAGTAACACAAACTTCCACACCTTCATTATGCACAGGAGTCTTGTTGAAAACACCATTGTTTTTAATATTACTAGGGCTCTCACATTAAATGTGAACAGACAGATAAGAATACCAGCAGCACTGGCATATGCAAATAGTGTCAAAGACCAGAAAAAGATTTCATACTATGATAAAACAGAAACTTGCACTTATTATTTCTTACTCATTGTACTGATGGGATCTCACTAAGTGTCTTCGCAAAATTTAACTGAGTGTTTCCCCTTCTTCTAGACTATTTTAAAAATCCTGGGTATTCACAGGATTCTGCAATCACTAAAGAGAATGAGATAATATGCTAAAGACTACTGATACTGAACTAAGATTTACACTGTAATTTACCTTAAAAAATAAAGTATCAGTAAAATATCAGTAAGACAGTAGGGGAATTTAAAATACTTTTTTTTTTTAAAGAAAAATCCAAGTCACAGTACCTAATGTATTTTGTCACATGGCTAGAAAATTAAGACAAGCTATTTAACCATTAGCATTAATAAAGTATGGCTCATCATTAAATATGTACATAACCACATGCCTGAATAAGAGAGAAGACCAGCATGCCCCAGGCTTTCCTTTAAGATTGCTCATGAATCCTCAACCACAGATAAAGAACTAATCAACTAAGGAATACTGAGTGAGACAGTTTTCCTAAGGGAAAGGTGCCCTATTGGTTATCCAATACCAAGTTGGTCAGGCCTTGAAATCATAGACATATAAGTAACATTCATGGACTCGGCAGGTTGTAGTCTTATATTTAGGAACACACACACACACACACACGAGAAAAAGAGGCCACAATTTAGAGACAGCAAGAGAGGTACATGGAAAGGGCTGGAGGGAGGAAAGGGAAGAAAATGAGACATATTATATAGAATAAACACACTAAAATCTGTACATCTAAAGAAGCTAAGCATGGAGGATCCTGGGTAGGATGATCAATCCTCATTCAGAAAGGCAAATGGGTAGGACACCAGAAAAGGGAGAAAACAGGGAACAAGGACAGGAGCCTACCAAAAAGGGCCTCTGAAAGACTCTACCCAATAGGGTATCAAAGCAGACACTGAAACTCATAGCCAAACTTTGGGCAGAATGCAGGCAATCTTATGAAAGAAGGGGGAGATAGAAAGACCTGGAGAGGACAGGAGCTCCACAAGGAGAGCAATAGAACCAAGAAATCTGGGCCCAGGGGTCTTTTCTGAGACTGATACTCCAACCAAGGACCATGCATGGTGATAACCTAGAACCCCTGCACAGATGTAGCCCATGGCAGCTCAGTATGCAAGTGGGTTCCTTAGTAATGGGAACAGGGACTGCTTCTGACATGAACTCAGTGGCTGGCTCTTTGATCACCTCCCCTTAATGGGGACCAGCCTTATCAGGCCACAGAGGAAGACAATGCAGCCAGTCCTGATGAAACCTGATAGGCTAGGGTAAGATGGAGGGGAAGGAGGACCTCCCCTCTTATTGGAATTGGAAAGGAACATAGGAGATGAGGGATGCAGGGAGGGTAGGATTGGAAGCGAATGCAGGAGGGGGCTACAGCTGGGATACAAAGTGAATAAATTGTAATTAATATAAAATTAATTAGAGAATAAAAATGAATTTAGATATTGCCCTCCATTCTTTTGCTTGGCCTTTATCTCGTCAACTACCAAATACAGAAATTAACAGACTGCTCAAATGACAACTTACTAGGCCAATATAAAAACCATTTATTTTTCATGCTTTAGAGGAACCCATTACATGTTTCAAAAACATGAATATTTTTCAAAAACATGTAATTTTGCCAGAAATTCTAGCTTTTCCCTGTCACTAGATGATGGGGCCACTTTGAAGATGCTGAAGTTGAAAAAACAAAGTCTTACATATTTTAAAAACTTAATGTTAACCAGTAAAACTGAGCCAGCAATGATAATAAGTCAGCAATTCTTAGAACACGTGGGATGTCAATAATATGGAAACAGTCTGATTGTATTTTAAATATTAAAGAAGTACTAAAAATTTTTCAGGTCCAATTTATTGTTGTTGTAAGTTCATTAGGAAATTGAATAAATGCACCCGAAAGAAAATATTTTCATAAAATACGGTGGCATAACAAAAATGAGAACAGCAAAACATGTGCAAGAAATATATAGTGGGACTGGAGTGATGGCTCACAGGTTAAGAACACTCGCTGTTTTTCTAAAGGTCCTGAGTTCAATTCACAGCAACCACATGGTGCCTCATAACCATCTACAGAAAGATATGGTGTACAGGCAGAATGTTGTATAAATAATAAATAAACCTTAAAAAAAAAGAAATATATAGTGGAGTACAGCTACAGACAACTCAGGATTTCCCTGAGTCCTGAAGCTCAACAGTTCAGAGACTGCTGGAGAATCCAGAGGGAAAGACTGGTATTTAGCAATCTGGTCTTGAGGAGAAATATGATGGGTAGAAAAAAAAGAAAACAGATAATGGAAAGAATATAGTTATAGAACATGTAAATGTGGATGACCATCACATCTACACTTGAGTATATCAATCAGATTCTGAGAACTGTGAGTTGCTTAATTGTGAAACTATTTTGATGTTAACTGACACTTTTTCAAATGAACTACAATTTTGGAAGACTATTGGAAATCCAGGATGCAGTTATCCATATAATATGTTGACAGAACATAACAAGTTACTATAAATTACTAAGAGAAAAATAAAACATAAGAAAGTGAAATGTAAAAGGAGGTACAAAAAACAAAACAATTGGAGTCACAAAACATGGAAATGTGAGCAGAAATTGCAATTTCTCAATTTGAGATCGGTCTTAAAAAACAAGCTCAACAAAGAATTCTCTTTTTTTTTTTAAATAAAATACCAAGGAAGTTACTTTTTTAAAACGCAGTATGATAAAAAAGTAATGTTGACAGTAATACCTTGTGTATTATATGGATGTAACACCTGGCAATAAAAACAAAACAGTAACAACAAAGAACTATGGCCTATAAAAAAGGGTAGAAGGTGAGACAGCTGATAGGCAGAAAGGATTCCAGAATAGACCCAGGTACAGGGAGATTCTTCTGGGAAGATTTAAAAAGGACAGACACATGGTACCTGAGCAGAGGTAACCAGCCATGTGGCAGAATAAAGATTAGTAGAAATGCATTATTTGAAGTTATGAGCTAGTCAAGGAGTCTAGCTATATGGCCTAGGTATTTGTGAGTGTATTTTGAGCCTCATGAGTCATTTTTTCTGGGAGGTTGGGGCCAGGAGGAAAACACACACACTCTACTACAATCTAACACAGTAATTTGTAATTTGTCTTAGAAAACAATAGAAACGAAAAATCTAAGAAATGAATAAAGAAACAAGCAAGAGGTCAAGAACATTTTGAGAATTTAATAAGAAATCATACTGCTTCAGTCATCAGAATTCAAGAATTCAAAATCTGGACTATAAAATCTCTGAAATGGACTATTATCAATGAAGTAATACTGGAAAAACATAAGGGATGTTATCTGGAAAATTTGGCATTAGAAACTCATCAATAAACAAGAGTAAACATAATCTGATGGTGAGTACCCAATTTCTCACAGCAATGGAGCACAACACATCTTTACTAAACATTCTGAGCTGGAGACACGCCCTGAGTGCCCTTGGATTGTCATTTCTGCAGGTACTTGGAACTCTACATGTTTCCTTCTTCATATGAAAGGGGAGTTAGTCTGATGGGGAAAGGATAGGAGCTCCCCAAGGACCAAATATATCTGGGCACAGGGTCTTTTCTGAGACTGACATTCAACCAAGGACCATGTATGGATATAACCTAGAACCTCCGCTCAGATGTAGCCTGTGGTAGCTCAGTAACCAATTGGTTTCCCAAAGTGAGGAGAACAAGGACTATTTCTAACAGGAACTCAATGACTGGCTCTTTGGCCTCCCCACCCCCGAAGGGAGGAGCAGTCCTGTTAGGCCACAGAGGAGGGCTATGCAGCCACTCCTGAAGATACCTGATAAAACAGGATCAGATGAATGGGGAGGAGGTCCCCCCTATCAGTGGACTTGGAAAGGGGCACGGTAGAGATGAGGGAGGGAGGGAGGGACTGGGAAGGAATGAGGGATCGGGACACGGCTGGGATACAGAGTTAATAAAATGTAACTGATAAAAAAAAATAATAAAAAAACCCAAAAACTTGAGGTAAACAATCTTTGATTAAGAAAGATAAAAGGAGCAACTCAAGAACCTTTCCAGAATGTAAGAGAATCATCTTTCCATCATAAGTCAGCAGGAACTCACAACTTCAAATCTGAAATCAGAACCCTAAACCAAATTTTCAGAAGAGTAAAATAAAACAGAAACAGCAAAGTGAAGATTCCTACCTGGAGAGACTAGAAAATACAAACTTCATTATCACATAGTAGCAAGTCTGAAGAGGGGAATGATATGAACAGTGAGCAGTGTTCTGAGGAAATGAAGCACAGATGAGTACCAGATACTCTAAAGGCCATGCTGCTACATGCCTTACTGTTGAAAAGCTTTATATAAAACCCTTGTTAACATCAATGTCCATGCCACGGTGTAGGGCTTAGAGTCTGAACAGCTACTTGCTCAGAGTTAGTTTTGCTATAGTTTTTCATTTGGGTTACAGGTTTTTGATATAATTCTTGTTTGTACTTTGCTGAAATATCATGTTTTGTTAACTTATTTTAACTTAAACACACAATAATGTGTTGATTAAAAAAAAAACAACAAATTTTATACAGTTTTAAAGTTCCTGGAGCGCTCTCTCTCTCTCTCTCTCTCTCTCTCTCTCAGATCTGAGGAATGAACTTGCACTTGCTAGGAATCCCCAACCCTGAAGCTCTCATTTTTAAGACATACTCTTAATAAATGTTAACTTTCAAATTTTAACTTTCGTTTAAAGGTCACATCTTCACTATATTTTAGAAAAATTAGTGCCTGTGACTACAGAAAAACCTTGAAAAGCTTTGCAATAGACAATTTTGAGTTTGGATGTAGTTCAAGTTCTTTAAAGTGCTCAGGCAACATCCTGAGTTTGCCATCCAGACACTTGAGCTCAAATGGTAAAAACACAGAACACTTTTATGACATTAATAAATCTGTAAACTTGTTTCAATTTTTTAGTATCTTCTTAAATAAGAATATAATGTTGTTACTTTTCTTACCACATGGTTGATCACAATTTTTGTAAAACACAGCCATTGTTATTTTTTAAGATTTTACTTATTAGGACTAAAATTGTTTCATTAGGCAAATATTTGAGTTTTCAGTTCCTGTCTTCCTAAGCTGCCTTCACATGAAGGAAGGACTGATGGCTAAAATGGCACTGATATCAACAGCATTTAAATATTAACTACCATCAAGAATGGGTTGCGCTTTTCTAACCAGAGTTTCATGTAAAATTCCATACTATCTCCCTGCCTGGAGTTGTAACATTAAAGTTTTAGTACATACCCAGTTTTGGGTATCTGATACTGATTGCAAGAACAACATATTGAGAAAACAGCTGAGTTCTTCTTGACTCATTCCGAGATAGATGCCTAGTGCTTGACTATCATTTTTTTGACCCAGAATAAATTCTAAAAATATTTGAACAAAATAAAAAAGTAGATATAGTTTTCTGTACATATGCTATTATTAAAATATCCAGTTTATTCAGTGAAAAAGTTGGAAAAAATGTTAAATATGTCAGTGTGGAAATAGATTTAAGCTTATAAACCATGAATTTTAAAAGTACAAACATAAAAACAAAAGGCTAATGCTTGTGTTACCTAACTTCAGACACAATCTTCAAAAATTTTCTTTAAAAAGTTATATTCTGTTACATTTGATTCCTATTTGTATCTTTTAGAAAAAATAAAGGGTCTTTGTTCATTTGTTTGTGTTTTTAATGCAATTCAGTCTCATAGTTGAAAAAAAAAAACTTTAGCACTGAAATTACAAATTCTTCTAAGCTAAATGACAGGTGTGGCAAGACAAATGAATACTTTTTACTGCTCCACTTTTGCCAAAACAAATCTCAAGCAGTTGAGGATTCATCTCTAATAATGCCCAAGGAACATCTGTTCTCACTGACTACCATATACGAACCAGTAACCAGGAATTACTCACAATACAATGCAGAAAAAGAGAAGACACAGTTGAGTTTTCATATTAATAACCATGTCAGCTTACCAGAATTTATCTGGACAAATTACTTATGTCCCTGTATTTGGAATTTGACTCTAAATATTGACAATGTATGTTCATTTCTTTAAGTACATTACATGAATATGGTATAAATGAATTAGAAAACTAGGTTTTTTGACTCTTTCATTACTATACTAATCTGTACAGAAAGACACAACTCTCTGACAGAGATATATGTGAAACTCAAATGTGGAAATGCTTCAGAAAGATTATCAGCCAAAAAGATTATCAGCCAGGAGAGGTTTCTGCTTGATGTTCTTTCAAAGACTTTTGAAATTTCACATTTTTAAATGTCTTAAAACAATGCCCATATATTTTTATATACATAAAAAGCCAAACAGTTTAAAGTTCCCTCAAAAAGCCAAGTCCTTTGTATTCTGAATATTTGAAGTTTATTCAAACAATATGCCAAATCAAACTTATAGTGAGGTATATTTTTCTTTTCAAACATTAGATACCTAGAAAATATGAAACACCATGAAAATTTCAAGTTAGGTTCACAGACTTGCTTTGTTTTTACTTTTAATCTGTCACATGATATACTGTCCCATGACTCTTCAGATAGAGTATTTAATGCAAAAAGAAAAAGAACTGCATATAATCATTTTCTGCATAAGAGTTGTAAAGACTAGAGGATAAAGATATCTTTGTGAGTTGTTTTAAAAAGATGAAGTCATTATTGTACCTTTGTATTAGTACTAGATACCACCTGTGATCAATAATTATAAAAGGAAAGTACCAGAAAACTTGATAGCAACCTTATAGCAGTGTTACTTGAAAGTGTTATGTGAAAAATCTATGCAGTAAAAATTTGAATCAAAGTTTTGCTTTTTGACAACATGGGCGTCCACCCATTAAAAAAAAACAAAAAACAAAAAACAAAAAACAAAGAATTAATCTTTTGGTCAAGACCATTTTAGTTTGAAAAACAAAAATTTCAGAACTTAAATGTGCACACCATTAAAAATACTAATTTTGAAAATTATGCAGATAAAGATTAGATCAGCCTGTCTAGGAAGTTCCAAAAATTTCACACATTTCAAATATTAAGGCAACTTTTTTCCCAACTAATAGTACATTACAAAAATATGACACTCCAAAACAGTATATACATAGCGACAAAAAAATTAACTAGTTGTAGTCTTTAATACATTAATAAAGTGTTACATATTACAAAGAACTCATACCAGGTGCTTGCATGTATATGCAAGTAAAGTTACAGTTTAAAGTACGGGTTTTAAAACTGAGCGCAGGGAGCGTCCTTCTTTAGTAAGTTCTCGAGTCACGCACATACAGGGCAGTGGGATAGCTTCCTCCCGTTTCTCTATAACATTGTAACTGCATTTCTTCAAGTGGTCAGCCATGCTTAGGATGTCAGCAAACTTCCATTCATTAACAGAACAAAAGGCAGTGCTGAATCGCCACACCTAGATAGAAAAAAATTCTATTTCAGATTTAAATAATTCAATATGCAGAAAATCAGAATGCCCTTTTTGCTCTGCTTTAGCTGCATGTAATTCTTTTCTATTGCTAGAGAAATATAAAATATAACATTTGAAATAGCTTCAAAATTAAAAGAGTAAATCCATTATTATTCATACTTTTCAAACATTTGTAAAATGTTGTTAGTTCAACCAAAAGAATAAAATTCAACATTAAAAATAAACCTGATGTACTGAATAATTTTTTAAAAAAAAATCATCACTTTATAAATTCAGTGACTTCATAAAATACCATATACTATACACTATTATTTTTGCTATCCAATTGGCTATATATAACTACTAATCTAGAGATTGTGATTATCCAAATATCTTTTTTTTTCCTCTCTAGGTTTTTCTTCCATTCCTTTTACTCTATCAAGTAGAATAAAAATGCTTTAGAACAATGGTTTTCATGGGTGGCAACCCCTTTAGGATCAAATGACATTTTCACAGGGATTACCTAAGATCATCAGAAAACACAGATATTTACATTATGATTCACAAAGTAGCAACAAAAATAATTTTATGGTTTGAGGTCACCACAAGATGAGGAACTACATTAAAGTGTAGTAGAATAGGAAAGGTTTAGAACCACTGTTTTAGACTATCATGTAGTAAAGTAGCTTTTCTTTTTACAATTTATCAGCAGTGACAGTATTGAACAATAATCAAAACATAATAGGTACTTCGATTGGTTCAAAATGTAACTGAATGGAAATTCATTTTTTGTAGACAGACATGGTGGCTCAAACCTGTCACCCTCAAACTCAGGAGAATGAGGAAGAAGGATCCTAACAAGGCCCTGTCTCAAAACAGTAAAATCCTTTTTAAAGCAGTACTATTGTAAAATCTTATTGGTTCAACCATGCTGTGGCCTCTCCTCATTTTTATACATAACACTTCTGAAGATAAGCGATAAACATGACTACAGAATAGTGGAGAAGAACATAAAAAGGATGTTTGAAGCAGAAGTGGCTAAAACATTCTAGTGTAGACAATTGTCTAATTAATTAAACAACACTGAATATAGTACTTTGGTACCCAAGGGGGTTGGTTCTGGGACCTTCAAAAACACCAAAAATCTGTGATGTTCAAGTCCCTTATATAAAATGGTGTATCCATTTCTTCCCATAAACTTTAAATCATCTCTAGGTTATTTATAACACCCGATACAACGTAAGTGTTGTGCACTTACATTGTTTAGGAAATAATGACAAGAAAAGTCAATGCATGTTCAGTATATTTTTCTTCCTAAACATTTTTTTATCTGCAGTTGATTTAATCTATATGACAGGGCAGCTACAAAGACAGAAGGCTAGCTCCACATGATAAACAGTAGATACTTTAGAAAGTAGCAATACTGGGGTAAAGGCAGCATTCCTGATAATTTCTCAAGAAAGGAGGGCAATAATGACTTTTAAAGTATCCAAATCTCTTAAAATTCTGTGGAAACAGAATAGCTGACAACAGCAACCATCACCATTGCCACGCCTGGTGGCACAGTCCTGTAATCCCAACTACACATGGGATGAAGCAGGAGAATTACAAATTCAAGTTCTGTCTAGACTACTGAGTGAATTCAAAGCTAGCCTTGTTTATTTAGTGCAATTCTCCATTAAGGAAAAAGGAAAAAGAGGGCTGGGATTATAAGTGTATTTGCATAGCACAAGGGAACCTCTAGGTTCAACACCTGGTACCACAATAAATAAGTATTTGACAAGTTACTGCTTCTTTTGTAAAATGCAGACAGTAATGGGTTAATGAAAGTAATGTAAAAAGGCCTACTAACTAGCACATTCCAAGTACTGAATATTTGGGAAACACATCCATAAGCTCTAAGGCTAGAAACAAAACATCAAAAACATAAATCAATGTAACTATAGTATGGAAGTCACAGGAAGAAACTGAAGAGGTAAGAATATGATTATGAGACATTTAAAATGTTTGTTTAAGGGGCTGACTTTTATCCATGAGCAGTAGGTGAATATGAAGTCTTAAGCACTGCATTAACTATAATAAATGTATTTAAAAGAATCAAAGGTGAAATGGTGAGGCAAATCTGAGAGTTCTGAAAAAGGACCAATCAACTAGAATTTGGGAAGAGATTCAACCCTAACTTCCAAATCCCTGATTTAGGCAGTTTAGTAAACAAAGAAGCTACTTCCTGAAATTAAGTGAGTAGAGGGGCAGGTAAGCTGGACATGTTGAGTTTGAGGAAGCTATGGGATAATCAAGTAGAAATTTTCAGTAGATGCTTGTATATTGTGGTTTAGGCTCAACAGAGAAAATAGGGGCCTACTGATATGGAATCTGTATAAATGATAGCAATTTAATCTCAAGACTATGTCTCTGTAAAAATTTACCAGGAAATATTTCATTCCATATATAAATACTAATGACTAAGGACAAAAGCAATTACAGTATCTTATTCCTAAGGACAGAAACACATCTAATCGTCTTGAAAAATTAAAATACTCATATATACCCAGCTGAAAAACTATGTCATCAGAACTCCCTGATGGGGAGAAAAAAAGGTCAAAGTCTCAAGAAAACAGAGAAGCAGATAACAATTCCTTTAAAAAGACTAGAGCAATAAGTTTTTTAAAAAATCTAAGTAACAAGAATAAAGTTTCATGAATCTGAATGATGTGCAGACAAATAATCAGTTTGAGCAAGTTGTTACGTAAAGATTCATATTATGGGATTTTTGTCACAGATATCCTGTGATGTCTTGAATAGTGCCTCAAATGGAAGATGGCAAAAGCAGAGTGTAGTTAAAATTTACGCCTGACCAAATATTCTTATCAATTTTCAAAATAATATGCATCCCCCCTTAGCAGTGAATCCAGTGTGCCCATATAGAATAACAAACTCTCTAACTTATTCATCTCACTTCAGCATCACCCAAGTAGTTTTGTTGGTCACTTATTAGGAAGACCATAGTAACAGTTATTTTTTTTTTCCTCTCCTGAAAAAGACACTAATAAAAACAGAGACAGCTAAGGGCCAAAGAAAATCCTCTCCTAGATTCAACAACTCTCTTATGATAAAAATGTTTTAGCCAAAATTAGAAGATAACAAGTAGTAAAATGGTTACAAAGATGTACAAGAGGAACTGAAAGAAAACTAGTCACCTGAAGACACAGAAACATTAGAACAGAATTTAGATCCCCCCCCCAAAAAAATCTATGCTATCAATAAATGGGACCTCATGAAACTGAAAAGCTTCTGTAAAGCAAAGGACACTGTTTTCAGAAAAAAACGAGAAAACAAGACTGGGAAAGGATCTTCACCAACCTTATATCTGACAGAGGGCTAATATCCAGAATATATAAAGAACTAAAGAAGTTAAAAAGCAACAAATCAAGTAATCCAATTAAAAAATGGGGTACACATTTAGCAGTTCAGTGTCTAAGTGGGTTCCATAGTAATAGGAACAGGGACTGTCTCTGATATGAACTGATTGGCCTGCTCTATAATTACCTCCCCCTGAGGGGGGAGCAGCATTACCAGGCCACAGAAGAAGACAATGCAGCCACTCCTGATGGACCTAATTGACTAGGATCAGAAGGAAGGAAAAGAAGACCTCCCCTATCAGTGGACTTGGGGAGGGGCATGCATGCAGAGGGTGGAGGAAGGGAGGGATTGAGACGGGAGGAGGGAGGAAACCACAGGGGGGGGGTTAAAGTGAATAAAGTGTAATTAATAAAAAATTAAAAAAATAAAATAAAAATGGGGTACAGAGCTAAACAAAATTCTCTGTAGAGGAATATAGAATGGCAGAGAAACATTTAAAGAAATGTTCAACGTCCTTAGTCATCAGGAAAATGCAAATCAAAAGGATCCTGATATTTTACCTGACACTCATCAGAATGGCTAAGATCAAAAACTGGAGTGACAATACATGTTGGAGAAGATATGGATAAGTGGGAACCCTCCTTCATTGCTAGTGGGAATGTAAATTTGTACAACGACTTTAGAAATCAACCTGGCACCTTCTCAGACAATTAGGAATAGTGCTTCCTCAAGATCCAGCCATACCACTCCTAGGCATATATCCAAAATATGCTCAAGTACACAAGGACATTTGTTTAGCCATGTTCATAGCAGCTTTATTTCTAATAGCCAGAAACTGGAAACAACCCAGATGCCCTTCAATTGAGGAATGGATACAGAAATTGTGGTACATTTACACAATGGAATACTATTCAGCAATTAAAAACAAGGAAATCATGAAATTTGCAGGCAAATAGTGGGATCTGGAAAAGATGAACCTGAGTGAGGTACCCCAGAAGCAGAAAGACACACACAGTATATACTCACTTATAAGTGGATACTAGACATATAATATAGGATAAATCTACAAAAATCTGTACACCTAACAAAGCTGAGCTAGAAAGGACCCTGGGCAGGATGATCAATCCTCACTCATAAGGGCAAATGGAACAGACATTGGAAGAAAGAGAAAACAAGAAACAGGACAAGAGCCAACCACAGAGGGCCTCTGAAAGACTCTACCCAGCATTGTATCAAAGCAGATACTGAGACTCATAACCAAACTTTGGGCAGAGTGCAGGGAATCTTAGGAAAGAAGGGAGAGATAGTAAGACCTGGAGAGGACAGGAGCTCCACAAGGAGAGCAACAGAACCAAAATATCTGGGCCCAGGGGTCTTTTCTGAGACTGATACTGCAACCAAGGACCATTTATAGATATAACCTAGAACCCCTGCTCAGATATAGCCCATGGCAGCTCAGTATCCAAGTGGGTTTCCTAGTAAGGAGAACATGGACTGTCTCTGACATGAACTTAGTGGCTAGCTCTTTGACTGCTTCCCCTAATGGGGAAGCAGTCTTGCCAAGCCACAGAGGAGGACAATGCATCCAGTTCTGATAAGACTGGATAAGCTAGGGTCAGATGGAAGGGGAGGAGGACCTCCCCTATCTGTGGACTTTGAGAGCGGCTTAGGAGGAGATGAGCGAGAGAGGGTGAATTTGGGAGGGGAGGGAGGAGGGGGCTACAGCTGGGATACAAAATGAATAAACTGTAATATAAAAAAATAAAAATTTAATTAAAAAATCTATGCTATACCAGTGATTGTGACTAAGAATTCTACTGACTTTATTCTTTTATTATCACTTTTAAAATATGTCATCATATTGACTTAATATAGTGCAGGATATGGTCACCATGGCAAAAAGTTATTAGATATATCATTAAATTAATAAGTGCCTACTTTATGTTAAGAAAGAGGTTGATAAGTTAAAATTTAAACTAACCTTTTCTTTTATCTGCCATGATGAATTTCCTTCTGGATACTTCTTTTTCCCCCACTGCAATATCACCATTCCACGAGATTGAAGTAGACTGCCACACACATCCCTCATTAGCCTGGATACACATGCAAGCTGGCATAAACTGAAGCCATCAAGAAAGGCTGCAATATGTTGTAGTACCTCAAAAGGGAGACCACTTAGATGATCACTACGTAATCCCAACACACAGTTTCTAGAAGGCTCTTCTAATAACATAGATACACATGGCTGAACTCCAAATGACCTTAAATGGCGGTCATGTATAACCTTTGCTCCTTGTGTTGATGGACAAAATCTACGCTGAGAATAGGGACAACCATAGTAAGCTAAAGGACACCTCTGTTCCATCCATCCATTAAGTCCAGCATGAATGTCACCATGCACGTTCTTAAAATGGGAAGAAAATTCTTTTCTTCTAAATAACTGTCCACATACAAAGGTAAACATTGAACGCTGCTTAGGCTGGTACCTAGCAACACATTCCAAAACTAAATCCAGCCCAAGTGTCTGAAAAGGGCTTGGATTTGAAAGTTGTGGATTGGCATGATCACAAGCTGAAGCTGAAGCTATTTCTCCAACCATTGTATTTGTAGCTAGTATTGCAGATGGAAGTGAAAAAGTCTGTGTCCCAAAATCAATGTGATAAACATCAACCATACGGCTATCAGATATACCCCTCCCACCTGGAGAATCTCCCAGACAAAATAGTAATGCTGCTGTAATCAGATCTATTCCTTGGAGGCCCATGGGATCTTCTGTAACTTCTAAATCTGATGTATCAACTGCTTTGTCTTCCTTTGGTATATACCATGAATTAGAAAGAAACTTGAATGAAGGAACATGACTGACAGGTGAACCATCAACATCCTTCAGGTCCCCTAAGTCTACCTTTTTCCAACACAAGTCCTCCTCACCATCTTCGTCTGGCGTAAGGACATGCTGAAATGTGCTATCTGGCAAGGCATTGAAAGGACTTGTTTCCCTAAGTTGTACTGCTCTTAAAAGTGAACTAGAAGGTTGTGAAGTACCATCTGCTGCTGCACATTCTCCATTTGTTATGTTACTTTCTATGGAATAACCATGAAAATTCTGATCCTGCTCTTTGACCTGTGTACACATACTTTCCAAAGGAAAGCCATTACAAAGAGCAGAAGTACCATAAGAACTTATATTTAAGTTGCAGAGTAAATCACTTGAACCATTTTGTTCAGCCTGAGAATTCTGACTTGTACTATTATAGTCAATTCCACCTACTGCCCCTATCTCATCTTCATGGAGGTGGTCCTGGTCTTTTAAGTTTCTGTCCTGGAAGCTTTCTCTGTTACTCTCTTCCTCATCCATTTCATTTGTGATAGCATGAAGACTTGTATTTAACATGCCAATGTCTCTCGTGGCAGAATTCAGGATATCTAAAGCAGCTGCCAAACTTCTGGTTGTTTCTACAGTAGCTTGATAAAGTGCACCATATGACTCTTCATCGACAGGTACCAAGCCATTAGGACGTGGTATTTCCTGAACATTTGATTTCACTGAGATTTGTTCTCTAGGCTCAGGAATTTTATCAGTTGCTTTTGACATCATGGTGGATACTTTCAGAGATTCCAAGAGCATTCTTTGATCTTGAAGAGCCAAAGCCATGTCTAACTGTGCCACTTCATCAACATCTCTGCTTAGATTTTCATATGATTTTCGGTCTGAGTAACTAACAGGCCATCGGTTCCATTCCATTGTACAGCATACCACACTTGCAGGACATATTTCTAGATGTTCAGCAACTTTATTTCGTGCCAGGATAAATGGACATCCAAAGTTACTATTTAAGCAAGGTACTCGTTCAAAGGGACACAAGAGTCGATGCTCATCAACTTTACAAGAGTGGAAAACTGCTCCGCAAACCAATGGACAACCAATCAAGTCACAGGAAACTCCAGGCTCTGGTCTGGTCATACACCTTCTACTGACACAATTCACACAGTGTGAGTGCTGCTGTACCTCTTCTTCCATAATGGCTAGTCCAGCTCTAGATTTTGAAATACAAAAAAAGTAAAGACATTAGACCAAACTGTATAATCAAACCACTGATTATTCTTGAGAATGATATATATAAAGTATAAACAAACATTTAAGTTAATAAGAATATGATTAATACATCTTAAAGAAACTTAAGCACTTAGAATACTAAATATATAGCAATACGTACTACATAAATTAATTCTAATAAAAGTGTTAACTCCTGAATTTCAAAGAATAGATTTTAGCCTTTCAACTTGAATTAGCCCAATTTTGAGTTGCTGCATTGCAGACCCTTATCATGTTGCAGTCTGCATTTCACTATGACAGTTAGTCAAAATTTTATTAGTTTCTTTACTCCCTCTAAACATATGAATTCATGTTTATCTACTTTTCTGACCTATTCTACATATTCATGATAAATTCTACAAATTATCAAAGACTTAACTAAAATATACAGTAACTTTAACAGAAAATAAAAGCTTTATCTCAAGCTCTGCAGCTGTTGTCCTTATGTAAGGGCCAGTTCTCCTCTACTTTATTAAATATGAATTTCTTGCTGATTATTAGGCACTGGGCACTGTGCTCCCTCTGGCAATATACAGATTAGTAAATTGGTACCTCCTCTTAAAGGTGTTACAAGGGAGGTGGAAAACAAAGCTAGATCATGTGATTAATATAACAGAAGAAAAATAGCACAGAGAAGAAAGGAAAGGGCTAGGCATGGTAAACTTGTAAGAGACAGTAATTTTTGAAGTAACAGCATATGAATTGACAAAACATGTTTAATCTTCTTAATTTTAATAGATTGTGGTGAAATCCAAGAAAGTTGTGAGAAAGAAGGCCAAAAGGGCACTGGACCAATCTTGATTGTTATGTACTATTCTATGGAACTCAAGTCTTTTAATAAATGAAAGTCAAAGATAATTTTAAGGGTAGAGAAACAGTATCTAGGAAATAAGAGGGATTAAAGATAAAATATCTTAAAACTCATTATTTTAACATTTCATCAAGCAAAGTTTATACCAAAAATAAAACATAAACAAAATATGCCAATTTAATTTTAACTGAGCATTTTTTTCAATGCACTTTTTTCCCCCAAAAAAATCTTCAACTGCTTTTTTTCTATTAGTGGTGAAAAGTTAAATAATGTCTGTTTTTTGTAAGTACTATCTAAAGGGCTCTTTTTATTCTTTCCTCTATCACCTTTGCCGTATCATTAGAATTACTAACTCCTCCTCTTTCCTTACATCCATATTATTATCACACTTAACCAATTTCCCTTCTACCTCTCTAGATAATCTTTTTTTAAATATTACTTTTCTTCAGGATTTCATGTTCACACTATGCATTCTTCCTGGTGTGCTAGGTTTTTCCAACTTTTATTTACCATCTATAAGATGAAAACTCATCTATACGTCCTGCCTAAAAATTTTCTAAACTCCAGAATACTACAGCTATTATATATTTCTACCTATAGATTGCAGAGTCAATTCAACTCAATGTTTTCCAATCTAAATTACACTTCTAAATTCTAGCTTGGTTTCAAGTAGGTAATCACTCCACAAACTGTTACAACTTTTCTCTCTGGTTGAAGACTAATATTCATTCCTCAAACAGGAATAATAAAGCTAAGCTGTTACTAACTGAGCTCTTCTTTATTGAAAGAAAGGTCTTGAGTGTGGGCTTCTTCATAATGTGATGTTCAATGACATATTCAATACCAATTAATTTGTAAATTGTGCTTTAAAGTAACAGAATGCGCTGAATACTTTAAAGGCCATTTTCTCACAAATTCTATAGGCAAACATTTACACTAAATTGAAACTAGTACTAAAAGAACCACAAGAGAGAAAATGATAGATTAATTATGGCAAATGTTTATAACTGAAGCAATTAAAATGTTTATGAAGAATTAAGGCAAACCTTAGTGAAGGATTAGATTGTGAAAACAGCTGTAGCTTATTTTGCAACAAGGCTGAGTTCATCTCACATGCTAGAGATTAAGCTTGACTGTTGCTAAGAGAGAAACCTAAAAAACGAGCAGTTTCAACAGTGACCACTGCTTTTAGAACTTGGTGTGGTAGAGATACATGTTACTGTCCACACCATCACACAATCACAACAGGGAGAGCACATTTTAATAATATCACTTAATTCAAAGCCTTAAAATAATAACCCCTGTAGTTCTGACTCACATGTAAAAACAGTAAAAACTTGCAAAGGTAGATGTAGAAGGCTCTCTAGTTTCAAAATAAGTAGCCTCTTCTACAATACTCCCCTCTCAATAAAAGTGTTTTTTAAAATGCAGCCATAGCAATACAGTTATAGTAGTTTTAGAAAGGGGGCAATATCAGTTATATTCCTATTTTATCCTTCTTAACCAATACCAAGTCAGTTACTTACAACTCAGAGAGAAATAGTGTTCAGAAGCAGTGAGTGCCTTAAAGCCCAAAGTCATCTATTAATATAACAGAAGTGGGGACTTAATGTACATCTTATCAATATTTATGCGGAACAGCAGACATGTTTACTTATAAAAATTTAACAACATGAGGTAGCTCTTGACCAACTGGTGATTAATTTTAAGATGTTATTCAAGAATGAAGATTACACAATTTTACTTGCAGTTTATTCTAACACTTACAAACCCTGTTTAAAACTCATTTAGTTCTAATTACTAAAACACATTACTTTGCTTTGGCCATATGTTTTAAATATGAACATATGAAATAGTATGAATTGAACCATTAGCAAACATATCTATACAAAGCAGGAATTTAGGACAAGTCCATTTTATAGTTAAATACCCAAGGAAATAATAAAATATAACAATAGCCCTTTCTGGAGAGACTTGTTTCAAACTTTAAAACTCTTCCAGATTCACTCTTTTTCTAATCAAAATCACTATTATAAAATTTAAAATACCTTCATAAGGTATTTGAAATTGCTCATGAATCCTGTGCAACTGGTTTTAAAATGTCAATCCTTAATTTATCAGCTGAACAGTGACATAGCAGGCCTAGTAAAAAATATGTTGTTAAAATGATGGCTTCAAGTTCAAGATGAGCGTCATTAAATTCAATAGTGTTTTTAAACATGCCAAAATCAATTTTTACTAAGCTACACTTAAAAGAACAATTACTGGAAAAGTTTCATGAGAATAACAATTATTTGTAAATAATGGAATGTTTTACAATAGTCTGTTTTTTCTAACAGAAGTTGGTTGCCAATTCGTACTCAGGTGGCTGATGAGCAATCCTTAAAAATAGTTTTAAGACATGGCTTCTTCCCATACAATGAAACAAGTGTGTCATTTAAGGCACAGAGACAGTGCCCTCAACTATTTCTCAAAATTCACTACATACACAAAGGGTTAAGATGGTGCTCAAACACTAAGCACTTAGCTACTATATCCCAGGCATCTTATATGAAGATACTAACTTTTAATAAAAGCAAATCGTGGGAAAGGCAAATCAAAAGGTAACTTCAATTTCGATCTTCTCAAAAACTTAGAAAAATGAACATAGAGAAGTACTAGGGTTAAAAAGAAAGATAATGGTTGATGCCTGTACATGTACAAGTACCTGAGCAGGGCACAAAGGAAAACCAGCTCAAAATTCGAAGCAACATCAGCCTTGCCTTAGTATTAATTTTTTATGTCATTAGAGGAAACACTTCTACTAAACATGTTCTAATGTAAGGCTGATGTGAAACTAGTCTTGTTTAATTATGGCAAGTCGTAACAAAAACCAAACATTTAGCAATCAGTTATAAGTGTCTTATCTTTTATTTAGTCAGAGGTACTAGCATGTAGTAAAAAGAAACACCTGATGACCCTCTAATCAAATAGGTACATTTAGTTTTGAGGTTAACAAATCTAGACCTCAGTCATTTATCTGCTTTTAAAGGGTGGTGGAAGTGCCAGATAGGGAGGTCAGCAGTAGAGGACTTGCCTAGCAGATGCAAAGGTTTAGGTTCTGTTTTGAGCACAATAACATGAAGAAAATTAGAGAGTCACTAAATTACCAACTAATGGCACTCCCAATCCAATACTGTTTTAGTTTCATTATACTGCTGTGGTAACACATAACACTCCTGGCTCAAAAGTAACTACAGGGAGCAAAAGGTTTGTTTCAGCTAAAACTTCCAGGTCTGCTTATCCAGGGAAGTCAAGGTAGGAACTCAAGCAGAAACCATGGTGAAAGCTGCTTTTTGGCTTGCTCACTGTCTGATACTCAAGCCAGCTTTCTTCTACATAGTCCAGCACCATCTGCCTAGGGATGGTGCTGCCCACAGAGGCTTGAGCCCTCCTATATCAAAAAAAAGAAAATCCAGCATTGACATCCTCACAGGCCAGAGAGATCTAGGGAATTCCTCAATTATGGCTTCTTCTCCCAGATCACTCTGTTTTGTCAAGTTGACAATGAGACTAACCAGAGCAAACGGCTAAATGAGTTATACTTTCTAATTACTTTATTAAACGTTGCTTCTGGCTTTATAGAAAAATGAACTAATGATATGGAAATTTACTTTCATGTCTGTATCCCTCCAAATGTAATATAATAAAACATGTATCTGTCATTTCTAAAGCTGGTCATGGTTAAGAATTTTAAAGTAAAAGTTGTAACTGCTCACGATTTTCTCCACTAAAGAAACAAATGAAATAATCATAGACTTAGATCAGAAATTAAAATGTTAGTACAAGAACCTATTTAAATTAATACACAGTAAAAATGGGTCTACTTAAGTGGCAGGACTCAGTCTAAGATGGCAAGAGGGAGTGGGATTTATGGAGCCTCAGCTTTTGACCTTGAGGCAATTATTCTACTTTGAAAACAATACAGAATTTCTGAAAGGCTGATTAGTTATTTCTGTGTCCAACATTTTATAAATGTAGAGAGTCCCAAATAAACATACTCTGCTCTACACAACAGCCAGATTTATACACAACTACTTTTAAATATTACTTAAATTTATAGATCTTACTAAATGCAGTTATATGAGGAACAACTCTACTTTGCTAACATTAACCATTCTTGGGGGGGGGAGACACCTTTTTGATTAAAAAAAAGTGTTTTAATTCAAACACTTTTCCTATTAGTATGCACAATACACAAGCAACTACTTCAAGTTGAATCTCACCTATCTCATCACAAAATGAAATTTAATGATATTCTTTAAGAAAATGCCCAGAAAGAATAATTCCCTTTATAAAAATAAACAGCAATCTTAGGAACTTAACTAAAAGATTATCCAACAGTCACATTTTAGAAGCATGCTATATCAAATGGTAAACACATTAACTAAAGCCTGTTTGGGTGACCTTAAAGCACCTCTCCAACCATACACGAAGGGATAACAATTATTTTATGCAACATTACTTTTTAAAGTATATTTTATTTAAATATTTGTATTTTAAAACAAACAAAAAATATAACCTCCCCCCAAGAAAAACCCAAACCTAAATCTAAACATTCTGAAACACTGGATTGAATTTAAACACATGGGATAGATACACAGGTAAACTTCAGTTTCTTAAAACATTCATAAAACACCTACTATTTGTAGAATCACATACTCATACAAAAGCTTCTGTCACTATGTTATGTATCAAGTACAAACTGGCCATCTTAGCAAAACATCGTGTTGTCCCCAACTAAACTTCCACAGCAAGAAACAGTGACTAAGCATAAAGAACAGTGATTCAACGTAACTGTATATGGATTACATGCTTTAGAAAACTCAAACAGGAATAATTCATGCTATTCTTTTTCCTTTTGCCAGTAAACATACCACTATTTTGGAAAGCTTTAATGTAAAAACGTGCAAAACATGTTAATGTCACTTACTATGTCTGAAATTTAGCAGGGAACAAATAAAACATTCGAAAACTTTTTGAGACTTCGTTTTAAAGAAAGTTAACCCTCACTGATACCAATGCCCATAAATAACTTCATCTTGGATCACAGTCAACAAAGCAATCATGGAAGAAAAGGTCAATTCCTTCCCAAGCATCTTTTATCCGGGATTTAACAGAGGGCTCAATAGAGGGAGAGGGGAGCGGAAGAAAGAACCACGGTAAACACAGGACGCCATCGAGGTTAAAATGTATTCCCGGGTGATTCTGAGTCCACCGTGCGTTCCATGTCCCGCTTCCAATCTGGGAGTCCGCGATCTGGACCCACAAACTTGGGGGTGATTCCTAAGTTTCCCTTTAACAGAGGCCAAGGCTAAGCCTCCGCGCCTCTCACTTCCATGAATGGAAAAGTTACCAACTTCTCGCTCGTCCCGCCGAGACAGTTGGAGATGCCTCGCAGTCCTTTAACCCGTTTGCGCCCAAGTTCCTACAAGGCACACAGTGCGAACCCCGCTTTCCGGGGTCGCCGGGGGTCCCCTGGGCTCCTCCGCGCACACGCGGGTGAGTTGGCGCCGCGGGTGGTCGGGGCGCCATTTGCCGGGCGCCTTGAGGGCAGGCCACACAGGCGGCCGGGCCCGGCCCGCTGCCCCCGCGAGCAGGACAGGAGCCGCCGAGCCACGCTGACTCCAACGGGCCCGCCGGCCCCTTGGCCCGCGCAGCCCCGCCGCCCGCGTCCCGCGCCAGCCCCCCGGCGGCCTCGCCACACTCACCGGCCCGCGCGCGCCTGCGGCACGAGCGCCGCTCAGACCCCGGCTGCCCTGGCCGTCGCGCCCGGCGGCTCCCGCACCGTCTCCGCACTGAACTACGCACGGAGCCCGGCCCGAGCCACTCCTCAGCGCCTCGGCCCCAGCTCGACCGCCGCCTATTCTCCGGAGCCACCAACTGCCACCGCCCTCCTCGCGCGCCCCGCCCCACCCTGCCGCGCCCCGCCCCCTCCCGAGCCCAGCAGGGGGATAGGCGGGGACGCGCACGCACAGCGGCGGGAACGCGCACGCTGCCCTCTGCTAGGTCCGCGACCGCGAGAGGCCGGACCCGGAGAACGCGCGGCGGAGCCTCCTGTAGGGCGCGTCCCAACCTGTCTCTAAGGTGCTCTCGCAAAGCTTGCACTGTGTCCCCAGCCCGTTTCGTCCTATGATTTTGTGGAAGGAATGCCCGAGCCGCTGTGGACGACGCAGGCCCCGAGGAAGGCAACCCGTCCTCCTTGCTCGCCCTCGCGGGAAATAGGCCAGCTCCGGTTGTCTGTGGTGACAGCCACCACCTCACGTGCCCGAGCCCTGTGACTCGGAGACCGCTCGGCGCTTTGACCCGTTTCCCCTTGTCAGGGCTCTGCTGCCCGTCAGCCCGCGGAGGGCGGCTTCCGTGGGCGACCCACGCGGCCTCCAGAGGGCGCGCCGCGGCTTTTGGGAAACACCTTAGGACAAAAGCGTTGTCACCGGACTCTACACGCGGCGCGCGTAGGCGTCCCGTTACTACCGCTAGGCCGGGTGTGAAGCTGAGGGACGGTGATGTTACCGACGCCCACCCGGTCTGAAGGCCTTTTGCCCTCTCCCATCGCAAAACCATCCTGGAAGAAAATGGGACCGTGGCTGGCGGTGGGGCGGGGCAGAGGTGACAAAACCCCATTGTGTGGTCCCTCTGGTGACTGCATTTTTAACCCCCTTCCTCCCTGTTGTTGGAAATGATGGCTCACAGGATTCACCTTCCTGACTCTTAAGACTTTTTCACCTTAAAGGCGAGAACATTCAAATAACAACACGAAGCCCTGGAGAACTTAAGACTAATCATACTGTAAAGGCCCGGATTTTGTATTGTTTTAATGAAGAAATTTGGATTTTTGAAATCAGTACGTATATGTGGGAGTATATAGGAAATTATGTATTAATCTGGTTTTGGTTGGTTAGTGTGGAGTTTTTGGTTTTGGTTTTGTCTGATTTGGCTGTGGAAGCAGGCCCTTGCCCTCAGCCCAAAGTATGAGAACCAGGGTAAGAACCAAGCAGGCAAGTTTTCACTCTGTGCTTGATCATGATTGAGGCACACAAAATCCCATCTCATCCCTTCTACAAAATAAGGGGGCTGCATCAGGTTATTTCAGAAGCTCTCTGAAGCTTCAGCATCCCACAATTAAATGACTGTATTGATTTGCTTTGGGGCTTTCTGCTTTTTTAAATTACCTCGCTGACTCTACGTCATGTCACCTTCTCCCACCTCAAGCTGGGCAGGAGTCAATGCAAGCCAAAACCCCCTACCCTTCCATAAAAGGTAACCAGAGACTACCAGGAATTGAATTTCTTCAAATATCTCCTCAGAATTATATGTGGAACTTGGTCTAGACTTGTGGAACAAAGCTACCGTTTATGTGGCTTAGCCACCCAGGGAAGCAACAGGTACTTTGGCAATTTAAAATAATAAGCCAAATAAGCAGTAGCAGGTTTGACCTATTTACTCTCTTTAAAGAGAAGAGCCTCTCCCTGTTCTTAAATTACACTCACATCAACGAAGGGAAAGTACAACCACCCCCCCCCCCAGGTCAGTCTCATGGTGTTATGAGACAAAAACAAAAACTAGGGGACAGGGAAGATAACTCAGTTGGTACAGTGTTTGTTGCTCAAGCAGAACCTCAGTTTCATCCCCAGCATCTATGTGAAAAGCCACGTGTGGTGATGCATATTTCATTCCAGGGGTGGGGATACAGCCCTATCTAGTCTAAATAAAACACCCTTTTTCAAAAGATTAGTAGCTAGTTCCTGAAGAATGTCACTCTTGGCTCCACATACATATGCAAAAGCTAGCTACAGTCATTAACACCAGCACACATGCCTGGATTATAACAGATAGACATTTTTAGAGAAAACTAGGTTAGCCAAATCCTGAAAAGTTGTTCTTCCATTTGTTCAGTACCAAGGCTAATAGCATCAAAATTTAAACAGATTTCCTTGCCCAGTTAGACCACCATCCTGAATTTGGGTAGGCTAGGGCCAAAACAATTGAAAGGTCAAGACTAACGTTTTAGTCATGTGATAACTAAGGAAAGCATCATTGGGCAGAGACAAATGTCAGTGGTAAGGGCAGATTTGCAGCTGTGAAGCCATGAGACAATCAGAATTACCGACTGGGACTGTGGTAGGAAATGCTTTTCTTCACAAGCCAATTTGAATCACCAAATGCCCAGCATCTAATATTTAACAGCTGTAATTATATGTCCAATACACATTTATTTGAAAGGCAGAGGATACAATAGTGTCAAATTGTAATTTAGAAGAAACCTCCCAAGGACAAATTTTATAGCCTTAGGTCAACCTTGTAGTTTTAAACAAGTAATGGAAGGAATTTGAGTCCATCTGAAATGCTGGAGAATAGAATATCCAGGTTTTGTCCATATGTACTACAGACTTCTTAAACCATATTGTAAAAATAACATGTGTTTTGAGTTAATAAGATTATGCTTACCAATACAGTGCCTAGCATACAGAATATTTACTCAATAAATTAATTATTCTGCCCCCCACCCCACCCCAACCTAAACTTGCAAAGTGTTGCATTTCAGGTGACTAGCATTTGATGGTACTCATGTCTGGGGGTGAAGATATAAACAGGAAGACTCAGGGAGGAATGATAAAGTCATTCTTTTTTTTTTTTTTTTTCATCTGTCCAAAACTGCCTGCGAAACATTGCACTAATAGTGCTTGGTAGGGAGATGGTATTTAATTTTTCATTCAGAAACAAATATACATTAAATTGTTAGAAGAAACCAATTTTAACAATGCATAAGTTAATTCAATTTTCAGCCCTATTGTACTCTTTCAGAGTGGTAACAAAGGCAGATACCATCAGCTAATGCCATAGTGTAACAAGTGGATTCAAAGAAAGCTGTTGGCAGCAGAGGAGCACACAAAGTTGTTTGAGTCAACTTCTCATGCACATGGCAGTAGAAAAAAAATAGTAGCTTCATAGCTTCTGATTTTATTATTATTATTAAAGCTTCTGAAAATGCAGCTAGTTACATGAAGACCATATGATGTTTCTGAATTTTCAAAGACCCCATGTGTGCATGGCTTGGCCTGGGAGGGAATCAGCCATCACAACAAAGTTGCATTTTTTTTATCGAGTCATTCAAAGATGATATAATAGTTTATACTTATTTCTAATAAGAATAGCATCGGTTCTTAAAACTATTAGAACTGATAGTCACTTTCCTCCAAAACGGATTTTTTCTGCTGAATGGCTGAGTTGTTCGTTAGCCCTCAGTCTCTTGGGATAGCCCCTCTGTATGACTGCTGTGACCCATTCCTCCTTGTCACTATATATTTGTGTAACCTCTTTTGTAGACCCTGTAATTTGCACATTGTAATTTTATCAAATAGGATTTTTAAAAGATTGTCACTTAGACATTTTCACCCTTGTGACTTTTAAGAAACAAGTTGTCCTAGTGGGAAGCCTACATGGTATGTAATGTAGAGCATCTCCTAGGCAAGTCATCTAGGAATTTTCTCTCATTTTTCCCCCCAAAGAGCTGAATGCTGCCAGTGACCTTCTACATGATCATGGAAGACAATCTTTTTCCAGTTGAGCTTCAGATGAAACCCTGACCCCAGACAGCAAAATGAATTACAGCCTCCTAGGAGACTTTATAGGCCTCAGTAAACCATGTCCAAAGCTAATGTTACACAATGTTTATAGTTTTAAACAATTAGGTTGTGATCATTTTGGTTTAGCAGTAGATATTCCATAGTGTACACGGCCCCCCAATCTAGATGGGAAAGGAAAGTACTAACCATCCATTTCAACTTGGATCCAGAACCCATTCTATGAGGGTTAGATACATTAATAGAACAAAGCTAGGCAAATGTGAGCATTTAGTGGTGTGGATACCTTTTTCTTAGCGATATCCTATAGAAGAAGTCAGATCCTAATGGGTGTAAGTTTAGGATATGCCAGTGCTGCTTCAAACAAAAGGAAGCCCACAGGAATCATTCTGTAAAGCTGAATAAATACTTAAATACCTTGCCGTGTTCTTTAGATGCTTAATCTGTCCCAAAGTCCCTTTCAGATATCCAGAGTTGAGTGAGCTGGCCACTCCTCCCAAATTCTTCTCAGTGAGAAATACTATAGACGTGTCTCTATTTCTTCTCTTCCTTGATGAAATCACTTTTTTTTTCCCTTTGAGAAATAAAACAGTATGAAGCCTCTGCACTACAATAAGTTCAGCTTCTTTCTATGTACCAACAGAGTGAAGATCTAGCCAGAAAACTTCTGGGTATCACCATGGAGCTCTGAAGCATGAGCAGGGCTTCACTCACACAAGACCTTCTGCTTCAGCCTGTTGCTCTGGGAATCATAGGCTAATCACACTGAGCCAGGACAGTTACACTTGGATCACAGAGTTCAGCTGCTGAGTCACATCTCATGCCTTAGAGTCCTGGCATGGACATTTTTCTTTTTCTTTGTTCTTTTCATGAAAAAATAAGTTCTTTTGCATGAGGGTCATGTGAACTCATCTGGGTAAGTATAGCTAGATGGCACAAATATTTAGAGGGGGAGCCCTGAGGAGACATAGACAGACAGAGAAGGGAGTGATATGCACACACACACACACACACACACACACACACATAACTGGAATTCTAGCTCAGGTCTGAGTACATGCTTGAAAAATACCTTACCATTAGGCTAAACCCCATTCCAAGAAGCCCTTAGAATATTTAATAATATGCTTAAAATCATTTTAAACTTTACAAGACCAAATTATAACTTTGTTATTGTTGTGCATCAATTATTTTTATTTAACATCTGAATAAGCAGGGACAAATGGGATATTGAGATCTCCTGATTCCATGTTCATTCTTTTTCAGAAAGACCTGAGTTTTTGAGGAAAAAATATTCTAGGAAATAAGTTGGACCTTAGAGATCATTAGCCCCATCATTCTATAACAGCAGACATATGCCTCCAAGTCAAGATCTTAATCACAGGCTGTAACAGAACAGCTAAGACTTAGTTGCCTGTTTGGCTTCTATACCACTGTGAAACAAATTGTTTACTGAAAGGATGAACTACTAGATGGCTGATGCCTGTTTTCAGTGTTTACAGTATTTTCCTTCAGATACTCTGTAGATTACAATGTAAGTCCCTAAAAGTATCTACGTTTGTAATTATTGCTACAATTGATATGGAGATTGGTGAAAGATCATGGATCCTTTTAAATAAAACTCAGTCTTCTCAAGATGACAATTTTTAACTGCTTTCAAGGTTTAGTATTTAATAGTTTTATTCTTTGAGGATTTCATACAATGTAGTTTGATCATATTCATTCCCCACTTCCGCATCCAACTCCTCCCATATCTATCCTATCTCCCTATATTCCCCAACAACTTGTTTTTTTTTCTAAACACACACACACACACACACACACACACACACACACACAACTATGTCTGTGTATGGAAAGAGAAAAGGGATATAAAATTAAAGGGGACATTGGTAATGAACAGGTTAAGTACTTGATCCATTCTACTAGCATCTGGGACTTGTGGGCCAAGGACAAGAAGTTCTGTGGAATGGGAGAGACACCAGTGATGACAGTGGAGACAAATAGATCCTAGATAAAGAAACAGAAAAACAAGACTCTTTCTTCACATGTTTACAGGGGTGCTGATTGGTGGAATAGAAAGACAATTTTTAATGTTACTGATAGTTACCTCTGAAAGTTACCTGTAGGTCCAGAGACATGGTTCAGCTGTTAATAACCCTTCTTGGACCCGAGTTCAGTTCTCAGTATCCCATATTAGGCAACACTTACCCCCAGTTCTAGGGGGTAAGAGTTGGGACCCAATGTCCTCTTCCGCCTTTCTCTGGCACTTCATTTACATGCATAACCCCAATTCCACCACACAGACACATACTTATACACATAATTAAGAGTAAAATCTGTATTCTGACAGTATTTGTGATTTAGGGGATAAAGACGTTATTTGTGCCATTTTATACACAAATTTATTTAAATAACAAACCATGCTATAATAAGGGTCTACCATAAGCCTCATAACAAAGAAGCATATTATTTCCTATCACAGGAAGTCCTTGAGAACATTTTTGAAAATAGACCATGTAAGCTTTAAATGTTTTTCCTTCCTGTGAAATTCAATCAGTATGTTTACTAATAATGTACTCCCAATGAATATTTATTACAACTTCATTAATATTAATTAAACATTAGACATAATGACCTGCTGATTAAGCAGAAAGCTATGAGTTTTACTGTAATTAAGAAGCACTGGGGAATGAAAAGGCAATGTAATTGTCAGTCAGTGGAATACAAGCAGTATGAGAATGTACTGTTACAGGATGACATATTCTTGTGTTGACCAGAGAGGACACACATTTCTCTGACCTCCCCAAACCTGTTTGCTTCTGGCTGTGTGACCCATGTACTTGGCCGAGCTCCTTGGCATGGCTACTGCTGGCTGCCTCCTGTACTAGTCTGAGCCAAGCTGTCCCTGTTCTACTTAATTCGTTGTGGCACTCTGTGGCACTCACCATCACTCTACTGTCAGTGGAGAAGAGAGGGATGCTGAAAGGCTAAGGACTACAAATGGTGGCACATGCCTACATGCCTATAATTCTAATACTCCAAAAGCAGGAGAACAGTTGGGTCATTAAATCTAACCTGCATTACAAAATGAGTTCTAGTGTGTCTAGCATGCCTCAAACAAACAAATAATAGTTAAAAGAAACATATTTGGAGAATTTTAAAAAATTATTGGAGCATGAGATTATTAAGTCCTCTAAAGAAAAGATCTTCCATCAATATGTCCTAGTTTTCCCCTTGAATATAATTGGATTTTAAAAATTTGAAGCATCATGCATGAAATAACATACATATACTACAAGCAGCAGGGATGGCTCAATAATTAATTACACTTGATGTTCTCCTACATGACAACTATAATTTCAGTCCAGGGCATCTAATACCTTCTTTTGGCCTCATAGGCACCAGTCACCTACCCATTGTGCAAATTTCTACCTTCCTATTGATAGGTAGTGCTCCACTTTATAGATGTGCCTTCATATGTCCCACCATCAACCTACTGAAATTTTTTATGGTTTTAGCTTTGGGAACTTATGTGTAATTGGCCTTCAGGGGTTAATAACACTTGCTGTTCTTCCAGAGGATCGGAGTTCAGTTTTCAGGACCAAGATCAGCTCTTAAATTTTTGTCATGCTAGCATGTTCCAGCCCCCACACACATATACATACCTTTTAAAAATTCAGGTGGAATTAAAAGAATTAATTAAAAGAACAATTAATTTAATTAAAAGAACAAAACTGTTGTCTTTGCTACTTAATGTTTTAGAATATCTACTTTTCAGAGATTTTTTTTGATAGGCAAATTTTCATTGGAAATTTATGATTGAATCAGCAATAATTCTCAGCATCCTGATTAATTCATTTTTATTGACATAGATCCCTAGGAACTTTCAGATCAAAGGAGAAATCACCTTTACCAACACATTATCTGTCCAGCAAGGGTACAGAATATGGAGTTTCTGTTTACAGTCAGGCTCTCCTACTTTAGAGCCATCTGCTGTGAAGTCCATCCAAGAGATGTTGACTGAGTAACTACTCCTATAATGGAGAAAGTGGCTGTGCCTTTGTAAGGAATAGCCTGGCATTAGGAAAAAACAGCTTACTTCTGGATCATTTCTATATTCTCTCTCATACATCTCAACAACAAATAAAGGGGTAAAACATTAAGAATATTCAATCATTTTTAATCTCTTGCTATCTTTGACTTAATAAGGATATATGGCCCAAGGAAAATTATCTCAGCATCAACAATGACTTTCTATGTGAATTGAAACACTTAGTCCCAAACTACCAGCAGACATAAAAATGTATTGGAAATTAAAAATTGATTTCCAGTCTTAAGTGGAATCAATAAGTTGGCACAGTTGTTAAACTATTTATATGCATGTTGCTTTGACATAGCAATCAGTAAGGAAAGCATCTTAGAACAGTTTAAACTGTTGACTTATGACTAATATAATAGTAATATCCCTTGACAAAAGTCAATAATCCCCAAATTCAAACTCATTTTGATATCCAATCAATACTATAGAGCTTTAGTTTGGTGAATGAATTACTTAAAATTAACACAGGCAGTGGGCTGGAGAGGTAGTTCAGCAGATAAGACTCTGCTGTTCCAGAAGCCTGAGTTCAATTACCAGCAACCACATGGTGGCTCACAACCATCTATATTGGAATCTATGCCCTCTTATCTGTACACCTAAAGAAGCTAAGCAAGAAGGAGGACCTTAGGGAAGATGATCAATCCTCACTTAGAAAGACAAACGGGATGGACATTGGAAGAAGAAGAAAACAGGAAACAGGACAGGAGCCTACCACAGAGGGCCTCTGAAAGACTCTGTTCAGCAGTGTATCAAAGCAGACGCTGAGATTCATAACCAAACTTTGGGCAGAGTGCAGGGAATCTTAAGAAAGAAGCAGGAGATAGTAACACCTGGAGAGGACAGGAGCTCCACAAGGAGAGCAACAGGGGTCTTTTCTGAGACTGATCTCCAACCAAGGACCATACATGGATATAACCTAGAACCCTTGCTCAGATCAGATATAGCCCATGGCAGCTCA
Source organism: Meriones unguiculatus (assembly GCF_030254825.1). Classification (NCBI taxonomy): domain Eukaryota; kingdom Metazoa; phylum Chordata; class Mammalia; order Rodentia; family Muridae; genus Meriones; species Meriones unguiculatus. The sequence continues at coordinate 85,815,953 of NC_083351.1, forward strand.
GTATCCAAGTGGGTTCCCTAATAATGGGAACAGGGATTGTCTGTGACATGAACTCAGTGGCTGGATCTTTGATCACCTCCCCCTGAGGGGGGAGCAGCCTTACCAGGCCACAGAGGAAGACAATGTAGCCATTCCTCATGAGACCTTATAGGCTAGGGTCAGATGGAAGGGGAGGAGGAACTCCCCTATCAATAGACTTGGAGAGGGATATAGGAGAAGATGAAGGAGGGAGGATGGGATTGGGAGGGAATGAGGGAGAGGGCTATAGCTGGGATACAAAATGAATAAAGTTATAATTAATATAAAAATTTTTAAAAAAGCCCAGTAGGCACAAGTGAACTCACAAAGATGGCTGTTTGGCCTGGAGGATAGTCAAGTTACAAAAACAGGTACAATGGATTTCTGGCAAGAACCTATATAGATATACACGAAACAACTTTATCATCATATTGTAGCACCTTAACAAAATTTGTTGCATTAATTATTGGTTCCCCTCTGAAAATGGTTACCTATTTCAAAATTCAGTGTATTATGTCACCTTGTTCACTGATCTTGACATATTCTTGAAAAATAGCTCCTTTTGATGGAGTCTGGATGTTCTTATGTATTTGAGGAAATATGTTTGTATTGCAACAGACATTAGGTACATTGCCTTGTAATTTTTATCAGTGAAATTATTGATAGTTCTTTAATATGAAAATATTGAGGGATTTTTGACCCTTATGTTTTAAGAGTGGTCTTGGTTTTGCTATGGAAATTCTTTCAGTCATTTCTAAAAGAGAGTAGAAGGTTTCCTGGAAGTGTCTTTTAAATTCTTTACTTTTCACATAGTAGTCTAGCCCTAGCACTTCTCTATAAGAGTAATAAAATTGTTTCCTTAGTTGACAAAGTAGCTAGGTGCTTGCCCATGAGTATATTCTTAACTTATTTGTCATTTAAGTATCTGTTACAAGCTAAACTAGGGGTATGATGTCCATGAATTATTAATTAATTGGGCACTTCATCCATTCCTTCAGATTTTATTCCCACCATGTCTGAGAATTTAGGTTTCAGTCAATGGAATAAATTAATAAAATAAAAACATACTTTCAGAATACATTGTTTTGGCCTCTGATCTGCACTTGGTGTGGTGCCCTGGGCTTATCTGATAGCTGCTCTCTGCTGTCCTATGCATTGCCCTATGGAACTCATATTACTATCATCCCTGAGTGAAGTATGTTAACCTTTTTTTTGATACTAATTTACAAGGAATAGAAATACTTGAGACATTAATTTGTTTTTATTTTTATGGATACCATGAATTATATTATTCATCAGATTGCCCACCTTCTAGTTGCACAGAGTAAAAACTACAATTCAAGTTCCAATAAGGTCTAGAAGTTTCCATTTACCTCATTTCTAGGTTTAGTTTTTACCATGTGTTTTGTTTCTCTGTAAGCTGTAGCTAATAATCTGTTAGTGCTTTTTTGGTAGCTTGTTGATGTGATTTTTAAAAGCCCTTTAATTATCATAAAGGTCTTTTTCAATCAGATGTTAATAAATACAGATTTTAATTAGTCAATTATCAAAATGTTCAATCCACTATGTATAGACTTTAACTGTTGCCATTTCTGCATATGAAAGACATTGAGCCAAAACAGTATTGTGGTGGTGGTACTGGTGGTTCTCCCAACCATTTCTTTCTTTATTCTGAAGAAGGCTTTTTTTTTTTTTTTTTTTTTTTTTTTTTTTCCTGGAAACTGTTCCTCTATCTTTGTGTTCTCTGCCTCTGGGAAACATGGAGTACTTCGGGGATAAACAACCAAACGAAGTTGTTCTGATCACTGTCTCTTGAGGCACTGCTTGGATTGTTTCTTGATTTGAGAAGGATGTAGTGGAGGGCAGTCTTTCTGTCATGGAACTGAGAACTGCCAGTGATCATATTCCTGCCACATGGAAAGAGCCTGGCTCAGTGCAAGAAAAAGCTGACACAGAACAGAAACAGCAAGGAAGAAAGAAAAATATGAGAAACAAACCTGTTATGCACAAGTTTCCCGTGCTGTTGGTTCCTGAGAATCAACACTGGAGTTGCCTTTCAGATGTTTTAGAGCAGTGGTTCTCAACCTTCCTTATGCTTCCCTATGCTTTTATATTACAGTTCCTCATATTGTGGTGACCCCAACTATTAAATTATTTTATTGCTACTTCATAACTGTAATTTTGCTACTGTTATGAATAGTAATATAATTATCTGGTATGCAGAATATCTGATATGCACCACCAAAGCAATCTCAACACACAGGTTGAGAAATGCTGCTGTAGATGTTCTTCCTCTTGTAAAATAAATTCATTTCTCCTTTCTATGTGGCTGCAGCTCTTATGTCTGTCACTCTTAAGTCCTTACTGAGATATGTTGCTTTTAAGATTTGTGCAGAATCTCAAGCATAACATGGTTTCCTTAACAAAACTTTGATCCTACTCCTCATCAGCGCCAAGACTTTAAAGATGGGAATTAATCTTCCTCTTGGGAAGACTATGCCTGCCTCTAGTTTTTATTTAAAGAAAAATCACTGTTGCCTGTTAGAGATTTCACATATAAATTATCTTAGCATTACTTTGCATGTCAGTGTTAGAGACATTTGTAAGGAACATCAAACTGAAAATTTTGTTCTATCTGTTGCATGAAATGTCAGACTCAAACCTTGGGCATGGTGGTGTACACCTGTAATTCAAGCACTAAGGGAGGCAGAGGCAGGTGGATCTCTGTGAGTTCAAGGCCAGCCTGGTCTACAAAGCAAGTCCAGAACATCCAAGGCTACACAGAGAAACCCAGTCTCAAAAAAACAAAAAAAAAGTTAAGACTCAGGCAATGGTTACTAGAGATTTATAACTTGGAAGTTAGCCTTTTCTACATTGTTTTATCTCTATATTAATTACTTTTCTAATGCTGTGATAAAACACCAAAGTAACTTACAGGAAAAGAGTTTAATTGGATTTATGATTCTAGAGTGTTAAGAGCCCATGATTGTAACTTGTCTTTTGCTACTTTGTGGGTTCTTTCTTCCACTCTTTCCTTCCACCCTTTCCACCCCCCTAACACTAGATAAGAGAGGAAAGCAGGATGAAAAAGAGAGGAATGAGATCTCTGAATAAAGCCAAGGGTCAGAAAGGGGGGCAACATTATAGTTAGACTACTTTCTGCTAATCAGAGGTGTTGCGTTCCTTGGGGAAAATTTGATCTTCAACATCCTGTTTCTTGAATAATGACTACTAAGAAACCACAACCAACACCAACCAACCAACCAACCAACCAACCAACCAACCAACCAACCAACAATGATGACAACACCTCTCACCCCTCATCCCCACCTCCCCACTTCCTCTTGGGCCCCTAGCATTTATATACCTTCTGAAAAGCTCCCTTAGTTCCAAATGTCACACAATCACAGAAACTATCTGCAGCTGTTGAAATCACACCTCCAGTGGAGCTTGAAGCAAATCATAATCAGCTGCTGTGGATAGTCTGAAGCAGCCCCATATCCCACACCTGGGATTAAAACAAATACACATTCTATTACTGCTTTTTTTTTTTTTTTTAAAGAAACCAAAATTCCAAAATTGTCCCTACACATGATAGCAGAACAAAGGCATGGCAGCAAGAGTAAAGCTGAAACTAGGAACGGTGTGTGCCTTTTGAAACTTCAAAGCCTGTCTCCAGTGACAAACTTCCTCCAGCAAAGCTGCATCTCCTCAGCTCCCCAAACAGTGTCAATAACTAGAGACCAAGTATTCAAATTCCTGACACATGTGAGGAACATCTCATGCAAATCACCACAATGTCTATATTAAATAAGAAAACCCTACCTGAGTGTGTGGAATGAAAAAGAACCTAAGTTTAGGTCAAGCAGCTTCAGATCTTGGTTTATAACCAGATCAAGTTCGTCCATCTTTCCCAGTTCTACCCTAGGTATCTTGTAAAAACAATAGCATCCACTTCACAATGCTGTTGCAGGAAATGGGTGTAAAGCCCTTAGACAGTGACAGCATGTACACAGAGTAACCTGAATATTTCTAACTTCTAATACCAACACAATTCAAATTTGAGCCTTTACAGTGTGTCACGATGCCATAAGTGAAAACTTTCATACCTTATCTTTATGTGATTGAGCAGAATCAAAACACAAACAGATTAAAAGTATTACATAAAGTTATGCTTAGGCTGTGTTTCACAGGACACACTACGATCTCAGCACTAGGGATGCAAAGGCAGGAGAAATTATAAGAAATTAAAGAAACCTGGTATATAGAGCTATTTCAACTCCAACCAGGGTTACTTAGCAAGATGCTGTCTCAAGAAGCAAAAGTCAAACAAATAGCTCAGATATATTGCTTATTATTAGCCCTAATTATTATGATGATACTATTTAATCTGCTATCACAATCAATAAGACACAGATACCTGTTAGATTTTAGATTTTATAATTGCCTTATTTACCTTGGGCTGGGAAAATATTCCACTTATCCTGTCTTAGTGATTTCATATCCACCTCCCAACCCCATCTAATGCCCTACGCCCTAAGTACTCTTATCTGGGCTACCTTAATTCCATAATCTAATAAACACTTGCTTTTACTTTTCATCTTGGTATTTCTTTTCACACCATTCTTGGGAGTCTTTTCTACCAGCCTACTTTGTTCCTTTTCCATGCTAACCCATCATGGTATCCTTCTTATTCTCTTCTTCCTTTCTCTCTGTCCTTCTCATAATTCTCTTGTCCCCAAGGCCCATGAACTTTAGCCATGCCTACCCAAATCAAGAAATATGTTCTAGGCAGGTTTACACAACAAGGATAGGGCAATTATCAGACCTTTAGGGCTAGTAATTCTCATGAAAATACAAACATCAGTTCATTCCCCCAACACGATTTATATAAGGTATAAATGAAACACATCATGTTTAAACTTAGATTTCATCCCCCAAATATTTTAATATATATGCATACATATTCCAACATCTGAAAAACAATAATACAAACACTTGTGGTCCTAAATCCAAACTTTTATAAGTGTGAGGCATTATGTCATTATGTGGCTCCCTATGGAAAAACCTATCCAAAATCAGAAATTTGCTTTTAAATTTCATTCGGAATCCATATCTCCCAATATACATAAATACATACATACACACACACACACACACACACACACGTTGTATCTGTGTCCTTGTATAACTATCAGAGATTTCATCGTCCCTAAAAATACACTTACAGCATATTCTTTGAGATTTGTTTAGGAGGAAGAAAAAATATATTTATGAACTATTTATTTTTCAACCTGATGTGAACTCATCTTGTGTCCATCTTTCTCTTCCTCACTCTGCTTCTTTCCCTCTCCTCCTTTCTTTCTTTTTCAATGATCAAATATGATCATTAGATATTTTGATCATTAGAATTAAACTCAATGTTCAGTTGCATACAACTAAGTTAATTATCTACTCATTGCCTACTTATACTTCAGTGATTATGTTGTACATGTAGAATTAAGAGATCATTCCCAGAGTAGGATCCAAGATGTTGGTGCTGGGAGGACACTGTTTCTGACCAGCAGCACAGCAGGGACTGCACAGTGACCAACAGATGGAACGCTGGGCTCTAAAACACCAGCAATTGTATTTCCCAGGTGAGAAGAAACCCCACGATGTGGGAATCAATAGGGTTCAAGTCACTCAGCTAAACCTCAAAGAGTTCCTAGTCCTGGCAGGCCCTCAGTCCCTGGTCCAGAGCCACACACCTGCGTACTCTGATCACCTTCCCAGACTGAACTGCCGGCCCCACAACACCACAGACTGGTGTCCCTGTCAGTAGGAAACCCCATGGTGGGGAAAATATCAGTTCTGAACTCAGGACACCCAGCTCCAGAAAAGTTTCTGGGTTCTCACAGGCTCCAGGCTCTAGCCTCCTGCTGCACGCATGATTGCTGTGTTCACCTGCTACTGATTATTGCTAGGATACTGGGGCACACAGCTCCAACCTCAGACCTACAGAAGCCTGAGAGCCATTGGATCAGCCCCGATACTGCTCCAAGGTGTGACCAGTTATTCCTAGCAAAACTGACGAAACCACGGGCTCCCTGGTTCCGCTATGCCCAGCAAACACAGCATAAGAGCAGCAGCAGCAGCTCACTAAATTCAAAGAAACTCAGTGGCAGGGCAGCTGTCTTCAGGATTTCTCCAAGTGAGAGGAGAGCCTTCCTGACTACCAATGATCACAGTTACCACACAGGTCCATATGCCTGAGATGACTGTGACAATACCTGAGAAGCACCGAAATTTGGTTGACCTTACACAAAAAGCTGAGAAGGCCTCCTCCAGAATCCTGCCAAGGAAATTCTCCCCACCCCAGAATTCCAGCAGGAACCAGAAATTAACAGCCAACACCTGAGACAGCCAGATGGGTAAAGGCCAGTGTAAAAGCACAGGCAACAAAAGGCAAAACAATATGGTATCTCCAGAACCCCATTATCCAGGGGCAAGTAGCCCTGGACACCCTAACATAAGTGAAATTCAAGAAGATGACCTTACATCTATGCTTATGAATAGGTGAAAGGAGGAAACAAATGAAATGTGTAAAGAATTAAAGGAAGAAAAAGTCAAACAGATTATGGCCATCTGTAAAAAAAACAGGAAGATGCAGCCAAACAGTTTGTGGCTTTCAGAGAGAAAATGATTAAATCACTGAAAGAAATAAAAGAAGCAGAGGAATGTTCAAACAAACAGGTGAAAGAATTGAAGGAAAAACAGGAAAAAAGAAATCAGAAGATGGAAAGATCTCTCATGCTTATGGCTTAGCAGGATTAACATAGTAAAAGTGGCCACCTTCCCAAATACAATCTACAGATTCAATGGAATTCCCATCAAACTACCAAAACAATTCTTTACAGACACTGAAAGAAAAATTCTCAACTTCATATGGAATAACAAGAAACTCAGAATTGTTAAAACAATCCTCTACAATAAAAGATCTTCTGGAGGTATCTCCATCCCTGACCTCAACCTGTACTATTAAGCAATAGTAGTAAAAACTGCATGGTACTAGCATAGAAACTGACTGGTAGATCAATGGAACCGAACAGAAGACCCTGAAATAAACCCACACACTTATGGTCACCTGATGTTTGACAAAGATGCCAAAAATCATACAATGGAAAAAAGATAGCATCTTCAACAAATGGTGCGGGTCTAACTGAATGTCTACATGTAGAAAAAGGCAAGTAGATCCATATTTATCATCCTGCACAAAACTAAAGTCCAAGTGGATCAAAGACCTCAACATAAAACCAGACACATTAAATCGGTTAGAAGAAAAAGTGGGGAAGAGCCTTGAACTCAGTGGCACAGGAGACAACTTCCCGAACAGAACACCAACAGCACAGGCTCTAAGAGCAACAATCAATAAATGGGACCTCATGAAACTGAAAAGGTTCTGTAAAGCAAAGGACACTGTCATCGAAGCAAAACAAATGCCTACAGATTGGGAAAGAATCTTCACCCTCTATCTGACAGAGGGCTAACATCCAGTATATATAAAGAACTAAAGAAGTTAAACAGCAACAAATCAAGTAATCCAATTAATAAAGGGGTACAGAGCTAAACAGAAAATTCTCTGTAGAAGAATACAGGATGATAGAGAAACACTTAAAGAAATGCTCACTGTCCTTAGTCATCAGGGAAATGCAAATCAAAACAACCCTGAGATTTCACCTGACACTCATTAGAATGGCTAAGATCAAAAACTCAAGTGACAACACACACTGGAGAGGTTGTACAGAAAGGGGAACCCTCCTCTATTGTTGGTGGGAATGTATACTTGTACAAAGACTTTGGAAATCAATCTGGCGCTTTCTCCAATAATTAGGAATAGTGCTACCTGAAGATACAGCTATACCCCTCCCATGCATACATCCAAAAGATGCTCAAGTATACCATAAGGACATTTGCTCAACCATGTCCATAGCAGCTTTATTTGTAATAGCCAGAAATTGGAAACAACCCAGATGTCTTTCAACTGAGGAATGGATACAGAAATTGCGGTACATTTACACAATGGAATACTACTCAGCAATAAAAAACAAGGAAATCATGAAATTTGCAGGCAAATCGTGGGAACTAGAAAAGATCGTCCTGAGTGAGGTATCTCAGAAGCAGAAAGACACAGGGTATATACTCACTCATAAGTGGATATTAGACATATAATATAGGATAAACATACTAAAATCTTTACACCTAAATAAGTTAATCAAGAAGGTCTCTGGGTAAGATGTTCAATCCTCATTCAGAAAGGCAGAGAGGATGGACATCAGAAGAGGGAGAAAACAGGGAACAGGACAGGAGCCTACCACAGAGGGCCTGTGAAAGATTCTACCCAGCAGGGTATCAAAGCAGATGCTGAGACTCATAGCCAAATTTTGGGCAGAGTGCAGGGAATCTTATGAAAGAAGTGGGAGATAGACCTTGAGGGGACAGGAGCTCCACAAGGAGAGCAACAGAACCAAAAATTCTGGACACAGGGGTGTTTTCTGAGACTGATACTCCATTCAAGGATCATTCATGGATACAACCTAGAAACCCTGCTCAGATGTAGCCCATGGCAGTTCATCCAAGTGAGTTCCCTAGTAATGTGAACATGGACTGTCTCTGACATGAACTGATTGGCCTGTTCTTTGATCACTTCCTCCTCAGGGGGGTGCAGCCTTACCAGGCCACAGAGGAAGACAATGCAGCCAATCCTGATGAGACCTGATTGACTAGGATCAGATGGAAGCAGTGGACTGGGGTATGGGCATGGGTGGAGAAGAGGGAGAGAGGGTGCGGTTGGGAGGGGAATAGGAAGGGAGCTACAGATGGGATACAAAGTGAATAAACCATAATTAAAAAATAAAAAAAAATTAAAAAAATATAAAACAAAAAAGAGATCATTCTCAAATTATTTCTAAATATGCAGTGGGATTTGAATGATACCTGACATTAAAGCAGACACCATTTCATAAACTGTCAGTTGAAGAATGGTTGATCCAGAAGCACAGGGTGGGGCTTCCTCAATGTGGCAGTTTGGGGACAATCTGCTTCATTCTGTGGACTTCAAGGACTCTAGATCAACTGAAAGCAAATGTTTGGAAACAAATTTTTGGTTAATAGTTTAGTTCATCATGGTAGCAGGAGTGGCTTGGTCGCTGGTACCAACTAGGAAGCAAAGAAAAGGAAATGCTATTATTCAGTTGGCTTTCTCTTTTTGGCTGCCGTGTTCTCACCTCTGGATAGGCTTGTGAGAAGTACCATGTTTTTTACATTCCATATCCATTCTGTGGGTATCAAGGAAACATGTCAGATCTGTTCAGTTTTATTGGAAGTCTCTAATGCAGAGAACAACTGAGTAAATAAAGGAAGGCCATATCTATGGCTGGGTACATGGGACATATATGGAGAACTCCTCTTCCTGAAGAAGGCTTGATTTTCCACTGTTTTTCTCCTTTATTTCCTCAATACTTGTATTTCTTTTTTACCCACCTTTCTTAGTGCATTTGTAAAACTGTAGTAGAATATCACAGCTTGGATGATTTATTTAAAGAAAAATGAACTCAGAGATCTAGTAGCTGGAAGGCTTAAGATCTAGGCATCAGCAGGATTGGTGGTCAGGGCGAATACAGGCTGCTTATGCTGTTGTGATAGTGCCTTGTTGCAGTGCTTTCTGGAGGGCAGTGTGTTTGCATGATGGAATGGACAAAAGAGGTACACAAAATTAATTTTCTCAGTCAAGCACATTTATAAGGGAAACTAACTTTACCTACTATTGAGGGCAGAGCCCTTGTGACACAGTCACCACTTAAAGAACTCTTTAAAAATTGTTAACAATGCTAAATCATTGTTCCAGCCACCTATGGGAACAGTTAAAGTTGTGCTGCATTTTATAGTATGAAATAAACATAAGATTTGGGAAGAAGTGATTTATTACTATGTCTAAACATGATGCATCTGTATGTCAAGATCTCAAGAGATAGTATTGGGATAATTTTAATTGAAAACTTTTCACAATAGAGAATCTAGAGAAATTCAATTGAGAATATCTGTAAAAGATTTGTTTGATTGCCTTAATTATGTGGGAAGACTCACCTACTATGGGCAGCACTCTCTTGGGGTCCTGGACTATATAAGAGTAAAAAAAGTAAACAGACATCCATGCATTCATTAGCTCATTGCTCTCCACTGTGAATATAATGTGGCCAGTTGATTCAAGTTCGTGTCACTTTGACTCCCCTGCAATAACGGACTGTAATCCTGAATTGTGATCCAAATAAACCCTTGCTCCCTTAAAAAATTGTTAACAATGAGATTAAACGTGAGTTTGAGGGTAGAAAACTCAGCACTATCCTCTTCCCCTACTGGGACAGGAAGTCCTTGAATTAGAAGCTCTGTCTTTCTCCTCTGAAACTGTGCAGTATGTCCTACAAAGTGGAAAATACCTCTCAGAATATTGAAGAAGTAAAAAAAAAAAAAACAAAACCAAACAAACAAAAAACACTGGTCTTTATTTAGAGAACATTTTTCAGGATAGCAAGATGAAACAACCATTAAATAATTACACCATACATTTTATTGATGTAAAACTTAAGAGACAAAATGTCTAGACAAAATGTCTAAAGGAAAATTATTTGCTCCCAAAAATGAAGTATAAGGAGAAGCAATTTATCACAATGGTATTTTGTTGTCAGTTCTAGAAACCAGATTTGTTTCTTTTGTAAAGAATATTCAGTTTCAAGCTGGGCGTGGTTGCACACAACGTTTAATCCCCTATCTTGCTTCCGTAAGACCTGGGGTCTCACAGCTCAGGAGTTCAATCGCGCCCTTTCCAGAAACTCCCCCAAACTCCTCTTGCAAAAGCAAGAGGTTTATTAACCATTGTACAACGGGGTCACCCCTGCCGGTCAGCAAAGAGTGGCACCGGGAGACAAAGGCCTTTAGGTTTTTAAAAGAAAAATTGCGGGAGATTTGAAGTTCTAGTTTTGGCAATTTAGGATTGGATGAGGAAGCTATAAAGTAAGATAATTGGTTAGTCTTAGGTGCTCAAGCTTGGCCAGTCCTGCCAAGTGTGGATGCAGCTGCAATTTAAGGTGGGGATGGTTAGCTCATCCTTGAAGATTAGGGCTGCGGGCTCTTGGCTGGAGGTCAAAAGCTACTCAGAAGTCTAGGTTTGTTGCTAAGAAACGCTATCTCAAGGACAAGGGTCTGGTCGTTCTTTTGCTGAGTGAAGGTCATTGCTTGCTTGCCCTTTTTTTATATCTGTCCTCACAGATAGGGTCACATTCCTTCACTCTCTGGAAAGGTACTAAGAGGCTTTAGCTTAACCTGGACCTAAAACTCAAAACTATAGGCTTTAGAGGACATATAGGTTACAAAGTTAGCCTAACCCTTTCACTTCGAGCCACCTCTCTGAACTTTCTACTAGTCTACTGACTACATGCCTTGATTGCTAACTCTCTTAGTTTTGTTACTATGAAACTGCTTCCTTGTGGGAACAGGGAACATGAAGTAATATAGAACAAGCATAATATAATATAGAACAATCTAGAACAAGTAGTCTCTATCTCCTTTTTTGATGAGAGCTGTGAGCCAGGCGCCATGGCACATGTCTGTAATCCTAGCACCCAGGGAGAAAGAGGCAGGTGGATTTCTGTGAGTTCAAGCCCAGCCTAGTTTACAAATTGAATCCAGCACAGTCAAGACTACCCAGAGAAACCCTGTCTCCAAAAGAAAAAAAAATGTATATTCATTCTCAATGCGAAGTATTTAGATAAAAAGGTACATGATGTATATAATTTTTTAACATTGTAAATGTCCTGATAAATCTGGAATTGCCTTTGGTAGAGAAATAAAAGCTGGAAAGGTTTTCTGGGGGAGTAAGTTTTAATTTACCACACAAAATATCCTGTTACTTGTCAGACTATATGCCAGAACAACAGTCTTTATTTGGGGTTCAGATTTACCAACTCCTGGAGATTCTTCTTGGATAGTTGCTCTCTGGTGTCCATTCCACTCACAGACTATCTTCTGAACTGCACGTGGTAATGTAACTGATCATTGGATACTTATCCTTGTGTAAGAAAAGAAACGTGATTCTAAAAGGGATACATATAGTCAATTCATCCAAGTACATTTTTTTAAAGTTACATTTTCAAATTGTAATGAATGTTTTATGAAATAAAAAAAAAACATATTTTTTTATTTAACTCAGAATCAGCAAGTTTGTGATAGTTTGTGGACTCTTTGCCTACATTATATATATTTCCACTTCATCATTTTAAGTATTACTAGCAAGGAAAGAGTCAGCATGAAGTGCTGTCTTCAACAGCATAGGTCAAGGAACCTGGAGAAAATTAATTGCTGGCAATTAATTACTTCCTTGTTGGTATAATTTTTTTTTAATGTATACACCTTATCCTTGTTCATTCAAATACTTATTTCTTCCCCCACCCCCAACTCTCTGGTTTCAATCCGGATATTGCATTGTGATACTCATTCTAAGCATCCTGTCTCAACTCTTGTGTAAACAGGACAAAATAAAGCAATTAGACACAATGTTGAGCAGAGAGGAGCCAGAGGACAGGAAAGAGGGGAGGAGCCAGAAGGCAGGAGATGTGTGGGAGGAGAAGGGGCGAGAGGAGAGCTAGGAGAGCAGAGCTGGAGGAGAGATTTTGGAGGATGTGGAGCATGAACTAGACCTAAGATTTCACAAAAAGCAAGTATAATGTGGGAAAACTAAATGTTAGGAAACTGAGGGCTTGGAGGTTTAGGGGGGAGTAAATATTGCCCAGTATTGTGTTCTAGGTTAACTAGGTTAAAAACCCAGTCTCTGTGTGGTGATTTGGTTATACAGCTGCTGAGGATTAACAGCAGCATTACCAGAAGATAAATCAATAATAAATATTAATCTTCACATACAACACTTCCTATTATTTTAGGATAGAAACCTACTGTGCCCACCAAATTTCAGAAAACACTTCATTGATGTTTTGCTTTGATTTACATTACAAATGTATTTCCTAACTTCAAGTATTTCCTGGCCTCCCAGAAGGGTTAAAATTGAGTTTCAAAGATAGAAACTAGAAAAAAAGTAAATTATACTGTTACCTTTGACAGTGATGATTAATTTTATGCTAAGTGATACCACCCAGATAACTTGGTCAAATGTCACTCTAAATGTTGAAGTGTTGTTTGAGATGAGAGTAATGGTGAAATAGGTCAACTTTGAGCAAAACAGATTATCTACCACAAGAGAAGTGAGTCTTATTCAGTCAGTTCAAGGCCAGTAACTGGAGAATAACTGACCCGCACAGAGGGCATTCTGCAAGCAGATGGCCTTAAAATTCACATTACAATATGAGAAATTCTTTGGGCCAACAGCTGCCATACTACCCTGAAGGTATTAGGCTTCCAAGTCTCTAATCATATAATGTAGTTGCTTACTGTAAATCTGTGTCTGTCTCTCCATATATATACATACACATATAGTTGGTTCTAATCATGTGTCAGAACATGGATAAAAAAAAGAATGGAATCATGTGGAAAATTCTGAGTGCTAGTGAGAAAACTACAAGATAACAAGACATGAGTCTTGTTAGCTCAATTTCTTTGAAACACAAAATTTTTCTTGAAATGTTTTCATGCTCCTCCCACCTGTAGCAGGTAGGAGTGAGTTTACTTCAGATTGCTCATTATTGCTTCCTGATGCCTTTTATGGAAGAATATGCTTTTGCCATTTGAAGCTTGTCCTTGTAGTTGTATACAGCCTGAACTCATGAGAACTTTACTCATGTGGCATTAACCCTCAGAGTATAAATTGTCTGATTCTCTGAATAAACTCAGCTACTGCATGATTTAGTCTGCCCCTTTATGGCTCCATTCAGCCAGGTACCACTGCCGCTAGAGTGGTGACACTCTTTAGAGTACCAATTAATACAATGGCTGCTGGAAACAGAATAACTTTAAGGATGATGTGACAGGGAGATTTTGTTTTATTGATCTGCTTTAATGATTTATTACAATAAACTAAATATCAAAAAAGGGGGAGAGGCTTGCTTAAAGCCATCTTACTCTATTTGCTGCTAAGTACAATATGACCTATTCAATAGACTATAATCAATACAAATGAATTTTTCACACTTCTAGAGGCTAAAGTGTGCATGATCAAGCCACTGCAGATTTGTTGTCTAATAAGAGGTGCTTAGTACTTCAAGATGCTACCCCTTGGAATCCCAAGATGGCGGCACCAATTGCACACTGTGATAAGCAGAATAGCAGTGACTACGCAGCAACTGACAGACCAAACTGTGGGCCCCAAAACACCAACATTTGTGTTTCCCTGGTGAGAGGAGACCCCCATGGTGAGGGAAAAAAAGTGGGTCCAACCTCAGTTCACCTGGCTAATACCCAGAGTGCTTGGTCTCCAGTGTCTAGCTACAAGCCTATGCACTGATTCACCATCCCAGACCAAAGTGTGGGCCCCACATCACCAGTTTCTGGGTCTCCGAGTCAAGAGGAGACTTCAAGGTGAGGAAAACAAGCTGGCTCAACTTCAGGACACCTGGTTAATCTCCAGGAAAGTTTCTAGATTCCCACAGGTGCTCAGTCTCAGCATATAGCCACATGCCTGTGTACTGCTCTCACCTGCTCATGAATTCCTTCTGGGTGCCAGGGCATGCAGCTCCAACCTCAGGGCCTTCTGGTGCCTGGGGGTAATGGGAACAGCCCCAGATGCCACTCCAAAGCTCAGCCCATCTTTCTAGGGAAACCAACCAAACCTCTGGGCTCAGTGGTTCTCCAAGTTGGTTGCCTCCAGAAAGCACAGAGTCTGAGCACAGTGTGAGGGCAGCTGCAGCTCATTAATCTCATAGTGAGAAAGCTGGTGGTGGCAGCTGTCTCCAGGACTTCCCTGATGAGAGGAGAGCCCCTGGCCTCCTGAGGAGTCCAGTTACTCCTCAAGATCATACATTTGAGGAGGGCTGTGGGCAATCCACTAATGACCATCCTTCAGTCAGAGACCAGGCCCACCAATCTGAGGCGGCCTCCTGCAGGAACATCCAGCTGCCTGCTCAAGGAACAGTCTACACCACCTTTCTGCACCCTCCTGCACCACCACTTTCCAAGAACTCTAGTAGGCCCCAGAAACTACCAGCCAAAGACAACCAGATGGCTAAAGGCCAGCATAAAAAAACAATCAACAAAAGCCAAAGCAATATGGCATCTCCAGAACCCAGTTAGCTCAAGGCAATCAGCCCTGGACCTGGACACTCAAATGAAACACAGGAAAATGACCTTAAATCTATGATTATGAAGAGGATAATGGAGGAAACTAATAAAACCCTTAAATAAATTCAAGAAGACACAGTCAAACAGATTGCGACCTTTAGAGAGGCCTGTAGAGAGGAATTTAATAAATCACTCAAAGAAATACAGGAAATTGCAAACAATCAGGTGAAGGAAATTAATAAAATGAAGATGAAAATGGAAACAAGCAAGCATAAATGGGGAGATCCTGAAAAGAGAGAAGTTAGAGAAGAAAACAGGAACTACAGAGGAAAGTATAGCCAATATAAGATAAGAGATGGAGGAAAGAATCTCAAGTATAGAAGATAGAATGGCAGAAAATGATGCATCCATCAAAGAAAATGTTAAATGTTCAAAATTCCTGACACAAAACATCCAAGAAATCAAGGACACCACGAAAAGAAGAAACCTAAGAATAATAGGAATAGAGAAAAGAGAAGATTCCTGGCTCCAAGGCCTAGAAAATATTTTCAACAAAATAATAGAAGAAAAATTCCCCAATTTAAAGAAAGAGATGCCTGTAAGCATACAAGAGGCCTACAGAACACCAAATAGATTACACCAAAAAAGTAAATACTTCTGCAACATAATAATCAAAACACTAAATGTACAGAACAAAGAAAAAATACTAAAAGCTGCAAGGGAAAAAGACCAAGTAATGTATAATGGCAAACCTATCAGAATTACACCTGACTTTTCAGCAGAGAACATAAAACCCAGGGGCCTGGGCAGATGTCTTGCAAACCCTAAGAGAGCACAAATGCCAGTCCAGATTACTGTATCCAGCAAAACTTTCAGTGACCATAGATGGAGAAAACAAAATATTCCACAATAACAACAACAACAATAAAAATTTAAACAGTACCTATCCACAAATCTAGCCCTACAAAGATACTAGAAGGAATACCCCAATCCAATGAGGCTAACTACACCCAGGAAAACAAAGGAAATAAATAATTTCACTACAGCAAAACTAAAAGTAGAGAAGCACACAAACACATGACCACAACCAACATCAAAATAAAAGGAATTAACAGTCACGGTCATTAATCTCTCTCAACATCAATGGCCTCAACTCTAATAAAAAGACACAGACTAAGAATGGATGTATAAATAGAACCCAATATTCTGCTGCATACAAGAAACATATCTCAGCCACAAAGATAGACATTAACTAAGATTAAAAGCCTGGAAGAAGGTTTTCCTAGCAAAGGGTTCAAGAAGCAAGTTGGATAGCCATTCTAATATTTGATAAAATACTTTCAACCAAAATTAATCAAAAGAGAAGAGGAAGGACACTTCATACTCATCAAAGGAAAATTCCACCAAGATGTCATCTCAATTATGAGCATCTATATCCCAAATACAAAGGCACCGACATTTCTAAAAGAAACATTAATAAAGCTTAAACTACACATTGATCCTGACACATTAATAGTGGGAGACTTTAATACCCCATTCTCATCAATGAAACAGAAGCTAAACCAAGATATAATGACACTAACAGATGTCATGATTCAAATGGACCTAACATATCTACATAATTTTTCACCCAAACACAAAAGATTATACCTTCTTCTCAGCACCTCATGGAACCATCTCCAAAATTGATCATATGGTAGATCACAAAGCAAGCCTCAACAGATACAAGCAGATTAAAATAATATCTTGATTCCTATCAGATAACCATGGATTAAAGCTGGACTTCAACAACAAAAGAAATAATGAAAAGCCTGCACATACCTGGAAAATGAACAACTCTACTTAATGACAACTGGGTTTTGGAAGAAATGAAGAAAGAAATTAAGGACTTTATAGAATTCAATGAAAATGAAGACACAACATTCCCAGATTTATGGGACACAATGAAGGCAGTGCTAAGAGGAAAGTTCATAGCACTAAGTGCCTTCATAAAGAAATTAGAGACATCTCATACAAGCAACTTAATGGCACACTTGAAAGACTTAGAAAAAAAAAGCAGACACACCCTAGAGAAGTAGAATGACTGGAAATAAACAAGGCTGAAATCAATGAATTAAAAGAAACAAAGAGAATAATTCAAAGAATCAAGGAAATCAAGAGCTGGTTCTTTGAGAAAATCAACAAGATAGACAAACTCTTAGCCAAACTAACTAAAAGGCAGAGAGACACTATCCAAATCAACAAAATCAGAAATGTAAAAAGGAACAGAACAACAGGCAATGAGAAAATTCAAAGAATCATTAGGGCTTACATCAAAAGCTTATGTGCCACAAAATTTAAAAATCTAAATGAAATGGACAATTTTCTTGACAGATTCTCCTTACCAAAGTTGAATCAAGATCAGGTAAACAAATTAAATGCTATATCCTCTAGTCATCAAAAGTCTCCCAAGCAAAAAATCCCTAGGGCCAGATGGTTTCAGAGCCAAATTCCACCAGACCTTTGATGAAGTCCTAATGCCAATACTCTTCAAACCATTCCACAAAATAGAAACAGAAGGAACATTAGAAAACTCATTCTATAAGGCCACAGTCACCTTAATAACTAAACCTCACAAACACCCAACAAAGAAAAAGAATTTCAGACCAATTTCTCTTATGAACATTGATGCAAGAATACTCAATAAAATAGTCACAAATCAAATCCAAGAACATATCAAAGATATCATTCACCACGACCAGGTAGGCTCCATCCCAGGCATGCAGATAACGTTCAATATACAGAAACCCATCAATGTAATTTACCATATAAAGAAACTTAAAGAAAAAAAAATACACACATGATCATCTTCTTAGATGCAGAAAATACATTTGACAAAATCCAGCACCCATTCATGTTTAAAGTCTTGGAAGAGTGTCTGCCATATTTCTTTTAAAAATTGTGGCTTTGAATTGAGCATGCTCAGAAATGTATCCTACGACTGTGTATGCTCAGGAATGTCCCCAGCCCTGAAGTGGTTTCGTATATGAGTATGTATAGGCTCCAAAAATAAGCACCCATGCTTTCTTTGCTTGATTAGGTCATTGTTTGGAAACAACTTCTGCTCTCCTAACTTGTCTGTACTTACTTAGGCTTTGTAAGCACCAAGATGCAAGCCCACTGTATTTGGTTACAGTGAGTGTGTATGCAAGTTAGGTGACTCAAAGAAGTCTTACTTTTCTACCAAGGTGATCAAGGATGGGTAACAATTTAAGCCAAGCTGTTAATTATCATTCTGATCTACTTGCTCTTACTGAAATCTGCAACTGTAAGAGAATGGAGCCTAGAGAAAAGAAAATCATGAAGAGCAGGCAAAGGCATCCAAGCTAGGACATAGAGACAAGAGCTTAATGACAGCACATGTCCTCCATCCATTTCTAACTGAGTATTTAGGATGACACACTCTTTTATGTTTGTTTTAAGATGACCAGAGATTTTGAGACTCACTTTGAGAAAGTCTTAAAATGCTTATTCTTCTTATGCTGAAATGCACTACCACACTCTTATTTGTTCTGAGGTAGAATCTGACTCTATTTCCTCAACTTTATGCCTAGATGGAAACCTTACCAGCTTGTCAGTAATATAACTATGATACATTTGAATGACACTGTAGAGTTTTGATCACTACAGGAAGTTAACATGGATGAGTATTGGGTTTGTTTTATAAATTTTTCCCTCCCTCATTATTTTCAGTAGTACTTTTATTTCCCAACACAAAGGTAATAAGAAACAATCTTAAAGTACTAAAATAATTGACTTTATCTGATCAAAACTTGAATAGATTCCCACTGTCTCTACATACTTTCAGTGTTCAAGGCTTAGTTTCATCTTTCTGCAGCAAGGTTCCATTGACAAAAAAAAAAAAATCAAAGTTGATTTATGCTACTTAACTTCAATTTGGAGTTAACTTAGCATATGCCATACTGCATGACCAGTCTCTTACATAGAAGGGATGGCTAGGTCACTAACCCTACTCAACTGTTATACATACTTTGCTCCTAAACTGGTCAAGCTTGTGTGTAATTTATACTTCATAGAAACTGTGGCATTGTTACTTTGTTAACTTACCCAGAAGTTTGTCATTAATAACTTAAATTCTCTGGATCTAATATCATTAAAAATAGAAGCAAAAATCCCAGTATACTAATTCTGTCAAATGAGTCACTTGTTATTTTTGCCAATGACCCCTTGGGAACAAGGCTACGGCTTAAATCCTATAAACCTGTGGATGAATTTCCTAATGGATTATGCAGAAGGGGGTGGGGAGAATCTGTGGCTTAGGTGAAGCTTGTGAATTCTCTTGCTGTGGCCATTTCTTGCCAACCGTCAAAGCATTTTAGTCCTAACAGAACAGTTTTAAGAACAGAGACAGAGCACAATTAAAAAAATCTATGTTAAGCCTATTTCCTTTTCACAAAATGACGTTTCTAAATGCTTTTATTTTCATTAATTAATGTCTTTATTCACTGTACATATTGATTAGAGCCCCCTCCCTCCTCTCCACCTGGTCCAACCTTCCCTCCCTGTTCCCACATCCAACCTCCCCTATTTCTCAGTTAAGGGAAGCCCCCATCCTCACATCAGTCCAGATCATTAAACCAAATCAGGCCTGAGTAAGTCCCCTTCCTCTGTGGCCTGGTGAGGGGTGTGTGTGTGTGTTAGTGATCAGAAGGCAGGCAACAGAGTCTATGTCAAAGACAGCCACCACTCCCCTTATTAGGACATCCACATGATCCCTGAGCTGCCCATCTGCTACATCTGTGTAGTGGGCCTAGGTCCAGTCCATGCATGGTCCTTGGTTGGTCCTTCAGTAAACATGTTTTTCATAACTTAATAAATTGTTCCTTGATGGTGTTATACATGTGTACAACACATTTTAATTACTGTCACCTCCCCACCATCTCTCATCTCCCTCACACATGCATCAATTTCCCCTCTGCCCTACGAGTTCTTTTCCTATACTTATCTTTTTATTTTGTTTTTGTGACCCACTGAGTTTAACCAGAGCCAACTATGTGACTGTGGATTTTCAACTATCCATTAGAGCCTGATGAGCACATACAGCTGAAGACAACTGCCCTAACCCCAGAATCTACTGGCAGCCACTAGTTCAGGTGAGGGATAGGGCCCTGTGATAGTCTCCATTTTCTGACTGACTGCTCTCAGACCATCTTGTGCAATCCCAGTGCAGACAACCACAGCTGCTGTGATCATGATTGCAATGGCTGTATCATGCCCAGAAAATGATACTTTGCAGCTCCCCTTTCTATCTTTCTACACCCTTTTCCCTCAGTGTTTCATCAGCCTTAGAAGCATTGATATAAATGTTCTGTTTAAGACTGAGTGTTTAACTGTTGTTTATGGTCAGCACCTTAAAGAGCTGTGAATCTCTACAGTCATCCTAGTTCACTGGAAAGAGGAGAGGAGCTGCTTTATATAAGGCTGGGATTATCATATATATATATATATATATATATATATATATATGGTTAGAGTTACTATACCATGACCAAAAGCATGTTGGGGAGGAAAGTGCTTATTTGGCTTGGGCGTCCACATCCGTGTACATCACTGAAGGAAGTCAGGACAGGAGTTCAGAACAGGGCAGGAACCTGGAGGCAGGAGCTGATGCAGAGGCCATGGGGAGTGTATCAAGCTGACATAAAACTACCAAGGATAGTATCTGTGCAGATAAAATGAAGATATGTGATATATATGGACAAGTGTTTAGAAATTAAGTTTCAGTGGATACATTGTTACCTCAGGATATGGTCCTACTTACCTGTCAAATTCTGCCTTTCTCTTTAAGCTGTTCTCATTCACCTTAACTTTACATTTAACCTTAAATACTCTCTGATCTTTCTTGCCTCTGGGAGCTTTTCAAAGGCTCTTTCCCCTGACCCAGTGTCCCTTGTCCTGTACACCTGGATAATTCCCACTCTTTGTCAGGGTTTCAGTTCATATTCTGGGGTCTTAATCACCAGTGGTACTTCTGGCTCCACAGAATTTCATAGTTCTTACTGCCTCCCCTTACTAGTATGACTTCACACAGCCTGTTTAACCTGGCATCATGAGACAGATGATGCAACTCTTGTCAGATTGGATTATTCTATGTTCCAGATTGACTACATGAAAAAATTAATCTTGGTTCTCTCACAAAATTAAAATTCTATATCCTCACAATTTTATGTCTTCACTCCTTTCATGTGTTATGACTGGAATATAGATTTATCTTGAAAACTAGGAACGTACTCAAGCAGATGCCTTATCAATAATAAAAATAACAAGTTTTCCAGATTAAAAAGAGAACACTAGATTATGTAATCTCCGTATTTAAAACTTCATATCCTATGTGTTTAAAATGATAGTTCTGAGCCAGCCATGGTGGAGTCCACCTGTAATCCCAGCACTTGGGGAGGCCGAAGCAGGTGGATTTCTGTGAGTTTGAGGCCAGCATGGTCTACAAAATGAGTCCAGGACAGCCAAAGGACATACATAAGAACTCTGTCTCAAGAACAAAACAAAACAAAACAAAAATAACAGTTCTAAAAATAAAAGTTCTGACAAGTCAAATACATTACATGTATTTGGCCAACATATGTAAAAGCATACTTGATAAAATTAAGAATATTCTTAATAACTACCCCTTCCCATTTACTTCTTTGTTTCCTGATCACTGTGAACAGATTTGCTTTATCACACATCCTACATGATTTACCCCAAGCCTACAGCAATAGGACCAAGTGACTATGGACTATGACTATGGACAAGTGACTATAGTACTTCCAGCTTCAAGTCTTTGATGACACTCTGGTGGAATCCCTGTATCCAGTATGTTAAGGGTCACGTTAAACATTCAGAAAGGCATAAAATCCTGTTTTTGTTCAGCTTCTTTCTCCCATGGACTGTTGCATGCAGCAACAATGCAAATTCTACACCTTGTCTTTGTGGTTTCCCACCCTACACCTCTTAAGAATTTACTATCATTCCTTGCTCTAAGTACACAAGGGAAATAGCTCTTTAAGTTCAGAAAAGATCTGTAGACATCCTAAAGGCTTTTCCTCTAAAACGGCAAAGAACTTCTCTAAGGTAGGAGAGGTAGATTTAGCATATAGTGCCTTTCCTCAGTCCCTCATTTTTCCTCTTGGTCTTTCATCACTTGATCTGGGTCACTTGTAGTGTAGCATGTTTTCCCCTCAGTATTTAACTTACTTTTGTCTATATCTCGCTTATAACTGGATGGTACTTTTCCTCTAACTTTTTAGTGTTGAAAAAGATAACCATGATTGATGACTCTTCTTAGAGCAGGAATTTTACTCTTAAAAAATGGAACATTGGGAGTTGTGTACAGTTTGGGTGTTTTTTTTTTCCCCTTTCAATAAATAAAATAATGAAATCAGTATTGACAGAGGCTTAATAATGCTCTCTAAATAGACAAAAGAAAAGACAAATTTCTTATTTTATTTATTTTTAACTTTGACTGTCTAACAAAACCCCCAATATTAGACGTGAGAAATGATCTTTCAAGTTGTTGGCAAGTGCTCTTCAAGGGACTCCAAATATTCAGCCTACTGTTGTTGCCCTTGGCTGCTCTCATCCAGAGGTAAAAGGTAAGTCCCTCTTGCTGAAGACACGATGCACTTCAGAAATAGGGCCTAAAGACCACCTAAACTGTACCTAAATGCCCATTACCCAAGGAATATTTTTCATGATACTAGGAGGCACCATCCAAACTTCCAAAGCAGGGAGACAATCAACAGTCCTACCCATTTATGATACCTATGAACCAAATGCCTATGACCAGTAAGGCACATGAACCCTAAGGGATGCATACCTTGGTGGTAACCAACATCTCTGTAATTGGACTTAAAACCTCTTCAACAAGAGAGTAACAATGCCTGGTACTGAAAACTTTCTTAACTACTCATTGCTAGTGAAGTCTTACTTATTAAGTCACGTAAGTCTTACGAATGAAAAGAATCTTGTTTAGCTTTATATATTTTATAATGCCCTCAGATTGTTATGGTTTAGTACCAAGTAAAATCCACGCTTCCATGGGCTGAATAGCTCTAAAGTAAAAATTTAAATATCATAATACTTGGGTTATTCCTATGAGTAGCAAGAGAATTTTAGAGAAAACTGTACTGGAAGATAAATTTAGATTTATTTTTATGTTAAACCTAAGCATAAATAATTCATATAGCTTTTTTCCAAAAGACCAATTCCAGAAGTTTTCTCCATTTAAATCTGTGTTTGGTTAAATGAAAGCATATGCTACGAAAAAAAAAATCACAAATATTTCTTATATTTATGTGGATTTCTCTTTATTCTTCCTATTTTTGCAGAACAAAAGCTCTGGTTGTTCTCATTAACATGGAACTAGGCAGTCCTACTTTGCTGGTTGTCATAACACAGCATGACCTAGCATGTATTTTTTGGGGGCTAGCAGGTTCAGCAAGAATAGCGGGCAGTAACTGAATTTACCTCTGTTTCAAAAAACATAGTTCCATGTAAAACAAATATTTTTAGTAAAAATAAATGGAAAATAGTACACAAACTATATCCATATTTAGTAGACTATTTCAGTCTAATGGTGAAAGGAGACAGCATGGAGATAAGTCCTATGCTTACATGGGCCTTATTCCTGTTTCTAAATTTGTATATAGTTTCATCAGTCTAGGTACTCCAAGGAAAAGTCACCACAATATAAGAAGTATATTGGGAGTCATTTTAGTGAAAGAAAAGAAGAAGAGAGGAGGGAAGGGGAGGAGAGGGAATGGGAGGAGAGGAAAGGAGAGAGAGGAGAAGAGTGGAGAAAGAGGAAAGAAGAGGAGAAGACGAGAGGAGGAGACAAGAGAAATCAATGAAAAGGAATGAGAATAAGGAGAAAGAACCAGATTATGATTCTGGTCTGTTCCAGTGAGAGGAGGCTAGAAAGGGAAGAGGATTAAATGGGATCAATCTCAGAGGGCTCTCAGAATTGAAATATTGGCCTAGCCAGAAGGGGCATCTGGCACAAAGACTAGCCAAAGAGCAAGCCTACAATTAGGAAGGGATGACTATTAAAATGCCATGCCTAGGCTTCAGATGGAGCCCTCTGGGCTTCTAAAGGCTCTGGAGCTAGAGGCTGTCAGCTAAACTACCACATGGTAGGTAGCTGGGTAGCTGGTAAATAACTTTTTGTATATCCAGTGTTAATCTCTAGATAATAATCATCCTTTTATAACTGAAATGTAACTTCTAAGTGACTATATTACCTAATCTTTTAAAACAGAAATTTATGATTAGCATACCAAAAGTGTATTCCCCAACACTAGTATTGGACTCAGTGGTAAAAACATGAAAACTAAGAGCGAGGATGCCCACTTGTACCACTTCTATTCAACATAGTATGAGAAGTCCTACCTAGCATAATTCGGAAAGAAGCCTAACTAGGTGGTATCCAGATAGGAAAAGATTTAAGTAAAACTATCTGTCTTTACATGATGATAATATCCAAAAGCTAGGTGTACAGGAGTACACCAACAATGGCCTATCTCAAGAGGAAAACAAGAAACTTTCATTTACTTTTCATTTTGTTTTCAAACAGGTTCTTTCTGTGTAGCTCTCATGGTCCTCAAACACATAGAGATCCCAGCATCTGCCTCCTAAACTGAGATTAAAGGTGTGTATTACCATACCTGGCTTGAAAATTCTGCTTATAATAAATGTTAGAAGATGAAAGTAAATAAAAGAACACCCCACATTCATGTATTAGAATAATTAATATTATTCAAATATTCATACTTTCTAAAGTGACTTACAGATTCGATATAATACCTATCAAAATCCCAAAATGACATTTTTACAAATATAGAGAAAAATCTAAAAATTATTGGGAACTACAAAAGAATCTAAATACCAATGTGATTATGAGCAAGGAAAGACATTCTTGAGAAAGCACACTTCATGATTTCAAGACAATTTCAAGTAATCTAAACAATACAGTACTGTCATAAAACTGACATGGACCAATGGAATAGGATAGAAAACCTGAAGGTAAAGCCACATGTCAATGGTCAACTTATCTTCAGCAAGAGTGCCTAGGGAACACTATGAGGGGAAAAAGAAAATCTACTCAATGAATAATGCTAAGAAAATGGAATATCTACATATAAAAGAATAAGGTCACTTTTATATTATATAAAAAATTAATTCAAAACAAAATAGCTAGGAGAAAATGTAGAGAAGGAACTCTGTGACATTGGCTCCAGCAATATCTCTTTAAGCTATGACATCAAATGTATGGACAACCTCTCCGCCAGTACAAAATGAAACAAAACAAAAATATAGGACTGATTAAAAACACATGACAGGAATAGAAATTTCTTCAAAGTCTTAAAAGTAGTTAACACATTACTAGCTATTAGAGAAATACAAATCAAAATTATGTGTTATTGTCTCATTCCAACCAGGATGAGTACTGTAAAAACAAAAAAAGATATTGAGTTTTAGTGACAATGTTTTCTGCCAGTGGGAATATGAATTGGTAAAGCCACTAAGGCAAGCAATGTAAAGCTTCCTCAAAAACTAAAAGCAAAATTACCCTTTGGCCCATCACTCCTACTTTGGGGTTTATAGCCAGAGAAACTTAAGTGTATTGAAAAGAGATCTGTACTCCATGGTTCACTGTAGACACAAAAACAATCTCATTTATTGACTGCTGATCTTAGAGCTCTGTTGGTGTTCTGAAAAGCTTCTGTAAAACAAAAGACACTGTCATCATAACAAAACGACATCCTACAAGACTGGGGAAGGATCTTCATCAACCCTCTAACAGAGGGCTAATATACAGAATATATAAAAACTAAAGAAGTTAAACACCAACAAATCAAGTAATCCAATTAAAAAATGGGGTACGGAGCTAAACAGAGAATTATGTGTAGAGGAATATAGGACGGTAGAGAAACACTTAAAGAAATGCTCAAAGTCCTTAGCGATCAGAGAGATGCAAATCAAAACGACCCTGAGTTTTCACCTGACACCCCTCAGAATGGCCAAGATCAAAAACTGAAGGACATGCTGGTGAGGATGTGGAGAAAGGGGAACTCTCCGCCATTGCTGGGGGGAATGTAAACGTGTACAACCACTTTGGAAATCAATCTGGTGCTTTCTCAGACAATTAGGAATAGCGCTTCCTCAAGATCCAGCTATCTCACTCCTAGGTATATATCCAAAAGATGTTCAATTACACAAGGACATTTGTTCAACATGCTCATAGCAGCTTTATTTGGAATAGCCAGAACCTGAAAACAACCCAGATGTCCCTCAGCTGAGGAATGGATACAGATATGGTGGTACATTTACACAATGGAATTAAAAACAAGGAATTACAAACAAGGAAATCATGAAATTTGCAGGCAAATGGTGGGATCTAGAAAAGATCATCCTGAGTTGAGGTATCCCAGAAGCAGAAAGACACACCTGGTATATACTCACTTATAAGTTAAGTGGATACTAGACCTAAAAAATAGGATAAGCATACTAAAATCTGTACACCTAAAGAAGCTTAAACAGGAAGAGAACCCGGGGTAAGATGATCCTTACTTAGAAAGACAAATGGGATGGACATTGTAAATAAGAGAAAACAAGAAACAGGACAGGAGCCTACCATAGAGGGCCCCTGAAAGACTCTACCTAGCATTGTGTCAAAGCAGATGCTGAGACGCATAACCAAACCTTGGGCAGAGTGCAAGAATCATATAAAAGAAGGGGCAGTTAGTAAGACTTGGAGAAGACAGGAGCTCTACAAGAGCCAAATACTGGGCACAGGGGTCTTTCCTAGACTGATTCTCCAACCAAGACTATACATGGATATAACCTAGAACCCCTGCTCAGATGAAGCCCATGGCAGCTCAGTATCCAAGTGGGTTCCCTCGCAAGGGGAACAGGGACTGTCTCTGACATGAACTCAGTGGCTGGCTCTTTGACCTCCCCCTCCCTCCCCGAGGGAGGAGCAGCCTTGCTAGGCCACAGAGGAGGACATTGCAGCTAGTCCTGATGAGCCCTGAT
Organism: Meriones unguiculatus; assembly: GCF_030254825.1. Lineage (NCBI taxonomy): Eukaryota > Metazoa > Chordata > Mammalia > Rodentia > Muridae > Meriones > Meriones unguiculatus. The sequence continues at coordinate 85,843,319 of NC_083351.1, forward strand.
AAGCTATGGTCAGATGGAAGGGAAGGAGGACCTTCCCTATCAGTGGACTTAGAGAGGGGCAGGAAGGAGATGAGGGATGGAGGGTGGGACTGGGAGGGAATGAGGGAGAGGGCTACAGCTGGGATACAAAGTAAATAAACTAATATTAAAAAATAAAAATTTAACTAAAAATAGAAAAAAAGAAAATTTCAGTATCTCTGTTTTTGGATGAATGAATAAAGGAGATTATGTATAGATTGGGATATTATACAATCTTATGAATATAGTAAGTCACATCATTTGTAACAATATGTTAGACTCTAGAGGCTACTGTGCCAACAGTTTATCACAGTTTGTTTTCCCAAGGCTTGGAGATCACTGGGGAAGAGAGGGAGCAGAAAGACTCTAACAGCCAGAGATGATGGGTTACCATAAGGAAAGTGTTTTCTGGACACAACAGGGCAGTTGTGCATATAAAACTCACAACAGTTGTGACATCATGGAGAAGATCTGTGTAAACTCAGGCTAGAAAACAAATTTCATCATGGAGAGGGGTGGTGACCATAAAGTTCCACTACTAGCTGAGGGGATATTGGCCAATGAGAGGGGGAATCAGTTTTCCTTTAAGTGTATAGTCCCAATAGGTTGAGCCAGTGCCAGTGGATGGCTACACATCCAAGAATATATGGGAAGCACAAATGGGATGAATTTGATGGGCTTAAAAAATAAACAAAGGCATGATGTTGGGTGGGTAGGGAAGGGTGTGGGAATAATAGGGTAAGGAAAGGTAAATATGATCAAATACATTGTACTTGAACAAGAATCACACAAATAGACATGCTAACTCAGAAGGTGGAAGCTCCCAAGGTGCGTAAGTTATAGGCTGGTCAAGTGGGGACATGAACACTGGGCTTTGGTTTTTGATTACAGGGATGAGGCCTCTTTAGAAGAGAAAGGCTAAAGGAGACTCCAGAAGTTGCCTGTTTCTTTCTAGTCCCTGAGCCACCAGGGATTTAGAGGTTAAAAGTGTTTTCTCCAAACAAACATTAGCTTGTCTAAGACACAATTAACTTGCCACCTGTCCTGGCTTTTGTGCTTGCTAAGGTAAGAAGATAGCCAGAGGCAGGTAGAGAGTAGCATTTCTAGGGTATAAAATCTTACAGAGCATATAGTTTTGTTAAAACACTTACTTACTCTGATCAGCTAAACCTGTTTTCTATTTTTTTTAATTTCAATTCCCAAATATGAAACCTGACTTTAAAAAACAGAAAGCTAAAATTCCAAATTGAGGTCACTGCATAATAGTCTGTCCACATGCTTAGCTTTATTTTTCCATGCTTCATCTTTCCCTACTGCCAAAATAAGCAGGTATACTAAACAAGAAACTTTACTAATGCGTATCAGTAACTATATCTGAACTCATTCACCGCTCACATTGTGGTGGGATGTATAAGCCAAAAGATATCTGTTTGGCGTTATAACTTGAATATGGCATGTACTTCTTCAGGCTCAAATGTTGAATATTTAGTCTCTAGGGGAGGGGTACAGTTCTGAGTGGTTGTAGAACCACTGAGGTTGAAGGTATGGCTAACCTGGAGGTATATCACTAGGGAAGGACAGTTGAGGGTCTCACCTTGACTCTGCTTTGGGACTGACTCTCTGTTCTTGTTTAGTAACATATCAAAGCTGCTGCTATAAGCTCTTGCTGTCCTGGGACCACACAGACCAGCAGTCATGCTTTCTCTGCTATGCATGCTACCTCTGAATACACCAAATTACACTTGTTTTCTATTAAAGTGTTTCTCTCAGTTTTTGTCATAGTGATAAAAATAATACAAACTGATTTCCATGATTATATTTGATATTAATCAACCTCTAATGGGTAGAGGTTTATTTTTGGTCACAGCTTTGGAGCCTTCAATACATGGTTGGCCTGTTACTTTTGGGCTTGTGGCAAAGAATTATATAATGGTGAAATCATGGTACAGCAAAATGTTCAACTAATGGGTGTCAGGCAATTAGAGAAAGAGGAGGAACTATATTCTACTAGCTCCTTCAAGTGCAAGATCCTAGTGACCCAAGATCCCCTACAAGGACAAAGGTTTTACTAACTTCCAACAGAACCGAGCTCAAAATTTAGCTTTTGTTACATGGCAGATATAGGCTATTACAAAATTCTAGTCATGGAACCTATAATTGTTATATAGAAAGAGAATCATATAAGAGATTAAGTACAGGATTTGAGATGAGAGTGATCTTGGCAGTGAGTAAATGCTCTCACAGATGCCATTGTGATAGGGCAATGGAAGAAGAAGAGACAAAAGTAGGAAAGACACTGTGAAAACCTACACTAATTGGTGTGATATGGCTCAAGGCTAAGAATTTCAGTAGCATCAGCTCTTTCCTACAGAGCTTGTGGGAGAATTGGACACAGCTAGCACACTGATTTGACCCAAGTGGAACATATCAGAATTCTGGCTTTGAGAATATAGTAGTTTTTTGAAGCCAGTTCCTTTCATGGTTATTTGTTACAGCAGACAACAATCAAATATAGGTCCTTCCAGAGAAAATTTCTTCTGTGTTCTAAAAGGACAACTTTGCCAAATGTGTATGGTTGCTTGTGTTGCCATTATAGGGTATTGCAAACTGTGGCTGAACCACAGAACTGACTTACATATTGGAAGCTGGTAGCTTTAGATCAAGGTCAGCCACATCAGTTATTGTGGTTTCTCTTTCTAGTTTGTAGATTGCTATCCTTTCGCTGAGTCTTCCCATAACCCTTTCTCTGTACCTGTCTGTATCCTGACAATTTTCTATAAACACAGCTATCCTGTTCATTCTGGTCCATGTGAGATTATACCGAAGTTGCTTCTTTTAACTATCTTTAAAATGCTGGGCTGTGAGAGAAATTTGAATTAAACTCTGTAAGTAGACTAACCCAGATTTGTCAGGAAAACTTTTGCTTGACTTTAGAGTGTATTTACCTGTGTCACCAATCTCACTCTCCTTTTGTAAGCCCTGTTTGAGGCTGAGTTCTTAGACACTTTGAAGTCACATGTATTTTGATGACAATGAAAGATGAATGTACTGATCCTTTGAAGAGCTTGGCAAATAAATGAAACTTCTGTGTTTATTTCAGTATCATATAACCTCAAGGAGTACTGGATTGTTGATATATCATATCTCTGGCCTACCTCAGGCATTTACAACCAAGAGTAAGCAAACCATTTTAGAGCATTTTTAGAACAGGAATTCTCAGTGTGTCCCTCTGGGGGCTGGGATTTTTCAGTTAGTAAAAAGTGTTTCTTGCCACATCTACATGAGGACCTGAGGTCAAATCCCCAGCATTCAAGAAAAAGTTAGGCATGACAGTACATATCAGAGACCCAGTTCTTGGGAGAGAGAAAAAGGATGATGAGTCAGCTAGACATTGAATCCTTGGAAGTCTGATGCAAATGTGGGTACATACAAGAAAAAGGGAATAGTACAGATATTTATTTTTCCTTTCATCTTGGTTTCTTTCTTGCCCTCTTTTCAGAGTCTGAAAAAAGAAAAAGTTCTTTCAGAGAAGAGGTTTAAATAGAAGAGTGGCAGGGAATAATGTACTATAGTACTTTACCAATGGGAAAGACTGAATGAGAGGGCCTCTTCAGGCTTCAAAGCAGGCAAGAAAATGATCCATGAAAAGACAAGAATGAAACTCAGTTCAGATTTCTAGGTACCAGTGCTGGGCCAGGACTTTTAAAGTCTGATATCAGCTCATATATTTTTGTCATATTTAAGCATAGCATAATTTTGAAAAAAGGTTTTCAGATAACAATTAACTCAGCTTCATGAGTACATTAACAGTGAAGCTCTTTACAAAGTAAGTATGGCTTCATCCAAAAGACTTCTTTCTTTTGGTTTCTGAGACAGTGTTTCTCTGGGTAGTCTTGGCTGTCCTAGACTCTTTGTAGACCAGGCTGGCCTCAAACTCAAAGAAATCCGCCTGCCCCTGCCTCTCTGAGTGCTGGGATTATAGGCATGGGCCGACTCCTGTCCATAAGATTTTGTTGTTGTTGTTGACTCAGAACTCAAGATAAGGGTCTGGGAACAATGACTGGAGTATACATAATCCTTGTGGGAGTCAGGATTTGGCCTGTTCCTAAGATAACATAGAAGTTACTTTGGCTCTTGTAAAGTACAAATGACACCTCTCACAAGGATGAGGTTTATGGCCAAGAAGTAATGCTCAAGGTTATATAATCAGATGCCCATGCTTTAAAGGCCACAATTAAATTAGAGAACATTTAAGGCCTATAATAAACTGAACTATATGGAATTATTTGTTATGTCAAAACTTACTGCTTCTTCCTGGGGTAGTAAAAATAATGATATTGGAAAAGCTGTATATGCAGTTTTAAGGTGCAGCACTATAAGATATCAAAAGTGAAAATTCAAACAAACACCCAAAATATATAGAAAAAGCAGATAGAGGGGCTATCAATTATATCCAAGGTTGGGGGAGGAATGACTTATAAGGGTCTTCTTACCTCCCCTTTCATTCAAGATTGTGTTTTTTTATAAACCTCATTATTTCTTATTTCTTAAATTCCATTAATTGCACACATGCCTCTTGAAAAATTATTATTTAAATTCAAACCTTCCTTCCTTCTCATCTTAGCTTTCTCAATTCTTCTGAAGGTCTGTTCAGAGTCGGGGAAAAGGCTTTGGTTAGCCATAGTTCTTATCTAATTTGAATGCTTTCCTATAAATGACTGAAGTATGATAATAATTTATGGAGTTGCTCATATAAGCCAATGCTTATTTTACATATGAAGAGGTCCAGAGACAATAGGATTGCTAATAAGGTCAGACTTAGGCATTCTTACTCCAAACTTAGTTGTGCTAGATATAGTAAAAATAATTAGAAATTAAGGTCTAAGTTTGGAGCACGAGAAAAAACAGGCAGAAATGACAATTGTAAGTAATGCAGAAGCTGACATCTTGATGATTCAACAAAGCTTTAATTAGAAACAACCTGAATAAGTGATTGGGCTCACATTCCATTTTACAGAAAAAATGAGATATTATGTTTTAATATAAAGGATATTTGAGTAGTAACTATTGAAAGTCTTTGGAACATAATCCTCCCTCCAACCATTTATCTGTTGAGTCACTACTGTGTACTATGTGATGCATTTATAGCAGAGAACAACATTCTAGCTTTCTAGTTTAATTTCTGCCGGAAGACGGGAAAGATTTATAAAGTGAGTATATCAGACTAAAACAAACTACTAAGAATTCAGTTTTTACAGTTTGACTGAAATGGCCTCACTGATAAGCTGATGTTGGGCAGAGACCAGAAAGAATGTGGCAGAGGGCATATATATCTGGGGAGATTTACAGGCATAAGGACAGCTAGTTAAAAGACCTCGAGGAAGTATGTAACATACAAGGCAATGTAACATATATTTTGAGGCTGGAGTGTACAGGTAGGCATGCGGAAGACAACAAGTAGAACTGAAAGACAGATCATGCAGGGCCTTCTAGTCCTTACAAGAATTTAGGGTTGTCTTTAGTGAACAGTGGGATTTTGTGCGGAGGTATGACATCTGATTATCTGCCATGTGTCTTAAAAGGATCACTGATGGCTGTTTTGGAATAAAGACTGTAAGAAGCTGTCAAAAACTAGGGACAAAGTGGTAGCATGGAAAATGATGAAAATTAGTTGGGGTATAAATGAATTTTGAGGGCTAACTTGGGTGTGAGGGATGAGAGAAGAAAAAGTTAGTAGGACAATTCCAGACATGGGCTTGAGTAGGGTAAGAATGCCATTACATTTACAAAGATACAGAATATAGCCAGGTGTTTTATTCTAATAGTAATTAACAAATAGTAATTAATTCTACTAGTAATTAACAAAATTCTGATAAATAAGCATATTTTGTTTTCTAAAGGTTCAAGAGAAAACTTTACTGCTTATGATGTTCTACTCCTTTATAATGGCATCTGTAGTGACTATGTGGACATGGACTCTGGGGGATTCTTAGTAAAGGCTAGCATGCCCCAAACAGGACATTCATCACAATACCTCCTCCAATGTTCAGGGATCCAGGGAGCCAATGTGAGAGCAGAGGCAATGTATGACAACAAGAAAACTACCCAGATACAGTAAAGTAACTGCATATAGAAAATGGCATATTACAGTAGGATTTTAATTGTATAAAAACTGAAAATGTCTCATCTTCACTTTAGGTAGAATTGTGGTCATTTGTTAACACAGGTGGTTTCTACATTTCTAAGTAATAAACAGAGACAACTCAATCATACGAATTCTGGAAAAGGCCAACAACTGACAGCAGAAGAGAGGGAGGACATTTTTGCTTTCATCACTTGAAGCTGGTGATGTCCTGATAGTTTTATAAATAGTTTCTTTTGTTATGAACTAATATTGCTTGTTAAGTGTTAGTAGTTCTATGTTGATTCACTGGGTTAAGATTATTAATGTTATTATTAATATTACTAAGACGTGAAAGGAAACTTTTTTGGAAGTGTGGTTCAGTATTGCATATATTGCATATTGCATATTCAGTATTGTGTATACAATGCATATAAAAAGACTGAATTATATTCCCCCCAAAGACCAATTTACCCTATGGCAAATCACTCAACTTGGCTGTCAATGAAAATATGCTGGACTTTGAGTCACTAGCATATAACAAGAGAATTTTTCCTGTTTTGCAAATCTGTCTAAACAATTGTCGAGCTATATTTTAGGTAATTGGACTGGAGAATTCGATACTACGATGGAGCAGCTGAGAGTGGCCATTGTCACGGGAAATTCTACCAGAGTGGACGCAGGACTAGCCACAGGATTATCAACATGGATTGCTGCAGCCATGAATCATCTGAAGGAATGGGCGGGCATGGGAGCGTTAGCAGGCCTTCTGGTGTTGGTCTCCTTGGTTTGCCTGTGATATATATGCAAGATTAGAGTCTCACAACAGTGTGATGCAGCCATGATCATTCAGGCCTTTACAGCCATTGAAGCAGGACATTCTCCCCAAGCATGGTTGGATACCATAAAAAGCTAAAACGTTATGCTCAGGATGCGAGGCTAAGCACTGCACTCAGGGTCAGCCGCTTTGGACCCAGAGAAGAGCATGTCTGATTGCATGCGGGTTGATGCCCCAGGTCCCGCCTCTGAGAAAAAGGTATCAGACGGGTCTGATGCTCTTTGGGTGGATGACACCTAAATGAACATCGGTACAAAGTCCCAATTTATTTCTAATATCAGAGATCAGACCTCTACTCTTGCCTGATGCGTCTAAAACAAAAAGGGGGAACTGTAGAGAGCTGAGGAATGCTATGCCTTAAAGATGGAGCTGGTTTCTGCCTTCCACTTTCCCGATGGTGAGTGTTCTCTGTCACAAACAATTCCACATTTGGCTAAGGCTGAGGATCTGGCTTGCTTCCATGTATGTGGACCTATCTGCATTGCCCACGTGGCACGCCTGGGTTGGCTACCCAGGGGCTATTTAAGCTGTGGGCTGGCACAATCCCCAGGGTCCAAGGATTGTTCAAGGTTCCTGAATAAACTGCATTGAAAAAAAAAAAAGTATGGTCTATTACCTTAAGATCATATACAAAGAGAAATATTTCAATAAACACAGTAAAGTTACTTGGATTTGAAGCCAGTCTATGGAATGAAATAACAGGTTGTTTACAATTTATATAGAAAAACCTTCAGTCCTAGTAAATTTATCCAGAGTTACTTGAAAAACAATTGCCTAGATAGAAATACATTTAAAGTACAGGGAACGGGCATTTCACATTTTCTCAGTGGTTTGCTAGTACTGCCCAGACAGGAAAAAGTACAGTATTTCAGAGAATATAAAATGACTGAGAAGGGAATCTAAAATATGGGATTATGCATGTATACTGGTTAGTTTTGAATCACTAAGAGAATTATCACAGTTGTTTTGAAGAAATAACAAATGCAATAGAATATTGTAGAATTGGCAATTTGATAATATTTGAGTCATATGATCTATAGCTTAGAAAAAAAACAATCCACAATTTCATTTTTCACTAAAATATTTATTTAAATGAGGTGTGTTACTGAAATAAATGAGAGTAGCTTTCTTCTAATACTGATAAGTATAGATATCTATATATCATTTTAATTGAAGCATATCAAATTGTTTTCTCTAGAACATAGCACATGAAATAATACTAGGAAACAAAAAAAGTACTTAAACAATCTCATTATTAAATTATAGCCACAAGGCTTCTGAATCTCAGCATAGAATTGATTTGGTGGAAGAACAGTAGATATGAAGCCAGCGGGCCTGAGCTCCATGTCCTATGCTACATGTCCCAGGTAAGTTTCTTATTTTCTGATCATTAGTTCTTTACCTTTAAAATACTAATGATATTAATTTTATCTACTTCACAGGATTGTTGGGACTATTTAGTTAATATTATGTTAATATTAGTTAACATGAATGTACAGAGAAGCTCTTCATGGATGTAAAAGAGCTGTAAAATTATGTTTGATTTCATTTAAAAGAATCAATGCATATCTCCCTTCAACTAAAGAGTAAGCACCCAAAATGTGTCTTCATCAGTTGAACTGTTACCTGGAGTAGGAAAATGCACCTTAGCTTAAGCACCAGAGCTCCCTGGATGAAGGGGACCCAAGGACTGTTTCTAGTACAATTTCTGGGCAGTTAAGTAGGAGCTAATGAATTCTGAGGGTCACTTAAATCTCCAAAAACTTAAAGAAAAGGAAATAAGAACATTTATCATTTATATTATATCACAGAGCTAGAATACACAAACTTATTTTAAGATTTCAAAATCATCTATTAATTCTTCACAGAAGAAGAGACAGTTTAATCATTTACAGTTAGTCACATGCATGTGTGAGCACAGCATTCTCTTGCAGCAAGATCAAACACTAGCCCCCCTAGGACAGAGTAACTGAAATGAATAAACTCTTGTAACTTTAGATACTATTGGCTAAAATGACTAGTTACAGGAACACATGAAGGAAATACAGTCTAAGACATCAGTACAATGATGATTTTTTTAAAAGCTGTATTTACAGATACACCCATCTTAAAACACATAAAGATTTACTAAAAAATCAAACATATCATTATAAGGAAAATGTTATTTTTTTTAAATTTTAATTTATTCAATTTATATCCTGGTCATAGCCTCTCCCTTCTCTCCTCCTGGTTCAATCCTAAGGTAAATGTTAATACACTAAAAATAATACTACTGTAACACCTAATAGAAAAATGTATTTTTTTAGTATTTTAACTTTTAGTAGGAAAACACAAACAGCAAAATAACTGCCTAACAATTTATCACTAGGAGATGTACTACGTACTGTAAAGTTCCAATGATAGTGTTACAGTTTAAACTCATGCATATAAATATAGTTTACCATTATCTTAAAATGTTACTGAGAAGATAATGGTTAATCATATGCTAAAAATGCTAAAGGCCCTTCCAAAAATGTGATCTACATTGGATGGATATATCAGGTCATACAAAACTAGACTAGTTTACCTTCTGTCTTGTATATTATCTTATTATTACAAATGTCTATCCAATAATGGAAAAGTACTCAATACAGACCTTAATTCCCCTGTCTTATCAGTTATAAAATTCATTGGAACAAAAAGTAAATGTTTGAGTAGGAATGTAAAATTAAAAATCAGTGTACATGTTCTGAAATCAATATATTGAAAAGGAACCATTGCCAGTTATTACTAGGCTAATGTACAAATAAAAAAAAAAAACATTCACCTTGAAATACTTGCTAACATTTACTGAATATTTTGTTTTTAACTCACAACTACGAATGTCTTATATTAAAGGCCGTGAAATGATTCCATGGCCTTCATTCAAGCTCTTCTGTGTCTTTGGTAAACAGGTCTGCCAGGTCGGCCACAGTCAACACAGAGGCTTCAGAATGCTTCCCAGATGAGCTTGTGTGGCTGCAAGATTTCCAGAGGCACAGTGAGAAAGCAAGGCCAGGAGCGCCAGTGACTACATACATGACAATAAACAGAGACACTGAGCCAGAGAACTCCTCCTCCACTGTAGACACTGTAGAACACTGTAGACAGTGTTACATCTCATCAAAATCAGTGAAATTCTGACACATTGTCAGAAAATAATTTGTAAGAACAATTAAGAAAACAAAACAAAACAAAAAATCAGGAAAAAAGACATCTGACAACTGTTGCTATACAGGTTCTAAATTCACCATTTACTTTTTCCATTTACAGAGAAGTCAGTAGCTCTTCTATTACTTTAAGTAACTGAAATAAGAGCTATCATCTCTCATGGATGACTTCCAATTGACCCGTCTCACGAGGAAGGAGAAAGGTACGGGTTTATTTCCAGCTCAATCTTGACTAATCTTCTGCTGGGCTGATGGATCTGACACAAATTGCCAGCCAATTCAGACATCCCTATTTACCTGTGACCAGTACATGTAAAGTATAAAGCAGCGATGCATGTTTAGTTTCACATGTATAAGGCCAAGGTTCAGGTAAGGCAGAACAATAAATTTCATTTAAAAAGTAATCTAATGTGGAAATAAAAAGCCAGCTAATTCTGCATATCACAGTCTATTAAATTATCTTAAGCAAAACATAGACCAGTGGACATTAAATTATTTGGATAAAATGCTATTTTTTGCCTAAAAAGTATTAGTGTTTATATCATTTGCTGTCACCCAACTGAAGATGATCTAAAACTCTGAAATACAGGGAACCTCCACTTGTAAGGTGTTACCTACCTCCTCTCAGCAGTTTTCAGCATTGCCTGCATTCGCTCTTCTATTGTTGCTTTAATTAAGAATCTATGTACAATAGTAGGCCTAGAAGGCAAATAATAATTGAAAGTTTAAAAACCATCTTGAGACAAATGAGTAGAAACTGGCTTTCCATATACAAATGGAATGAAATACAATGAAATACAAATGCTACATTCATTCATCCACTGGTGCACAAGTAGTGGCAGGTTATTTATGAATGGGCTGAGGGACAGGTCAGTAGTGAATAATGCCAACATGATCTTCATGAGCTAACACTCTCATGGGGGAGACAAATAAGAACACATGAGAAAATCAGTCCCACACATAGATAATGTTTGACCAGGTAAAATTATTGAAGGAAATTAAGCACTAAGTACAGGAGGGATGGGAAGAGCGCGCAAACAGAAGACAAAGCATATTTATGTACATTATTGGGGTGAGAACATGCTTGGGCAAAGCTGAAAAAGTTTCAGAGGCCAGCCATAGGCTAGCAGGGCACAAGTGTGCTGTAAATGAAACAGGTGAGCATGAAGTTAGAGGTGGGCAGGGTTCATATCATAGTGGTGGTCCTGCAGGACTTGACCAGAAACTGGATTTTGTAGGTATAAAGGGATGTGCTCCAGTCATTATGCATAATTTGACTGACATTAGACTATACTTTGGAAATGCTTTTGGCTGCTGTGGAGGCAGAGAAGAGATAAAATCTGTAGTCATCCTGGCAAGAGGAAATAGATTGTGTTTTATGTCAATATGAGGAAAGCTTGGGCTGGCTGAGAGCAGCACAAATGCAGCTTGTTTGTTTGTTTTAACCATGTCAAACTTGAAATACCTATATATATCTAAAGGGAAATGTAAAGTTGCTAGATTCATGTACAGATATTGACTGGATATATAAAGCTGGTAATTTCTGGTTTGAGAGAGAGACAAGTGAAAGTCACCCACCTACACATGCTACGTAATGCCTTGTCAGTGGGTGAACTAACAACTACAGAGAGTAGATTAAAAGAACCACTGGACCACTGGCAAAAAGTAGGCCACCAATTAAACTCTAAGCATCATTTCAGTGGTATTGCAATCAGGGGCAGCTACCAAAATAGAAAGGCTGACAAAGAGGTGGAGGTGGACTGTAAAGAGGTGTGTGTCAGTTTAAAGATGGTAACATGGAGACACATTCATTTGCTGTATTATAAGAGAAAGGGTCTTGAGAATAAGAAAAAAGGTAGAATTTAGGGCAAATGGGATAAAAAAAAGGACACTTTCTTCTACTGTAATAAATGTGACAAATACTATGTCCTATTGACCATTACCAGAGTCACAATCTTGCCTGAAACCAATCAGTGGTAGGTACTGTATCCTCTTGCCCAATCATGGAAAACGTTTAGCATACTCCTTTATCTTGTTTTCCGATTTTATTTCTAAATGAATCATTCTCTAATTTTTTATTTAAAAGTAAAAGAAAAGAATTTTCAATTTTAATCTCTTCTTTTATTCTGCAACAAAATCTCTCTAAATCCAACTCCCATGAACTGCACAGTAACAACAGGGAGCTATGGTTAAAGTATGAACCAGGGAGGCAACAGGGATGAATCTGCTACCTTTTTATGTATTTGTATCATCATGCAAGCTATTCTGTTTGTGTTTGTTGAACTAGAGTCGACCAGCTGCCTATACAGCTCCATTTAAACTGCTTTTAAATAAAATTAATGGTCAAAACTCCAATAGTAAGATTATTATCTTGACAATTTACAGCAAATGACAGTTAACCATGTAGGCATTTTTCCTTTTCCTAAAGCCTTTTAATTTAGGTGTTCCAGAGTTTAGTTCCTGGCCTATCATTATTCTTTTCTCTCCTTTAATAATCCCAATTCATACTCATGGCTTAAAAATACCATCACATGCTACTGATATCTAAGTGTGTGTCTCTAGCCCTGGCTTCTCTCCCAGTCTCTAAAGTTACACACCTTGGATAGTTAATAAAATCTCAAACATATCTAGACTTTGGTCTTTTCCACTGAAACTGTTCTATCTCATAGACATCCTCTATTCAGCTAAAGGCTTTTTATCCTCCAACCTGTGAGAAGCCTGTGGTGTTACTGTCACATCTCATCTCTACTATGCCCACAGACACTGTCCATCCTACCTCCAAAATAAATCCAGAGCCTGACCACTACTCACCTGGTGCATGGCTACCACCAGAGTCAAGCTACCTTCTACTGTCATCAAGACTACATAGCTTCCCCTGCTCCCTGACTCCCTGGCCTGAACACAGTATTTGGAATGATTGTTTCAAAGTTGAAATTAGATTGTGTCCTTCTTCTGCTTGCACGTTCCTAGTTAGGGCCCGGTATGATCCCCAAGTTCCCTGACTTCACTTTCTACCTTCAGTCTAGCAACTGTGGCTCCTTGCTATTTTTTTTTTTTAAACCAGAAACACTCCCAACTTATCAAGTTGATTTTACTGTGTGTTTAATCATTCTTTAGGATATTAGCATGACTAAGTTTAAAATCTCTTTCATGCTTTGCTCAGATGTTACGTTCTCAGTAAGGCTGCGGTCCAAGTCATCTGTGCTCTTTATCTTCCCACCTGATTGATGTTTGCAGATCCTAATACGACATACCTTTTTCCTTATTATATCTGTTGCATACCATTGCTAGACCAAACTGCTTACAAGTAGATTATAAGCTGCATGAGGCTGATTTCAAATGCTTAAAGCTATGCACAGCACACAGAAAATGGTCAACAAAAGGATAAGCAAAGCACATAGTAGAATGTGGAGACTGATGAACACTAACGCAGTAATCATAATGGAACAAATGATGAGGCACTTTGAACTGTATGAGGCAAGACTTGTCATTGGGGAGAAAAGGATACAAAGACTCAGGCAGCCTCTTGAAGGAAAAGAAATTATTTACTATGAAGCAATAGCCTTACTAGCCTTAGACTTCTCAATCTGAGACAAATCTATCTATGTTTTAGGAAAATACTGGTATAACAAGAAGTCATTGTTTAGGGCTGGTGAGATGGGTCAACTAGTAAAAGCATTTGGCAAACCAACAACCTCAGTTTGATCCCTAGCACCCACATTAAAAAAAAAAAAAGTCAGATGCAGTATAGCATAGGCCAGTTAACCGGGACTACACACACCAGCAATAAACAAACAAATAAAGTAAGATCGCCTCTATAAAATGGAGGGCAAAAACTGACTTCTGAAAGTTGTCTTTTGACCTCCAAATGCACAACATGGCATACATGAACCTGTACTTACACATATACTAAATTTAATTGCACTCTAAATGATATTTGGAAGTACTTTAGAACAAATTATAGTTATGCTACTTTGCCATATTTTATTTAGGTTTTTTTTTTTTTTTTTTTTTTTTGAAGAGTACAAAGCCTTACCTTAATCAATCTGATAAGATTTAGAATTACCATAGAAACACAACAATGCGTGACTCTGTATGGCTATTTCCACAAAGGTTTAAGACATCTGTGTAGAAGGGAAACCCACCCTGAATGTGGTAGCAACGTCCCATGGACTAGGGTCAAGAATGAATGAGGACAAAGTAAACTAAGAATCAGCATTCATCTGCCGATGTTTCCTAACTGGCTGCAATATGACTAGTCAACTCTTATTTCTGCCACCTTGAATTTCACACTATACTCTCAAAACTGTGAGCCCCCAAAAAGCCTTCCTTCCTTAGCTACTTTTGTCAGGTGTTTGCCACAGAAATGAGAAAAGCAATTTAAACGCAGAGCCTGTATCTTTCCTGCTTAAAGCTGTATGGGCCCTCAAAGCATCCATATTTCTGATTCCAACATGTATAGTACTTACACTACTCCCTCTCTCTGCTTTACCCAGCAGTTCCAAACTCCTCACAATCCCCAGAAGTATCAGCTTATCTCTTCTTCATTTCTACATATGTACCTCTCTATGACTGTTTTCAGGCCTAATCATTTCTCAGCATGTCTTTATTCTGTGGGGCACAAAGCATACTGTTTTTGTTCATGTAACTTTAAATCATCTTTTTTTTTTGGTACTACATAATAGCCTTCTGTGTATGCTGCTAGATGGGAATTGAGTATGTCTTACATGATTAGGATCTTCATTATTTCCCATAATGCCTGACATACTTTAGGTGCTCAGTAATACTTAATAAATGAGTGCTCAGTGTGTGCTTCTGTGTCTGTATGTATTCAAACATTCAAGGCCTCTAACATGCATGAGGTAATATAACTAGGAAGCGGTGTTACAGACACTCATATAATCTAATACCTGAATAAAGGAAATACATATATCACATAATAATCACTATTACTTTTGGTTTAGGTCCTGCACTAAATCTAACTATCTTTTATTACAATGACTTATTTGTTTATTCACTGTGTGTGTATGTTCATGCAAGTGCCACCGAGGCCATGCAAACATGTGACAAAGTGGAAATTTCCACACCTGACTTCACGTGATGGGTTGTAGTTAAAATATATACTAAAATACATACACATATACAAATATATATTATATATAACTGCAAATATATGTAAATATTTTCAGCCAATTTCACATTTAGACTCACACCCTTCCTCAAGATGTCTCCTTAAAGATATATAAATACTGCAGGACCTGTAAAAAACAAAAAACAAACATACAGGAAAAAAAAAAAAAAAAGCAAACTCTAAAACATTTTTGGTCCCAAACATTTCAGGTAATGGAGATAGATGCTGTACTTTAACAGGCCATAATGAATGAAGAACTTAAGTGCTGAGTTCGTTTCTATAAGTTGAAGAAAGTGACTGGTACTAATTTTAGTCCTTACTTTGTCTGTCCAATTCGGTGCACCCTTCCAATGGCCTGAAGCTCATGGGCAGGGTTCAGGATAGGCTCCACCAGAAGGACATGAGTGGCTTCAATGATAGTTAACCCATTACAGCCCGTGTGAAGTGGCAGCAGCAAAATATTGATTTGAGGATCATGTTTAAATGCTGAAAGGTTCTCCTAAAAACAAACAAACAAACAAACAAACAACAACAACAACAACAGAACAAAGTACATTTTAATTCTAGTTAGATCTATTAAAGAGCAGATATGCGGCGGCTCAAGATAAACATTAATCTATCAATTTCAGAAACTATTTTTCTTGATTTTGAAGAAGAGAACCATACAAACACTTTTGTTTTATAACATATAGTGAAAACTGCATCAGACATGGAAAATGAATTGTATGAGCATTGAGGAAAATAAGGGAGAGAAAGAAAAAATATGGTGAGAGTTAATGTGAAGTCAGATAGGATTCTTATATGTACTGTCTCAGGTTGTGGATGTGACTTACTGAATTTAATATAAAAATTTTTAACTATATGTTCTTTTTCCTGGTTGTGTGTACATGTGTGTGTATGTGTAGAAAATAACCCTAAGGTACAGGGATCCCTACCACAGGGCCATTTTTTCCTACATTAATGAATATATAAAGAACTCAAGAAGTTAAAAAGCAACAAATCAAGTAATCCAATTTAAAAATGGGGTACAGAGCTAAACAGAGAATTTTCAAAAGAGGAAAACCGAATGGCAGAGAAACACTGCCATTAAAGAAATGTTCAACATTCTTAGTCATCAGGGAAATGCAATCAAAACAACCCTGAGATTTCACCTTAATCTCATCAGAATGGCTAAAATCAAAAACTCAGGTTTTTGATACATGCTAGAATGGATGTGGAGAAAGGGGAACCCTCCTTCATTGCTGGTGGGAATGTAAATGTGTACAACCACTTTGGAAATCAATCTGGCGCTTCCTCAGAAAATTAGGAATAGTGCTTCCTCAGGATCAAGCTATAACACTCCTACACAAATATCCAAAATATGCTCATCAAGTATATTTGCTCAGTCATGTTTCTAGTAGCTTTATTCATGATAGCCAGAAGCTAGAAACAACCCAGATGCCCCTCAACGGAGGAATGGATACAGAAATTGTGGTACATTTACACAATGGAATACTACTCAGCAATTAAAAACAAGGAAATCATGAAATTTGCAGCCAAATGGTGCAAACTAGAAAATACCATCCTGAGTGAGGTATCCCAGAAGCAGAAAGATACACATGGTATATACTCACTCAAAAGTGGTTATTAAACACATATTATAGGATAAACATACTAAAATCTGTACATCTGAAAAAGCTAATCAAGGAGGACCCTGGGTAAGATGATCAATCCTCACTAAGAAAGGCAAACACAACAGACATCAGAAGAGGGAGAAAAGAGGCAACAGGAAAGGAGCCTACCTCAGAGGGCCTCTGAAAGACTCTACCCCGCAGGGTATCAAAGCAGATGCTGAGACTCATAGCCAAACTTTGGACAGAGAAGCTTATGAAAGAGGGGGATAGAAAGCCCTGGAGGAGCCAGGAGAGCCACAAGAGCTAACAGAACCAAAAAATCTGGGCACAGGGGTCTTTTCTGAGATGGATACTGCAATGGAGGACCATGCATGGAGATAACCTAGAACTCCTGCACAGATGTAGCCCATGGCAGCTCAGTGTCCAAGTGGGTTCCCTAGTAATAGGAACAGGGACCGTCCCCGATGTGAACTCAGTGGCTGGTTCTTTGATCACCTCCCCCTGAGTGGGGGAACAGCCTTACCAGGCCACAGAGGAAGACAATGCAGCCAGTCCTGATGAGCCCTTATAGGCTAGCATCAGAGGGAAGGACCTCCTCTATCAGTGGACTTGGGGAGGTGCATGGAAGGAGATGAGGTTAGGAAGGTGGGACTGGGAGAGTGTAAGGGAGGGGGCTATAGTTGGGATACAAAGTGAATGAACTGTAATCAATAAAAAATAAAATAATTAAAAGAAAAAGAAAAAATTCTAAGTCAAAATATCTTTTTAAAGATTGTCTTTTTAGGCATAACTGAATAAATAAAAAAATATCTACAGTTTTCTACTTTCCTTTAAAATGTTAATTTCATAGCTACTCAAGAACTCAAAGCCTTCTTACAAGGTTCAGGATAGAAAATAAACTAAATCAGCTAAAAAACAGCAGTTTCAGTTTGCATCTGATCTGTTAAAAAAACGAGAAAAAATTAGACACACCTGGAATGTCTTAATGCGACTAATCTGTGTAAATTCCATGTTGTTGTCTGTGAGGGCTTTTGAAATAATATCTAACACATCTTGCCACTAGAACATAAAAGTGAGAACAATAGTGTTTACAATCGGATTTTGGTAAAAGATCTGAGAAGGGAATAAATCATAAATAAACCACAATAACATTTATACTTCAGCTAAATGAACAAAAACAAACCCAAATCCTCAGCTGGAGTACCCACAACACGTTAGTTCTGCTGGGAAACAGCATTTTCTTTTCACATCAAATACTGGCTGAAAGTTAATATAATAAAACACAAGCATCACTGAAAAGAATTAAAATACAACTACAAAAACAATGGCATATTTAATGGATATAGTTTCTTATCTTTTTAAGTGTAAAAGTAGTGTTCCAACGTAATTATATTTAGAAATAATATTTTATTTATAGTTCATTAACTTACTTTTCCTTAAACAGGCAAATTCATTTGTAAATGATTCAAGACTAAAGATTGCTATTTTTAAAATATCAAAACAAAATCTGTAAATGATATCAATATAAAATCTAACATGTAATTGTAATAACAGCCTTCATAAAGTATCATTACAAAAATATAAAGACATAAAAAAGTGATTAATTCTGAATCTTAGCTATATTTCAGTAAGCATTTATATATATAATATATATATTTCTCAGATAAACACTAAGTAAAGGCAGAAAAAACAACTGGATTGAAGCAGAAAGTCTTAATTATACCGTTGAAAAAACGAGTGCTTTGGCCCCTGGATCTCCAAGCTGTATTTTCATCAGAGTTCTGACCACAGCTTCAACTTTTGTAGAATGGCTACCCTTTGAACACAAAGAGGAAAATACATTAGTACCAAATAAAACCTAGTTAAGAATGGGAAGAAACTCAGTATAAACCGTTTGTTCTATAACAGAGATACTTGGGAAATACGTATGAACTTGGTCTTTTTAATTGGTGTTTGCTAGGAATTTTCTTTGGTGCCTAACTGTACAGAAGAAGGAGTTTATACCCAAGGTATGTAAGAGAGAGCTTAGTGGGTAAGCATCCTTGAGCCTGATGGCCTGAATTTGATTACCAGAGCACTATGATGCAGAAAGCCAACAGGCTGTCCTTTGACTCTGTACATGTGCTATGTCATGCACATGCTCCCCATACCCCAAATGTAAGAAAAAGCATTTCCTAAAAGAATTTACCTCTAGTTAACTAAACATGGAGGCATTCTAGAAAGTCATACAGTAATAGTAACAAATGGTTTTTAGGTAGGTTTTATGGTTACTAAGTTTTGTTACAGTAAAAAAGCAGAATATATATTAAAAAACCTTCCTTACTACTCTCATTCATTTCATACATTATCAGATTAGAAATACAGGAAGTCAAAACTCAAGGTACCTTGCAAAATGAAGGATTCAACCAATGAATAAAATTTCCTTACAATGAACGGCATAGCCATTAGAGAATGAATGACAGATACACAAATGACGTCAACTAACACAGAGGTAAATTTGCTTTACAAAAGTGATTTTTTTTTTTTTCGTATTTCAGAACTAGTCCACCAAAGGAATATAACAATGGGAAAGTAGTTTAAAACCCTTGGAACAAAAGATATAATTTAACCCTGGTAAAGAAACAATCAGTAAGGTCTTTTCACATCTTAAACATGAACATTTAGTTACAGTGTGAGAAAGGGGCCAGACACACTAAAATGTGAAAGTATTGCTACAGCAGCAATAGTCCTTTCCTCAATGCTTTCAATGCACTTATTTGTACCTGAAAGAATATAGAAAGGCAAACAGATTAACAACGATGAAAGTTACCCTAGTTTAATAGCAAAAGAAGATTATGAAAAAAGGTTAAAAATCTTTATTCTAAAGTTAGGACCTTATATTTATTTCTTTAAATATATAAACTCTCAATTACACATACAAGACTAAAAAACATAAGAAAATCACACTCTCTCACTCTACTGATTTAAAATAACAAAGAAAAACCAGGAAGTGAAGGCAATTTAGGACTTCATATAGACAGAACCACTCATATTCCCTAAAATGTGTCACTTTTGAAAACATCCCACTTCTGATGGCTCAGTGGGTAAAGCACTAGCTAACGAGCCTGATGAATTTGATTCTGTTCTTCAAGCCTACATGGTAGAAGAATCAATTTCCACAAGTTGTCCTCTTACCTCCACATGTTCATGCATACAACTCACAAAACGAGAAATATCTTTTAGTCGGGCGATGTGGCGCATGCCTGTAACCACAGCACTCAGGGAGGTATAGGCAGGTGGATCTCTGTTCTGTGGGTTCCAGGCCAGCCTGGTCTACAAAGCGAGTCCAGGACAGTCAAGGCTACACAGAGAAACCCTGATTAAAAAAAACCAACCAACCAACCAGCCCAAACACCCCCCCTCCAAAGAAATAAAGATATTAAGCAAAGTACAGGATAAACACAAGCCCTTTAATCTGCTGAGCTGTTTCTTACTAAAAGTTCATGAGAAAACAGAAAAAAAAAATCTTTTATAAGCAACATTCCAAATGGGGTACTATCTCTGTGTAAGGAAAGATCAGCACATTCTCCTGCTATCAAATTTTGGTAGGTCAATTGCTGGCTCTCAAATAAATCTCCAGAGGCCTCAGTTCTACACCATCTGAGTTCCACTCCAATTACTAAGAATAAAGATGTCTAGAAATCAAAAGCTGTACCTTCCCAAGAGCTACAGGAGCAAACAGAACCCAAAGGGGAGGCAAGGCGAAAAGACTCCTGGAAAAGACTGTCTGGAACCAGCATGTGTGTCTCTATGGCTCCAGCTCTGCATGTGTATGCCCTCTACAACTTTGAAAACAGAAGCAAGCATAAAATCTTCCTGTCAGAAATATGTTCATGCAGCTCTGTGCATTTTATTCCTAAAATTTTATTTTAGCCAAAGTCATAGCTTGCAACCCAAGCTCACTTTGAGCTCACAACAATTCTCCTGCTTCAGCCTCTCAATTACAGGCATGCCTAAGATAAAATATGAAACATTTCATATTTTAGACAACTTTTAGACATTTAAATTATAAATTACAATAAATGGTACTTTAATGGGAACATGCTTTCCATTTCCTTGGTTATGCAACTAGGACTGGATTCTCTGGCTCTGTGGCAACTGCTTTCACAAAACTACTGGGGACTTAACCAATGGCATGTGCACACTAGACACTTGACTTATAAGCCACATTCCTAGCCCTTTGACTTAGATTATAAGATGGAATATTGAAAATTCATTGACTCTGTGAATACATATTGATAAAAAGTCCTATATCTGCCTTTTAGTTAGTTTGGCTAAGGTTTTGTCTATCTTGTTGATTTTCTTAACAAGAGCTGTTGGTTTCCTTGATTATTTGAATTTTTCTCTTTGTTTCTAATATATTGATTTTAGCCATGAGTTTGAATATTTTCTGCTGTCCACTCCTGTTGGGAGTGTCTGCTTCTTCTTTTTTTTTCCTAGTGCTTTCAGGTGTGTTGTTAAGTTGCTTGTATGAGATGCCTCAAATTTCTTTAAGGTGTGTTGTTAAGTTGCGTGTATGAGATGCCTCAAATTTCTTTATGAAGACACTTAGTGCTATGAACTTTCCTCTTAGCACTGCTTTCATTGTGTCCCACAAATTTGGATAAGTTCTACCTTCATTTTCATTGAATTCTAGGAATTCTTTAATTTCTTTCCTTATTTCTTCCCTGACCCACCTGTCATAAAGTTGTTCAGTTTCCATGTGTATGTAGACTTTTTTGCTACTTCTCTTATTGTTGAAGTCTAGTTTTCAACCATGGTGGTCTGACATGATACAAGGGATTACTTCAATCTTGTATCTGTTGAGCCTTTCTTTGTGCCCGACTATATAATCAATTTTGGAGAAGGTTCTGTGAGGTGCTGAGAAGAAGGTATATTCTTTAGTGTGGGTGAAAAGTTCTGTACACATCTATTGGGTCCATTTGATTTAAGACCTCTGTGAAGTGTCATTTTTCTCAATTTAGCTCTGTCTCAATGATCTGTTCCTTGTCCCTTGGTGAGACTGCAGTTTTGAAATCTCCTACTATTAAATGTTGGGATCGATGAGTGATTTAAGCTTTAATAAAGTTTCTGTTACATATGTAGGAGCCCTGTATTTGGTGCACAGATGGTCAGGATTGTGATGTCCTCCTGGTGGATTTTTTCTTTGATGAGAATGAAGTATGCCTCCCCATCTCTATCCAAATTAACAAAATCAGCATGAAAAGGGGGACATAATGACACACTGAGGAAATCCAAAATCACTAGGTCCTACTTTAAAAGCCTATATGCAACAAAATTTGAAAATCTAAAGGAAATTTTCTTGATAGATTCCATTTACCAAAGCTCAATGAAGATCAGGTAAGTAAATTAAATAATCCTATATCCCCTAAGAAAATAGAAGCTGACATCAAATGTCTCCCATCCAAAAAAAAACCCCCAGATCCAGACGGTTTCAGCACAGAATTCTTCCAGACCTTTAAAGAACAGCTAATACCAATACCCTTCAAACTATTCCATACAAACAAACTAAAAACAAAAAAATAGAAGAAACATTACCAAACTCATTCTATGAGGCCACAGTCACCTTGATACCTAAACCTTACAAAGACCCAACAAAGAAAGCGAACTTCAGACCAATCTTGCTTATGAATATTGACACAAAATACTCAATAAAATACTCACAAATCGATTCAAAAAACTTATCAAATATATCATCCAGCATGACCAAGTAGGCTTCATCCCAGACATGCAGGGGTGGTTCAACACACAGAAATCCACCATATAAACAAACTGAAAGAAAAAAACAACATGATCATCTCCTTAGATGCCAAAAAAGCATTTGACAAAATCTTGGAGAGATTTTAATGTCTGGGACAGATTTTAAAACAAAAACAAAAACAAAACAAAACAAACAAAAAAACTTCAAGTCTTTTGTGAAGAAAGAAACGGAAAAAGGAATCAGAAAATGAAAAAAATCTTCCATATTCACGGATTGGTAGTGAAAATGGGCATCCTCCCAAAACCAATCTACAGATTCAATGCAATTACCATCAATAATAAAATACAAGTCTTTACAGAACTTGAAAGAACAATTCTCATTTTCACATGGAAAAAACAAAATACCCAGAATTGCTAAAACAATCTTGTACAATAACAGATCATCTGGAGGTATCTCCATCCCTGATCTCAAGCTGTACTATAGAGCCACACTAATAAAAACTGCATGGTACTGGCATATAAACAGAATGGTGGATCAATGGAATCGAATAGAAGACCCAGAAATAAACCTACACACCTACTGATGCTGGATTTTTGACAAAGAAGCCAAAACCACACAATGGAAAAAAAGGTAGCATCTTCAACAAATGGTGCTGGTCTAACTGGATAGCTACATGTAGAAAAATGCAAATCCATATTTATCACCCTGCACAAAAATAAGTCCAAGTGTATCAAAGACTTCAACATAAAACCAGACACACTAAATCTGTTAGAAGAAAAAGTGGGGAAGAACCTGGAACTCAGTGGTACAGGAGACAACTTCCTGAACAGAACACCAACAGCACAGGCTCTAAGATCAACAATTAATAAATGGGACCTCATGAAACTGAAAAGCTTCTGTAAAGCAAAGGACATGGTTGTCAGAACAAAATGACAGCCTGCAGATTGAGAAAGGATCTTTACCAACCCTATATCTAACCGAGTGCTAATATCCAGAATATATAAAGAACTCAATATGTTAAACAGCAACAAATCAAGTAATCCAATTACAAAATGGGGTACAAAGCTAAAGAAGGAATTTTCTGTAGAGGAATATAGAATGGCAGAGAAACACTTAAGGAAATGCTCAGCGTTCTTAAGTCATCAAGGCGATGACTTTTTAAGATATCACCTTACACTCATTAGAATGGCTAAGATCAAAAACTCAAATGACAACACATGCTGGAGAGGATGTGGAAAAAGGGCTACCCTCTTCCATCGCTGGTGGGAATGTAAACTTGTAAAACCATTTTGGAAGTCAATCTGGCGCTTTCTCAGACAATTAGGAATAGTGCTAGCTCAAGATCCAGCTATACCACTCCTAGGCATATATCCAAAATATGCTCAAGTATACAACAAGGACATTTGCTCAACCATGTTCCTAGAAGCTCTATTTGTAATAGCCAGTATCGTGAAAGAACCTAGATGTCCCTCAACGGCGGAATGGATACAGAAAGTGTGGTACAATTACACAATGGACTACTACTCAGCTATTAAAAACAAGGAAATCATGAAATTTGCAGGCAAATGGTGGGAATTAGAAAAGAACATCTTGAGTGAGGTAACCCACAAGCAGAAAGACATACATGGTATACAGTCACTCATAAGTGGTTATTAAACATATAATGTAGGGTAACACACTAAAATCTATATTCCTAAAGAAACTAAACAACAAGGAAGACCTAAGAGAAGATGCTCACCCCTCATTCAGAAGGGTAAATGTGATAGACAGTGGAAGCAGGAGAATACAGGGAACAGGACAGGAGCCTACCACAGACAGCCTCTGAAAGACTCTACAGATCGAGGTATCAAAGCAGAGGCTGAGACCCACAGCCAAACTTTGGGCAGAGTGCATGGAATTTTATGAAAGAAAAGGGAGACTTGGAAGGGACAGGACCTCCAAAAGGAGACACATAGCCAAAAAATATTGGGCCCTGGAGGCCCTGCAGAGACTGATAGACCAACCAAGGACTATGCATGCAGAGGACCTAAAAGTATACATGCAGAAGTAGCCCATAGATTCAGTCTCCAAGTGGGGTCTATAGTAAGAGGAACATGGACTGTCTCTGGCATGATCTCAGGGCCTGTTTTGTGATTACCTCCCCCTGGAGTGCAGCCTTGCCAGGCCACAGAGGATGACAGTGCAGACAGTTCTGATGAGAACTGATAGGCTAGGGTCAGACAGAATGGGAGGAGGATGTTACCTATCAGTGGGCTAGGGGAGGGATATAGGAAGAGAACAGGAAGGAAGGGTGGGATTGGGAGGGTACTAGGGAGGGGTCCATAGCGCAAATACAAAGCAAATAAATTGTAGTAAATATTTAAAAAATTTAAAAATTCTGAAGCACTCCTATATACAAAAGACAAACAGGCTGAGAAAGAAATTAAGAGAAATAACACCCTTCACAATAGACACAGATAACTTAAAAGTACCTTGTTGTGACTCTAACAAAGCAAGTGAAAGACCTGTATGAAAAACACTTCAAGTCTCTCAAGAAAGAAATTGAAGAAATCAGAAGATGAAAAAAATCTTCCATGCTCATGGATTGTTAGGATTAAGATAATGAAAATGGCCATGCTACCAAAAGTAATCTATAGATTCAATGCAATTCCTATCAAAATCACAACATAATTCTTTACAAATCCTGAAAAAAACAATTTTCAATTTCATATGGAAAAACAAAAACCCAGAATAGCTAAAACAACCCTGTACAATAAGAGATCTTCTTGAGTTATCTCTATCCCTGATCTCAAGCAGTAATACAGAGCAACAGTAATAAAAATTACATGGTACTGTCATAGAAACAGAAAGGAGGATCAATGGAACCGAATAAACCCACATACCTACGGATACTTGATTTTTGACAGAGAAGCCAAAACAATGGAAAAAAGATAGCATATTTAACAAATGGTGCTGTTCTAACTCGATGTCCACATGTAGAAAAATGCAAATAGACCCATATCTATCACCCTGCACAAAATTAAAGTCCAAATGGATCAAAGACCTCAACATAAAACCAGACACACTAAATCTGTTAGAAGAAAAAGTGGGGAAGAGCCTGGAACTCATTGGTACAGGAGACAACTTCCTGAACAGAACACCAACAGCACAGGCTCTAAGATCAAAAATCAATAAATGGGACCTCATGAAACGGAAATGCTTCTGTAAAGCAAAAGACACAGTGTACAGAACAAATGACAGCCTACAGACTGGGAAAAGATCTTCACTAACCCTACATATGACAGAGGGCTAATATTCAGAATATATAAAGACCTCAAGAAGTTAAACACCAAGTTTAACTTGTATTAAACCAAGTAATACAATTAAAAATGGGATACAGACCAAAGCAGAGATTCTCGACAGAGGAATATCAAATGGCGGAGAAACACATAAAGAAATGCAAAACATCCCTAGTCATCAAGGAAATGTAAATCAATAAAACCCTGAGATTTCACCTTACACCCATCAAAATGGCTAAGATCAAAAAATCAAGTGAAAACATACACTGGAGAGGATGTGGAGAAAGGGGAACCCTCCTCCATTGCTGGTGGGAATGTAAACGTGTACAACTATTTTGGAACAATCTGGTGCTTTCTCAGGACATTAGGAATAGTGCTGCCTCAAGATCCAGCTATGCCACTCCCTTGCATATATCCAAAATATGCTCAAGTATACAAGGACATTTGCTAAACCATGTTTGTAGTAGCTTTATTCGTGATAGCCAAAATCTGGAAACAACCCAGATGTCCTTCAACTCAGGAATCAATACAGAAATTATGGTACACAATAGAATACTACTCAGCAATTAAAAACAAGAAAATCATGAAATTTGCAGGCAAATGGTGGGAACTAGATAATCCAGAAGCAGAAAGACACATGTGGTATATATGCACTCATAAATGGACATTAGACATATAATATGGGATCAATATACTAAAATCTGTACACCTAAAGAAGCTAAACAATGAGGATCGTGGGGGAAGGTGCTTCACCCTTATTCAGAAGGACAAACAGGATAGACATTGGAAGCAGAAGAAGACAGGGAACAGGACAAGATGGCCTCTGAAAGACTACCCAGCAGGGTATCAAAGCAGATGCTGAGACTCATGGCCAAACTTTGGCCAGAGTGCACAGAATGTTATGGAAGAAGGGGGAGATAGAAAGCCCTGGAGGTACACAAGAAGACCAACAGAGCCAAAAAAATCTGGGCCCCGAGGGGCCTGCAGAGACTGATGAATCAATGAAGGAACATGCATGGAGAGGACCTAGAACCCCTGCTCAGATGGCAGCTCAGTCTCCAAGGGGAGTAGGGGCAGTCTCTGGAAGGAAGTCAGTTGCCTGTTCTTTGATCACCTCCTCTTGCAAAGCGGCCTTATTAGGCCACAGAGGATCCAGACATTCCTGATAGTCTAGAGTCAGAAAGCAGAGAAGGACCTCCACTATCAGTGGATTAGGAGGAAATGAGGGAGGGAAGCAGGGAATGGGAGGAGATAATGGAGTGGATCACAGCTAGGACACAAAGTGAATAAATTGTAAAAAAAACAACAATAATAAAAAACTCCTAATTCATTAAGTAAAAAGAAAATGTTGTAAATAACAAAGATTATGGAAGTAAAAAATTAGTAACATTCTCTGTGCAAGCATGTATGCACATCTCTCAGTCAAGCCCACAGATCACTGATAGAGCTAGTGTTGCTAGCCAGCTTGTTCAGGGGATCTTTATCCACCTTTCAAGGCTGGAATTCCAGGCAAGCTGCCATGCCCACACAGCATGTATGGGGGTTCTGGGGTTCTGAGCTCTGGTTCTCATTTGTGGTGTGAGCCATTTCCCCAGTACTAGATAGATACCGTATTTTCTTAATCTAGTCATGAGTATTGTGGACACTTGGGTTGATTCTATGTCTTAGTTACTATGAATTCATGCTTCAATAAATTGCAATGAAGACAACAACATTCTGCGTATAGATATTGTTTCTTTTTTCCCACTCAAGAGATGAAGACAACAGGCAAAATATTAAAATATTGAATAATAAATAAATGAACACAGATCTTTCTCTTAAGTATAACATAGAATAAACTAGATTTTTGGATAGGAAATCACACTTAAAAGAAAAACAGGAGGAGCCCATTCATGGCCTATAGCCCAGTCTGCATCCCCGGAGGCTTGCTGCCAAGTAGGACAGACAGGTGAGACCCCTACAACCCAGCTCCCTGGCTACTGGGTACTCCTGGGCAAGCTCCTATCCCATGAACACTCTACCTGCATTCTCATAGGCCTGTGGTCACTAGGGACCACCAGTGAGACTCCAATCCCACAATTCCCACCCTGCCTTGTCCTCCTGGCTAAATCAGCAGCAGTGAGCACCGCCATGTTCTCTGTGAACCCCATTTCCAGCCCACAGCTCAAATTGAATCCTTGGAGGCCTATTGCCACCCAGGACACTCTGGTGAGACTCCTACACCCGCAGCTTCCTGCCTGCTGCGTCCCCCTGGGCAAGTCCAGCAGCATAAGCTATCCCTGTCCCCTGAGGGCTCCATCTCTTAGACCACAGCCTTACCTACATTTCAAGAGGCCTCTGGCCACCAGGGAAACCAGGTAAGGGTCCTCCTTTCCCCTTTTGGAGAGATCAGATACAAGCTGCATACCTAAACACAATAAAGGCAATATACAGCAAGCCAATAGCCAACATCAAATTAAATGGAGAAACTTAAAGCAATTTCACTAAAATCAGAGACAAGACATGGTTGCCCACTCTCTCCATTATCTATTCTATATAGTACGTGAAGTTCAAGTAACAGCAATAAGACAACTAGAGGAGATCAAGGAAATACAAATCGGAAAGGAAGAAGTTGAAGTATCTCTATTCACAGATGATATGATAGGATACATAAGTGACCCCCACGATTCTACCAGAGAACTCCTACAGCTGAAAACACCTTTAAAAAAGGGCTGGATCAAAAATTAACTCAAAAACATCAGTAGCCCTTCTGTATACAAGTGATAAATGGGCTTAGAAAGAAATTAGGGAAACAACACCCTTTACAATAGCCACAACATAAAAATATCTTGGTGTAACTCTAACCAAGTAAGTGAAAGACCTGTAAAGACAAGAAATTCAAGTCTCTGAAAAAATATTGAAGACATACCAGAAGGCTGAAATATCTCCCATGCTTATGGATAAATAGAATTAACAGTAAAAATGGCCATCTTAACAAAAGTAATATAGAGATTCAATATAAGTCCAATCAAAATTCCAACACAATTATTTTCTCCCTTAATTACTTATTTTATTCACTTTACATCCTTGTAGTTCCTTCCCTTCTCCCCTCCTAATCCTACCCTCTTTCCCTCCCCTGGCCCCTTTTCCTCAGAAAAGAGAAGCTCCTTTTCCCATCCACCCCAGCTCATCAAGTTGCATCAGAACTGAACTTGTCCTGTTCCCCTGGAGGCTGTTAAGGCAGTTCCGCCAAAGTAAAGTCCAATACAATTCTTTACAGACCTTGAAACAGCAATTCTCAACTTCACATAGAAAAATAAAAAACCCAGGATAGCTAAAACACTCCTGTACAAAAACAAAACAAAAAACTTCTGGAGGTATCACCATCCCTGATTTCAAGCTGTATTACACAGTAATAGTAACAGGAAACAACTTCCTGAACAGAACACCAACAGCTCAGGCACTAAGATCAATAATAAATGGGACCTCATGAAACTGAAAAGATTCTGCAAGGCAAAGGACAATGTCAATAAGATAAAACTGCAACCTACAAAATGGGAAAAAAAAATCAGATCTGACAGAGGGCTAATATACAAAATATATAAAGAACCTCAGAAATTAAACACCAAAAACCCAAATAATCCAATTAAAAATTGGAGTACAGAGTTAAACAGAAAATTATCAACAGAGGAATCTTGAATGGTTGAGAAGCACTTAAAAAAATGTCAACGTCATTAGTCATCAGGGAAATGCAAGTCAAAACAATTCTGAGATTCCATCTCACACTCATCAGAACTAAGATCAAAAACTCAAGAGACCCATTCTCCCTTTCCCCCACATATGTCCCTCCCCTAGTCCATTGATAAGGGAGGTCCATGAGGCAGGCAGGGGTCCACAGCCTGGATAAAAAGTGAATGAACTGTAAATAACAATAATAATAAATTTTAAAAATGGGAAAAAATAAGTATACACAGACAAAAAAGTCAAGTGACAGCACGTGCTGGTGAGGATGTAGAGAAAGGGGAAGCCTCCTCCATTGTTGGGGAGAGCGCAAACTTGTACAATCACTGTGGAAATCAATCTGGTGCTATCTCAGAAAACTGGGAATAGTTCTACCTCAAAACCCAGCTATACCACTCGTGTTGTGGTATAGCTACAACATGAGTGGTATAAAAGTTGCTAAAAGTTGCTCCACCATGCCACAAGGACACTTGCTCAACTATGTTCATAACAGTTTTATTTGTAATAGCCAGAAACTTGAAACAACCTAGATGTCCCTCAACTAAAGAATAGATAAAGAAAATATGGTACATTTATACAATGGAATATTACTCATCCATTAAAAAAAAGAACATCCTGAAATTTGCAGGCAAATGGATAGAGCTAGAAAATATCATCCTAAGTGAGGTAACAAACCCAGCAAGACATGCATTATATAATTACAGGTTAAAAGTTCTAAAGAATACCAGAGAAAGCCAACATGTTCTAATTGCTAACAAACAGAAGAAAGAACATTTGTATTTAGACTACTTTCATAAATAAGTAAGCCATAATTTTAGAGATTTTATATCTATTATACCTAATAAATATTTAATGTATGTGAAATAAATGCACAGTGAACTATACAGGAAACACATCCAGTCAAGTTCTATTGCAGGAGAAATATTATTGTAAGGTGATAACCTTACAATAAAGACAAAATAAATTCATGATAAAAGCTGACTCTAAAACTGGTCATTCATATTTTTTGGCAAAATTTCTTGAAGCTATCTAACACAGAGGATGAAGAATCTTAATAAGTATTCACAAATAAGTAAATATTAAGTAAAGTTGCCTTAGGGGAAAAAAAAAAAGAAAAATTTATTTATTTCTTTTTTAACCTAGGTCCCCTATACAAATGCAGCAGTTGTACAGCTTGGTTTTCATGTGCATCCCCCAACTAGAGTGGGAGCTCTTTCTGATACAGATGTCTTCTGCTTCCCATTCCCCTAACTGGGCCGCCTTGCCTGGCCTCAGGGGAAGAGGATGTGCCTAGTTCTATAGTGACTTAGTACTCCAGGGCAGGTACCTATGGGGTGCCTCCCCCTTCCCTGAGAAGGAAAGGGAAAAATGTGGGAGGAAGCATACGAGGTGGTGGAACTGGGAGGAAAGGAATGAGGGCTGCAATCAGGATGTAAAACAAATACACAAATTTTTAAAGAAAGAGACATAAAGAAAAAAGAAAAAGAATCATGTATATTATGATATAAAGTCATAAAATAAAAATTAAACATACTGAAGAGGAAGAAGGGGGAAGGAAAATATGCCTTCATATTTTAAAAGTAAGACCCAGTGGATTCTGACGACTATTCATACTCAAGGAAAAATTTTTATGTATTGAAAGTCATACAGGCTATCCCTGGAACTAAAATCAAACTATTCACAGTAATATAGCAACGTGAGAATGGAGGTAAACACCAGTTTTTATTGTGTAGCATTTTGAAGTTACTTTTTTTTGTGTTTCATTGACTGTTTCTACTAAGCATATAACAACCATTTTTATCAACTAAATTGAGCTTTAGGGAAAGAAGTGGGAGATGTAATTGTAGGTGTTCATTTACCAGTGAGCTGCCTCTGGATCATATCACTACCCCCTGCTACAGGCCACTGAACCTACAGTACTTATTGTCCATGGCTGCCCAATCTGCACCTGCCACAGAAGATAAGCTCATCTTTGCCAGACATTCACATCTGAAACAGCATTTTATTTTTGTAGTCATTACTTGGAGTCATTTGAAAACTTATAAACACACTATGAGAATTAAAGGTCATGCAGACTACAGTTTTTGAAAACTTCTTCAAAGAAATGTAATTCCAATGATGACATACTACACAACTTAATTTCCCCTGTTCTCTAGTCAGCAATAGGAACAACTGGGATGGTACTGGATAGAAATAGATTTTTCTATAGGTTTCCTTAGAAGTTTGTAACTTGTACAGCAATGTTTAAAGGCTCCGGTGATTGCTCACCAGTAAGTCAGAAACTATTTTGTTGTTTTCTGGCTTTCATCCTGTACTTTTCCATCTGGGATAAGGCTATCTCCTTCCTGGGGCCAAGCTGTCATGCTGTTTTCATTTGCACCCCCTCTCAAAGGTAAACCCCATGTTGCTGCGACACACACACAGCACAGTGAAGTTTTGAAGCTGTCTGACTGACCTCACGATGCAGGAATACTTCGAAAGCGTATGCCAGGAAGGAGTGCTGGCTTCTTCACCCATTTACGTTTTACTTTACAAAGTGCAATGGAAACTCTCTCCAGGTTGTAGGCAATCTTATATATACATTAGGTCTCAAAATCATTATCCCGTTTTTTTTTTTTTTTAACAATTTGCAGAATTATTTCAGACATAAGTTACTATCTGTAAAAAAAAGTTAAAAATCATATTTGGATCAAAGAGATATTTGATAACATCCATCTAGATACTTACTGAGTGCCTATTGCATGCCAGGTGTCATGCCAGATGCTTAGGATATAGTAGAGAATTATATGTCTCAACTCATGAACTTCCCTTTACATTCTAATGCTGTTAATGGTCCAAAAAGGACTATGTTTTTCAAAGAGATAATTCAATAAAGCTAATTTATAACTTATGTCTTCAAAGTCTCTATTGTGTGTTCAATTTATTTTATGGCATGGTTGACTGACTTCAGAACCTCAACTGTTAACTGGGCCATTGAATAGAAACTTTTCTCTTTTGACAATTAGAATTATATCTACATATGTTCCTTTTTAATAAAAACACTGATGTACACTGATGTATAACATTTGATAGCTCATATAGGGATATCTAGATGTGTACATTTAAATACAATTATATGCAGATTTTATTACCAAGTTATTGTACACTTATTTTAAACTCACTCACAGTTTTATATTTTTTTCTCTATCCAGATGTTTAATTACATGTAGGAAAGTATGAACAAGCCATACCAAAAAAAAAAAAGAAGAAGAAAACGTGGGGAGGCAATGAGGGGAGGAGAAACCACTTAGGATGTTATACCCGAAATTCTACACACCTTATTGCTGTACTGATTGTTGGAATTAGAATATAAATGCAGCATTTTCTATATAAAGGTGCAGAAGATATTTCTAAGGTTAATAGACGTACTCTGATAAATCTGATGATTCTGGATTACATCCTTTCTGCAGGGATTCCATACTCCTTGAGACGGGGCCAGAAAGACTATTCCTAAAGGCACATGGTCAGATCATGAGCTACTCACAATGAAAGATGAACTAATAGTGCACGTGTAGCTGGGAAGGTGCTGTTTGGCTGTGGCTGAATCCATGTATAATAGTTTGTACTGAATAAAAACTTAGGAACTAAGAAACTTGTTTAGTATTGGGGCTGGCTTTACACCAGCAAAAGTACTTTGTATGAAACCTCGCCAAACACAGGACACAGGGAAAAAGGCACATGCTGCTGCTATGTCCTGCCAGGAGGCACCTAAAATTCCCTGCAGTTGTCAGAACTTGCAAGGGGAATTTTGTTTACTTTGTGAAATGCTTAGTAAGTTCCAAGGACACTTAGAAATACTGTCACAGTGTTGCTACAGATGATACAGTTTTTATTTAAGTACATACACCAAAGGAAACTGATGACTCAGTATCTTATTTCTATGCTTAATCCACAGGACACATTATAATGTGAAGTCTCCAATTTCCAAAAAATCATTAGAATTAAAAAGCCAAAGACTATTTATTAGTATTCATTCTCTGAACATATGATCTCAAGTTATACGATTAAGCACTATGTATACTGTCATAATGACTGCTATGTACAAATGTCTTGTAATGATGGCGGAAATGGGAGGAGATAAGGGAGAGAGGGTGGGATTGGGAAGGTATGGGGGAGGGGGTTACAGTCGGGATACAAAGTGAATAAACTGTAATATAAAAAATAAAAATTTAAGTAAAAAAAGAATAAAGCTGCTATGAACATAAAAAAAAGTCTTGTAATCTTGAAATTAAAAAAAAACCTTAAGGTTATAGAAACTTACTTATACTGTTTATTAAGTAACAAAATTTGACAATAATGTAAAAGACAAGAACCTTCAAGTTTAGAAGTGATATGAACCAAGGCAGAAGAGCAAGGCAAACTCTGAAAACATACTGACTGAGCAGATTCTTGAAAGAGCAAGTGACAGAGTATAAATATGATAGTCAAAAGAGGTGACAGGTAACAAAAAGCAGAAGTGGCAGACACAAATGGTGAGAGAAACAAAGACAAATGTGGTAAGAATTAAAGTGAGAAAGTGGAGATGAGACTGATTTATGTAACATGTAAAATATTTAGTCATGTTTAATAAACAAAAAAAATAAAAGAAATTAAGCATATCTGTGTCAATGGTAGGAGGAAACTATCTTTACTAAAGTCTGTAATCTTTTAGTTCTCTAAATAAGACAGTTTAATTCATGTGTTCAACCAATGTCCATGAAAGAAAAGCAGCAGAAAGAGTACTTAGTATTTCAGCACTGACATGCCTCTGTCCTGGGTGTAGGAAAGTTGCCATTCATGAACAGGTGTTTGGGTCTGATGGGCGCAATGACTCAGTGCCACAGCTGTGCAACTTACTGGCAGCTAGACCAACTTCTTCCTAAATCTCCCTGTAAAAGCATGGCAGCAGTTCTACCTCATGCTGGTTCCTGGTGCTGTGATTAATGTTTTCTCTGTGTATTACAGTGAGCTGCCTCCTCTTACCCAACAATCCCACTTGTGGCTGTTGGCATACTTGCAGCTGAAAAAAGGAGAAAGCAACATCTTTAGAAGAGGGAGAGAAATACAGGAATGTGGACAAAGTAGGAGGGTACTGGGAAGGACAATAGTTCTAGGAATAGCAAGTAGAACAGTGACCACCAAAGCCTCACGTCTGGCCACTGAATTGATCCAATAACCTACTTTACTTTGCAACTTCTTGACACATGCTTTAAAAACACATTTATCCAAGGAATTCAGAGACAGAGTAGATGATTCTTAGGTCACAATCCTCTCTTCACTTGTCCATCCAATTCACAACCGTGTATTCCCATTTACTTCCTTACACTTCCTTACACCACTACCATCATCATTGCACACATATGGAGGTATATATATATATTTTTTAACCTGTGGAAACATTGTTCTTTTTCACTATTATTAGAGCCTACCTGTCCTAACATAAGAATTCCTTGGGAGTCCTTTTAAATAGAAAATGCTTATTTTCCTTAGAGTTCTGCATTTGAGCATTAGCATTACTTTCTTTGGTTTCTAACAAATAAATTTGCATTCTTGCAATCCTCAGGATGCTCAGTTCCTCTTTAACCCTGTTCTTTGCTATCATTTACTAAAGACCATGTTTCATTTGTTAAACACTGGGGTACCTAACTTAGAATTGTTATAAAACCTCAGATCTAGATATTGTATGCTATATATATAGACATTCAAGTCTCACCTCTTCTATATTATTTTCCCTTACTTCACTTACACTATCCCATTTCAGATAAAGACACATATACCCTTACAGTTTGTCTGTTCAATAGCCCAAGTGTAACTATTAGTATTTAATGAAATTTTTACTTTTTATAAAATACTCTACCTTTTCAAGAATCTAATATTACATCTTAGCTTTCTTTCCTGTATCTTTAGGTTAACCTTTTATTTTTGTGAGTGTACACATCCACACATGCATGCCACAGTGCACATGTGATGAAAGAACAACATGAGGAATCTAGTCTCTCCTTCCACCATGTGGGTTTCAAGATAGAACCTAGGTTGTCAGGCTTTGCAGCAAGTGCCTTTATCTGCTGAGATAGCTCTTTGACTTATCTCTTTAAACATGCTTGAGAATCTCTTATCTCAAAGACAATTAAACAACAGAGAATTGACTTTCTACCCTTGTCTCTGGTTACAAGTCTTGGTCTTATCAACATTTGGTCATTTTCACTCTTCATTTCCTGTACATGTCCGGATTTCCTATTGTTTTTTCTTTCATATTAACTGCACTGAGGGAGCCCCTCCTCAGTCATCTCCAGCAGCCACAGGCACTCATATCACATGAGTTCACATCAATTCTCAACATCACTTGACATACCCAGGAAGTACTCCTCCATTGAACGACTGGCTGGCTGGCCTCAGCTGACAGTGTGCTCTCCCAAACTGCCATGTCTTTAGTTCCTTCTTAGGCTCCTTTTCCAGGCCCTTTAGTCACATTTAAAAGTTATAGATATAGGGCTTGATGATGCTAACCTCTGTATTTCTTCCTTGGTTTGTCTTATTCAGCCTATCACTTTCAAGATCATTCATACTACTGACTAAATCTCATACCTCTAGCTCCACAAGAAATATTTAAATGTACATCCTTTCAAACTTCCAAACTTCTCCTCTGTAGCAGCAATGATAATCACTTAATTTTGCACATCAGAATCTTAGGGGATCTCACATTCTATACCTGGAACACTGGTGCATTAGTGTCTCTGGAATATACCCACTCCATTGCCACCAACCTAAAGTTTCTAGACAATTTCTGTGGCTTCCTCAACTCATTTAAATTTGTTCCAATTTTACTCTTTTCTATACCTAAGAACTGATTTTCTAGACTGTAGCAGGGAAGATCTTGAAAAAATTTAAAGCCTGTGTAAGCCTGCCCTTTCATTTTATTCTCATTTTTGCCTACTGCTTTGCAGCCACTCACTTCTGTCTAAAGCACTTCTGTCTTGGTGCTTTCATATCCTATGAGGTGTTTTTTTTTTTTGTTTGTTTGTTTGTTTTGTTTTGTTTTGTTTTTTTTCCTGTCTGGGAACATCCTTTCCACAAGATCAGTTCCATCCTCTTCCCATGTTGGCCAATGCACTCATCATTTAGATCCTGTCTGCTTAACAATCATTCCCATAGAAAAGCTCATGTTTGCTTTTATTTTGCAGTATTTATAGAACTATAAAAATAGCATCATTGTTTAATGTCTGTACCTTTTGCCATAACTCAAATGCCTTCTCAACACTCTCACTACAAACCATAAAAATCCATGAGAACAGAACACTACCTGAGGCATACAGTATGTCTAGTAAGTATATATGGAAAGAATGAATGGATATTCATTCTAACACTGGGAACTGGAGACACAAGAAAGCAGTAAGATTGACACTTTAAAGTTTACTTAAATATCAAAGGGGGAAAAGCAATCATCAATCCTTTAATTGAACTGTAGGTTTCCCAGGAAGGAGAACATTCTAATAAACATGTAATCTGTCAGTAATTTCACTTCAGAAAACACATTCCTAAAATATAAGAGTGTCAAGAACACAGAAGAAGAATGGAGAGATGGCTCAGAGGTTAAGAGCACTGGCTGCTCTTTCAGAGGTCCTAAGTTCAATTTCCAGTAACCACATGGTGCTCACAATCATCTATAATGAGATCTGGTAAACACACACACACACACACACACACACACACACACACACACAAAACTCAGAAGAAGGAATTAATTAGAAAGGGTCCACTTTCTGTTCAGCATTAGCACTATTATTGTCTACTCTGTACAGCTAACCCCAATGCATATTAGATTTACATACCAATTTGCCTTTTGACCAAGTTTGATTAGAAAAAAAAATTAAAAGTACATGTAAGAAAAATGAGGAACAAAAACACCTAGTAAGGTCCTTTTAATAAATGAACATACTTGGGGCAGAAAGTCTAGTGGATCCTATTTGTACCTTGAATTAGTAATTTTTGATTCTGAATAAAACAGAAGAAATATAGACTCAAGTTTAGCTATATTCTGAAACGTCAGTCCAGAGTATTTTAAAGCATACTATATCATCCCTGTGACAGTAAACTAATGCCCCCATCTACTTTTTTGTTTTGTTTTGTTTTATTTTGGACTATATAAGAAGAAAGCTTAAAACAAAACAAAACCAAAACACTTTAACAAAAACAACAAATATTTGAGTTAAAAACAAAACAAAACAAAACTTTTTTCAATGCTAAAGAGTGGCCCCAGGGTCTTGGGCATGCTATGTATTCCAGTATTCCCGCATTGAAATATACTCCCAGCCTGAAACTGACTTGGTGAAGAGAAATAGCATAAATGACAGAGAAGTGCAGTTCTTTAACTCTTAGTGGGCGTGACTACAACTAATCATGGTAGTTAGTGCTGAGCTCTCTGCACAAGGAAGGGATAAAACTGAAGCCTCCAGGCAGTGTATACTGTAGGGGAATTTTAATTTAGAACATGGCTGCTCTGGTAAGAGATTATATCCAAAGACCTTCTAGGTCTGTGTGATGAGGCTGGAATACAAACATGCCTTTAGTCTAGGAGACAGAGGCAGGCAGATCTCTGAGTTCAAGGCCAGCTTGATATAGAGTTTCAGGTAAAGAAAAGTTTCAAGTAAAGAAAAGCTTAGGTCCAGGCATGGTGGTACAGGCCTTTAATCTCAAACAATAAAGGTAAAGTTAATTTGTAGAAGGAAGCAACAATGTTTGAAAGTGATGTCTAATTGGGTGGGCAGAAAAAGTGATGATCAGAGACTGATTTGACAGAAAAGGATATGCCCTACTCTCTCGGGAATAGAGAGGAAAGGAAAGCTACTTAAGGGAGCAACATAGATAATGAGTGAGGAGGCAGTTTTACTGGGAGTTTTAATGAGGTTAAATGAGACAACAAACTAGGCACAGGTGAAGACAGAACTAGCCAGAGAGTTACAAGGAGCCAGTGAAGATTAGAAACAACTGCTGGAATTAGTTTGAGGCCAAGCAGAGCAATTCAGGGGCCAAGAGAGAAGCAAGGTGGACAAGTCTGAGCCAGAACAACTGAGTGAACCAGTTCACCCAAAGCTCAGCAAGAACAAGAAAGGGTGAAGCTTATTAACTGTAAGTCTCAGAGGCTGAAAACTTCTAAGCCTTGGTTAGATTGTACAGAAGCTAGAAGCATGCAGGGTTAGGCCTAGCTTAGCAGATGTTATACCTTTGAGACAACAACTGAAACAGGCGAATAAAAGTTACTTTTACAATATAAAGTGCTTTCTTTAATGCTTTACTTGAGATACTAATCGCTGTGGAATCGTTTTGACTGTGTGTTCCTGACCTACTATACCTTTACAGGGATGTCATCATCTTGGTTTGCTTTCTCTGAGGTAAAGACATAGGAGACTTCTTTGTGTGATGTAGTCTGACGGCAGATAGCACACTTGATGGAGCTTCGATGAGACCCCACACTGTACTGTTCAATTATAATAGAAGTGCATTCATTACAGAAGCAGTGTCCGCAGGTCAGTACTGCCCACTGAGAAGAAAATACACAGGACCAGCCTTGGTGAGAATAGGTCAATGAGACCTTCCTATCCATAAACACATAA
Source organism: Meriones unguiculatus (assembly GCF_030254825.1). Lineage (NCBI taxonomy): Eukaryota > Metazoa > Chordata > Mammalia > Rodentia > Muridae > Meriones > Meriones unguiculatus. Next base: position 85,882,595 of record NC_083351.1, read on the forward strand.
ACAGGGAGATGACTTACAACTGCAATCCCTAAGCATTTCATGGCAAAATATGTTTTCAAATTATTTTACTCTAAGAGAAATACATTTTCATAATTTTAGCTTTGTTTATCTTAATAGTCATCATTTTATAAGAAGCTAGTGTTCTCACTTCAGATTTCGAAAAAAAACATTACAATTTATTCCTTTAGCACTCTAATAACAGATAATGAAGAACTGGAAACATCAATTTTGAGAAAATACACTCACTGCTACTTAATTCATTAAATATATTGAGTTTCAGTGCTAACACATTCACACAGAAGATGAGACAAGTTGATTATTTCAGATTTGTTGTGAATGATTTCAGATTTGTTGTGAATGACACAGGAAATTTTCCTGTGGACCTTTTGTCTTAGTTTGCAGCTCTGTGGCAATGGGTTCCTAGGCTCTCAACTGTGATGTTTTTTTCCAGGATTTGGACATGTCTGTATATGTACTGATAGGGCCAGACAGAACCTTGAAAGTGGTCCAGGAATATCATTGGAAAACAATTTAGACTAGGGGTAGAACGAACTGGAGTACATAGTGCAGTTTTAAAGTAGTTCCTGAAAAAGAAGTTAATTTTATTTCAGTTGGGAACACTTTCCTTACTGCTTCCTAGGTTCATCTATGCTTTCAGGGCTTAAACCAGAATCTTCAGACCTATTTCACACAAGTTTGCTTTGCCTAGCAGTACTATTGAGTACCCTGTAGACCTCAAGTGACACTGAAAATATTGGATACTTTATATGACATACAGGACTTTGGTGACTCACAGAAATTAAACTCATAAAGTGCAGAGCAAGACAGGTCCATAACAGGAAAAAATAATGACTAATTCACATAGGAATAACAGGGCATTCACTGAATTGTTGCTGAGAACAAATGGCAGTAACTCCAACAGTATCAGCAGGGATATACTGTCCCTCCACCATGGAAATTTGCAAAAACAGTTTCATCACTATTTTTGTAATCCAATTTGAGGTTCAGAAAATCTTGATAATACTAGAGTTGAGTAAAATAATGCATATTAAGAAAACTTCAAAACTCTAATAAGACAAAATAAACCTTCAGAGACAACTACATGAGTCTCACTAAAGCTAAGATTTAAAAAGACAGTACTCTGACTCGATCCAACTCTACTTTTCTGCTTCTTTGGGGGCTAAAACTTGAACCCAGGGCCAACTACATGCTAGACACACCACATCCACTACCACTAAACAACCGGATCCCTGAAGAATAGTGTTGTTTTTATTTAAAAACAGACATTATTATAACACACTATTATATATACTTTTATTCTTCTGCTCAATATTTCATGTAACTGTCCTTTTAAGATTTAGTGTCTTTTGAGAATTTCTCTGTAAATGTTGGATTAAAAAACTCTTTATTCCCAATTACTGCTAATCGGAACACAGAAATGATATATTTAACTTTGCACTTAATCCCATAGAGGAAAAAACCCACTGTTTAAGAGTAGGCCTGTCTTTCAAAGACTGAAAAGTAATTCAAATTCTGCTATTGTTTATGCTCATTTACCACACAAAGCACAAATAAACCAATAGGACAGAAATACAATCATGTCCATAGGCATTTTCACACTAACAATAATTACTGATTATTTCCTGAATCTCAAAGAAAAGAAAAGAAAAGACATTTAAATCTGCTAGGAGCTATCTGTACTTTAAAGCTGGGATCTGAGGCTTTCCTATTGTTAAGAGCTACATCATTGCCCTTTGTACTACCCTTTCCACTCAACTTGTGTTTTATTACATTTTATTGACTATCAGATATGTTAACGGGGCAAAATTAAGTTACTTGAAAACAATGTATTGTCTAGAAATATATTTACAACTATGCATCTTTAACAAAAAAGATAACATTGTTCTAGGGTTAAGGTTTTTGTTAGGAAAAAGATGGTTCAAGTATTTGTAACCTTAAGCATGGCACTAAGCCCTGGCCCTGCCCCTAAGGTAAGCAATAAATACTCTGTCACAGTTAGGAGAAAGTGCATGTGTTTGTGCTCATACATGAGACACAGAGTAAGATTGACTAGATGTAGAAGCCTTACACATAGTAAGGTGTTCTATGAACTCATGTGATGCTCATTAGAATTTTACCTGCTTTCCCAGCTGTCGAGCACAGATCGGACAAGGTTCTGGATTAATACCTCCTGATGTTTTATCTTGAGACTATAGGAAAAAAGAAGAATCCCAAAACATGTTAGCTATGTTTTTACATTTAGGACTTGATACATGCTTTGCAATTCATTTATACAAGTATATCCTGGTAATTTCAATGTGAATTATCTAACTAGTGAGACAACTTAGTATTTTATGTATTATGTAATACTATCATTTCTAGCATTTATTCAGGATACAATTAAAGAAAGGAAACCATTTTTTACCAAAGCTTACAGTAGTATGCTACTATACTTGTGATTATAAAAATAAAAAAGCAATAAAGTAAAATACAAATAGCTAAATTTTTGAAACTTTATTCTTAGACTATGTTTATTGTAAAAAAAATATGAATTAATAACTGGTGTGGTGACAGACAACTGTAATCCTAGCAGTTTGGAGATAGCAGCAAGTGAGTCAGGAGTTCAAGGTTATCCTGAGGGAGCTCTGACTACATGAGACTATTTCTTTCTCTCTCTTCTGCTGGAAAAAAATTACTTAAAAACACTTAATTTAGAGCTCTGAGATAAGAAGCTTCTTAAATATCACAGCACAAGGATGCATTTATCATGCATGTGCAGCACAAGGACAGACACGAGAAGAGGCTATCACTTAGCAGAATTCTGTATTAGTGTTGTTGCTTCTCTGCATCTCTTGCTGCATCTCATTAGGCAAATAGCTGGAAAGCAGATATATAATTAATTTGAGACCTCTGTGCCTTGAAATTCTATCAAACTGAAATAGATTTTTAAATACCTCCTTAAATTTCTCATAAAATTGTAAAGAGTTATAGAAAATCAGCAAGACAGGCATTTAAACTAAGTACCACATAATGGGAAACTGAATAGACATTCACTAAAAATTTTCTTTCTGATTTCACTAACCAAATACTCAAACATTAAAAAAAAAAAAAACCTGTAACTTGTTAGTAATAAAAAACAAAACTTTGAACTGTACTTAAACTCAGTACCTGTAAAGATTTAAAAATTAGTTTATATAGTCATTTTAAAAAGTTGAGGAAATTATTTCATTTTAATACAGATCACATAAAACAAATCCTACAACACAGTGACTTAAAATAATTAATCACATATTTTTCATAGTTTTGCAGGTCACTTGGGTACTTTTTTGGATGGGCTGGCCTGACTGGGATTGGATGCTCCTGGAGACACAAAGGTTCATGATCCTGGCAGTTGGTAGGGTAGCTAGTCAGGAAGGGGCAGAGGCTGAAGTGAGGGTTTAGCAGAGGACCTGTATAGTTACTGTAGACAAAACTAGTCTTGACTTATCTAACAGAAACAAAATGCCTGGGCTACTCATTACAGGACTGATATTTTAAGTGGAAAGTAGGAGTGGTTCTTGAAATATAGTATCGTAAAAATAACATTTTTAAAAACTATACCTTCTCCAAATTTGTTAGGTAAAGAAGCTGTCCAAGTTTTTTCTGAAGCTGTGATGTAGCAACGGCTTTATCATTCACCAGTTTTATACGATTCTGTTCTACCTAGAAACAAACAAACCCTTATTCTCTCTCTAAAAGGCGGTTCAACTATATTAAACATGCATAAATCTTCTAAATAATGCAAATTCACACCCTGCCCTATAAAAAATTTACACATTAAAAATCAATTTTACAAAATACTGAAAACATTTTCAAAAAGACTTCTTTTATTTTAACGAAAGACAAAATCCATGAAGTTCCTAAAAAACAAAACAAAACAAAACAAAAAAGAACCTCATGATATAAAGGAAATTAATTTGAATTCTATTTCTGTGCCACTTCTCAATAATGCATGGGATGAAGACAATGATATGATACACTGCTTGGTGGGAGTGGCTTATGAAATCTAGGAAGACTATTTCTGGCTTTTCTTCCCCTTCTGCAATACATCAGACAGAACATAAAATTAAATGAGAAGGAATTTCCTTCTTATTTCTTATGTTTGTAGTGCTGTACATTTAGCCTAAAACATACATTTGAAGAACATCACAGCCAATTCATACTTAAGTAAGACAGCATATAACATAAAAATTATCTAAAACTTTTTCTAAATCATAGTCTAAATGCTTCAGAAAAAGTAACCAAGTTTAAGAGATTAAACACCCCATAAAGAATAAAAATAAATTTTACAGGAAATAAATAGTTTTGCTATGGAATAAGAAAAAAATGGGTGGAACTTGACACAAATGAAAATTATTAAGGCATAACATTGTAAATATCTACTATTAGCAAGAAGGAAAAAAACCCTGCAAAATCGAAGCTTTTGGTTACTTTTGAGAAATATGTTTTTCAAATTTTGATAAAACAGGCTATAAAATTCTTCTAAAAGTGGCCAAGACTGTCTATTGGACTTGATGCATAGAAAATATTTAAGAACAGATGAATGTACCCAAACAGTGGACAACTAAGCATGTATCACACATGAATGAAACTGCTCACTTTGACCTATAAAATCAGTTTCATATGACTACCATTATGGGAGTAACTATTTTTAGAAGACATTACTGATCTGACTTTACGTCTTCTATGCATCTTGGGTTTTTGCTGTCGCTTTTCTGTGACCAATTCTCAACTACCTCATGAGGTTCAATGATGTGATGGACAGGTGGGTTTGGCTTTGGCTCCTTAGGATGGCGTACTCTTAGTCGCTCTGTAGCCATTGCAAGTTCATCAACAGCAGACACGCGATCTCTCAGAGTCATCCAGTATTCATGAAGTAACTGAAGAAGAAAGATAAAGACAATGGCAAGAACAGAATTAAAAGTGTCCAAAATCATTAAGATGTGCTTTGAGCAAAAGGCTTCAAGGAGGCCTACATGTTTTCATTTAAGCATTCAAGGAAAAGCAATTCCTTGGGCTAACTGAAGATGAGGACATCTGGGAAAATAACCCTCTACAGTTCTGCTACAGTTCTCAAGAAGAGAATACCTCAAGATTTCATGCAAGACAAAGATCTGCATAAACCAATACTAGATTTATGTGATCACCACTTTGTTTCTGTCTTAAATTATTTTTATATTATATTTACATAATCAAGATAATCTGTAAATATGGTATTGAGATTTCTGAAATAACTGAGCATATACAATCTGATTCAAGAGAGCTATTCAGATAAATTCCTTACAAAGCATTAATACTAACATTTTTTCCTATTCTTCCTCTTTCAGAGTCAAGAAGGCAATTATTATTAATTCCACTTTTCAGTGGAAAAAATATTATAAGTGCTTACACAACTTTTCCAAAATTTTTAGAAATTTTATCAATCACTATATTTTGATAAGCTTTCTTCACTAACATATTCTGAAGTAGATACTAATTGATGGATCCAGCAGTAGCTCATCCATTTTTCATTTATTGTGCAAAGGTATAAAGGACAAATGCATGAAGATGAAGAGAGCCATGAGAGGCACTCACCTAACTACAGAGCACATGGCAAGAGTAGGCTACAGAAAACAACGCAGGAATCAATGTACAGAACACTGTTTTCTCCACAATACACTGTAATGAACTGTGTTCATGTGTTTTACATTTATTGTAAATGATAAACCAAATGATAATTTCAACTTTATAAAAGTACCATTCCCTAATTTATCAAATGTATGAACTGTCATTTTAGACAATAAATCTTCTCTTCAATTAAATTCTTTTGTTTTGCATTAAAATTTTTTAAATGACATATGGAAATGTGATATAATTTAAAAGTACTTTGTTTCCCCTTACACATCTCACATGCAAAGATCAAAAGGCAACAAATTTAATATGAAAAATTATTTAATAAAAAATCCTAGAAGCACATTTCATATATAGTTAGAATGCAATGAAATCACTAAAGTAAAAGCCAACTAATGCTTATTGCAAGTTTCCAGATTTCCAACCTGAAAAATATTTACTATGGTTCCCAACATTGAAAACTGATACTGATATTTGGTTGTTATTCCCAAGGAAAATCAAAATAAAGTCATATGTTACTTTCAAAAAAACAGCCATTAAGATATAGCTTAGAATAAAACACATAATTAAATGTTTACACATTAATTGCTAGAGTCATTTTAATAATAATTTTTGTTTACTAATTTAATAAAGAGAATTTGCCAAGTATTATTACCCTTTATTATAATAACTGCATTTTGCCGGGCGGTGGTGTGCATTTGAGAAGCAGAGGCAGGCGGATCTCTGTGAGTTCGAGGCCACCATAGTCTACAGAGTTCCAGGAAAGCCAAGTCTACACAGAGAAACCCTGTCTCAAAAACCAAAAAACCAAACCAAAACAAAAAAACTAAAAAACAACAACAACAAAACCAACTGCATTTTAGGGAACAAAATCATGACATACTGTCTCCAAAGCAGATTTAAACATTAATGTAAAAGGGTTTCTAACTGCAGAAGTTTAAAAATAGTGTACCTTATATTCCTTCTTCCATGCCTCAAAGAGATCCATTGAAACACTTCCTTCATCTATATATTCAACATCGAACCTATGTGATCTTGCAAATGACAATACTGCTTTCATAGATCTCTCTGTCTCACTTATTGCCCTCAGGCCTCTGGTAGTGGTAGGTACTCTATCATCCACAAGTCCTTCTTCATCTTCTATCATTTCTTCAAAGATTGCAGTCTGGCCTTTGACTCTGAAAAGACATCAGAACTAAGCAATTCTAACTGCTGCCAATGTGTAACAAGCATTGCAAATAAAAGATGCCAGCAGGACAAACAGAAGGCAGGTTCAGTAACTCTATGGCAATTTTCATGTCAATAAAAATGCTTGTAGGTCTTTGAAAATATAACAGCAATTCTGAAAATTGTCTTGTGCTTAATTTTTTGTTTCGTTTTATACTTTTGAGATAGGGTCTCATATAGTTCAGACTAGCCTCATACTCACTACATAGCAGAGGTTGGCCTTTAACTCCTGATCATCCTTCTTCCAACTTTCAAAGGTTAAGATTGTCTCGTATTTCATGAGCACAATCCAGGAGAGCAAAGCAGAAACACAAAAGCCAGGCAGCCAACCAACCAACCAATCAAAACAAACAAACAAACAAACAAACAAAAAACCAACCAACCAAAAACCCTCAAAATCTCATTCTATAAATCACATTCTAAGAATTCTGAGCCACCACCATTACCAGGCATTAAAAAACAAAGAAAAAAAGACAAAGTGGTAAGAAAGCAAAGGCCACAACCTTGGCTACAGCCTGAAGTATAGCAATTCCAACATAAAGATGAGGTGTTTGATGAAAAAAATAGTAAGTGCTACTATTTTTTTTTAATTAGCTACTTATTCCACACTAGCACTTTGCTATATACAGTTCTATGTAATTTCTTATTTAATACTGAATTATAGGTTAGGTTATTACCTTCATTTCATGAGGGTCAGAGAGGTAATTTGCTCTTGTCAGTCGACAAGAGATTTGAATTCAAACCTATCATATTACTGAGTCTGGGATCTTACTACTACTCTCAATTGTTCCTCCATTACAATAATTATAGACTGTCTGTAACTGAACATGAACACTTAGGGGTAATGGGCATGCTAAATGCCAAAAGGCTATTAAACTGATTTAATATGGGGAAAAATATAATAAAAGTCATAATGGAAAGTACAGTCACATAGTCGAACATTCACTCCTTTGAAATGGTTCTTTTTTTCTCATGGGTAATATCAGTGAACTTACGTGTTAGAATATAGCTTTGATTCATACTCTGTAAACAGTTCATCAGCTTTACAAAAGACGCAGCTGAAAAAGAGAACCAGAGAAATATGACCAGCAATAAGATAACTTCTTAAAAAAAAAAAAAAGCTCAACATTTTTTTTAACAGAGCACTTTAAAAAAAAATGACATAGTTTTCAAACACATGAGCTTTGATTTTTAAAAATACATCTTTATATCTGTCTGAATTAATAGAAAATGGTTCAATTTATGAACAATTATTTTTTATCTGAGATCGGAAGTCACTGTACCCTGCATAAATTCACTGGTTACCCACCAGTTGAGAGGGAGTCTAACTGGCCGCAAGTGGCAGACTGTTGCAGATTCAATCACATCACGGGATGGAGGTCTCTCTAGCTTCTTCACAGCCTCCCTCACTAGCTTCTGGAATTTAAGGAGCTCTTCCATTTGCGTTGTGAGTAAGAATTGAAGACCTCTGCAGTCATGGAACCTTATTCCCATCAGCAGCACAGTACATAGCATAAAGAAAGTAATATCAGTTTCTTCAGAAAATGTGTGTCAATCATGGTGTTAAAGAAACTCAACTTCAGACACTCCACTGAGACTCCCCTTCAGATGTACCCAGTGGTACCTACCAGTACTCAGAGTAATAACATGTATTGCCTGTTACAAAAAGATGCCAAAGAGTTGGTGGTCTATCCTTGGGAACTACAAAAGAGAACCCGGCATCCCTCAAGGATCAAGACTAGCATATTCCAGTTTTCTAAGGCTAGATGAGCACAGGCTGTCTCTTCTGACACTCTTTTTCTATTTGGAAAGAGTAGAGACAGGGGAAAACAACACTGAGAGTAAAAATGGACAAAAGTCATATTTTTTGTTATAAAAACATAACTAATCCAAGTGCAGTGGTGCAAGCCTATAATCCTAGCAGAGGCAGGTGGCTCTGTGAGTTGAAGGAGAGTCTGGTCCATATGATAAGTTCAGGACAAGACTATACCGTGTCTCAAACCAACAAAAATAAGTCTGAAACAGAGAATAGACGCCAAGGAGTCTAAAAAACATTTCAAGTGGCTAAACAGGGAAAAAGATCTCTGTCTCAGACTTCTTATCTAATATTTTTGTTTGAAACGTTTATTCAATAAAATGTATAACCTGGGTATTCCTAACATGTTGGAACACTGAAGCACTTCCAGATACTAAATGATCTGAGCACTTGTAATTATACAGTGATTCTTTTTTGTCCTATTTTCTTACTTCTCTGACATAGAGAGCTTGTCAGTTTGTTGCTTGTAGTTACTGATTATTTCATTTCGCACCCGCTGAACAAGGTCCTCATCAACAGAAAATTCCATTGCTTTATGGATTACATTCAGCCACCAGGGAGAATTAGAGTGAATCTAGAAAAAAAAAAAAAAAAGGCCAAAACTGATCAATTAGTACATAGCATTCACTTAGAAAGAAGATATAAAAATTGAAAAATACTGATAAATTCTTATTATAGATAAATATGTGGAAACTGTATTTATACCTCCATATCACAGAGAAAGACACACAAAGTGTGTATATATACTGGGCAAATATCTCTTTTGTATTCATAGCAAGAAAGCTTTCTTTGGAATAATCTACATGAATGAGATTTTACATAAAACTTGTATAGCAAAGCTGTATTAAAAAGTATTTTATCAAATTAAAAACGCAGTACTTTCTAAGTGTAAATGGCAACACACCAAAAAAGGGTTAGAGCTAATCAATATTGAACTAGATTCCACCAAATAACAAAATTATGACTAGACACTAAGTAATTAATGAATTAAGAAGCATAACGTGGAACAACTGATAAAAACTGTAAAATATTAGAAGTAAAAGCCAATGTATTTGTGTTGTCTCCTCTAAGACTGCTCCGGTGCATAAAAATAAACTCAGAAAAGACAAGTATCTCCTCTGCAAGAATAATACCTATGATCCTAAATATAAAACATATACTGCTAAGATCAAAGGGAGACGACAGAAGACTTTATAATTTCTCCAAAGGACAATCTGTTATTTATTCAACATAAAAAAGCAAGCCACCACAATTTAAAAGAAATAAAACAAAATCTCAACAAAGTGGCTCATCTATGTATTAGTCCACTCCAGGAAGAAACACCATTAACTGTAAATATACTTATTGAGGTAGTCTGAGTGAGAATGCCCACCCCCACCCCCAGGCTATTTATTATGTTTGAATTCTTAGTTCCCAGCTAGTAGAAGTATTTGGCAAGGATTAAGAGGTGTGGCCTGGAGGAGGTGTGAGACTTCCTCCACTTCCAGTATACCATCTTTCTCTCTGCCTCATGTATGTGGATCAAGACATAAGTTCTCAGCTGTTTCCGCCTCCAAGCCGTTGTTTGTTCTGCCATCATAGACTCTAACTGCTGAAACCAAACAGCCCAATTAAACAATTCAATTTTTTTTTCAGAAGTTGTCTTGGTCATGGTGTTTTGTTCTAGCAACAGAAAAGTAACTAAGACATTTGCATTACATCTAGGCACTCAATTAGGTGCTAAGAATTGAAGAAGAGAAAAATGTTCAAACAAAATAGATCCAAAGTGGTATCTGGGGACAAGTACCTTTTTTTGGAGCTCCCGTATAGACTGCTGCACAGGCTGCAAAGCTTGCTGGGCTTCAGCAACTTCTGTATTGCACCTAGTCATATAATGTTCCCGAAGCTGCTTGGCCTACGTTGAAATAGAAAGTGAATATAAACATTCGCTTTAGGGCTTGAATATAAAGTAGTATGATATTTCAGTAACAGTGTAGTCACTCCATACATTTAAAGTTCCTTGATTTAAACATAAAATTCCATATTATAAAAAATAAAATATAGAATAATTCTAGAAATTCCTAAGATAAACAATGAAAAGAACAAAATTGATGCTGAAGTCACAAAATTTGAAAATAATTATAGATTTATTCCTTATAGAATAAAAAAGGCATTAATATTTCACAAGAAAAGCAAGAGACACTTTAAAGAATTACTTATCTGATGTATCTGAACCTGTTCCTGCACAATTTTTTATTTAGAAGTCCTAGCCTCAGTGACTGACTTGGAGATAGGCCTGTAAGATAACTAAGGCCGTAGGGGTAATACCTTAGTGGAGTACTTATGAGATAAATAGTGGGGATGTACAAGCATGAAGGAAAGGCCACATAAGAAGACACCAGCTCTGCAAGAGAGGAGCAGCAGGAAAAATTAAACCCATAGGTTTGAGAAATACACCTTGACCCTGGACTTCAACTTCTACAACTGTAAGAAATAAACCTTCTTTAAGCCTCCCATATTTAATATTATATTATAATATTTAAGAATATTATAGTATTCTTATAATATTCCTAGTGGACTAACACTACCAGGAATAAAAATATCCTTACTTACCCTTCTACCTTTTTAAATAGTGAACAAATAATCACAAAAAATATGGTATATGGGTCTAGGGAGATAGCTAAGTGATTATTGTATATGCCTCACAAGCAAGAAGTACATGAGTTCAGATCTCCACAACCCACATATATGCCAGGTGGGCATGACAGCTTGCCTTTAATTCCAGGATCCCCTGAGCAAGCTGGCTAATAATGACAGATTTATCAGTGAGCTCTGGGTTTGAGTGAAAAACTCGGCCTCAAAGAATAAGATAGAAGAACTTTTAAGGATGATTCCTGACATCAAGCTTGGACCTCCATATTCATGCACACACATGTACACCACCCACATATAGAACTGAGAAAAAAAAAGGTAATAAAACATACACACAAAGGAAAATGTGCTACTATTTGTAACAATACCAGATAAACACAGAGGATATACTAAATAAAACAACTGAGGCATTGAAAGGTAAATGCTGCATTTAGATATAGGATTTAAAAACTAAATCTCACACAAATAGAGAGAATGGTGGTTGCTAGAGACTGCAGAGATGGAGGATACTGGTCAAAGGTTTATATAACAATTACTATATCTACATTATGCTACTGAGAGAAGATTTTAAATATTTTCTTAAAAAATTAAGGACATGAGGTAACAGGGATAGGTTATTAATGGTGAGTTAGCCACTCCACAGTCTGTGTATACATCAAATCATCAATTTGTATATTATATTATATATTTGTGTATTATAAATCTATGCAGTCAATAAAAATTACTCAATTAACAAATACAAAGGACTAAATGTACTTATAAAATCCCATTTTCTATCTTGCTGATTCCAATAAAAATTCTATTTTGGAGTTCATTACATTTCAACCATATCTACTCTTTTAATTTTTGTTACCTTTGATCTTAAAAAAGGCAAAAAATCCTGGGGAGAATTAGTATAGCAAGCTATTAGGAATTTCTAGTGAAACAGTTACATTATCATTCATTTCAATAAGAGAAACCTCTTAGAATGCCATTGAAATCTTGTATTCATTTACTGTCTTAAATAAAACATAGAAAGGAAAGAATTTTACTTTTCTCTTTTCTAAACTACACCCTTTATAATCCTACCATGAGATCAAAATCTTCTTTTGTTAATCATTTATGTAGTATCTACAACCCATGTAACATATATGCAAGTAGATCACCAGACAAACAAAATAATATAAAGTCCAACTTTCTCTGGCACTCCAAGTCACCACAGCAAAGTTTGGAACATCAAAATAACAGGAAAACATGGCTGGCTGATTTACGTAAATGTAAATAGAAATAGCTACTAGTATAAAGTTTGAAAAAATAAGCTTTTACAAACAGAATGAAAAGAATGACAATCACCTCTTCTTCAAGTCTGCCATCTCTCAAGGTAGGAGGTATCCCTGGATGTTTGGCTACCAACAGCTCCATTAAGTTATGTGTGGCATGAAGTCTCTGAGAACACGCAAAAGATGAAGCTATGATACAATGCCATGGACACCACAGAATCTACTGTATGACACACAGAGCATGAATTTGAAGTTTATACTGCCAAATACTTTTCCTCTGAAAATATGCAGTACCATTTTTTTTCCAGGGGAAAGTGAACAGCAAATGTCTTCAATCATAATGACATGAGTTTTCTTCAATTAAAAACACACATTTTTCTGCAGTAAGGCTATGTACTTAGCAGGCTACAGAGTATATAGGAATATTTTTCCTATTGTAGAAATATAATAATCTATACAGGGAACTGCGGAAAATTCAAGGATGCACAGTAATGCAAAAATTATGATTTTCTAACCTGATTCCCTTTCTAGAAAATGAGTCTGAAGGAGTCTACCAAGATTAGAAAAAAAAAACACAGCTAATAAAAACAGTTGTTATCTGAACACACTGAGCTTAAAGAATGAAAAGGGACAAAGTTGGAGTTGAGATGAGAGAAAGGACAAAATTCTGTATTTCTATTATGCATAATCTCCTTCCCATCTCAATACTGAGTCAGCTATTGACTAAAGGTTAGAGGCAATGAGCAGGACTGAAATGAAATTACAATAGTTTAATTCTTAACATCACATTTTACCTGAGAGGATAACCAGGACCAGAGGATTATTAGGAGAAACTTTTAGTGAAATACATGATTTAGTACCTGTGTTTTGAGACTTTCAGGATTCATTCTATCTGGGCAGAGATTACTAGCTAGAATAAAAGTCTCTGTGAAGTCTACAGTACCTCCAATGTCTGAGGTCTTTTCAACATGGCTTCTTAAATCATACACTGAGAATAATAACATATTTAATCGCAAAAATGTACAAATGGTACTACAGACATGTGTTTCATCTTCTCTGTGTGTACATGTTTAAGGTCCCATGAGGCACACATGTGTTTATGGTCCATGTCCTGCCTTGTTATTTAGTTGATCTTTGTTGACCTCTGCCCTTCTTATACTCTTTTTCAAATGTTCACTGTATCACATGAATATACAAATTCTATAGTCTGACAAACTAGGTATCAAGCCAAGGCCTGCAAAGATTAACAAATGTTACTGGCAAAGAGCAGTTACTGCTATAATTCAAACATACAAATCCTCCTAAAAAGATCTCTAAAAGTCTAGCTTAGCAGATCAAAAGTGTCACATTTATTTTAGTTAGTTTCATTATCTTAGTTTAGCTCATTTTCTTTTGTTTTTCTGAAAACTAAACAAACACATTGATATCATATGGTGAATTATAAAATTAGCCTACTCTCTGAATGACAAATAACTGAAACTATCTTCCTGTGTAGGCTATAAGCCTACATAGAGAGAACAATGGTGATTTTCAACTTTATTATATGTACAAATCATTCAAGGTAATATTAAAAAGGAATTCCAGCTTTATCTCTAGTAATTATGACTCAGTTCATTGTTACCCTTTATTTAACATTAACATTTTGAAAAATCATTGTTTAAAACAATTTCAATATATACCTGAAACCTTTTCAGGCTGCACTTACTTGTAGTGAGTCAGTTTTGAGTTTTCCTTTGTGTTCCTCAGATGAGCGTAGTACTTCTCTGTATAGCTCTGCCGCCAAGGCATACTCACCTGTGAAATTAAAATGCATTGAAAGGACACAAATCACATCACTCTCACTGTTACCCACTTACCTTTAATCTAAAAGGCTGTAACACAAAAATAACAATTCTAACTCTTATTATGGCTATCATTGTTGATTCTGTAGTGCTGGGGATGAACTAAGGGTTTTGCACATGCAGGACAATGACCCTACCACCATGCTAACACTCCCAACCCTGTCACTTACTATTTTTGTTGATTGAATAATCTGACTTTGTATCAGGATTATTGCAGTTTTTAAAAGATGATTGCGGTTCCTTTATTTCACAGGATACTGAATTGTTTTAAATAATAGAGATATATTTGGAATAAAGTATTCTTATAATGCCTTAAAATTATATTGAAAAGATGAATTAATTAAACTTAGAAAAATAATATTCCTGTTATTAGAAAAAAAGGTTGCAAACTAGCATTCATTACAGCTTAAAATAAAAAACAAATTTGGGACATTGGTAGTGAAAAACAAGTATTCATGATACTCTGATCAATCTACACCTAATTTTCAGAAAAATAATAAACTTTTATTGATATATGTACTTGTTCCTGGTTAAGGAATAAAAAATTTTCAATTAAAAACATATAAGCTGAAAAAGAACAACAGCAATAAACAGGCTACACTGGATGGGGGGAAAGACTAGGAGGCTTAATCCCACACAAAGAACAGGCAACTGAGCAGTGATTAGAGTGGAGAAATACTCTTCCCTAGAGAAGAGCTGAGCAATTGCTTATCCAATACCAAATAGTCAGCCCTCAGAACATATATGCAACCCAAGTAGGTTATATTTAAGTATATATTTGTATAAACATATACATATATGCATGTAACAATAAAAAAGAGGCCATGATTTTCAAAGTGAGCAAGGAGGAATGGTGAAATTATGTTATAATATCAAAACTGATAAAAATAATTTTTAAAAACAACACTTCAAAATTCAAGAGCTGTCTGTAATGATAGCACTACAAGGGACAAGGACCGGGCCTTTGAGGCCAGCCTATACAACACAGTGAGTTACAGGCCAGTTAGACTAAATCCCTGTCTCAAGAAAAGGAGGAGAAAACATACGCGGAAACCAAGCACAAACTTTAGCAGTCCTTGCACTTCTGGCTACACACACTGCAGTTAGTTCATGCTCATGGCACACTCACAGGAAGCATTCAAAAAACATCTACTAGAGCACAGAATTAAACAATAGACAATGGGTCAAACCTGACCTTCTGCATTTTATATAATTTCTCAGTTTAGAACTGCTTTTACATTTTTATTTTTTGTGATGCGGGATTAAAGTCAGGCTCTGTATTTCAGGCAAGTGAACAAACTGCCACTGAGATACATATCAATATTAATTTTAGATTTTAAGACATCTTAAACATTTTTAAACTTCAAAAGATGTTTTATGACATGAAAACTTTAACACCATTAATAATGTTTTATTGGCCTTCAGCTCTGTTCACTCCTGTGCTGTCCATAGCTGCTTGTGCATTACAAAAGCAGGACTGAGTGGATGCTGAAGCACCCCATGGCTCACAAAGCCTACGAAGTCCTTTCTGGCTTATTACAGAGAAGGGTAAAAATGCTGATGGAAAGGAGAGAAGAGTCATGTTTAGTAGGCTTAAGTAATAGCATCTACTTTTATTTGCTGTCTGAGGAAAATCTCAAAACTAGTAGGTTACAAATTAAACTTAATATTGCATATCAAAAGAAGTTATGAAACATAAAAAAATGCATAGATCTGTTGCTGTTTCTTTGCCAAGAGATATATTATTCTTTCCTGAAAATAAAAACAATTTTACAGCAATTTTATTAATATTTAGGTTTACCATTATAACCAAAATCAATTTTTCACATGGACATGTACACATCCCTAAGTTTGGGACAGCTCTCTCTCTTCTTTCCCCCATCTTTCTAAGCTCATATATATGAACATTATGTATGCATTTCACACATGCTGAACATATTTACATTTACAAAATAGAAAGCATTCTAAAATACATCTATTCACAACACTAGGGACTCAGCTAATTTCTACTCAGCTTAATAACCAAGAAATTATTTTCTTAAAAATAGCCACCTAATATAATAATTATTTTATTCAATTATCTTCATGCAGTATTTTTGTATTGTTTTATTTTTTTGAAAAGGGACCTCCCTATTTAGCCTCAATTAACCTTGAATTTCCATTTTTTTCTGCTTCAGCCTTCGTAGTACTGAGACTGAAACACCATTCAATAGACATATGGACACAATTAGTACCTATACTACCATTTGTAAAAAACAATCATTTAATAAATTGTCATTTAAAAGAAGCATCGTGGCTTAGAACATAATCTAAGCAGTTGATCAGGAATGCTTTATTATAGCCCCTGGTTCATGTTTACAGAAATAAACTGTCTGAGGAAAACACAAATTATTTATGTTCAACAAGTTTAAGCCACCGCCAAACTTGGAAATACACATTCTCGGCCACTTGATGGCAGTAACATTTCCAAGTTACTAAACTGGATTTGATAATTCCAAGCTCATTTCTTTGAAATAGTATATATAGAAAGCATGTTGTTTAAACTCATAATACCATGAGTTTAATACCATAGTCACCGAGGATCTGAAATTATTCATTATATATCACTCATTTCCATATTATAAGCAAGTATTTCTATAATTTTAAAATGTAGATTTCTTTGAAAAGCTCAATCTTTTTTGACTGATTTTTATATAACCAGAGTGTAAACAGCATTAGCAACTGTAACCTACTTATAGACAAGGAACTAGAGGAGACAATAAAAACCACATGCAAAGAGTACCATGCAGCTTGTCTGGTGACAGTGTGAGACTGCTGTGCAGGAGTCTATATACATTCACCCTACAAAAGCTTAAGATGACAAGTTGTTCTACTTCAATCCTGACATCAGGGCAGGGAAAGAAAACAATCAGAGAGGGAGACAAGATAAAAGGCAAGAGAGGAAAATACACTCATTGTCTATCCAAGCTTGTTAGAACAACATAAAATAAGAGAAAGCCAGGTAGGGTGGTTCATGTCTGTAACCTCACACTAGAACACAAAATGTAAACCAGGCTGGCCTGAAATCTGTGGCAGATATGCTGCCACTAAATCCCAAGTGTGGGGATAACAGACTTGTGCACCAAGACATTAGCATGGTCTTAAAAAAGCAAATGAGTTCATATGAATAAGTTTCATTAAGCAAAATGAGATAATCCCCCAATCACCAAGCAATCATGCAAGTAAAACAGTGTATAGGCATAAAACTCTCATGTATAACAAAATACATATAGAAAAAGATCATTTCTAGCTGTAACCCCAACTTGCCTCAGGAGGCTGAGAAAAGAGGAATACAAGTTTGAGTTAAGCCAAGGCCAAGCCAAGTTCAAAGCCTGCTTGGATTATAGTGAGAGATCTACCTTAGGGGTTAGAGGACACCATTTCTCAGACAGGATGCTAGATTTTAATGATCCCAAAGTATTTTTAAATATTACATTTATTATTCACACATTTTCAAGGATGCTCATATTTTTCACTTGTAGTGGTCATGTAATCTACCAACTCTAATCACAATTACTCTAGTCAATGAATCTGGCAAGCTGTTATTAGATATAATACACATTCTCCTAACTTTTGTTTAATTCTCTCCAAGCTGGTATAAAATAAAGTCAAGCTGGTAGAAAATAAAGTACAACTATAAAATTCTTTACTGGAGTTGCTTATCTATTTAGTCTTTTCTTTATAGGACATGCTTATCAAAATGATTAAAAATCAAGGAAATGTAAATTTGTAAATACTATTGTTGAAAGAGCCTGTCACCGTCCTAAAACAAAGCTTTTCTCAAAGTTGTAGGTGATGTATCTGGAAAATTTATCAGACACAACTCATGATTTTGTCCTGTTATTAATTATTGTTAATAAAATCTACATTGTGAACAAGGTAAAATCACTACAAACCCGAGATCACTCCATATTATAATCCATAATATGAGGAAGATCTGGTTCTCAAGTTTTCAGTGTTTCTCTGCTTCATACTAAGAACGACTGCCTTCTGGAGGAAGCAAAGCACAGGCTACTCAGTACTGTGATGTAAAGGACTAACATATATGTTCTGAGTGTCAGAGGCTAGCTCAGTTATGAGTATAGAGAAGCCAAACATCTTTCTGCCCTGTATGACCTACTTTTATCCAACTTGTGAGGATCACTCTAGTTCTACCAAGCCATTTTGGAAAGGAAGAAACACTTTCTAGTATGGTTCTGCCATGCCAAAGAACAATGCAGGCTAATTAGAGGCTTATCTTGTACTCTACAGGAAGTATGTATTTCTCTAAACAAATCATTTTTTGTTGGTATACGTGTGTGCAGGTACATGTTTGCAAATGAGTACTGCAGGCAAAGGAAAATCTAGAGTCACTCAAGTACTCAAGTACTGTCTATTTTATTTTTGGAGACAGGGTCTCTTCACTGGCCTGATTTTCTCCAGTAGCTATGCTGGATGGACTGTCCCCGTCTTTTTAGTGCTGGATTACAAGAGTGCATGCACCAACAAACCATACTGGCTCTTTTAAACATGTTTTAAAGGACCAAACTCAGATTTTCATGCTTGAAAGGCAAGGAGCTTTACTGACTGAGCGACCACTCCAGCACCCTTTAAATGTTTAAGTTGTTTGTAAATGAGAACAATTGTAAAACCCCTCATGACCATGCACCAAAGTAGACTACTAGTATATTAGTAACTGTCATGGTACTTGATGGTATAGACGAGGGTTACATGGTGTTGGGATGCACTGTGTAAAGACATGTCTTTGTACTGGCAGAGAGCTGAGGACCATCACAGGTCTCATATTTTGTAATATGACAATCTAGAATTGTATCTGATTGGCTTTAATAAAGAGCTGATCACTAATGGCCGGGGAGAAGAGGAACACAGATCTTAAGAGGGTTTCTGTAGAAGACTGAGACCCAGGAGACTCTGAAAGTGGAGAAAGTCTCATTATATCATGTGGAGGGCTGAAGGAAAAGTTATTACCACAAGATGACTCCCTACTTCTAGCACTACGAAGCATACTTCCACTCATCAGCAGGGGATATATACCAAGACACATCCAGTGAATGCTTGATAGTGTATAATGCTGAGCCTTATGTATAGTTTCTTCTCATGCACATAATCCTGTTTAATTTCTAAATTAACATAAAAGATAATGTAAAAGAACAACAATAAATACATTTTTAAATCTTTTGTGCTTCAAATTTCCCTTAATTACTGATGTGCAGGACCTCACATATCTTAATAATTTTGTTCTTAATAACTTCTAAATATTTCTTAGCTTCTCTTTTGAATTATCCTTTACACTAAATGTTACTCCCTCAAATACATTAAGTATTTTTAGTTGTTTTTACTGGTATCAACTTTTTTAGGGTAGGAGGTGGTGTACACCACAATGCACATATATATACAGAGGATACCTAGTGGGTTTTCTTTGTCCAAAATGTGGGTACCACGTATTGAATGCAAGTGATTAGGCCTGACAGCATGCACCTTTACCCACTGAGCCACCTCACCAGCCCTTGACAGCTGACTAAATTCCACTATGGTAATAAAACATGTATTGGAAGACTTGACTCCTTCTATTTATTCACTTGTTTTATACCTTAGATGTACATTTGAAAAGAGCACAGCACACACTCCTCTGTGGCTGGGCAACACCCAGTAAGCACTGGCCAGATCACTTTTGGTCAAGTCTTTGTTTCACTAGTTAAGTGTTGACAGTGTTATCTGCTTATATTGCAGTTAGGAGGTAGATACTGACTACTGACACCTGCTACTACAATTACAGATTTGCCTATTGTCATAACAGTTCTATCAGTTTTTGTTATGATTATTTGGTAACCATGTATATGTATGATTTGAGATTTTACTTTGCAACATCTGTTCTAAATCATTCCCGGCAGACTTTGAAAAAATGAATGTACAATATCATCTTTTAAAAATCAATGAACAATACTTCCAGGAATGTGTTAAAATTTAATCATTTTTCTATCTCTATATATTCTGGTTGTTTTTAATCTTTTATTATAAAAGACTAAGATTAAGTATCTTTTTTTTTTTTTTCAATGCAGTTTATTCAGGAACCTTGAACAATCATCTGACCCTGGGGAAAGCCAGCCCACAGCTTAAATAGCCTCTGGGTAGCCAACCCAGGCGTGCCACGTGGGCAATGCAGATAGGTCCACATACATGGAAGCAAGCCAGATCCTCAGCCTTAGCCAAATGTGGAATTGTTCGTGACAGAGAGCACTCACCATCGGGAAGGTGGAAGGCGGAAACCAGCTCCATCTTTAAGGCACAGCATTCCGCAGCTCTCTACAGTTCCCCCTTTTTGTTTTAGACGCATCAGGCAAGAGTAGAGGTCTGATCTCTGATATTAGAAATAAATTGGGACTTTGTACCGATGTTCATTTAGGTGTCATCCACCCAAAGAGCATCAGACCCGTCTGATACCTTTTTCTCAGAGGCGGGACCTGGGGCATCAACCCGCATGCAATCAGACATGCTCTTCTCTGGGTCCAAAGCGGCTGACCCTGAGTGCAGTGCTTAGCCTCGCATCCTGAGCGTAACATTTTAGCTTTTTATGGTATCCAACCATGCTTGGGGCGAGCAGACTGCTCAGACCCTGAATAATCATTTAGCCAATGTAGCTCATGCCTTAGTTGTACATAAAGGAATTAATGCTCAACTAAAAGGAAGCTTGATGGTGTTCAATCAGAGGATTGACCTCGTGCAGGAGCAAATTGATACCCTATGGCAAATCGCTCAACTTGGCTGTCAATGAAAATATGCTGGACTTTGAGCCACTAGCATATAACATGAGAATTTTTCCTGTGCTGCAAATCTGTCTAAACAATTGTCTAGCTATATTTTAGGTAATTGGACTGGAGAATTCGATACTACGATGGAGCAGCTGAGAGTGGCCATTGTCACGGGAAATTCTACCAGAGTGGACGCAGGACTAGCCACAGGATTATCATCAGGGATTGCTGCAGCCATGAATCATCTGAAGGAATGGGCGGGCATGGGAGCGTTAGCAGGCCTTCTGGTGTTGGTCTCCTTTGTTTGCCTGTGGTATATATGCAAGATTAGAGTCTCACAACAGTGTGATGCAGCCATGATCATTCAGGCCTTTACAGCCATTGAAGCAAGATTAAGTATCTTATGGGATAAACTTTGTTCATATTATAATTTCCTAAAAATTTCTAATTTCCAAAACTTTCAGAAGTGAAAATGTTTGCTGAAGGTACGTGTATACTGACTGTTCTTGACATGTTCTGCATAAGTGCTCTCTATATAATGGAACCCACTTAACTCACATCAAAAGTATGCAAGCATCTCTCTGTGATAAACCTGATCTTACTAAAAGGATCAGACACGCTAAAGCAATCACCTTCTACCTTTAATGATATGAATGCCTGCTAAGCCGTTGAGGGCACAAACTAGTTGCCGGTGGGCCTCTTCACATTCTGTTGCACATTTCTTCTGCAAAGATGTCAGCAGCTCTTCCATTGTCATGGTGCTAAAAGAAAAGATATCTTTCAAAACCAGAATAAAACCTCCAAGTATTATCTCAGCAGGAAGGTCACAGTGTGCTGGATGAACAGTGTAGGACTATTTAGTGTTTGCACAACACCTTTAGCAGTTTTCATCTCCATTTTCAAAAATTTATTTATGAATATACGTGTGTGCTGTCTGAGTAAGATAAATGTGTATGTATATGCACATGCACACTTACTGAGGACAGAAAAGGGGCTGCTGTGAGCCACCTGGCATGCATAATGGGAACCGCACTCAGTCCTTTGGAAGAACAGCAAAAGCTTTGAAGTGCTGAACCATCTCCATTCCCTTCACTTTCAGTTTTACAGTTATGGTTTCTAGTTAATTGTTTCTAATCCAGCAAGTACTTTCCTACCTGATCTGCCCTCTTTATGTTTCGTACTTTATTCAAGTTAGAAAGGAGCTAAAAAAAAGTACAAAGTACAAAGCTCCATAAGTACAAAGTACAATATAATCCATTTGAAAGTGTACAGGGATCACAATGTAAGACTGGGTCAGAATGAACCCAATTACTTCAAATTAATTAACTTCATGCTTTACTATAATTTATAGTTTTTAAAATACAAGATAATACTGAAAGATGCTCCAACAGTCGAGTCAAATGTTATTTCCACTAGAGGGATGTCTAAACTACCGTTTAAATAAAAAGTGTTTCCATAGCAATCTGTAATTCTTAAAACTTTTAGTATATTCAGCTTATATTGTAGACTTTCTCATCTTTGCTATTTCTAGCTGTCTATAATCTACTCAAAGGTAAGCCCCAAATATAATCATCTTTACAGCTCTTTGACAGCTAAGAGAGCTTCTTATAATACCAGGTACTAAAAAGAGGCCTCTTTTTGAGGTGCAACACAATCTACAAAAAGAACTGTGGAATAGGATACATCAAAGAACATAGCTATCACAATTATAAAGAAAATATCTAGTGGTAATCCAGCTGCTCCTTCATCTGGGAAGCTATAAGTATATTAAGCAAAAAAAAAAAAAAAAAAAAAAAAAAAAATTGCCAAGTGTGGTGGTGCACACTTATATTCCTGGTATTTAGGAGGCAGAGATCAACCTGGTCTACAGAACAAATTCCAGGACAGCCAGGGCTACAAAGAGAAACCCTGTCTTGAAAAGCAAAAAGAACAAAAGTACAGGAAAAAACCCTCTCCAAAACAAAAATTCAACCACAAAAACCTGTTATAAAGTTAAATTTTAAGAGATTAAAACAATTTTGCTATGACTCTTCCACAAATGAGGCTCCATAAAAAAACATGAAACATAAATAAATAAATAAACAGACAAATAAACAAATAAATAAGACCTATCCAGAAGTCCATAAATAAACCTGAGAGTCAAAAATGTGCTTAAATACACCTACTATTATAGCAGAAACCCCAAGGGAGAAAAAAGTGGATGGTAAACCTCTTCTGGAGTGGCAAGAACTCCCCACGAACAGCCTGTGGGTGGCAGCATGCCTGCCTGAGCCTCAGCAGTGGGTACAGGATGGAGGAGACAGTCCTTCTGTCCAAGCTGCTTAGCTTCAGGGCCCAGTCAGAGATCTTCCTGAGCTTTACCACAGCATCCTGGCAGCACACCTCATGCTGGCGGTGATAGAAATGTCTCTCCACAGGGGAAAAATGGAGCCAGTGCATTTCTTCAGTCTGAGGTGGAATCTGGATCTGTAATGGGAAATTGCAAACAGCAGTTTAACCTGAAACTTTAGCTTTCATCCCAGCTTTTTTCCTTTTAATATTCTTACTCAGTAAAGTTTGGCATACTGACTTGGTCAATGACATCTTTCTTTGCAGATCTCCACAGTATCTTGGCAATAAAACTGAATAAGTGCTGAGGATTCTTCTTGCAATATGGATGATAGAGAAGTCGAATCCACCAGTGTTTGACACAGAAAGGTTCAATCCCAAGAAAGACCACCAGTCCAAAAAGATCTGCAAAGAAAAGCCATAGGACACCAGGGATAACTGCTTCTGGATTTTTCCTCATTGTGCTTCTGTATAAGTTCACTCAGAGATCCACAAAGCACATACAGAATTCGCCATCAAGTAGAATGCATCTGGTAGACTCTTGAATCTGAACATTTTAACCCAGATCAATTTACATTTCTGAGAGTTTACTGAGCTCCTCTCATTACTCAGTTATTTAGGATGTAAAAAGAAACAAACTTTCCCTTAAAAGCCCAATACCTTCAACTTCTTCAGTAGATTTTCTTAATTAAGACACATGCATTAAAGTAAGACTTATCAAAATAGAAAAGCATGAAAAAAACAAAAAAGTAGGAGCTAATCTCAAGTGATACAGAGAATGTGCTCTGACCCAACAACCTTTCATCTCCTAATTTCATTACTAGGGAACTAGCCTAAGACAATAATGAAATACACAGAAAACTTACTTAACAAAATCACTACTCTTAACATTGTGCCATTTTTACATGCCTGTGTGTAATTGTCTTTATGCTTCTATGTATCATTTGTTTAAAAAATATATATGATCTTCTCAAAAGGAGCAAGAATTATTTTAAAAATCCTATTATTCCAAGCCAGGGAAAGTTCCAACATGGAGTGGGAGGTGGGGAACATAATCCCACTCCAAGCCCTGGAGCTATTGGCTTTTGTTAGCTTCTGGGATAGTGTTTCCTTTAATAGTGCAGCCCTTGGTAAGTCAACCAATCTCTAGTGGAATACCACATATTTGGGAGCATAAATTGGTCTTGAAGGAATTTAAAAAAAAATAAGAAGAAGAAGAAGAAGAAGAAGAAGAAGAGGAAGAGGAAAAAGAAGAAGAAGAAGAAGAAGAAGAAGAAGAAGAAGAAGAAGAAGAAGAAGAAGAAGAAGAAGAAGAAGAAGAAGAAGAAGAAGGAGAAGAAAGAAAAGACAGGACACAAACTTGAGTGGGTGAGAGACTAGGGAATAATGGGGGAGGCAGGTGAGTATGACCAAAACACATTGTATGACTCTAAAGGAATGAAAAAAGAAAAACCACAACATCATTTGAAAACAGCCAACAAACATTTTAGGTTGAAGTTACTTATTTTTTTAGACAGGCCCTTGTTGTAACTGAATTAAGTGACTCTGATAGCACAAGGGAGTTGGTAACATATCCTTAATGCAGGAATCACAGATTTATAGTTCAGGTCACATCAGTCCAACTATTTATGTTCTACTTACTGAGGTCTTAAAATACTCTAATTATATCTGCTGCAGACAAAGTAACAACTTTATTACCCAAAGATGCTTTTCTTCTAGTACAGATTATAGTGAAATGAGTTAGAAATTTACAAACACACTACACTTTGTGAAATCTCCTTATCCACTTTCTCTATTTCTCTAGACAGCCCTAGTCCAGATCCATAATGCTAGCACTGCCTGCCTCCATCAACTGCTGCAGTCAAACAGCTGATATCCTAGTATATACTCTGCTCTCTCCCAACCATTTTCTATGTTACAGTGACAGTGATCTTTTGAAATACAAAGTTATCCACAAGATGAGCTTAAATTGGTTTCTAAATCCTTCTAATAGCTCCCACTTTTTCAAAATTTTCCCAAATTTTTCCAAATTTTCAAAATTCAGAATCAATTTAAAAAAAAAAAATAAGAGAAGTCTGGGGCAAGATGGCGGCGCCAGGACAACACTCATTCTGACCTGCAGCACAGCAGGATCAGCACAGTGACAAGCAGTCAGAACTTGCGGCCCTAAAACACAAGTGATTGTGTTTCCCAGGTGAGAGGATACCCCAAGGTGGGGGATTCAATCAGCCTCAACTCACCCAGCTAAACCACAGAACAGATCCTGGTTCCACCAGGCACTTGGTCAACAGCCCAGAGCCACACACCAGCATGCTCTGATCACTGTCCAAGACTGAACTTTGGGCCCCACAAAATCAGAGACTGGGATTTCTAGTCAAGAGATAACCCCACAATGTAGGAAACGATTGGGGCCGACCTTAGGTCACCCAGACATTCCCTGGAAAAGACACGGGGTTCCGTGGGCACCCAGAAAACAGCCCAGAGCCAGAGCCTGGAACCCACACACTGGCACAGAGTCCTCGTGCGCCTGACTCGCTGCCTCAGATAGAACTGTGGGTTCTAGGGCACCAGAGACTGCGTTTCTCTGTCGGGTGCAAACCCACAAGGAGGGGAACGGCTGGTCTGATCTCAGAGCACTCAGCCGATACCACCACCCTAAAAAGGTCTCCGGGAAAAATTACCCAGTTTAGGCAGACGCCCAGGCACCCAACTGCCAGAAAGACAGAAAGGCAGAGTCACAGAAATCTGTGCCTGCATGTTCTACTCACTAGCACAGACAGAACAGCTGTCCCCAAAGTAAAGACTGAGTGACCCTGTCAGGAGGAAACCCCACAGCAGAGGGATCATCAGGTCCAACGCTCAGGACATTCAGCTCCAGAAGACTTTCTGGATTCACGCAGACTCTAGGCTCTAGCCTTCTACTGTAGGCATGAGACCATGCTATCCACCATTATTGAGTACCGCTAGAGCACTGGGGTGCATAGCTGCATCCTCAGACCTACAAAAGCCAGAGCGCCATTACAGCAGCCCTCAGATACTACTCCATGGTTAAACCAGTTATCCCTAACTAAACTGACAAAACTGTGGGAATCCCTGATTCTTCAAGAGGGCCGCACCCAACAATTACACCTTAAGAACAATAGCTGCTGCTCACTAAATTCAGAGCAAGAAACCCAGCAGCAGGGCAGCCATCACCAGGACCTCTCCTGATGAGAGGAGAGCCTTTCTGAATATGACAGTTACCACACAGGTCCATACGCCTGTAGTGATCTGTGACAATTCCTGAGAAGCACCACCATTCAGTTGACATGCCCAAAAAGCAGAGGAGAACTTCAGAACCCACCAAGTGGATTCTCCCCACCCCAGGACCCAGCAGGCACCAGAAATTAACAGACAACACCCAAGAAAGAGAGATGAGTAGAGGCCAGCGAAAAAGCACAACCAACAAAAGGCAAAGCGATATAGCATCCCCAGAACCATCCAGGGGCAAGTAGCCCTGGACACCCTAACATAAGTGAAATTCAAGAAGATGACCTTACATCTATGCTTATGAAGAGGTAAATGGAGGAAGCAAATAAAATGCGTAAAGAATTAGGGGAAGATAATAATAAAACAGATTATGGCCATCTGTAAAGAAATACAGGAAGAGGCAGCCAAACAGTTTGTGACATTCAGAGAGGAAATAATTAAATCACTGAAAGAAATAAAAGCAACAAAGGAATGTTCAGAGAAACAGCTAAAGGAATTGAGGGAAAAAAAGGAAAATACAGTCAGACAGGTGAAGGAAATCAACAAAACGGTTCAAGATCTGAAGATAGAACTGGAAAAATTAAAGAAAACACAAATGAAGGAAATCATGGAGAGGGAGAACCTAGGAAAGAAAACAGGAACTACAGAGGTAAGCCTAACCAATAGACTACAAGAGACGAAAGAAAATCTCAGGTGTGGAATATACAATGGAAGAAATCGATGTATCCATCAAAGAAAATAATAAATCTAAAAATTCCTTACACAAACCATCCAAGAAATCCAAGACAACATAAAAAGACAAAACCTAAGAATAATAGGAATAGAGGAAAAAGAAGATTCTGTCCTCCAAGGCCTAGAAAATATTTTCAAAAAAATCACTGAAGAAAATTTTTCCAACTTAAAGGGGAGGCCTATAAGAATATAAGAGGCCTACAGAACACTTAATAAATTAGACCAGAAAAGAAACTCCTCCCGTCACATAATAATAAAAATAGTAAGTATACAGAACAAAGAAAAAAAAATACTAAAAGCTGCAAGGGAAAAAGGCCAAGTAACATAAAATGGCAAACCCATCAGAATCACACCTGACTTCTCAACAGAAACTATGAAAGCCAGAAGAGCCTGGAAGGATATCATGCAGGCCCTAAGAGAACACAGATGTCAGCCTACACTAATGTACCCAGCAAAACTCTCAGTCTTCATAAACAGAGAAAACAAGATATTCAACAACAAAAACAAATTTCAACAATACCTACACACAAATCCAGCATTACAGAAGATACTAGAAGGAAAAATACAACCCATGAAAACTAACTACTTTCAAGAAAACACAGGAAATAAATAACCTCACTACAGCAAAACAAAAAGTAGTCAAAAACACGAAAACATTACCATAGCCAACATCAACATCAAAGGATTTAACAGCCACTGGTCATTATTTTCCCTCAACATCAATGGACTCAATTCTCCAATAAAAAGACACAGACTAACAGAATGGATGCATAAGCAAGACCCAACAATCTGTTGCATACAAGAAACATACCTAAATCACAAAGAAAGACATTACCTGAGAGTAAAGGGGTGGAAGACAGTTTTCTAAGCAAATGGACCCAAGAAGCAAGCTGGAGTAACTTTCTAATATAAAATAAAATAGACATTCAACCAAAATTAATCAAAAGAGATAGAGAAGGACACTTCATACTCATAAAGGGAAAAAATCCACCAGGAAGATATCACAATCCTGAACTTCTATGCCCCAAATGCAAGTGCACCCACATTTGTAGAAGAATCTTTAATAAAACTTAAACCACACATAGACCCCCACACATTAATAGTGAGAGACTTCAACATCCCGCTCTCAACAAAGGACCAGTCAACAAAACAGAAATTAAACAAAGAAACAATAACTCCGACAGAGGTCATGAATCAAATGGACTTCATGGACATCTACAGAACCTTTCACCCAAACACAAAAGAATTTACCTTCTTCTCAGTACCTCATGGAACCTTCTCCAAAATAGACCATATAGTTGGTCACAAAGCAAGACTCAACAGATACAAGAAGATTGAAATAATCCCTTGTATCCTATCTGATCACCATGGAATAAAGCTGGACCTCAATGACAAATATATCAAAAAGCCTACACACACATGGAAACTGAACAACTTGCTACTAAATGACAGTTAGATCAGGGAAGAAATAAAAAAAGAAATTAAAGACTTCCTAGAATTCAATGAAAATGAAGGCACAACATACCCAAACTCATGGGACACAATGAAAGCAGTGCTAAGAGGAAAGTTCATAGCACTAAGTGCCTTCAAGAAGAAATTCGAAACATCTCATGCAAGCAACGTAATGGCTCACTTAAAATTCCTAGAAAAAAACAAAAAACAAAAACCAGACACACCGAAGAGAAGTAGATGGCTGGAAATAATCAAACTCAGGGCTGAAATCAATCAATTAGAAACAAACAAAACAATTCAAAGAATCAATGAAACCAAGAGCTGGTTCTTTGAGAAAATCAACAAGATTGACAACCAAACTAACTAAAAGGCAGAGAGACACTATCCAAATCAACAAAATCAAAAACGAAAAGGGGGATATAACCACAGACACTGAAAAAATCCAAACAATCATTAGGTCTTACTTTAAAACCCTATATGCCACAAAATTTGAAAATCTAAATGAAATGTACAATTTTCTTGATTGATTCCACATGACAAAGCTGAATCAAGACCAGGTAAATCAATTAAATTGTCCTATAGCCCCTAAGGAAATAGAAGCTGTCATCAAAAGTCTACCATGCAAAAAAAGCCCAGGGCCAGATTGTTTCAGCGCAGAATTCTACCAGACCTTCAAAGAAGATCTAAAACCAATACTCTCCAAACTATTCCACAAAATAGAAACAGAAGGAACACTACCAAACTCATTCTATGAAGCCATAGCCACCTTGGTACCTAGGTCACAAAGACCTAACAAAGAGAATTTCAGCCCAATCTCCCTGATGAACATCGATGCAAAAATACTCAACAAAATACTTGCAAACCAAATCCAAGAACACATCAAAGATATCATCCACTATGACCAAGTAGGCCTCATCCCAGGCATGCAGGGGTGGTTCAATACATGGAAATCCATCAATGTGATCCACCACATAAACAAACTGAAGGAGAAAAACCACATAATCATCTCCTTAGATGCTGAAAAGGCATTTCACAAAATCCAACATCCATTCATGTTCAAAGTCTTGGAGAAATCAGGGATACAAGGCACATATCTAAACATAGTAAAAACAATATATAGCAAGCTTATAGCCAACATCAAACTAAATGGAGAAAAGCTTTAATCAATCCCACTGAAATCAGGGACAAGACAAGGCTGCCCACTCCATATCTCTTCAACATGTTCTCGAAGTCCTTGCTAGAGCAATAAGACAATTGAAGGAGATCAAGGGGATACAAATTGAAAAGGAAAAAGTCAAATTATCCCTATTTGCAGATGATATGATAGTATACCTGAGTGACCCCAAAAATTCTACCAGGGAACTCCTACAGCTGACTAACACATTCAGCAAAGTGGCTGGATACAAAATTAATTCAAAAAAATCAGTATCCCTCCTGCATACAAAAGACAAAAGGGCCGAGAAAGAAATTAGGGAAACAACACCCTTCACAAAAGCCAAAAATGACATAAAGTACCTTGGTGTGAACCTATCCAAACAAGGCAAAGACTTGTATGAAAAAAATTTCCAGTCTCTAAAGAAAGAATTAGTAGAAGATATTAGAAGATTGAAATATCTCCCATGCTCATGGCTTGGCAGGATTAATATAGTAAAAATGGCCATCTTACCAAAAGCAATCTCCATCAAATTACCAACAATTCCCATCAAATTACCAACACAATTCTTTACACATCTTAAAAGAAAAGTTCTTACCTTCATATGGAACAAAAAGAAACCCAAAATTGCTAAAACAATTCTCTACAGTAAAAGACCTTCAGGAGGTATCTCCATCCCTGATCTCAAGCTGTACTATAGAACAACAATACTAAAAACTCCATGGGCATGGTACTGGCATAGAAAAAGACTGGTGGATCAATGGAATTTAATAGAAGACCCTAACATAAATCCACACAATTATGGACACCTGATTTTTGACAAAGATGCCAAAACCATTTAATGGAAAAAATACAGCATCTTCAACAAAGTGGTTCTGGTTTAACTGGATGTCTACATGCAGAAAAATGCAAATAGATCCATATTCATCAACCTGCACAAAACTACAGTACAAGTGGATCAAAGACCTCAATATAAAACCAGACACACTAAACCGCTTAGAAGAAAAAGTGGGGAAGAGCCTTGAACTCGTTGGCATAGGAAACAACTTCCTGAATAGAACACCAACAGCACAGGCTCTAAGAGCAACAATCAATAAATGGGTAATCATGACACTGAAAAGCTTCTGTAGAGCAAAGGACACTGTCGCCCGAACAAAATGACTGCCTATAGATTAGGAAAGGATCTTCACCAACCCTATATCTGACAGAGGACTAATATCCAGTACATATAAAGAACTCAAGAAGTTAAACAGCAACAAACCAAGAAATCCAATTAAAAAAATGGAGTACAGAGCTAAACAGAGAATTCTCGATAGAGGAATATCGAATGGCAGAGAAACACTTAAATGTTCAACATCCTTAGTCATAAGGGAAATGAAAATCAAAACAACCCTAGATTTCACCTTACACCCATCAGAATGACCAAGATGAAAAACTCAAGTGACAACACATGTTGGAGAGGTTGTGGAAGAAGGGGAACCCTCCTCCACTGCTGGTGGGAATGTAAACTTGTACAACCACTCTGGAAAGCAATCTGGAGCTTCCTCAGACAACTAGGAATAGCGCTTCCTCAAGATCCATCTATACCACTCCTAGGCATATATCCAAAAGAATCTCAAGTACATAGTAAGGACATTTGCTCAACCATGTTTGTAACAGCCTTATTTTTAATAGCCAGAAGCTGGAAACAGCCCCGATGACCCTCAGTGGAGGAATGGATACAGAAATTGTGGTAAATCTACACAATGGAATATTACTCAGCAATAAAAAACAAGGAAATCATGAAATTTGCAGGTAAATGGTAGGATCTGGAAAAGATCATCCTGAGTGAGCTATCCCAGAAGCAGAAAGATGCACATGGTATATATACTCATTCATATAGACATATAATATAGGATAAACCTACTAAAATCTGTACATCTAAAGAAACTAATCATAGTGAGGACACTTGCTAAAATGCTCAGTTCCTATCCAGAAAGGCAAAGAAGGATGGACATCAGAAGAAGGAGAAAGGAGGGAGCAAGTCAGGAGCCTGACACAGAAGAACTCTGAAAGACTCTGCCCTGCAGACTATCAATGTACATGCTAAGACTTATGGGCAACCTCTGGGCAGAGTGCAGGGAATCTTAGGAAAGACATGGGAAACAGTAAGATCTGAAGAGGACGGGAGGTCCACAAGGAGAGCAACAGAACCAAAAAATCTGAGCACAGGGGTCTTTCCTGAGACTGATACTCCAACCAAGTAGCATGCATGGAGATAACCTAAGACCCCTGCACAGATGTAAACCATAGCAGCTCAGTATCCAAATCGGTTCCATTTTAATAGGAACAGGGACTGTCTCTGACATGAACTGATTGCCCTGCTCTTTAATTACCTCCCCTGGAGGGGGAAGCAGCATTACCAGGCCACAGAAGAAGACAATGCAGCCACTCCTGATGAGACCTAATTGACTAGGATCAGAAAGAAGGAAAAGAGACCTCCTCTACCAGTGGACTTGGGGAGGGGCATGCATGCAGAGGATGGAGGAAGGGAGGGATTGGGATGGGAGGAGGGAGGGAACCACAGGGGGGATACAAAGTGAATAAAGTATAATTAATAAAGAATTTTAAAAAATACTCTGTTACTATCTAAAAGGTTTTTTTTTTTTTTTTGGCTTTCTGTATCCCTACCCATCCAGTGTCTGCATTTCCACAGCTCTTTGTACATTAGCTATACTGATACTCTTTTGAGGTCTGCTGCTGCCATATTACCTTCAAATGTCTGTTTCCTCTATTACAGAGAATTTTCTCCTATCTTATTCATTTAACAGTGTTGCATATTTTAACTTAGCTGTCACTGTCTCCAGTACCCCTTACTATAAAATTTAATTGTCTCTCTCTCTCATGCTTTCCTTTCTTCTCAGGTTTTAAACCTTATTCTTTGGAACATGGGTTAAATTCAGACCTGTATCTATACTGTGGAATGAGTAAAATATTTGGCCAATTTAAAGCAATGGGAGTCCTCACTATGTATCTGTTCTTACATATACTGAAGAATCACCCAAGTTCCATTTACACTTTTACAAGCAAACTCTAACTAAACATATAGTGAAATAAAGACTTTGACAAAAATTAATCACAGCAGTACTCTTTCCACAAGAAAGCTCTTCATACATGGTAACTGAGGAAAGCCTACATTACCCTCCAATCCTCTCTGCACTGGAGTGCCACTGATGCACCACCGATTAATTCCACTCAAACGCTGGGCCATTTCTGCAGCCTAATGAAAAAAAAAAAAAAAAAGGAACTAAAATGAAATCAGGCATATATTTATTTCTTCATGCAAATGTCCCACTACAGCTGAATTCCCGTATTTCTATATTCCCAGACTCCTAATGAGCTGCATTTCAAGTAAAATACATCTTTTATTTAATAGTTTTCACACTTGTTGTTGAATGTAATACTCAATGAGCCAGTAGCCAATACAATGGTTCTCATTAATAGGCTCACCATGAGCCACCCTGAGATGTAGGGGTAGTTCAAACATGCAGAGAAGGAAAAAACATCCTGAATGAATATACTCCCTTCACCAGTCTCTACTATAGAGGTAAGCTTTTGTGTTTTAAGATATGATGATTCATCAATTTAGTGCAGGTTACAGACTGGTCACTGGAGACAGAAATAAAGAGAATATGGGAGTTGGGAGATGGCTCAGTCTGTAAATTACTTGCTATACAGTACTAGGCCCTGTGGTTGGATCCCCAGCACCAAAGTACAAAGCTTTAACATGCACAGCAGTTAAAACCTAGCACTGGGGAATTAAAGGCAGCAGAATCACTAGGACTGGAAGGCCAGCCAGACTAGCTAATCATCAAGCTCCAGGTATAGTTAGAAACCATCTTAAACAACAGGTAGAGTCACAGAGGAAGACCTGATACACACCCAGAGATATACTAAATTTCTATATATAAGGGACATTTTCTGTAGCTGTTTGCTATAGGCTACTAAGATAATTTAAAAGTCCCTAAACACAGTTTACTTTGAACTGTGTCATACACCGACATTCAAGTATTTAAGTATTCTATAAAGAAGCATCATTCAGAGAATTAGAATAATTTCAAAAGTTATGTAGTTCATAGTACATTATTTGTTTAGCAACAAACATTTAAGCACTATCAGTACTGTGGTTAACTAAACATCAACCTACTGACTATGTATGCTCTTTCTTCCTCAGCACTAAAGATGCTGCAGAGACTTACTTTTACTGTAGGGCATTCAACCATCTGAGCCTCATCAAGACAGATCCTCCACCACTCCACTGCTACCAGAGGGCTGGGAATGGCCATATAGCGCTTCTGGTTCCTCAGGCGACGGCCATCCTCACTATTGCTATGTGGGATATCGACATAGTTTAGTTCTGAACGAAGAACATCATAGGTAATGATAACTATATCTTGTTCTGCCAAAAAATGAGGCTGTAAGAAGCCATCTTTCTTCACTCCTTGGTATACCTGGGAAATAATCAGCACCAAGAGTTATTAATGAAAACCACGGCAAAGGCCAAAGAAGTATTCAATTATTTATATCCCTACTGAACTGAGCCCTTTCTAAATTTGCTTTTGGCCACACATACTAGAGACAGATTGCACAACCGTCTGGAGAAAGATTATGTTTTAGTGTGGGAGCCAAGTGACATAAACAAGGCAAATAGAAACATTACAAAGCAATTTTGACAGCATTGGTGAAAAGACCAATTGTGCAACTAACAGTTAACTCAGAGGAACTAATGTTTCCAGTTAGATTTTGAAGCAAGGCTTAGGGTTCTTTCAACTGGAAAAAAAGGGGTAAGAATATGAGTGGGTTCATAGATGGACTCATTAGGGATGTGGGAATACACTGATATGGGAAGCAGAGTAATCACAGCTATCATTTATGAGGTATCATCCTGTCCATACGCTGTGTAAAGCACTGTCTCCAAATTCCAATACTGTTAAGTGCTTCTCCTTTCCCAAACAGCGGAAACAGCGACTTGCTCAAAACAGAAGGAGATTGCTGACACTTATGGCCAACTGTTGGGCAGAGTGCATGGAATCTTATGTAAGAGTGGGAAATAGAAATCTGGAGAGGAGAGGAACTCCACAAGGAGAGCAACAGAACCAGAAAATTTGAACACAGGGGTCTTCCCAGAGACTCATACTCCAAAAAAGTACCATGCATGGAGATAACCTAGAACCCCTGCACAGATGTAGCCCATGGCAGTTTAGTGTCCAAGTGGGTTACAGAGTAAAGGGAAGAGGGACTGCCTCTGACATAAACTGTTTGGCCTGCTCTTTGATCACCACCCCCTGAGGGAGGAGCAGCCTTACCAGGGCACAGAAGATGACAATGCAGGCACTCCTGATGTGATCTGATAGACTAAGATCAGAAGGAAGCAGAGGAGGACCTCCCCTATCAGTGGACTTGGGAAGGGGCATGTGTGAAGAAGGGGGAGGGAAGGTGGGATCGGGAGGGGAGAGGGAGGGGCTTATGGGGGCTACAAAGTGAATAAAGTGTAATTAATAAAAAAAAACAAAAACAAAAAAACCTGCATTTGCCACTATCAAAGTAACAAAATAGATGCGATGATGCGGCAAATTGCAGCTTTTAAAATTGGGGAACCTTGTGAATGTCTGTTATTCAATAAATAACTGTGAAATAAATAATAAATAACTGTGAAAAAAAAAGGATGTAATAAAATTACCTATAAGTGAAACAAACAAAAAAAAAGGAGCTAAGACTGAAAATATTATCCCCACAGAACACAGCTTCTAAATGGTAAAAACCATGTTTTATTTATTGCCCCAAGTCCATGGCAATGGCTAACTATGTAAAATCTACGCTTTTTCATGGGAGGAAAAAGGAAGGCAGCCATGTAACAATTCCACTCAATGACTATGGTCAAGTACTTGACCAACTAATTAACAAGCAAGACTGTGAGAGGCTGCTTTCAGAATTCAGCATAGTTCCTGGAAAATGGCAGGTACCAAATAAATACTTGCTAAAGTGAGTACTTGTCATTCTAATGAGGCAACTGAGGCTCCAGAGGACAGTTATGGATCTACAAGGTTAAATGGGCATCTGCAATTACACTATGCTACCCTAGGACTGTATCTCCCTCTGAAATTACAAATGCTGTACCAAATCATTTTCATCTTGAACCAGAATTTTTAAAAAGCTTTCATATTAATATACTCTCTACTTCTAAAATTTGCAAGTCAGAAAAGAACATAATCTACTGTTCCATTTCTCCTTTTCAGTTCTGGGACAGCAGTTCCAGTGTCATGAAAAATAGCATTAGGAATAAACAAGCAGAGGATGACAGTAACGAGGCTCAGTGCTAGAGTACTTGTCTGACATAGTCAAGGCCTTGGGTCAACTTACTAGGGGAAAAAAAAGTATAAAAATACTAACAGAGAACTTTGGAAAATAAAAGCATAAAGAAGGTAAAATCATACATAATAAAATTTAGTTCTTGGGAGGTAGAGGCAGAATGATCAGGAGTTCAATTCATCCTTGAAGGTACCTGGGCTTCATGAAACCCTGCCCTGATCCTCCATCCAAGTAAATATAATAATAAAAATAAATAAAACCAAACAAAAACCATGATGAAAACTGTCAAAATGAAGCAAAAACTTATATGTTTCTACATCCTTCTGTAACCCCACTGCCTTACCAAAACTCGAAGAGATGATGATCTCACATGCCGGTTGATTTCATCCACCCACTGGTGGCAAATGGAGCTTGGAGAGATAATCAGAGTTGCTCTTGTTGACACTGGATCCATTGCAACAAGGCAGTGGGGGCAGTAAAAAGGCTTAACCTTCAGATTCTTCTCCTCATAATTCACACATTTCGCATGCTGCCACAGGTGACACCTCAGACACTGAACTCTTGGTTTGCAGCCATTCTGATCAAATTCACCACATATGCACTCAAAACGGTAATCAGAGGTCTCACAGGGACCCGCACTGTTAGAATGTGGGAAGTCCTCAGGAGCAGGGTTTGGAGACTCAGCATGGTCTTTTGCTTTCTGGTTTTGCTTATCTTCATAGACACTAGTATTTTCCAACACATGAGAATCAGTGCTTGCAGAGTCTCCAGCAGTTGGAATGTGAACTTGAGAATCCAAACTGCAAGCCTGACTCTTCTCCTTTTTAGTGACTAAAACAGGTTTTTTCTTCAAATTACTACGATTTTTTCTGGCCTTACAGTAATAATAATAAGGATCATCATCATCATCAGAAGTGTTGGATGATGGCAGGTATTCAGAATCTGTGTCCTTGCTCACTGACTTCCTTAACTCTTTCTGGATCTTCCTTGGAATCCCCATTGCCTATGAAAAAGAATTGTTTAATTAACACGTGCCAATAAAGTTATAATTGTGAAATTAAACTCTTAAATTTATGTATACACTTTACAAATAAATTCAACAGTGTCTTTACCACCCATTCACCCAATAAGACTTGTTCTCATAAACGTATTCTAACTGACCCTCTAAAAGATCTCCCACTGTCACCTTCAAAGAATCAAAAGCTCTACTTGATCCCTGTAAGTTTACATGTCAGAAAGACACAGGGAGGTTATCCCTTTGTTATTAATGTTTTATGATTGAAAGTCTACTGAAATCAAATAACAGAAAATTAGAGTACATACAATTCCAAAATCATCAGGTATGAAGAAAGTGAAAGCTGATCTACCATTTCCTGCATTCAGTAAACAGACTTCTATCTTTGATTTTATTATGGTTTGAATGTCAGTTCTGGGCCAGGCACTGTATCAGATTCTAAGGTACAAATAAAAAGTATATTTGGTATCTGGTCTCAACAGCTCTCTGAATAGTAAAAAGTAACGGCACACTATAGAACTCCCTACAAAGGGCAAGTAATAAAAGCAGGGTATGACAAACAGGAAGGTGAACAGCTCCCCGAAAAATGTTATCAGGACTCAGGACAAAAAGAAGAGCCAGGATATTAACACAAGAACAATGGCACTGATTGGAGATTTCCCCTCCTGGTGGCTCACTGCTGTGCTTGCTTGGGCACAAGCTGGCTCTCTACTCCAAGAGATGAATTGTCTGTCCGTTTCCTCTACCATCTCTTACAGTGGCCAAGCAAAGGGGAGGAAAAGGCTTTCATATTTGTCAGTAGTCTTTCCTTGATGATGTTTACATGTACTGCATCTACGTTCGTTCCTAAAAGCAAATTTAAATTACTAGTCCAACGAACAGCTTTATACCAAAATATAAATGTTTTACAGGATGATAGCACCGAGAACATGATAACTTTATATATAAAAGACATAAAGCATATATAAGTAGGTATATGTAAATTTGAGACTTTAATATTTCTAAAGTTGGGAGCAAAGTCTGTAACTACATACACCAGCATAACAAAAGACATCTTATCTTAAACTTTAACGTATATTAAACCAACTAATTTTAGAGTTGATCTCATTGAGTACCTCTAATGAGCCAACCATACTTCTCTGGGTTCAAAAGTAACTAAAATAAAGTTATTATTATTTATGGCACTTATATTCAGAAAGTAGAAAATGTAAGTCAATGCTATGGTGTTTTTCCTTACTTGTTTTGATTTTTGTCTGCAAACTTTGAAAGCTTCAGTGTCAAGGTAAGATCTATCTATTTATTCTGTACGGCATTGAATATGAGTAATAAATGGTGTTACCTGCTTTTTTGTTTTATCAAATATATCTTCTTCTTTGTAATTCTTGCCCAGTGTAAAAGTACCAGAGAAACCATGGCCTTTGATCTGCTTCACAAGACCTTCAAAGATTAAACACTTCAGCATTCGCTTCAGAAGACTCCGGTTCCGCTGAACATCGTATCTGAATATAGAGCTGACATATTTATAGATGGAAAGAAGAGAAACTCCTTTTTTCCCATTCATTTCTTTCACAGCTGTTAGAATCATCACACGTGTAGCTAAATGTACAAGTGGACAGACAAAAGGATATGCTAATTATTCATAATAACTGAAATGAATTTCAACATTAATCTTCATTAAGGACTGGGTTAAGAAAACAAATATAGGGGGGGCGGAGCCAAGATGGCGACTAGCACACACAGTTTCTGAGCGGTGGGATACCTGATCTTCTGAGTTGGAGAATGGAAGGACCCCCAACCCAGGAAAACCACAGCGAGGCTTTCTGAACACCAGAGAACATCGCAGGAGGTGAAAACTTTGGCCTCCGGTCACCCGGAGACTTGCTTGGGGAAGGAGAGAAACGATCCTTTGTTCTTGCGGCACTCCCTTCCCCCAGACCTCCTTCCTCCTCGGCACAGCGGCACAGCTGACTCATCTTTCTCAGCACAGACCTAACTGCCTGGGGTATACAGCCGCTGAGACGGAGCCCCAAGCACTTTAGCAGCAGACAAAAGCCAGCAGTACGTGCCCCGGACTCCCAGATTCGCGCAGCGGCTACGCCATCCTCCCAGGGCACGAATCTGCTAGACACCATACTAGCTCCGCAGGATCGCCATCACTGACGGTGCGGCCCGTCCAATCCCACAGTGACAGAGAATACGCTATATACTCACCAAAACCAGGCAGAAACGTCATACAACCTGGACACACCAGGCGCTGGGCCTCCCAAGCTTGGAGAGCACAACGAAGAGATCCCAGGACTTCCCAGAAAGCTTTGGGACTAGCAACCCAGTCTCCAGTTACAGGGGGACGTGGAGGCGGAGCAGCACTGAACTGGCGGGGCACCACAGCCCTCCAGATTAAGACTAACCAGGGCCAAACCAGAGAACAGAGAGCCTGGTTACCCCATCCCTGCTGAAGTGACCACCCTGAAATCTCCAGCTGCAGCAAGACCTCAGAACCTGGCAGTGACAGCAGCACAGAACTGGCGGAACACATCAAAGAAGCAGGGCCAAACCAGAGAGCAGAGAGCCCCGGATACCACGATCTCGGCCAAGAGACCTGCCTGTAAGTGAGTGCATCCTTGAGAATCTGCAGTTCCCCAGATCCTGGGTCCTTCTAAATCAGAAGCCAGGCATCGAACCCCCCTCCCACCCACATACCCACTTTGGGAAACAGAGGGGCACTAGAGGCATTGAAGTTCCTGCCCTGTGGGCCTGATTGAGGAGCTAAGACAGTTAATGCCAGAAATTGCGCTGCGATCATCATTAGCGCCTGCGACATATACAGTGCAGAGCCCCTCCCACACACTCAAGGGTTCAACATTAGCCATCACTCTGTCCCTCGAGAAACTCATCCACGCACACTTACACACACAGACACGCACGCGCGCGCGCGCGCGCGCACACACACACACACACACGCTTGCATTTGCCCCGTTTGCGCCTGCGTACTTTCCTCCCACAGGTACAGCTAGTCCTCAGCACACGCTAAGAGTGCTCAGCTTCCTGAAGAACTCTCCAGACACCAGAGAGAGACAGCACCAGTCTGATCTGCAGAATCCAAAAACAAACAGGGAAGGTTTCAGATAAGCCAATGGCCAGAGGTAGGCGAAAGAACACTTCCAACATAAATCAGGACATCATGACTTCACCAGCAAACGCCAAAATCGGTGGATACACCAATTCAGCAGAAGCACAGGAAAATGATTTTAAAGCCATGCTTGCCCAATTATCTGAGGCTCATAAGGAGGAAATGAACAAGTCTTTCAAAGAGATGGCCAGTCAATTGGAGGCAAAGAAAGAAGAAATAGACAATATCCTTAAAGAAACACAGGCAAACATAGCCAAACAAATAGATACACAAGTAGAGGAAAAATTAGTGGCATATAAGAAGGAAATGAAAAAAGAAATAGAGGCCATCGTAGAGAGACAGGAATCCAAATTCAAACACATGAAAGAAATGGTGCAAGGCATGAAAACAGAATTAGAATCAATAAAGAAAACACAAAATGAGAAAACCCTTGAGCTGGAGAACTTGGAGAAAAGATCAGGAACCACAAAAGTAAGCATCACCAACAGAATACAAGAGATGGAAGAGAGAATCTCTGGAGCTGAAGACACACTTGCAGAAATGGATACTTCTCTCAAAGAAAAAGTAAAATCAGAAAAGTTCCAATCACAAAATATCCAAGAAATCAAGGATGCTATGAAAAGACAAAATCTAAGAATAATAGGAATTCATGAAAAAGAAGACTCCAGACTCCAAGGTCCAGAAAATATTTTCAAGAAAATCATAGAAGAAAATTTTCCCAACTTAAAGAAAGAGATGTCCATAAATATACAAGAGGCCTACAGAACTCCAAATAGACTAGACCAGAAAAGAAACACATCACGTCACATCATAGTCAAAACACTAAATCTACAGAACAAAGAAAAGATATTAAAAGCAGCAAGGGAAAAAGGCCAAGTAACATATGAAGGTAGACCTATCAGAATCACGCCGGACTTCTCATCAGAAACTATGAAAGCCAGAAGGGCCTGGGCAAGTATCATGGAGACTCTAAGAGATCACAAATGTCAACCCAGACTACTATACCCTGCAAAGCTTTCAATCAACATAGATGGAGAAAACAAAATATTCCATGACAAAACTAAATTTATACAATATCTACACAGCAAACCATCCCTACAGAAGATACTAGAAGGAAAACTCCAATCCAATGAAAACAAATTCACCCAAGAAAACAGGGCATACAGATAATGTCCCAACAAAAATGAAAAGAAAACAAGCAATGAAACTGAGTTAGATCATCGACTCCATTACAAAAGGAACTAACATGCATTGGTCACTATTATCTATCAATATCAATGGACTCAACTCACCAATAAAAAGACACAGGCTAACAGAATGGTTAAGGAAACAGGATCCAACATTCTGTTGCATCCAAGAAACACACCTATGCAACAAAGATAAACACTACCTCAGAGTAAAGGGCTGGAAAACTATTTTTCAAGCAAACGGTTCCAGAAAACAAGCTGGAGTAGCCATCCTAATATCTAATAAAATAGACTTTCAACCCAAGTTAATCAAAAAAGATAAGGAGGGCCACTATATTCTCATCAAAGGAAAAATCCACCAAGAGGACATCACAATCTTGAATATCTATGCCCCAAATACAAGAGCACCGACATTCGTAAATGAAACATTATTAAAGCTTAAATCATACATTGATCCTAATACCTTAATAGTCGGAGACTTCAACACTCCGCTCTCACCAAGGGACAGATCAACTAGACAGACACCAAATAGGGAAATAAAAGCACTCACAGAATCCCTAAATCAAATGGACCTAATAGACGTCTACAGATCATTTCACCCAAACTCAAAAGAGTACACCTTCTTTTCAGCACCGCATGGAACCTTTTCCAAAATAGACCATATAGTGGGCCACAAAGCAAGCCTCAACAGATACAAAAGGATTGAAATAATCCCTTGTATACTATCTGACCACCATGGACTAAAGCTCGACCTCAACAACAACAGAAACAACAAAAAGCCGACACGCACATGGAAACTGAACAACTTACTACTCAATGACAGCTGGGTTAAGGAAGAAATAAAGAAAGAAATTAAAGACTTCCTAGAATTCAATGAAAAGGAAGGCACAACATACCCAAATTTATGGGACACATTGAAAGCAGTGCTCAGAGGAAAATTTATAGCACTAAGTGCCTGCAAGAAGAAATTCGTAACATCACATACAAACAACTTAATGGCCCAACTGAAAACCCTAGAAAAAAAAGAAGCAGATACACCCAAGAGGAGCAGACGGCTGGAAATAATCAAACTAAGGGCTGAAATCAATCAACTAGAAACAAATAAAACTATCCAAAGAATCAATGAAACAAAAAGCTGGTTCTTTGAGAAAATCAACAAGATAGACAAACCCTTAGCCAAACTAACTAAAAAGCAGAGAGAAACTATCCAGATCAGCAAAATCAGAAATGAAAATGGGGACATAACCACAGACATTGAGGAAATCCAAACAATTATTAGGTCATACTACAAAAGCCTATATGCCACAAAATTTGAGAATCTGAATGAAATGGATAATTTTCTTGAAAGATTCCATCTACCAAAACTAAGTCAAGATCAGGTAGAAAGACTGAATAGCCCTATATCTCCCAAGGAAATCGAAGCAGTTATTAACAGTCTCCCCTCCAAAAAAAGCCCTGGACCAGATGGCTTCAGCACAGAATTCTACAAGACCTTCAAAGAAGTGCTAACTCCAATTCTCCTCAAGCTATTCCACAAAATAGAAACAGAAGGAACACTACCAAACTCATTCTATGAAGCCACAGTCACCTTAATACCTAAACCACACAAAGACGCAACAAAAAAAGAGAACTTTAGGCCTATCTCTCTTATGAACATTGACGCAAAAATACTTAATAAAATACTTGCAAACCGAATCCAAGAACACATCAAAGATATCATCCACCATGACCAAGTAGGCTTCATCCCAGGCATGCAAGGGTGGTTCAACATACGGAAATCCATCAATGTAATCCACCACATAAACAAACTGAAGGAGAAAAACCACATGATCATCTCCTTAGACGCCGAAAAAGCATTTGACAAAGTCCAACACCCATTCATGTTTAAAGTC
Organism: Meriones unguiculatus; assembly: GCF_030254825.1. Lineage (NCBI taxonomy): Eukaryota > Metazoa > Chordata > Mammalia > Rodentia > Muridae > Meriones > Meriones unguiculatus. The sequence goes on from NC_083351.1 coordinate 85,926,292, forward strand.
TTGGAGAGATCAGGGATACAAGGCACATACCTAAACATAGTAAAGGCAATATATAGCAAGCCTATAGCTAACATCAAACTCAATGGAGAGAAACTTAAATCAATCCCACTGAAATCAGGGACAAGACAAGGCTGTCCATTGTCCCCATATCTCTTCAACATAGTACTTGAAGTCCTAGCCAGAGCAATAAGACAACTAAAGGAGATCAAGGGGATACAAATCGGAAAGGAAGAGGTCAAAGTGTCACTATTTGCAGATGATATGATAGTATACATGAGCGACCCCAAAAATTCAACCAGAGAACTCCTTCAGCTGATAAACACTTTCAGCAAAGTGGCAGGATACAAAATCAACTCAAAAAAATCAGAAGCCCTCCTATATACCAAAGACAAAAAGGCTGAGAAAGAAATTAGGGAAACAACACCCTTCACAATAGCCACTAATAACATAAAGTACCTTGGTGTGACTCTAACCAAGCAAGTGAAAGACCTGTTTGAGAAAAACTTCAAGTCTCTGAAGAAAGAAATCGAAGAAGATATCAGAAGATGGAAAGATCTCCCGTGCTCATGGATTGGTAGGATTAACATTGTGAAAATGGCCATACTGCCAAAAGCAATCTACAGATTCAATGCAATTCCCATCAAAATACCAACTCAATTCTTTACAGACCTTGAAAAAAAGATTCTCAGCTTCATATGGAGAAACAAAAAACCCAGAATCTCCAAAACGATCCTGTACAACAACAGATCATCTGGAGGTATCTCCATTCCTGATCTCAAGCTGTACTACAGGGCAACAGTAATAAAAACTGCATGGTATTGGCATAGAAACAGAAAGGAGGATCAATGGAACCGCATAGAAGACCCAGAACTAAATCCACACACCTATGAATACTCGATATTCGACAAAGAAGCCAATTCCATTCAATGGAAAAAAGACAGCATCTTCAACAAATGGTGCTGGACCAACTGGATGTCTACATGCAGAAAAATGAAAATAGATCCATATTTATCACCCTGCACAAAACTAAAGTCAAAGTGGATCAAGGACCTCAACATAAAACCAGATACCCTAAATCAATTGGAAAAAAAAGTGGGGAACAGCCTAGAACTCATTGGCACAGGAGACAACTTCCTGAACAGAACACCAACAGCACAGGCTCTAAGAGCAACAATCAATAAATGGGACCTCATGAAACTGAAAAGTTTCTGTAAAGCAAAGGATACCATCATCAAAACAAAACGACTGCCTACAGATTGGGAAAGAATCTTCACTAACCCTTTATCTGACAGAGGACTAATATCCAGTATATACAAAGAACTAAAGAAGCTGAAAAGCAGCAAACCAAGTAATCCAATTAAAAAATGGGGAACAGAGCTAAACAGAGAATTCTCGACAGAGGAATATCGAATGGCAGAAAAACACTTAAAGAAATGCTCATCCTCATTAGCCATCAGGGAAATGCAAATCAAAACGACCCTGAGATATCACCTTACACCCATCAGAATGGCCAAGATGAAAAACTCAAGCGATAACACATGCTGGAGAGGATGTGGAGAAAGGGGAACCCTCCTCCACTGCTGGTGGGAATGTAAACTGGTACAACCACTCTGGAAAGATATCTGGCGCTTTCTAAGACAAATAGGAATAGTGCTTCCTCCAGACCCAGCTATACCACTGCTAGGTATATACCCAAAGTTTGTTCAAGTACACAAAAAGGACACTTGCTCAATCATGTTTATAGCAGCTCTATTTGTAATAGCCAGAACCTGGAAACAACCCAGATGTCCATCAACGCTGGAATGGGTACAGAAATTGTGGTATTTTTATACAATGGAATACTACTCAGCAATCAAAAAGGAGGAAATCATGAAATTTGCAGGCAAATGGTGGGATCTAGAAAAGATCATTCTGAGTGAAATATCCCAGAAGGAGAAAGACAAACATGGGATATACTCACTTATATAGACCTATAAGATATGATAAACATAATGAAATCTATACACCTAAAAAAGATAATCAATTGAGTGGACATGGGGTAAGATGATCAATCCTCATTTAGAAAGACAGATGGGATGTGCATTGAACGTATGACAGGAGTCTACTGAGCGCATCTGAAAGACTCTAACTAGCAGTGTTTTCAAAGCAAAGACTCATGACCAAACCTTTGGCAGAGTACAGGGAATCATAAGAAAGAAGGGGAGTTAGTCTGATGGGGAAAGGATAGGAGCTCCACAAGGACCAAATATATCTGGGCACAGGGTCTTTTCTGAGACTGACATTCAACCAAGGACCATGTATGGATATAACCTAGAACCTCCACTCAGATGTAGCCTGTGGTAGCTCAGTAACCAATTGGTTTCCCAAAGTGAGGGGAACAGGGACTATTTCTAACAGGAACTCAATGACTGGCTCTTTGGTCTCCCCACCCCCGAAGGGAGGAGCAGTCCTGTTAGGCCACAGAGGAGGGCTTTGCAGCCAGTCCTGAAGATACCTGATAAAACAGGATCAGATGAATGGGGAGGAGGTCCCCCCTATCAGTGGACTTGGAAAGGGGCACGATGGAGATGAGGGAGGGAGGGAGGGACTGGGAGGGAATGAGGGATCGGGACATGGCTGGGATACAGAGTTAATAAAATGTAACTGATAAAAATAAATAAATAAATAAATAAAAAATAAAAAAAAAAAAAAAAAAAAAAAAAAGAAAACAAATATAGGACTTAATGCAGTCTAGAATCATTCTAAAGAATATGTAATAAAAATTTAGCTTGAATTAAGAAAAAATTACTGTAGTAGAAATAATTATACATAGAAATATTAGGCTAATTTGTTAGTTTGACAAAACAACAATCATTCAAATTATAAAATAAAATTTCTGATGTCAAAGTATATGCTATGCTACCATTTCTTAAAAGTTCATCTGCTAAAAAAAAAACTGTAATAACTACACTTGAAAATAAACAAAACAGAAATTTAAATATAATATACTTAACTAGTAGTACTGAGACCAACTCTTTATTTTTGATATTGTAACTGTAACCATGCTCTTATGTTGAATACAATCAAAAACCCAAAAAACCAACAACTAGTTTTTATGATTAAGCTCTTTCTAAGGGTATCATAAAACTATGGTGAAAAATCACTATAAAAAGCCACTTACGGGGGCAGTGAATTTTCTCTTTCGGTTCATATTCTGTATCCTGGATTTCTCTATTTTTCACCTTTCCTTTAGGACAATGAGATGGGATGAAATAATTCACCACTTTCCCCTGAAACATGTAATATTTGTTAGTTGAAATATTTTGTGTTCAGTACTCTCAGTTATTATAATTAACCCTTCTATTAAAGAAGTGTTATATACATAGTTAGAGTACGTATATAGAAATAGTCATAAACAACCATGAAAGAGATTACTATATAAAATTTATTTCACTTTGGAGCTTACAGCTAGCTATCATTTTTAAATTTGTGTACACTATTTAAATTACCTAAATGTAGGGAATTTCTGAAAGTAACTTTTAAAGAAACATTTGAAAATAAAATTGATACATAAATTTAGTAAGAGTTGAGAAATAAAATATGTAATTTCTGAAAGAAATTAATACTTTAAGTCATATACAGTGTCCTTTTTAAAACAAGATTTACTTTTAAGTGTAAGGGTATTTTGCCTGCATGTGTGTCGGAGCACAAGTATTTTGTGCCCACAGAAGCCAGAAGACATAGAGGCATCATCTGGATCTAGAGTTTCAGATGGTTAGTTGCCCTATAGATGAATGCTGGAAATCCAACCGGGGTCCTCTAAAAGAGCAGCCAGAGCTCAGAGCTCCTAATTGCTGAGACACCTCACCAACCCCTGCATCATATGTATATATTTATGTAAATTTATAAAAATGTACTCACATAAATTTATATAAATATATGCACTTTAATATATATATGAAGATTTTTTTTTTACTTTTATTATTGGAACCTGTAAGGTTTACTAAATGTACATGAATTCATCAACAGATTACATACACGTTAACACTGTGGGCCTGGTGGTTCATGAAGGTTCTTACAGTTCTACCTTTGATTAGGGGGTAAATTCAGCAGGATTTAATGTGCTGGCTTCAGGTTTCTCTACTGGGAGATATAAGAAATTATTTTTGTAAACTGAAAAATTCATATGTTTATACAAAATCTATTCCATCTAATAATGTATTACTATTAAGCTATCAGTCAATCAATAGATTAATTAATAATTAATAAATTAAACAGACAGTTCTTAAAGACATTAAGTGGCAATATGTCAACACTTTATGTGTTGACAAGATATCTGAAGTTAACAGCATACTTATTGTAAAGGAGTTCTCTGCTGACTATTTGGAAGATTGGTAACTTAATACTACAAATCCTCTTACTAGTTGGTCTATACCCTTAAGAAAATCCTGCTGGGTAACCAATGTCCAAGCTTCCACAGGCACTGGAAGGTAATCAACTACGAAAACAAGCCGTTTTCATACAATGCATGGTTCAGGTCAACTTGAGGGCCACTTGACATCCTTTGTTCCCACCCTCCAGAGCACTGGAGTATTTCTCTGTACCTCAGGAAGGGTGAGACCATCCTGTCTGACATCTTGTCGAGTATGTGTCAGAATCAGAGCCAGAACTTCCACGGTCTTTCCGAGACCCATCTCATCTGCTAAGATTCCACCAAGCAACTGTGGCCCAGCATGCGGGAAATCACGAATGATGCTAAAACAAAATGCAATCCAAGAATTTAAGTGCAAGTCAAACTGTCTTTTATTAGTTTTCCCAAAGAGAACTGAAGAAATGAATAAAAATTTAAATTTATTAAAACTTCATTTAGGAAGAAACAATTCAATTTCCAAATCATACACAACAGGAATAAAATACTAACAATAATTGAGCAAACAAGTCTCTAGAAACAAGAATGGTGCTAGAACATACTTAGCATTTTATGTCTTCCATAATTAAAGAGAAATGTTATACAGCCTGGCAAAATGGCTGTGCAGGAGAAGGCAACTGCTACCAAGCCTTACGACAAACACAATAAAAGGCAAGACTACAAGCTGCCCTCCGCCTTCATGGGTATACCAAGCCACTCCTCCATCCCTGGATACAAACTAAATAAATATCTGTATTTTTATAATGTTTTAGAAGCATTTTCCCTTATGGTCTTTAGGCATCTGTGATTAAGAATATAAAAGACAATAAACTGATACTTTAATGAAAAATATAAAAGTTGGCCTTTATTAAAAAAAATTACTTGTGATATAAATCTTATCTCTCCTTTATTCTCTCCCTCTCTGAGATAGCATATCACCATATATCCCTGGCTGGCCAAGAATTTTCTATGTAGATCAAGCTGGCCTCCAACTCAGAGCTCCCAAGTGCTAGGATTAAAGGTATGTCTCACCATACCCAATCATCTCCATTAGTCTTGTTACCTCAGAAGCTTCTATTATGATAAATGAATTCACTGAAAAATGACAAGTGCTTTTTAATTCTGAGCTTAACATAACTATAGAAATATACAGTTGGGCTGGAGAGATAGTTCAGTGGTTAAGAGCATTGTCTGCTCTTCCAACTCTTCCTGAGTTCAATTCCCAGCAACCACATGGAGGCTTATAATCATCTATAATGAGATCTAGCACCTTCTTCCAGCAGGTATGTGTAGGCAGAGTACTGCATACATAATAAATAAATCTTTAAAAAAAAAAAAGAAAAATACAGTAAGACTTTTAGTATTCTTCAAGACTGAGAACATGTGTTAAAAATATAGTTTTTTACTGTATATATTTTAAAAATCAAACAGAAGATTTTTGCCTTACCAGCCAGTGTATGGATTATAGTAGAGTTTCAAACCATCAGGTGTAACAATTTCTCGCCATAAGAAGTGCAGGGAGTTATCTAAAGAAAAGTTTAAGAACACAAGTTTTTCTTTTTCTCCTGTCACATAGTGATATAGAGATAAAACAAACAATGGCATGGGATACTAATTTAGGAGACCCATATCCTTGAGAAGCCACATATTCGCTCTTCACTTAACACAAGGGTAAAAGACCATGGTTCTCTCCAGATCTCTTTTTAAAATATTTCTCTAATATTATTTTCCAGCTTTCTTTGCTCTGGCACAAATCCATATAAGCAAGAAATAACACAGAAGAGCAAAGCATAACAAACAGCTGAGGATCACTAGGAATGCTAATACAAAGCACCAATCCCAACCAGAGGTTATCTAAGACATGGACAACTTTTTTTTTTTTCTTGAAAATGGATTTTTTTTTTTCATACAATATGTTGATTAGGGTTTCCATTCTCCAAACTCCTCCCAGATCCTCCCCACCCACCCAGACCTATACCCTTTCTTTCTCACTCTCAGAATATAGACAACCATCTAAAAATTAAAAAAAAAAAACACTATTAAAAACAAGAACAAAGAAAAAGCACAGTAAGTACATAGAGACACAGAGATGCTTATCAAATGCAGACATCCCATAAAAGCGCAAAACCAGAAACTATAATGTATATGTAAAGGTCCTATAAGGGGAGAAATGGCTCTGAGAAAGCATTAAGTATTATGAGATAAAGAATCTCCAAAAATGCCACTGAATTCATTTTTGTGCTGGCCATCTACTACTAGACAAAGGGCCTGTCTTTAAGAGTGGTTTGTATAACTAGTGAGACTCAGTTGGAGAAAACTGATTTTTCATTTGCACAACTGGAAATAGCTTCTGGGTTAGAGACACCCAGCTGGCTCAGTGAGTAAAGCATGAAGATTCAGGGTCATGGGTGGCTTATCATTTATAAAGCAGGGTTATGGTCGCCCCTACCAACAGGATTTGCTGAAGGAGGTGAAGACAGGAGGATCATGGGCAACTTTAAAATAACTCAAAAGACCTACGTAGCTTGGCTCCAACATTTACCTTCATTGAAGCTGACCTGTTATGTGGAGTAGAGAGTGAGAAAAAAGGCTTACTTCATTTAAGAAAAAGAAAGCTCAAACTGTAATATTTAAGTATTGCATTTATCTAAACCTACTCTGGTCTTTCTCTTTAATCTTTTAATTTGCCAAACAGGAAGTTGGTCTCTATCCACCAGTGAGTGAAAATAATTTCTAAGAAAGTAATAAATGACATAGAAAAGATACAGTTTGTAAAATAAAAAAAAAATAATTAATGGAAACCACAGAGGGCAGAAGAACTGCTAAATGTCATCCAGAAAATCTAGTACATAGAAAAAAAAATGAGTTTCTGATATATACAGTATAGACACACCTCAAAAATGTCATATAAAATGAAATAAAATCCTTGTTCAAATTGTGTGTGTAAAATGATTCATTTTCCCCAAACAGGTCAAGCTATTGTGGCAATGGCAGCCTCCTGCAGGGTTAGAGCCAGAGCTGACTGGGCCATAAGTAAGTCGTAGGGCAATGAAATGTTCTGTGCCACTACTGTACAAAAAATAAGAAACAAGTCAAATAATTTCAACAGTATACTTTATCCTGACAACTAAGATACGTAACCAATATAAAAACTTAAAGGTTTTACCTTGTTTCCTTTTTATAGCACTATATGAAATCCAGTGTATATTTTAAACTCTCAGCAGATTTTAATTTGGAGGGTCATATTTCAGCTCTCGAGAACCATACAAAGCTAGTACTTACTTTGGTACAACTCTAGTTCTGTGTTAGATGGTGTTATGGTTTGTATCTGAAATGTTCCTCAAAGGCTCATGTGTTGAGGGCACTGTTGCCATCGCAGCAATGCTTGGAGATGGGGACCTGGGAAAGTGATTGGACATGATGGCACTGACATCATGAATGGACTGGTTCATTGGTAGATTAATTGATTTGAGGTCTTACTGAAAACCAGTAAAAACTTTGGAGATAAGACCAAATTAAAGAGTTGGTCCTGACTGGAACTCCTCTTGGGGACTGTATCTAACCCTGATCCCTTCATAACATATTCTCTGCTTCCAGGCGACAGTGAGATGAAGAGCTCTTCAGCTTGTGTGCCACTGCCATGATGTAAAAATGGTGAACACATCACTAAAACTGCACTGAATCATATATGCACTATTATCAGTACAAAATACCATACAGGATTTTCATTTTATACCATTACAACTCAATAATTATGTAATAAACTATTGATATCTAAACTTGAATTTTTCCTTCCCAAGCCCTGGTAGCTCAAATGTGCTCCACCATAGCTGGCTAAAATTCTTATAATTTTAAAAAATTTTAGATAAATTAGAGGAATGTTATCATTCCTGAAACAAGGTATTTTGACCTTGTAAAGACCTAATCTTTCCTTACGTCCAAAGATATCAGACTAGCCATCCTTGCACTAAACCCTGATTCTTTGGAGATGATTTTCTCAGATCCTCTGTCACTGTGGTAGAGGGCTGATGAAACATGTTACTTGACTTGAAGATACAGCTTTGTTAAAATGCCTCAAACTTTACCTTTAAGATCAAAGAGTTTTCTTGTATGTAAGCTATACCTTACTGAAATTACTTATTTAAAACAAAACAGTTTCATTTTAGAGAAAAAAATAATATGGCCTATATGGAACTTTATATAACTGAAAATTCCCCACACAAATAATCAAAAAGGAAAAGACTGAATGCGATTAGGCAGTGAAAGATACAGATTATGAAACTTAACCAAGAGCATCCAACTCCAGAGTTGGATGTTGGTTCCAGGACAGGAGAAGAGAATGTGAAAAAATATGAACGAATGAGAATATTGGGAGATAAAAAAAAAAAGAGATGAGGAAGGTATTTGGGGAAAAATTTATTGACATTAATTGGACCTGGAGTTAAAAAGAAATACTACTGCCTATCAATTGATACTTCCAAAAAAGAAAACTTAAAAAAAAAAAAACAAAAAAGAAAAAAAAAGTTGCTGGATTACTTGGGTGAAATAAATAATATCTGCCATTAACCAAACTAAATAGATACAGAAAGAATCAGAACTAGTTAATAACTCATTTTACAGAATTTTAAAAATCTTAAAATTTGTCTATTCATTAGAAACAGTGCTGGCATGGTGGTACACACCTTTAAGCCCAGTGCCTGGGAGGCAGAAACATGAATTCTAATTAGAACCTGAACTCAGCCTGGTCTACATAGTGAGTTCTAAGATGGACAGAACTATACAAAGATCCTGTCTCAAAACAAACAAACAAACAAAAATTATTATTAAAGTACATCCCTCCAATAAATTTGTTTTATTGATTGTGTTAGGCAAGCAAAAGATATAAATATAAGAAAATTAGTCACGTTTGTAAATCTGCTATCTGTTGCTAACATTTATTGTTAAGTTAGGAAGCTCTTACACATAGCTAATAATGTTCTAAAAGGAATCCTTTGTTGACAAATCACGATTCTCTCTCTTTCTTTGTTGTTATTGCTGTTGTTATTCAGATACCATGGCATGTAGCCCTGGGTGGCCAAGAATCCACATTATAGCTCGGACTGATTTGAATTCTTTATCTTCCTGACACTAGCTTCCAAAACAGGATCACAAATAGAGACCATGATTTAAACTTATTTCTTACTTTTACTACATTCCCCTAAAGGCTGAAGAAAAAACTTCAAGTTAAAACTTCTACAAATAAGGAAAGTCACATTAATTTTTCTGATAACTATTTTGAAAGACTTCTTGGAATATTATACTCTTTTTTTTTTGTATGATTTTTCAGCATTGACCCCAAAGCATGTTCCACTATTAACTATCTCCTCCAGCATTATCTCACCCCTCGCCCCCCGAATCAATGAGACCTTCGAGACCTTCTTTAAGTATCTTATACTTGCCAGCAGCAGGAACGCTTCTGAAATGCTCTTGCTGAAGCATCCAGTTGACTGCCTCTCTCTGGTAAGGTCTCAGCACCGGAATCAATGCAGGGTGCTGGACATCCACTTGCACTGACTGTGTTTCTTGCAGGTGTTTTTGCTTCACAAAGTGATAGAGCTCATCAATGTCTTGACCCTCTGTCTCACTCTCTGAATCCTCATTATCATCTTCAAGGATATCTGGATCCAACAAAGATATTCAAAACAGGATCTGCATTATTAGTCACAAGCAATTTTTCTTTCTAAGCTCATCTCTTCCTACTCTTGTGTACTTTTAGATATTTTGCAATACCTTTTGGATTGACCTCACACCCAAAATCCTCCTGGCTTAGTCTTCTGAGGGCTGGAAATGTTGCTCCAAGACCTGCTAACCACTAGTCCTTATCCCAGGAAGCCCCATGCACCTATCCATCTCCATAGTCCTGCTCTGTGTATTCTGGGACTGGAAATCTCTCCTCAGTATCTACGTACGTATTCTTTAAGAGAGTTCAAATGCTGCACTGTTGTGGATAAACATGTTCTTGTTTTGGTCCCAGGTATGGGCTGTGGGACTAATTCAGATGGTCCACAGCAGCAGACCATTCACTTTGTGTGGGCTCTGAGAGGAGCTCTTTGCCAGGTGCAAATAGCTTAAATCTGAGGACTCTGGAGAGACTGAATGCGGAGCCTAGAAAATGTGGAGTGCAGAGAAACAACAATGTTGCTCCTGGTACCTGTTGTGAGAAGAGAAGTTGGAGATATGCTAAAACAAGGACTAGACGGGCTCCAAGGAACCTGATGACCCTAATTGGCAGGAAGCAGTTAAGAGAACTGTGGCCCCTATCCCACTAACCCTTTTTCTCTCTCCTACCTGGTGTTGGAAGGGACCGGCATGGAGTGGGGAGAAAAAGATAAAAGAAATGTACTTAAGTCTGTTTGTTTTTCCAGCTTAAAATAATGGCTAATGTCACACAGGCAACAACAGGGTATGGACAGATGAATATACCATTTCAGGATACAAGCAAAAGGTTTACTGAAGCTACTGCTGGTTCTATTCCCGCTTTAATACCAGAGGTGATTCTCTGGTTTTGTTTCATTGTCTTTCTGCATTCCATTTTTAAAAAAGGTTACGAGAATGATTGAATAATTAGAAAAGGATTGCAGGGTTGGCAATGCAACTAGAAAATTTGCTGGTAGAGGCTGAAATGCTTGGAAAGCAAAAAGTGTCATTAGTAAAAGAAAAATACTTGGTAACTAAGGGCCTGAATTCTCTACTTTGCCACCTAGCCCTGCTCTGCGCACTTTAGTTGTCAAGTTCCCAGAGCCTCTGGGTAGGTTGGGGAGCTGGGAGGAGCAGAAAGCTCTACAGGCCCAAAAGGTTAAAGGCAAAAAGCCTGTTTCAAGAAAAAAGTTAATCTTGAGCAAACTGAGCTATCGGAAGAGTAACCTCAAGTTAAGAAATTTACACCATTAGCTTTCCCATTAGCTGCCAAAAGTTTTAGATAGCGAAATACTCAATGCTGCCTGAGAGCTTAAAATGGCTGGTCTGTTAACTCAGAAATAAGGCAGGTTCTGTCAGAGAAGCGAATGAGCACTGGCTTCTCTGCAAGAACATCTGGGTAATTTGTGATCATTAGGCACCTAGATCGGGGCTCAAGAGCAAAAAAATATAGTCATACAAAAGCAGCTGAAAGTCATCAGGTTAAAAAATTATTGATCCAAAAGGGTTTGGTTCCTTGATTATCTCCTCTTAAGAAAGCAAGATCAAGTTTTGTTTATATTAAAAGAAAAGCTTTTTTGTTTTGTTTTTGTTTTTTAAAGAACGGGGGTAAAATGTTGTGGATATAAACATGTTTTTGTTTTGGTCCTAGGTATGGGATGTGTGACTGATTCAGATGGTCCACAATAACAGACTATGTGCTTCATGTGGGCTCCAAGAGGAGCAAGTGCTTTACCAGCTGCAGACAGTTTAAATCTGAGGACTCTGGAGAGAGAATAAATGCCAGAGCCCAGAGAATGTAGAGTGCAGAGAAAAAACAATGCTATTCCTGCTCCCTCCTTACTGTTCCTGGTTGCTGTTGTGAGACAAGTTGGAAGCCTCCTGAAACAAGGACTGGACTAGCTCCAAAGAACCTGATGACCCTAAACAGCAGGAAACAACTGAGAGAACTGTGCCCCTTCTCCCAATAACCCTTTCTCTCTCCTACCTGGTTTTGAGGTGTTAGAAAGGATTTGGGTGGATTAGGGAGAAAAAGATAAAAGAAATGTAAATAAAAGGTTTTGTGTGTGTGTGTTTTTAAAAGTATGCCTACATTGCATGGCAACAATGTTTTCCTCAGTGTTCATGTGCCATTTTATACTTTGGCCAGGACTATGTGTGGTGATCTATTTGCTTTTTCAATCACCTATGGGTACTTGTCCCACTTCCTCAGAAAGACTGACATATTCTGTTCTCATATGGATATAGTAACTATGAGGAACTAAATATGAATTTCATCTGTGATTTATAAATTAACTTATTTCATCACTTTTACACCCTAACATTAGAAAAAATTCCTCATACTTTTCATGCTTATTAAGACAATGATTTTCATAAATTTTTCAGGCTAAGAAGAAAGGACGGGCCTTTGGTTGCAGCAACTAATGAGATATGCTGAAACCTTTAATGTAAGTTTGCGAGGCTGTTACATTTCACTGAAAGAACACAATGCCCTATAGAAGACTCACACTGAAACTTGAACAAAATAAAAACCTTGAATTAGTCCTTCAATATGAAGAAATGAGCCATTTTTATTTCCAAACAGTTCTCAAAGAACATACTGTTAAGCTACATGGTTTTACATAACAGTCCTACTATGCTCAATAACTAAGACTGTACTGAATCTATAAATTATTTTCAATACAAAAAAGCCATATAGATTTTCATAACCATACAGTATATGGTTATGCACTTATTTCATACCATTACAACAAATTATATAATCTTGTATTGATAGCTAAGCTTTAGGCTTTCCCTCCCTGGCGTTGGCACTTTAAGCATGCTCTACCATAGCTAGCTAAAATTATAACTGAATTATATTATAATTATAACTGAATTATATTATAACTGAAAAAAAAAACAAAAAACAAAACAACAAAAAAAACCCACTAATATATTTGATAGCCACTAATATATTTTATAGCATTTCTAATTCTGAAGCAAGATATCTTCTTTTCTGTAAATCTCTAACTTGCAAAATCACTTATTAGTAGTAGTATTGTAAACCTTTGGAAGAATGAGCTATGGCATCAATTTACACACTATGTTCAAAACAGCTTTCCAAAACATTCTAACAAGGAAATGTTCTATAGGGCTGAGGCTATATACAGCTCAGAAGTACAACACTTGCCTAGTATGTGTGCAGTTCTGGGTTTGGCATCAAGCACATAAGGAAAAAAAGAAAAAGAAAATAAAAGGAGGGGAAAGAATATCCTACAAACTGCACCTGAAAAAAATACGCCATTCAAATTCTCCACTGTAATCTGGAGAATCCAAGCTGTTTCGCCAGCACCATAGCTGGGTGTACCCCAAGACACTGCCCATGTCTACCAGTGGCAGTGCTCAACCAACAGTGTTTTTTGTTTCTGTTTTTTTCTACCACTAAGCTAGCTTCTCTAATATTCATAAACCCTTAGCTACATGCTAACAAAAAATTCCATGTCTTACCAACAAACAACAAAGTCATCTGCTCTTTATAGGAACCTGACTTTTGAGAGTCTTTATCAGACTGAAAAGTAGAGTAGACTAAAGGCCAGCAACAGTCTCTGGCTATTAAAAATCTGCAGAAGAGTTAAGACTAGATAGGTACGTAGAAAGAGAGACAGAGATTCTGCTAGTTTAGGCACGAATTGACTTTGTATGTTGATTTTGCAAAATTTCTTGAATGCTGGGCACAATACCAAGCAAATAATATCAGTAAGGGTATTCTGGATTTGTCATACAGTACTGTATAAAGATCATTCAAGTTTCTTCATTTTTATTATTTATTTTTCAGGTTGTTATATGTAAGAGTTGAGAGAAAACTGACAATCCCAAAAGGCAATTTTAAAGCTTACTTTAATAATTACCTGGAATAATAAAATTATGTAACTTTTCCATCACTCTCTTCATAAGCTGATTGAACTTTTTCATTCTTGAACTTGCATCACTCATAAAATCTAGTCTTGTTAGGCCAGCTTCCAAGATATAAATTCCAACCTACAAAGAATTAACACATGAAGTTTTGCTGGGAATATACTCTATAAGTACAAAGACAACCTTTTTCAGAGTCACTTTCACTATGGACAGTGGATCTCCAGGGATAGGAGTTACAGATGACTGTTAGATGACATGTGGGTTCTGGGAACTGAACCCAGGTCCTCTGCAAGAACAGGAGTGCTCTTGTTCTTGTTCTGGAGAACTGGTACAGGAGCCAGTTCTCCAGTACCCAGATTCACTATTTTTAAAGGTTTTAACAATGTTTGCTCCACAGACACAAGATATATTTTTAATTTCATAGTTCATTCGGTAAATGTCTATGAAGTATTATTTATTAGAAAAAAGACTTCCTTAAATGGGACTAAACACAGGAGAATGTGATGAAATACTCAATTCTATTCACCAAGACACTAGTTCCTAAACCCAATGAGTATCACAACAATCAGTGAAGCATGTTACAAGGAAGTATTTCCTAGAAAACTAAACACTTTTGTGGTTAGGTTTAGAAATCCTTATTACTGGATCAAATATGAATAAAAGATAGAAGAAAACTGACCTTGACTATTTTAGGTATCTTAACTTGTAAAACAATGTAACTGTTGAATCATAAGAGGTGAGATAAGTCAAATCTGAGTATAAACAATGATATTTTGAAATAAAAGAAATCTAGAAAATATATCTTTTGCTTAGACTCAAATGTTCTCAATTTCAAAATTGAAGTCTATATAGGTAACCTAAAGGGTTTAATTTTTAAGGTTTCTTACAGCAGACAATGCATTTTTTTTTCCATTTCTTCTGGGCCTAACTCCCTAATGAGTAAAAGCCTTTATTTAGTCTGCTGAAATATAAGAATCCAGCAATATTAAACTGTAACAAGTGACAAAGATTACAGTTCAGGATTGTATGTATTTGCCTTTTGTTCATCTGGAGATGGCTTACCTCAGCAGCAATAAATATTGACATATTTATACAAATCAAGGTTAGGGAAAATGGAAGAGATTAAGATTTAATTTTAATGTTAGGATACAGACACATAAGCCATGAATTCTTACATTCCTGCCATCACTCAGCAAAATTCTAGCCCTTAAAATCAGTAGACAGGGAAAAGCATGGGTGAGTTTCACTCTCCGGGGAAAAGGTAATTGCTACATAATGCTCCCAAATGTCCTCTATCCCACCCTAAACACAACAGATCTCCCCAGAAATAACAATTAGGCCTACTGATACAATTGCTTTTAATTTGAGAAATGTGTAAGAAAATCGTTTCAATGACACAAGGATGAAAGAACATCTTAGAATTTTTCTTTCAAGCCTTAGCATGAAAGCATATTATCTCTTTTACAAAGTATATCTATTTATGTCATCTGATTTTAGCAAAATCATGAAAGAATTCATGTTTAAGGTTCATACAAAAGTGTAGTAAAACATTTGTGTAATTTGTACATATTTATACAACTTACTGAATGTAGATCTTGCAATAAATTAGATTTACTGATATTGTTAAGTAACTGGCACTTTCACAGGTAGTGGATAAAGATTTCAGTTTAGAAAGCAGGAAATGTAATTGTGCTTTAAGCACAATTAAAAATAAGATAAAATAAAAACAAAAATATTACTCAGGGCAAGGACATGCAGTACCACCGTTGGGCTTAAGAAAAGTTCTCCATGCATTAGATTCTTTCTGAAAAATACTATCAGAAAGTGACATACAGTTAGAAGAGAAGGTAAAGAGGGAACCAAGAAATGCACAGACAGACAGAATATGTTGGGGAAACAAGTTAATTTGTAATTTCAACAGCCAGATTAAAAAACAATGACAAAAAAATATATGTAAGAATTGGACGGTTATACGTAAGTTCTACAATCAGGAAATTAATTCATATTTAAAATACTGTATTTCTGAAACAATGTAGAAAAAGAATTTGAAAGTGCAACCTGGCTAAAAATGATTGGCAGGAAGACACAATGTTAAGAGTTGTTTAAAGCCCCATATAAAGCATTTTTTGAGACTTAATAATGAGAGGCTTATTGCTAGGTTTTGAGTCTAAGCTAGTATCAATGAATTACCAGTGCAGAACTTTAAAAAACACCACAGACACTGAGTACCTTGATCGTATGATTTCCTTCTGGTCTCTGATAGAGTTTTATTCCTTTTTTCATCTGCAGCCAGGCCAAATCCTGTAACATGTCACTAGTGAAGGAGGATTCCACTCGAACACCCTTACCACAAACATGGGCTGACTCTTTGAGTACATCTTCTTGTTTCTCTACATCTTTACATTCTGAATGAGCATAGATCAGGAACTCATTGCTTGACTCTGAACTTATCAGTGTAAAACTCCTTTCAGAGAAATGTTCAACTAAACTCTCTTCAGGGAGAAGCTGAAGAGCAAAATCTCCCAGAAACGCTTTCCAAGAATGGTCTGCATGATAGGGAGAAATCTTAACATTCATCGTCACAGACAAAGTGGTCTCTTTTTTGGTGGATTCTAAGGTGCTCACAGCCTCTGACCGCCTCTTCTTATCTCTGTGAACTGCACCTTCAGGAGGGTCATCATCTATGATGATGCAATCGGAAGAGGAGTCTGCACCTGAGCAGGGCTGCTCCTCAACAGTAAAGGTGAGTGGCTCATTCCTCAAGTTTTCATACATGTCCCAGTGAAGCTGCTGTTGCCTTTCTTCATTCACCTTCACTGGGGGAACACGCTTCCTTCGGCTGCTCATCTTCACACTCTCACTTTCTTGGTTAGTACATGTAGATTCTAAATGACAAATGGAACAGTGGACATGAGGCAGAATAGAGAGACAACAAAAGTATGGCAACATGGGAAGAGAATGGACCATACTCTGGAGTCTGGTTAAAGCCTCTGGTCAGTTGAAATCCAGACTCCAGCACAATTAACAACATGCATTTGCTGTGAAGATTACCAAGACAGAGATAATGTATCTTTTATGAAGAAATACTTTCAAACAAAAACATCAACATTGCAATATTAAGGCTTACTGCCCAAATGCACAAGACCTCAGCTGGGCCTCACTCCTCTCCTAGATATTTTCTAGGAATCTCACACCCAAGACTATAGTTTCCATTGACAGTCAAGATAACCCATTTCCTGCATTTTAGCCCAGTTATCTTTAAGATAACCCTGTGATATCAAGCACATTCCTTAGCAGCCGTTACAGAAAATTTGAAATGTTATATATTGTGAAAACTTCAGAGACATATATAGAAAAGAATGGGTAAATTTGTAAGAAGATTAAAGTGAAGTAACAGCTGCTATGGTATGGCCGTAAAAGCTCCCCATAGATTACATGTCACAACTGATCCCTGGCTGGTACTCCTATTCTGTGAAATTCTGGAAACTTGAGATAGGACCTAGGTGTACGGAATGTGATGCTGACTGCTGAGCCTGGAAGATCAACCTTGTTTCCTGTCCTGTCAGTTTTCTTACCTAGCTAGATGTGAGCAACTTTACCTGCCTGCTGCCACTAAGAAGCACTCCCACCCTCACTATGTCTTCCCCATCAAAATGGGTTGTCTTTTCAACTCCCTGTAGTTGCCTCTTGTCTGGCATTTTCTTGAGAACACTAACAGGTAACAAACACATTAACAATGATCTCATGTATTAAACGTTGTAAAAATTTCACTCAAATTTAGAAAAAAATTTAGTTAAAACACAATCAATTGCATAAAAGAAAACAAATTAAAAAACTACACCTGATGGGCAACAAACCTGATAGGAAGAAAAATTTGTAAGATGAACTTTGATTCACCTGTTTCAATTGTTGTCTCAGAGGATTACTACCTCTGTCTGTGGTCTAGTCCTGGAAGTTTCTAGCCTCTGTACAATCTAAGTTAGGCCTAGAACGTTTTCAGCCTCTAAGACTTACTGCTTAATAAATTCACCCTTTCTTGTACTTACTGAGCTCTGGGCTGGCTGGTTCAACTCAGCAGTTCTGGCTCAAACTCCTATGCCAACTGACTTATTCAATCTGGCTTCTCTTTTAGCCCATGGAACACTCTGCTTGGCCCCAAATTAACTCCAGCAATCTGCACCACTCTCCTGGCTCCTCCTCATTTGATCTTCACATGAGTTCTCTCTCTTCAACCTGTCTATTATTGTTGAGGTAAAACTGCATTGTCCCTTAAGTAGCTTCCCTTTCCTCTCTTCTTAAGAGTTCAGCATATCCTATTCGGTCAAATCTTTCTGATTCACCACTTTTTCTGTCATTCAATTAGACATCACTTTCAAACTTGGATGCTTTCTTTTACAAATTAACTTTACCTTCATAGTTTGGAAATAAAGGTATGTACCACCATGCCTGGACCTAAGCTTTTCTTTACTTGAAACTTATGCAGGCTGGCCTTGAAATCAGATCCACTTGTCTCTGTCTCCTGGATTAAAGGTGTGTTTGTATTCAAGCCAGATCATACAGCCCTGGAAGGTCTTTGGATGTGATCTCTTTGTCAGAGCAGCCATGTTCTGAATTAAAATTCCTCTATACAAACTTCTCATAAAGCCAGAAATAAATACCTGTCTCACGTGTTAGTTAGATTTAAACCCACACCACTGCTGTATAATTCCAATGTGCTTTACAATCCCAAAACATTAACAAAACTTCGCTTGACCCTTATATAGTTTAAAATCCTTAGAAATATTTTTTTCAAAGAGAAAAAAAAAACTATAGACGCACACAATGATTTTATGGATTAACAGATCAAAAAGAGTAAGAGTGACAGCTTAGATAAAGAATAAGGCAACATGGGCAAAAAGGAGCAAAGAAGACAAAGAAAAACATGTCAGAGCAAAAGAAGACTTCCCATGATAAATTCAAGCCATTTAGATTAAAAGGTTTGACCAAGTTTAAATAGACAGTGTTCAACAATATTGTACCTCTGTCGGAGTACCTTAACCGTAAATCAACATCTTCAATCAAGACCCTAGGGCTACTTGCAGAGTCAAACTACACAGGCGCCACGGCGGTTTAGCAAGCGAATGTACTTAATCTTTCTCTGAAGGTAACTGAGAACTTGCCAGCCTAACTTCCGGGTCTCTGCATCCCTTTCAGCTACCTGCAGTCCCACGCCCCACCAGCTTAGGCACCTGAACGGCGCCAGATCCTGCGGGCACGTTGCAGGTACAGGAGGGTCCCCTTCCGTAATCCTCAAGAAAGAAGCAGGCTGTCAGCGCCCGATGCTCAAGCTCCTTGGAGGGACCGCTCGCCACAAGGCCTCAGTACGAGAGCGTAGGCAGCGAGCACCCAGGAGCTTCACAGGAGCCCTCGGTATTCCCCTGAGGCCACAGAGCCAGCTTCCCTCCGCGACCTCTAACCCCTGACCCAGTATCCACCCCGGCCCACCTCAGCTGGTACCTAAGCGCCGGGCTATCCCCGTACGCTGCAGGTGGACAGACGCCAAATACACAAGCACACACACCTGCCGGAGCTGCGCACGCGCGGAGTGCTATATGGACGCCCGTGCCGGAAGCCACAGCGCCGGCTGAAAACAGCCCCAAGCGTCGGGTGCACGCGAACGCGCAGGACAAGACGGACGCCCCGCCCCTTTCTCTCTCGCTTGGCTTCAAAGGGCACATCTGCGCATGTCCCATCTTTGACCCCTCCCATGAGAAAACCGTTAAGATCTCGCGATGGTTGTACCCCTCTCCTACTCCCCCCTCCCGTTGCAACAGCAAATGTAGGATGGGCGGGAACCGAAAGAGGGATTGGGCTTTGCGTCAGAAGGGGCGGGATGTTGTGATGCGATTTTAATAAAAACAGGCACAAACTTAAGTAAAACGGAATGCAGGATGCTGAGCAATTATAATAACCCAAATAAGTTTACAAGTTAGGAATTAAACCACCAAACCAAAAGAATTTGATTTAACGAGGAAAAAAATGCAGAGAAGTTGTTTCCAAAAGCTGCTCAGAGTGAAGAGGTCTGAGAGAAATTTATTCTGGCCCAAAACAAAACAAAAAACTAAGGCTTTAAATGTTTAAACATTTTAAGAGAAAGAAATTATACAACTATGCTGAAGCTGGCCTCCTAGTTTCTTTTCAGAAGGGAGAATTCTACCTTCAGTAGACATAAACAAAATTCTCCCTTCTGAGCACTTCAACTGTGTGTTACCAAGCGCTTTGTATATCTTTTGAAATTTTTCTAGTGGAGTAATGTTTTTGGATTTTGTAATCACCACAGCTAATTATGGCGGAGTTGGGGAAAGAGGTTCTTTTACTATTTGGTTTTCTGGAAGACCCGTAGCGTGAGACACGTGTTCATAAAGATACCGAGTCCTAACACTTACTAGACAGTAAATAATCTAATGATAGTACTCACATGAGAATCAACTTATTAGACACACGAAGATCTTAGCAGTGAACCTCCATTTTTCATATACTTCAACTACCTTGTTTTGAAATAGTCCAGGTATGTTGTATCATGTCTAATCTAGTCCAAACCTAGCAATAAAGAGAACCTCAAATTTTTTCTGTTTTTTCAATGTACATAAAAAGTTATTGTTTACTTTGTGTTGTGGTCCAGTAAGTATACAAAAACATATCTAAATAGAGTATATCAAAATTTAAAAATATTTTACTGCTAAAAATGGTAAGGACCATATGAACTTTCAACACATTACCTCTTTCCTGACATAGGATTTGCTTTGAAGCTGATGGGTGCGGGCTCAAGTTGGTGGTTGGTAGTGGTAGAAGTGGCTGTAGAATTTTATTAAAATTAAAAATAAGGTAAGGGTTGCAAAGAAAGAGATCACCACTCCATCTGACAAGGCAAAACTGTGAGCTGATTGATATGTGTGCCTGAACTCAGGTCTTTTGCAAGAGAAGAGGGTGTCATTAACCCCTGAGCTATATCTCTCCAGCACCCCAGAATGTTTTTTTTTTCTTTTTTTTCTTTCGTTCCTTCCATCTTTCCTTTTTAGAGGGTCAGTTTAAGACAGGGTTTCACTGTGTAGCCTTGGCTGTCCTAGACTCGCTTACTAGACCAGGCTGGTCTCACAGTGATCCACCTGCCTCTGCCTCCCTGAGTGTTGGCATTAAAGGGGTGTGCCACCACACCCCACTTGTATTTCTTTGCTTTGTTTTTTTTTTTTTTTGTTTTTTGTTTTTTAAGACAGGATTTCTCTGTTTTAGCCCTGGCTGTCCTGAAACAGTCTGTAGACCAGGCTGGCCTCAAAATCAAAGAGATCCACCTGCCTCTGCCTTCCACCACTGCCCAGTTGTAGATCTTAATAAGATTAAATCAAAATTACTTCTTCCTTCATGGGCTGGAAGCCTGATGATGTGTTGGCAGGCATGAAAAGAATACATCATACATCTACACTGAAGCTTTGGTGGTAGCTAGATACAATAAGAAGCAATAGTTTGAAAAGAATGTATTTTTAATTTTTAACAGTGAGCTTGAAATATTCAGTAAAAACCTTTAATAAGCAGATAATCTGCCATCAGAGGTTTTAATACAATTCTTAAGAGCCATAGGACATTCAGAGCAATAAATGAATACTTAATTCCAACCTAAAGTCACCAGCTGAATTACCCCCTGAAAGGAAAGTTATACTCTACTAACTTTTGAAGCAATGCACTTTCTTTACCCATGAAAGTACTAGATGGCATGTTCTTCCACAAGAGGGTTGCTCAGTCTACACTGCTGGGCATACCACCCCATCAATAATAATGGCTACATTTCTTTCGATCAATCTCTGCAGTTTCTTCTACATCATTTGCTGTTTCAGTTTGCACTTTTATAAAGATGCTTTTTTCTTCCTTAAGCTGCATGAACAAACTCTTTGAAAGCTTCAAGCTCCATATCTCCTAGCCTTTATAAAGTAGAAGTGAGTTAGGACTTTGCTTTGCATTGGACTTTGACATATGAAAATGTGGTTGGCTTGATCTTCTATCAGATTTCCGTATTAGTAATGGAGTTACTTCTCTTTGTTATGGTTCTTGTGCTTGCTGAAATAGTTTTTTGCAGTTTTTGTCATCAAATAGCCACGTAATTTCCTTCAAGAATTTTTCTTTTACCGTGATAATTTCTTGCAGGACACCTAGTTTTCAGCCTATCACAATTTTAACTTAATTACTTCTAGTTTTTACTTGGAAGTGAGAGGCATGTGGCATGATTTCTAGTTATCCCAACCTCAAGATTGTTGTTTTAAATAATAAAGTGGCTCAGGGGAGGTGAAGAAATGGGAAACATCTAGTTGGTGATATAGTCAGATCACATACTTTTATTAAAGTCACTTTTATTGCATCAAAAATCAATTACCACACTATAATAAAAGATCACCAAACAAAAAGTATCATTACAAATGGTGATTATAAAGTTTGAAATAGTATGAGAATGACCAATATTGGTATTTGTCACAGACACAAAGTGCCCATATGCTGTTGGGAAAATGGCAGCAGTAGACTTTGCTGAATGCAAGGTTGCCACAAATAATCCCTTTGAAAACAAATACTGAAAGAGTGGAGTAAGATGAGGTATGTCTGTAAATGTGAAGGCGGTCAGACCGCTTGTTCCCTCATATCTTCTCAATGGCTAATGTGATGATAAGTCCATTTCCTTTTGAGGACCCTAAGGTATTTTCATTCTCATGGTAAGCTCCATTCCAGCTTCTCTCTTCTTTCTTGGTTTCTTCTTCATTGCTTCTTCCAACAAGTGACTCAGACCAGGCAGTAAATCTCTTAAAAGAGATTTATTGGAGAGATGAATTGAAGAGAGGAGGGACAAATGCAGAATGGCTGCCTCTGCTCCCTGGAGAAAACAGCAGTGAACTGGACAAACACAGCCTTTAAATAGGACAGAGATTTCCTGAGGAGCTTAGGGATTGGTGGGTTTTTGCTCAGCCTTTTCATCTAAAATTACCATAAATCTGGGGGGATCCTACTGAGGGGCTGGGGATGGCTGCAGAGGCTAGAACTGCCAGTTTGACAGTTGAAGAGGTGTGGGGGAGGGGCCTATTAACTCACCCCCTAAGGAGTTTACACAGACTTGAACTCTTAAACTAAACTATAAACTTATACTAGGCTATCAGATTTCTTGTTCTGGTCCCTGGCTGACAGTGGCAGACCTTGTAAAGCTTTGTTGCCACAAAGATGGCACTGCCAGAGCTCACAGACTAGCTCCATTTAAACATGCCTCCCTTCCACTGAGCTCCCTGTCATCAGTAGCCTTAACTGAGGCCTCGGGTGCTGCTGCTTTCTCTGTGACTTCAACTTCTCACTTTCTTCTGAGTCTGATCTCAGGTACTGGGGCTGTGGAGATTTTGTGCCAGATGCTCTGGAGTCCTGAGGTTTTGCTGTTTGGAGGTGTAGAGAGGCCAGCCTTACAGTCAGAATATCTAAGCAACCCTTTTAAGACACCACAGTGGGTGGCACCCAGGAGAGCTGAAGATGGGGTACCCAGGAAAAGATGTAGGGTAAGGCCAGAGGCAAAACTTGAAGCAGCCTAAGTTGGCTGCTGGAGCAACTCAGCCTGGACCTAGACACTCTCCTGCAAAGTATACAAAGTTTACAAAGTATGCAAAGTAAACAAAGGGAGTCTGGAAGGGCTTCCCTGCTGTGAAGTGCCAGTAGTGACCCCTGTGAAAGGGTTGTTCACAGGGTCACAACCCACAGGTTGAGAACCAATAAGCTAGACCATTGCTTGTGTCCTCTACTTAAGCTGTTGCTTTATTACTGAACCATATGGCTTAACAATGTTAAACAATTATCCATTAAACTTAGTAATTTAATACAGGCAAAATGCAGGCAAGAGACATGATTTTTTTTTTTTTAATGACTCCGAGCTATGTATTTCAGCAAGAGTAATGCTGGGCCAGTTCCCCTTCCTCCTCAACAGAAAGGCTGTTAGCAAAATTTATTCCACATTCCCTTTTTGCTTATTCTCTAGGGGGCTGCAAAATGTGATTGACAGTTGCCAAAGATAACTCCTTGCCAATTCTCCTCCTACCAACTTGTCTTGAAATTGCTTTTCGTTCTTCAGCTATAATGAAAGTTTTAGGGTCAATATCACTATTTCAGAGGGAATTGCAATTTCCAGGTCCACTGTAAAATGTGGATAGTACTAACAGAGTATGATGAGGAAATATGCTCTTAGAAAATTGGTGCTTGCAGGGGTCATCAGCTCTCCCAAAATGACCAGTAGTAGGTCAGTCACAGAATAACAGTGGTATCAAGGTTTAGCTATACTTCTAATATGATCAAGGGGTATGTGAACTAAATTTTCATGTTCAAAATTTCACAGTTTTTCCTTAGGATAAGCCTGAATAGGTTTAAGTTTTACCTCTTGAGTTTTTTTTGTGTTTTTTTTTTTTTTTCTTGGTGATCTGTAGGTCACTTGTATTTCAAAATCTGTGTTTTGGTTTATTTTTTTTCACCATCTTTTGCTGCAAGATTAACCTGAAAACTGAAACTTGAACTGTGTGTTCCTTCTGCTTGTCATTATGTGTAAAGCAATTTTTATAATTTGTATATAAAATGCTGCAGTTGAACATGAATTATTGGCACATAAATGATATATCATTTATTAGTTTTGAGAGTAAAAAAGCAATTCTTTAAAGTAGGTAAAAACAGAGAAGGTAAAATGGGGAGTTTTCATGAAAGAAAAGAGTGTACAAAGGTAAGATGAACTGTGACTACCAAGCCATTCACACTTTTCTAACCCTCCTTGTCCAACCACTCCTTTTCCTCCTAAGGTATATTGTCCCAACTACCTCAGAACTTTAAGCAATAGGAGTGTTGTAGATAAATTTCTGATGCCTACAAATGAATAATATTTATTGTGTTTATTTGGAAGCTACAAGTAAAATATTCTTAATCTATTCTAAAAATTTCAAGCATGACATTTATACATACAAAAATAGGGACATAACACTTCCAGAGTGAATATGAAATCTCAAAGAAGCATTATAACAGTAGAGTTGGCAGAAACTGGTGCTTGCCAGGCAATGAAGAGCCTTCCCAAAGTCACCATTCAGCAGGATAGCCACGTGTGCTGACTCTAGCACTGGTGTGTTGTTAAGTCAGTTCCCTGGGGCAATAGCAAAATTAAATATTAGCTTTATTTCTTTTATGTCCTGCCAAGTTTCTGGGCTCCTCAGTAGGTTCTTAAATAAGATTAAATACCTAACAGCCTAAAACAATACACAACAGTAGTATCTGATTACCAATTATATCTGTATATCATAACACCTCAATTCAGGATCTAAGCTCCTGAGAGTTATTTTTAAACAAAATTGAAAACTATGAAACTACTAGGAGAAATACTTCAGTACACTAAAACTGGAAAGGTTGTTTGTCCTACGCAAGACCTCCAAA
Organism: Meriones unguiculatus; assembly: GCF_030254825.1. Classification (NCBI taxonomy): domain Eukaryota; kingdom Metazoa; phylum Chordata; class Mammalia; order Rodentia; family Muridae; genus Meriones; species Meriones unguiculatus. The sequence continues at coordinate 85,951,703 of NC_083351.1, forward strand.
GTGGAAAATAACGGCACAAATAAACCAGTGAGATTACATTATATTAAAAAATTTCTGCTCAACAAAATGAAACAACCAATAGAATAAGAAATACATTATACTATAATGATTATGGGAAAAGACAATTGTCAACTAGGACTCTGACAAGAGGTTAATGCCCAGAATACATATAAGAGAATGAAAATAACTCAGTACCAAAACCAACATCAAAACCCACAAGCAACAACAAAACCCACAGACAACAATCAAAGCATCCTTAATTATCTTCTAGGAAAACTGTATATACTCATGCAGAAGAATCAGATTAGATCCATATCTATAACCTTGCATCAAACTAACTCCAAATAAAAGGCCTAGATGTGAAACCTAAAACACTGAAAATGCTAGGCAAAAAAGTAGTATCCTAGAAGATACAGGTACAGGAAAGAACTTTCTGAACAGGACTCCATTTAGTCAAGAACTAAGACCAAAAATTACCAAACAGAATTTTATAAAACTAAGAAACTACTGTACAGCTGAGGAAACAAACATTTGAGTGAAGACGATGGGCGCAGAATGGGTGAGAATTGTTGCTAACTATACATCTGACAGAAATTAATTTCCAGAACATATAAAGAATTAAAAAAGATAGAGTCAAAACAAGATACCCACCCTCAAAATAAAACCCCCAAATGACCCATTCAAAATAATGGGCCTGGGACCTGAACAGAGAGTTCTCAACAAAGTTCATAAAACAGCAACAACAACTGGCTAAGAAATCTCTCGAAAAAAATGTACATCATGACAAGCAATTAAAGACATTCAAATCAAAACAAATTTTGAGTTCCTGTTACCTAAGCTAAAATAGCAAAGGTCAACAAACAATTGATAAGGATATGGGAGACAAGGGGATCTTTACTCACAGTTGCTGAGATTGCAGACTGGGGCAGCTATTTTGAAAATCAATGTAAAGAACACTCAAAAGCTAAACAGTAATATCCCAGATGACTCAGGTGCCAGTGCTTGGCATGTATGCCAAGGACTCATATACTTTTGCAGCCATGTTCATCCCTGCTGTAGTCGCAATAGCTAGGAAATGGTAAAAACCTAAATGTCCTTCAGCTAACGAATGGATTAAAAAAATGTGGTACATATACACTATGAAATAGGATTCAGCTGTAAAGAAAAATGAAATTATGAACTTTGCAGCTTAATGGATGGAACTAGAAACTATATTTCTTGGAGTAACTGAGACCTAGAAAGACAAATGCCACATGTTATCTCTCATCGGAGGATCCAAATCTTTAATTTTGAGTACATATACTGGAGTAACTGCAGAAAACAAGAAAGTAAAAGTGGGCTAATTGGAGGGTGGGGGAGCAATAGAGAAGGGAACAGCAAGCTACATGTGATCTGAAAGGGGAAGTGGGGAAAGGAAGAACTATAATTATGGAATGGGAGGAGAAAGGAGGGTAAAGTAACAGGATTTCTGAAAAGTTTATAAGGAATAATACTATTAGCTATCCACCTAAAAATACATATAATATGTGTAATTCTATGTATAAATATACATATGTAGATTAAATGAAATTTTCTCGTTGGGGTTAACATTATTTCCTCCAAGAGCCAAAGACTATGTAACAAAACCCCCAATACCAGGCATGAGAAGCCCTCTTTTGAATTGTTGGTAAAAGTTGTCTAGAAGACTCCCAAAACATTATAGGATATTGCTGTTACTGTTGGTTGTCTGCAACAGGTGGAAGTTAAGTTCCTATTGTTGAAGATACCATGCACTTCAGAAACAGGGTCCAGAAGTACCTGAGCTGGAACTGACTTGAAAGCCTCCTCTCTGAGAACTAACCTTCGTGGTACCAGAAGATGCCATGCAAGATTCCAAAGGAAAGGAGTGAAACAACCAAAAGTCCTACCAGCTACGTCACCGATGAACCACAGTAATGACCAGCATGTCACAATAACCCTAAGGATGGAATAGTGGCACATGTATCTTGGTGGTAATCAATAGCTCTGTTTTGGACTTATGACACTCCCCTCCTTCCACAAGAGGGAAATCAAGACTGGTTCTGAAAACCCAGTCAACTGGGGATAATGAATTCATGGATCTTAAAGGAGAGCCTGAAACTCCCACTTTATACACGAGTATAATCTGTCACTATATTCTGAATATTTATCCTTATTCTCAAGATAAGTGTAGTCTACTCCTCATCAAGGAAGCTTCTCACTGTAAAAGACAGAAACCATTACAGAGATTCATAACCAATCAAAATACAGAGTTGTGGATTCCAGCGCTAAATGATACATTTACAGCACAACTCCTGCTCCACAACTGCTTATAACTCTATAATAGCAGTAACTATTTTAGAAGAGTTAGCTAAAAGATTGCAAAAGCCAAGAGAAGAGAAAGTTTGCTGTGTCTCCTAGAAATGTTAGAAGCTATAATTATAAAGTCTCAACAGCATGACTGCCTAAACGTGAGCTAAACAAGGGCAATACCAATGGACATGCTAACATGGATGAGGGAAAGCTCATGGACTATACAAAGAGCTATCAGGTAACTAAGGAATGCTAAGAGGAGAAAGAGTCCTCCCCAAGGAAGAGCACACCAACTTAGTTACTTAATACCAAATGGTCAACCCTAAAAGTTCATACAAATAACTTTATATAGACTGAGCAGTTTATATTTAAAACTGTTTTACACGCACACACACACATAATGACAATAAATGAAAAGAGAGGCCATCAGTTTGAAAGAGAGAAGAGAGGAGGTGGAGGGAGGAAAAGAAAGGGGTTAATGATACAATTTCAAAATATAAAAATTATTTTGAAAGATTCCACCCAAATTCAGAAGATAGCTCAAAAGTTAAACGCTAACGCAAAGTGTTAAAACCCTGATAGCTATGTAAAGGAGGTTCATTTTAGTTTGTTCCTTCATCCCAACATGGAGCTCAGGTTGACCTAGAACTCATGGCCCTCCTACCAAAAACAAAACAAAACAAAACAAAACAAAATAAACCACAACAAAACAAACCACCACAAACAACAAAACAAAAACAAAAAAACACCAAAACAACAAAAACCATAACCCAGTTTTAAAACATGCATTAAACCTAAAAGGATATCTTAGAAAATGTGCCTAAATATTAGGAAATATATTATAACATATTATAGTATATGAAACAATAACAACAAATGCTCTAGGAGCTGGAGAGATGACTTAGCAGTTAAAAGAATGAACTGCTCTTGCAGAGGACCCCTTGTTCCATTCCCAGCATTCAAAATTAGTGGCTCACAACTGCTTATAGCTTTAGCATAGGGACTCCGATGCTTCAGGGTTCTATGGGTACTGCACTCATAGACACAGACACACATGCATACAAAAATTAAAAATTTAAAACAACGACTGATCAAAAACACTAATCACTCAGAAAATAAAAATCAAGCCCTTCATGACACAAATAGGTTATAATAACAAAATAGCAACTTTAAAAAAATTTAAATTAGAAAATACTTTTAAGGATGTGGAAAAGAAGAATAATGTGTATTCCATTCAACTAAATGTAAATCAGCTCAGTCAGTATAAAAAAAAACCAGTATCAAAAGTAGAATAAGCATGTGACACAGCAGTGAACTATCAGTATATAGCATGGCCTGAGGAGAGGTCTGTACTCCCTATGTTTATTGTAGCATTATTCAAAGAGGTCAAGAATTGATAATAACCTGGGTAGCATGAGTGACTGAATTAATAAAGCAGAATTACACTGAAATACTATTCAAGCATACAAAGAAAGACCCTGTCATCGATAGTAACATAGACAAAATGATTTTCAGATCATTGTTAAATGAACTAAATCAGGTGCAGAAGGACAAACATTGCATGATCTCATTTACAGGTAGAATAGAATACAAAGAGTTAATCTCATACAACCGAAGAGTAAAACAGCAGTTCTTAGAGTTCAGGGAGGATGAGAGAAAGTGGTTGTTGAAAAGTAATGAATTGATGAATTATCTTTAGATAAGTGCAGAAATCTCAGGTGTGTTATTTCACAGAAAGGCAACTACAGATAATGATAGTATTCTATATATGTGAAGGACCAGGAAGAAATGGTTTTTGAATGTTCTTTTTTTATAATAATTTTTTTATATTAATCACAGATTATTTACTTTGTATCCCAGCCATAGCCCCCTCCCTAATTTCCTCCCAATCCCACCCTCCCTCCCTCATCTCCTCCCTGCCCCTTTCCAAGTCACTGATAGGGGAGGACCTCCTCCCCTTCCATCTGACCCTAGCTTATCAGGTCTCTTTAGGACTGGCTGCTAGGTCCTCTTCTGTGGCCTAGCAAGGCTGCCCCTCCCTCGGGGGCAGGGGAGTCAAAGAGCTAGCTAGTTCATGTCAGAAATAGTCCCTGACTATTTCTAGGGTAAAAACCAGTTGGTTACTGACCTACCGTGGGCTACATCTGAGCAGAGGTTCTAGATTATGTCCATACATGGTCCTTGGTTGGAGAAACAGTCTCATATAAGACCCCTGTGCCCTGATATATTTGGTCCTTGGGGAGCCTCCTGTACTCTCCAGGTCTTACTAACTCCCTCTTCTTTCATATGATTCCCTGCACTCTGCCAAATGTTTGGTTATGAGTCTTAATATCTGCTTTGACACACTGCTAGGTAGAGTCTTTCATAGGCCCTCTGTGATAGGCTCCTGTCCTGTTACTTGTTTTCTCCTACATCCAATGTCCATCCCATTTGTCTAAGTGAGGATTGATCATCTTACCCCAGGTCCTCTTTCTTGTTTATCTTCTTTAGGTTTCAGTATATTTATCCTATCTTATAGGTCTATATAAGTGAGTATATACCATGTGTGTCTTTCTGCTTTTGGGATACCTCACTGAATATGATCATTTCTAGGTCCCACCATTTGCCTGCAAATTTCATGATTTTCTCATTTTTTTTATTTCTGAGTAGTATTCCATTTTGTAAAATTACCACAATTTCTGTATCCATTCCTCAACTGAGGGACATCTGCGCTATTTCCAGGTTCTGGCGATTATGAATAAAGCTACTACAAACATGGCTGAGCAAATGTCCTTGTTGTATACTTGAGCATCTTTTGGATCAAGCAATGAGACATGTTTGAGGAGATAGATAGTTAACCTGATTTAAACATCGTACAATGTTTGCCCATTGTATGGAAGCATTACTCATAGATATCATTTAAAAAATAAACTATCTGTGAAATGTACAATTACCTCTTTGTAGTAGCATTTAGCATTATAATGATTTGGAGCACAGAGTGGTAGATATTTTCTGAAGATTGGCATAAGGGTCCCGTGGCCAGCTAAATGCATACAAAACAGCTGTGTTCCCTGAGTGTACAAAGTACACAGACTCTAAGGTGTGCTCACATCATGACTTTAGGAGTGTTTGCAAACAGGGTACAGATCTACCTTCACACCATAGATTCTTTCACAGCAAATGCCTACTTTGCACAGACAGAGTGAAGCTAGTGTAGCTTGTTCCTATTGCCTCTAGCTACCCACCTTGCTATTTATTGATTGACAGGGATGAAATAAAAATAAATCAGCCATCCAATTATCCCAGGTAATTCTACTAAAGATAATTCAGAGACAAATACTGAGAGTCATTTAGGCAGATAATCTCCTATTTATATTCTAATTTATTCCAGAATGGCTAAAAAGCAAGCTTGTTGCTATAGTTTGCATCTTAAATATTTCACAAAGGCCTGTGCAGTAAAAGCTTTATCCTCAGTTGCTGCCAACAGGGGATGGTAGAATTTCTGAAGTTAAGATTATGGAGCATGCCCTTGAAATTGGAATTCCACCTCTTTCCTGTTTGCTTCCTGGCAACTATAATGTGAACAGGCCAATTCCACCATGCCATTCTGCTGTATTGTACCTTATTGTCACAAGCCCAAAGCAACAAGGCCTAGAGACCGCAGGCCAAAACCTCTGGAACTGTGAGTCAAAATATACCATTCCTCTTTCTACTTTATCTCAGGCATTTTGCCACAGTCCTGTGAAGCCTACAAACACACTTGCATAAGTCAAATCCTTACTTTCAATGGCCACAAAGTTATAAAGAAAGGCTCCAGTCCTTAAAATTAATTTATACTCTTGCCAAAATCAGTATGAAATTAAATAAAAAAGAACATAGGACATAAATACACTGTATTAATTAATTTTCTGTTGCTGTGATAAAAACAACATGACAAAAAACAACTTAAGAGAGTTTATAAACCTATGGCTCCTGATGTCAAGGGTGGTGAAGGCTTGGCCTGGGGTGCAGGCGCAGGTAGCTGGCTGATCATATTTCATCCATACACATGAAAGTAGAGTGAGCAGGAACTAGGGCAAGGCTTTCATAATGCCCAAAAGTCTACCCACCCACAGTGACACACTTCCTCCAGCAAGGTTTCACCTTCTAAGGGTTCTGTGACCTTGAACAGTGCCACCAACTGGGACCAGGTAGTGAATATATGATCCTCCAGGGATGGTTGTCTCTCAAACCCTACATCTCAGAAAGTTCTTTGTAAATGTCCAAAGTGTCTGGACTAGTTAAAAGAAGTTTAAAAAAAAAAGTTTGTGTTTTGATAATTCTCCTAAAATGATTATCTTCTTAAAACAAAACAAAAGAAAAAACAACAACTTTTTAAATAAATTATCAGAAGATTCAGAGACGTCTAAGTCACCATATATTGCATAGGTCTCTGGAAGCCAGGAAATGTTAAGTGCTAAGGAAAGAACAACTATATTATTGGTGTCATAACACAATGATTGCCTGAGCTAAATGCATTAATATGAGGGTTGCTAAATCTCTGTTGCATACTAGCAGCTATTGGTTCCATTGACTGTAACTATGAGATAGCCATGGACTTAGTTTAAGGGATGGTGGAGGAGATATTAGGAAGAAAATTCTGCATGCTGCCTTCTTTAATTTCCACAGTCTGTATGAGTTCTATACTGGCACAACAATACAACAGGAAACCAACAGCTGCATAAGCAATGACTGTGACCCCATTGTCTTTCATTTATTACTCTGACAGGAACTCAGCTTAAGTTCCCACTCTGCCTTTTTATGAAGTGTACAAACTATTTATTCCCACAGTTACTTTTTCTTCTGAAATATGAGGTTAATAATATCTTTCTGACATATACCGCAGATTCTGTATTATTCATATGATATAACCACCCTCACCACAAGGTAGATTGTTTTTAATGTATTCAGACACAAATGCATAAAATATGCAGTTCCTATGAAAATTACTAGGAAATGATAGTGCATACTGAATCTGAATTAACTATCTTTAAAGTTTTAGTCATTTGTAAATAGAGCTATTATGGAATTTTCCATTCTCTCACCTATTAACAACCATAGAGGAAGTATCTTCAGCCACATCATTCTTTCAATTATGAATTTGTCAATGAGTTTCTCACTACTTAAAAGTCATCTTTATCCATAAAACAGGAAAAATGCCAATTTTGAAACAGTATTTCTACTGGAGGGAAAAAATAATAGAGTCAAGAAAAAAAAACCCAAGAAATTAAATATAGTATTCCAATGAGTTCAACTATTGAGGACAAGAAAGGACATCAGTAAGTTAGTTGAACTGGGTATGTAGTGCAGTCACAGGGAAGCAGCCTGGCACAACTAATGGGATCTACCTTTCTGGCTGAGTCAGACAGGGTGACATTTACTATTTTCAATAATAATAACAATAACAACAACAACAATAATAACAACAATAAATATTTTTTAAATGATTGTGTACCTGAATTTTCCTCCTCTTCTCTGTGGCTTCTGTAAATATAGTGGCTGGAAATGAGTTAAAGAACTAAAAATGAGTTTAAGAAATAGAAGTCAAAGTAATTTTCTCAGCAGTATCATTATTTTATGGCTCTTTTTCTCTTACAACTGGATAAGTAAAACAGAAGAAGCCTCTTGGAGAAAACATAAATGTTATCAGTTTATAATACATGATGGATATTTTCTAGCTAAGAGCATATTACTTCTTCTTCTTCTTCTTCTTCTTCTTCTTTTTCTCCTTCTTTTCTTCTTTTGTGTTTTCTTCTTTGTTTTGTTTTTGGGAGGAGGGTTCCTACATGATATTTTTATTGATTACTTGGGTATTTAACTCAATGCACCCAGATTAAACTCACTTTCCATTCCTCCCAGGTCCACTCTCCAATCCTGTGCCCTCTCCCACCAATAACTATCCACCTACCTACCTACCTAAATAAATAAATAAATTCATAACTAAATACATAAATAAATAAAAACACACCAAGGGCAATTTGTGTTGCCCATATGCAAATTAGAGCATGGTTAAACTTTCAGTGTCCAGGCCCTTAAAGATAACTTAGTCCTTTCCCAACCCTTTTCCAGAAGCTATCAACTTTTCAACTGTGAAAAGTTACACTTTAGCATCTTTATCACAGTGCTTAAGGACTCTCTTCAATGGCTTCCTGTCTGTACTGTTTCTTTTTCTTTCCTTTTTTTTCCTTTTTTCTTTTCTTTTCTTTTTTTTTTTTTTTTTTTTTTGGAGGGGTGAGGTAGGAGATTGTTGCACAAGTCTCTCATTTTCAATACAAGTCTGGAGGCATTGATAACACTGCACCAGAAACTTTCTTGTGCATAACAGCCAGTAGCACTGTGGATCATGGACATCAATCTGGACCCCTGATGCAGCACAGATCACAAACAACTACATGGCCTCCAGTGGCAGCAGAGGCCACAGACATCAACACAGAAGGGTACATTTCTTAAATTGATAATTAAATGAATCAGGCTACAGAAGTTGAAATCTTCAATCTAATTTTGTTCTACTGTGTGTTCGTGAGCAACACTTCCATCTCTGTGAACCACAGTTTTAAAATACTACACTCACTCTATGAGTATGATTCACCATATACACATTTGATTGTGATATAATACATAACACTTTTTCAAAACTGAAGCTAAGAAAAGTTAAAATGAAGCTATACCTGGTGATCAGTACTTTTCAATCTTTGTATTATTGACATCTAAGGTAAAACAATTGGTTGTGAGGAGCTGTTCTGGGCCTTGCAACACAATTTGGATCATTCCTAGTCACTACCCATGAAATGCCAGCAGCAATATTCACATTATAGTCTTAACAAGAATCAGTCTTCCCAGATACTGCCAGGTCTTCTCAGAGGCACATTTTTTACTTCTGCTAGAAAAGGAGGCTGGGGAGATGACTTGTGGGTAAGTGTGCCTTGTTCATAACTGTGAAGACTTGAATTTAGATGCCTAAATGATCAATGTAAAAACAAGCTGAGGGTGGTTCTTTATTCCTCTAAGTTCAGCACCAGGGGGTGATAGGGTTGGTGTGTGTGTGTGTGTGTGTGTGTGTGTGTGTGTGTGTGTGAAGGGTCGGTAAGCAGAGACAAGAGGATTGCTGTGACTTGCTGGCCATAGCCTAGGCCAAAGCAGCAAGCTCCAGTGAGAAACCCTATCTCAAAGAAATTTGGTGAGGAGTGCTAGAGGAAGATACAGAAATATAGAAGCATACTCGGGCTACCACATGCCACACATAAGGGTCTGGTCCACTCACATCTGTACATACACACACACAAACACACATATACACACACATGCATACACACATACCTCACCACCATCATCATCCCTGTGTTCTGTTTCTGAATCATTGTCATTTATCAAATTACCTTATAGACATTAGATATTTAATACATTTTTATCTTTTTTTTGAAATTTATTTTTTTTATCAGTTACATTTTATTAACTCTGTATCCCAGCCATGTCCTGATCCCTCATTCCCTCCCAGTCCCTCCCTCCCTCCCTCCCTCATCTCCACCGTGCCCCTTTCCAAGTCCATTGATGGGGGGGACCTTCTCCCCATTCATCTGATCCTGTTTTATCAGGTATCTTCAGGTCTTCAGGACTGGCTGCAAAGCCCTCCTCTATGGCCTAACAGGACTGCTCCTCCCTTGGGGGGTGGGGAGGCCAAAGAGTCAGTCATTGAGTTCCTGTTAGAAATAGTCCTTGTTCCCCTCACTTTGGGAAACCAATTGGTTACTGAGCTACCACAGGCTACATCTGAGCGGAGGTTCTAGGTTATATCCATACATGGTCCTTGGTTGAATGTCAGTCTCAGAAAAGACCCTCTGCCCAGATATATTTGGTCCTTGTGTAGCTCCTATCCTTTCCCCATCAGACTAACTCCCCTTCTTTCTTTACATTTTTATCTTAAACATTTATACCTATGTAGATTATTTTGTATATTTTGGCCAATAAATACCACAAAAAGGCATATGGACTTTCAGACTCCTATGTTTGGCTGTGATATTACATTCAGATCTATTTGCATGTCTCTCCTAATATAAATAAAATACATCCAAATCATACCTTTTGTAAATAATGGAATTCAGTCAAGTAATGCACTTGATAAATGAGATCAGTTTATGAAATCAGTTTATTTAATCTTCTTGTGCTTCCTTTGCATGGTTTTTGTGATTCATATTTATTGACTACATTGTATGACAGATACTGAGATGAATCATTTGTTGTATCTTAGCCAATACCAATAATAATCTGTAGAGTGTGTTAAGTTTTTATGTAACTTCAATTATGTTACATGACCTTATTTGTAGATCTTTTTTCATATATTGTGGCAACTTAAAATTTTATAAAGAAGGCAGTTTATTAAATTAATAGAGGTTTTATTCATGGTAATTTTTATATTGACAGAGGAATGTTCAATAATTAATTCAGAATTAAAAAACCTGGAACATTATAAATTAGGTACAAGAACTGTAAGTAGATTTTGTTAACCTGGATCTGAAAAAGGACACACTGACAATTTATGAGTATCAAAATGATGTGAAAATATCACGGGTTGTTAATTATTAACAGACTTTTATTTATGTAACAATAAATCTAATGCAATATGGAATGGCATCCAAAGTTATAGAATTAGCTATCAAGCTTTTTTGTCCTTGCTTGAGTCTCTGAGTCAATTCTAGAAATTTGATAATAACATATTTACAGAGTCTTCACCTTGTTATATGTGCAAGGAGCACAGTAAATACTTGTTGGTTTCCAGCATTGTTCCACTCTTGACATTTGATTCAATCCATTACAATATTCTATTGATCACTGAACTCTATGAAACTTCATACTTACTTTCACCATGAAAGCTCATATTACTGTAGTTCAAATCCCCAGCATTGTACTGCAAACCTTAAAGAGTCACACTGCCCCAAATTCACCCCACATTGTTAATATTATCTTTCTTAAAAAACATTTCATTAAATTATTTGTGGTGCTGCACAATAGTTTCCTATATTTTTTCAGAATGAAGTCTAAATTTTAGCATAAGAAATATGTTTTTATGAGGAGGCAGAGGCATGTGGACCTCTGTGAGTTCAAGGTCAGCCTGATCTACAAAGCAAGTCCAGGGCAGTCAAGGATACACAGACAAATCCTGTCTCAAAAAACCAAATGTATACATGTACATATATATGTGGGCCATGGTGGCTCACATTTGTTGTTGCAGCCCTCAGAACTCTGAAGCACAAGGACTGATATTAATTTCGGTTCAGTCTGGGGTACTCAGAGAAACTCTGTCCTAATAACAAAACAAAATAGAAAGAGATATGACTTCTGACCTTTTTTTTTCTCCATCTTTTCTTAACACTCATCACCATTTTTGAATCCTAAACTGAAAACATCTGGGCTACATGCAGCTCCCTAATCACCACTTCTCTCTTTCCACGTACATATCTCATCTCTCTAGAATAGCATTCCCAGATCCAATTAGCTCACATGTTTATTTTTCCAAACTCAAGTAGGTACCACTTCAGAATAACATACTATGACTTTTTCAGTATGAGTCACTTTGTTCTACTTTTTGTCTGAGTACTTGGTCTAGATGTTTAGCATGACATCTTAATACTATGCTGGAATGGGCTGCTATTTATTATTTTCTTCCTTAATAGACTGTAGGCTTATCAGAAAAAAATAAATAGATACTACTTCTCTTACTTACTTTTTCCTTGCTATGATTAAGACACTAACCAAGGCAATACATAAAGAAATTTGGTGCTCATGCTTTCAGAGGGTAAGAGGCCATCACTGCCATGGTGGAGAGCATGGCAGGAGGCAGGCAGGCATGCCACAGAAGCAGTAGGTAATAACATACGTCTTGATCCACAAGCATGAATCAGAGGACAGTGTGAGATAAATTGGGAAAGCTGTAAGCTTTTGGCACATCAAAGCCCTCCCCTAGTGATATGCTTCCTCTATCAAAGTCAGACCTCCTAATCCCTCCCAACCAGTTCCACCAACTGGAGACCAAGCCCTATGAGGGCTGTTCTCATTCAAACCACTGTACCACCTATCATTTAATTTCAATTATTATACAACCAACTGTCTTAGTTTTATTTTTGTTGCAGTGATAAAAAATACCCTGATAAAAGTGCCTCAGAGAAGAAATTGTTTACCTTAGCTCACAGCTCCAGGTTACAGACCCTCACATAGCAGGAACTTGAGATAACTCGTCTCAAGTAAAAATCCTTAGTAAAAATCCAGAAAGGAGAAAATATGGACTTGCCACCAGGGAGTTGTAGTGAGGTGTCCCTGAAAAATCTCAATCTTGAGACTGGCAAGAAGTAAGGATGGCTCCCTCCTCATTCTGTGCCTGCAAGCTCCTGCACAGTTAGACTTTTGACTCCCACCTGGAATTTCTCTTCAAGCAAATAAAGCATTCCCATTATCTCAGCTCCAGCCAATGATATACAGCCACCCTAAAAACCCCTTCCTACTCCCCAAGGTTTATATAGCCCTTGTCTACCCTGAAAAAAAATGTACAAGCTGTTTCATTGCATATCACCTCAGAACTGCTGAATCACTGGGAGAGCTCTCAGCTGAAAGGTTGTAACACTGAAAGGGCTGTTTTGGAGAAGGCTTTCTCTGGGCATTCCCTGATAGACTGGAATACTTGGACCTACCTGGCCAGCTAAGCTTCCTTGCCTGGACTCACAGTGTACTTGTGCTTAGCCTGATTTCTCCACTCTTACATGGTTCAGAAAATAGTACTACCTACAATAAGAGGGTCATTCTCCTTAAGTTAACCTAATCAAGACAGTCCTCCACAGACATGGCTGCAGGTCAATCTGATCAAGGCAATCCTTCAGTTAGACTCTCTCTCTAGGTGATTCTATATTGTGTCAAGTTGGGAATTTTAGCTAACCATCATGTGGTCTGGAGTGATGTCTCTGCAGTTAAGAGCACAGGAAGATCTGGGTTCAGATCCCAGCACCTGTATCATGGCTTACTACCATCTATAACTCCATTTCTAAGGAACACAATGTTTCTCACCTCCAAGGGCCCCTGGACATACATAGTGCACAGATATACTGTAATGGAAGTTTTGATTTCTTTAAAAACTCTGTTATGTTATATACATATATTTTTGTTTTAATCCCAAGTATGGGCTTCTAATTAAGGGTTTAGTTTGTCCACAGCTGATAATTGCCTCCTGTGGGGCATGGTCTTTGCCAGCTGGTAAGGGCCTGCCTTGTGCAGCATGGAGAGGGATGTTGTCTAGGACTCTGAGGGATTTAAATATGAGAGCCCAGAAAGAGAAGGTGTGGCAGTTTTGAGAGACCAGAGACAGAGGGTGTGGCAGCTTGGAGGAAAAAGAGAGAAATGTTTCAATGCAGGAGCTTGGAGGAGACAGCTTGCTGTGTTTGCTGTTGATGGAGCTTGGTGTTGCCCCAAAAGAACCTATCAACCCTAAACAGCCAGGAGAAGTAAAGGGGTCTGTGCCCCCTTTCCCCACTAACCTTCTCTTTATTACCTAGAGTTGAAGAGTTGGTGGAAGGGAGGTAGAGGTGTAAATACCCCAAATAAAAAGTTTAAAAGCTAGTGCAACACAATATACAGTCTGGTAGACACAGTTAAAAATGTTTTTAAAAACCTAGCCATCACAACTCCATATTTTTTCAACTAGATACAGATATGTACCATTTTAAGCTACAATTTTATGCCCCTTTCATCCTCCAAGTCTTATATTTATCTAATAATGTAGAATAGTCAACCTTTAAAAGTCACCATAATCTTTTAAAATTCCAAAACTTAATAGTCTCTTAAATTCAAGTTCCTACAAAACAAACAAACAAACAAAAAACCCAAAACAAGTTATGCATTTCCAACATACAAAGAATAAACTGCTATTCCAAACTTGCAGAGTCAGGGCATTGTGAGAAATGACCAAACCCAGGCCTAAATCCAACAGGGCAAACTTCAGATTCTAAAGCTCCATATCCAGCATCTAGTGCCTGTAATGTAATCAACTGGATTCTGACAAACTTGAGTAGCTCCACCATTTGCAACACACACAGACTCTCTCTTAGTCAGAACACATATCAATAAGTGCAGTTCTCCTTGGATGTCTCATTGGAGATGCTGGCATCTCCAATTTCCTGGCATGTCGACTGAAACTGAGGCATCACCTTCACAGCTTTATATAATGGCCTCTTAAAATTGTCTCTGCTATAGAAATTCCAATTCTGCGACTCAGTACCTGACCTTAGCTACTCTCTATGACTCCCTCAGTCTTGTATCTTTCATGCCTTCAAAACTATTGTTCCTTAGGAAACACAATACTGCAAGGTCTGTTGCCAGCTTGAGATGTAGCCTGCCCCGCTTGGACCACAGCTGAGTCAGATTCTGTGTACTCACTTTGAAGAAACACTATCAGACTTTCTTCTTTTAAATTAATTTGGATAGTCTATAAGATGGAGCCTACAAGAGCTGGGGCTTTGTCCTCAAGACACCTTTCTTTCAGCCACAGTGTAGTGCAGGAGGTTTCTCTTTATCAATTAAAGCTGCTTTTTTCAGCACTGCACAAATACCATACCACATTGAAATTTTCTCTGCCAAACAAATCAGTTCATTATCTTTAAATTCAGTTTCACTCACCTTCCCAAGGACAGGAGTAGAATGAAACCATATTCTTAGCCAAAACACCATGTGACTCACTGTCAGCTCAGTTTCTGATAGAGTCAGGAACAGGAGTTTGTCTGTCAGTTTCTGTCTACCCCTGAAACTTCATGAGCCTCTACTGTCTTTTCCACAGCATTCTTATCCTCTATGTATTCACTAAAGTATCCAGAGGCTTCTAGAATTCAACAGGTTTTCTAGCTCATCTTTTCAGCTTTCCACTTTTCTCCTACAAATAGTTCCATACATCTGAAAGCCAAGTGGTCGAAATGGTCATAATAATGACACTTGTTCTTGATACGAACTTTGTCTTTCTTTCCTTTTTATTGCTGTGATAAAATACTTCTATAGAAAGCAATGTAGGCTACAGAGAATTTGTTCTAGCTTATACTTCCAGGCTGCATTCTATCCCCATAGGTCATAGCAATAGGAGCTCAAGATAGCCAGTCACATTGCATCCATGGTGAGCAAGCAGAAAGGAAGGAAGGCATGTACTGAGTTTATGCAGAGTTGTGTGCCACTCACTTCCTCAGAGGAATTTCCTAGATAAGGTTGACCTGCAGACGTGTCTGATTACCTACATTATATTAATTGAAGTAGGAAGATCCTTTGATGGTGGGTACCTTTATACCCTAAGCAAAAGAATCCAGAATCCAGAAACAACCTTGATGTCTGAAGAATAGATACAAAAATTGTGGTACGTCTACACAGTGGAATACTACTCAGCAATTAAAAGGAAGGAAATCATGAAATTTTCAGGTAAATGGAAGAACTAGAAAAGATCATCCTGAGTGAGGTGACCTGAAAGCAGAAAGACACTGGTTGTAGATTGATCACACATGGTATATATTTACTTAAAAACCCTAACTAACACATCAAGACTACAAATGTTTTCCAATTAGAATCTGGGACACGGAGATAAGATAACGTGATTCTCTCCATGAAGACCACTGATAAGTGTTTCTAGAGAAATCAGTATAAGGAGTGAACATAAATGTTGATAAAGAGTTTTGAAAGGATCCTGCTCTTTGCTTCCCAGTCTGGATAGCCATTCTGAGCACAGCGTTAAGGTGTAGGACTTCCTCTCTGCAGCAGATTCTCCTGCTTTCTGCCTATCTTTGTCTGGAGAGTGTCTCTAAGACATAGATACCCCTAACCACATTTGGTATATGGCCTTTGACACAGCTCTCTGCTAGCTCTCCCCTCCCTGCCCCTATAGGATAATTAGGTATTGTGTTCTGTTCATATGATAGGAGCGTGCTGTGTAACGCAAATCAAGCATTCTTAAAGTGCCTAGTTCCAATCAATTATGTCCACCTATCCATGGAGACCACCACAAATTCCCCTAAGGGGTATATAGTCTTTGTTCTCTGGAATTAAAGTTGAACTAGCTCCCTGAAGTGGTCCCAAGAGTGTCTGATCTTGTCATGCTTGCTGGCCTTCTAAGTCCTTTGCCTTGTCTTCTGCCCCACTTGCCTTCATGGGATGGTGGGAAACGGCTCCCCAGGCAGGTTAAGAACCACAAAAGAGCTGCAAGTTTTCAAGGAGCAATATACAAACAAAATTCTAAGGCAAGATGTACTGTAGCATTTCTTAGACAAAAATTAAGTGGTTCTAGGGAAAAAGGTACAGAAGAGGTATAAATATGTCTGACAAGTAATGAGTTTGATGGTTACTATTGATAAGGACTTGAACCATGTAGAACATAAACCCCGGAGCACACCTGTGAAAAACTGTCACTGTTAGAATAATTTCTGAGCATGCCTGCGAAGTATTTTCTTGATTTGTTAAGTGAAGTGATTGTGGGTGTCAATTTCTAGCAGCCTTGTCCCAGTTACAAGAATGACCAAGAGACAAATTTGCTTTCTATCAACAGGCCTTCACTTATGTCTCATCAGCTCATCTCTTTTTGTGAATTAATCTTCCCTCTTTTTTCCACTGCTGTTGTTTCTGCTGCTATCTGCCACTGACATCAGAACCCACTGTCTTCAGCTGTTTAATGTAAACTGAAGGCCAGCAGCCTCCAAAAACCCTCCAGAACTCCAGCACCCAGATCTGAACTATGGAGGTCGTACTGAGAAGTTACTGATCCTCTTTTTATCCAGTGGGAAGACAGATGTTGTGGAATCATGTAGTCGGATATATACCCTTTTAATATACATTTATTTTATTGGTTCTGTTTCCATAGAGAACCCTGATTACTACAATGGGCTAAAGAAGTGGAACAGATTTTAACCGCATGACATTTGAGAGTTTTTTTTTTAAGGATTTTTTTCTTTATTAATTACACTTTATTCACTTTGTATCCCCCATGTGGTTCCCTCCCTCCTCCCGTCCCAATTCCTCCCTTCCTCCACCCTCTGCATGCATGCCCCTCCTCAAGTCCACTTTTTTTCTTTCCTTCTGATCCTAGTCAATTAGGTCTCATCAGGAGTGGCTGCATTGTCCTTTTCTGTGGCCTGGTAATGCTGCTTTCCCCTCAGGGGGAGGTAATTAAAGAGCAGGCCAATCAGTTCATGTCCCTGTTCCTATTACCCACTTGGATACTGAACTGCCATGGGCTACATCCGTGCAGGGGTCTTAGGTTATCTCTATGCATAGTCTTTGGTTGGAGTATCAGTCTCAGGAAAGATCCCTGTGCTCAGATTTTTTGGTTCTGTTGCTCTCCTTGTGGACCTCCTGTCCTCTCCAGATCTTACTGTTTCCCACTTCTTTCCTAAGATTCCCTGCACTCTGCCCAAAGGTTGCCCATTAGTCTCAGCATCTACATTGATAGCCTGTAGGGCAGAGCTTTTCAGAGGTCTTCTGTGTCAGGCTCCTGATTTGTTCCCTCTTTTTTTTTTTCAAAATGGAGTCACCCAGGCTAACTTAAACTCTTCAAAAGTCTATTTTATTAAGATATTAGGACAGCTACCCCAGCTTGTTTTTTGGGTCCATTTGCTTGAAAAACCTTTTCCCAGCCCTTTACTCTAAGGTAGTGTTTATCTTTATTGCAGAAATGTGTTTCTTGGATGCAGCAGTATGTTGGATCCTGTTTCTGCAACTGAAGAGTTTAAGTTAGCCTGGGGTATAGCTTGCCTGAGTATAACTCCATTTTGAAATAAAGAGCCATCTTAACTGGGAGCTGAATTCAGGTACCAGGAAATATCGCAGAATGTACACTTAGCAGAGAACGAAGTTAACTCTCCTAGCAACAGCCTCCAGGAAATATCACAGAATAAATACTTGATAGAAAATAGAGACAATCTCCCTGACAATAATCAATGAGAATCGGTTAAGAATCAGGTGGGAAAATTCTCCCCAATGTTTCAGATATAGTTTAAAAGAATAGCCATTGTGATCATATGTCTTAGGCAATTGTGCCTCAGAGAGGCATATGCCTTAGGTAATTGTGATTCAGAGAAGGTCACCTCGCCCCTCTTACTTTTACATAATCCTGTGACGACAAGACATGTGCCCTCCTGTTTGGTGTCATGGAAATATGTGCTCCCCCCCCCCGCTTGCTGTCATGGAAACCCCCTGATCACAGACTTTCCCTTTAAAAACGCTGCTCACTCAGAGCTCAAGGTCCTACTTCTCTACTGCTGCGTCAGTGAGATTTGGGTCCCGAGTTTGATTGCTCTCGTAATAAAGCTCTCTTGCAATTGCATTGAGTGGTCTCCTGGTGGTCTCTGAGGGTCCCATGAACCTGGCATTATACAACCATCTTCTTAGTCTGTGTCTTTTTATTGGCGAGTTGAATCTCTTGATGTGGACAGATAATAGTGACCAATACATGTTAGTTCCTTTTATTGTGGAGGCGGTGGTGTTACTGAGTTTCTATGCTTGTTTTCTTTTAATTTTTTTGTTGTGAAGTTATCTACATCCTGTGTTTTCTTGGGTATAGTTGTTTTCATTAGATTGGAGTTTTCCTTCTAGTATCTTCTGTAGAGCTGGGTTGCTGAGTAGATATTGTTTAAGTTTAGTTTTGTCATGGAATATTTTGTTTTCTCCATCTATGTTGACTGAAAGCTTTGCTGGGTATAATAGTCTGGGTTGGCATCTGTGGTCTCTTATAGTCTGCATGACACCTGCCCAGGCCCTCTGGATTTCATAGTTTCTGTTGAGAAGTCTGGTGTTATTCTGATAGGTCTACCTTTATATATCATTTGGCCTTTTTTTCCTTATTGCTTTTAATTTTTTTTTCTTTGCTCTGTAGATTTAGTGTTTTGACTATGATGTGACATGTGGAGTTTTTTTTCTGGTCTAGTCTATTTGGTGTTCTGTAGGCCTCTTGTATGCTTATAGATATCTCCTTTTTTAAGTTGGGAAAATTTTCTTATATGATTTTCTTGAAAATATTTTCTGGACCTTGGAGCCTGGAATCTTCTTTTTAATCTATTCCTATTATTCTTATATTTTGTCATTTTATGGCATCCTTGATTTCTTGGATGTTTTGTGTTTGGAACTTTTCCAATTTTACTTTTTCTTAAGAGCTATATTAATTTCTGCAATTGTTTCTTCAGCTCCCGAGATTCCTTCTTTCATATCTTGTATTCTGTTGGTGATGCTTACCTTGGTGATTCCTTTGTGATTATCTTTTCTCCAAGTTCTTCAGCTCCAGAGTTTTCTTTGTTTGTGTTTTCTTTATTGATTCTAATTCTATTTATATGTCTTGTATCATTTCCTTCATCTGTTTGAATGTGGATTCCTGTCTTTCCATGATGGCCTCTATTTTTTTGTCTGTTTCCTCTCTGTATGCCACTACTCATATCTGTACAAGTGCCTCTATTTGTTTGATTGTATTTGTCTCTATTTCTTTGAGACCTTTGTTCATTTTCTTTTTTTTTTGTGCCTATAATAACTGGGTAAGCATAGATTTGAGATCATTTTCCTGTGTTTCCAATGAATTCAAATATCCATTGAGTTTTGAAGTTGCTGGTGAAGCCATGCTGCCCTTATTTTTGTTGATGTGTTCTTATGTCAACCTCTAGCCATTTGCTTTTCTGTAACCTTGGTTGTTTGTTCCTGGAGTTTGTACTTCAGACTGGGTTCATCTGTCTCTGGTATCTGGAGTAGTTTTCAGGAAGATGAGAGAGCTCCACCAGTTTGAGACTGGATGTTGGTGTTTCAACAGTAGCTAAAGGAGGAAGGTCGAAAGTGCATGCATGCAAGTACGGGAGTGTGTGTGGAACTTTGTCTTGAAGGATAGGGTGTTAGAGCATGTAGATCCCTGGAAGGGTGAAGCAAAAGCTCAGGTGGGTGCAATGCACATGTTCAGGTGCCCTGAATGCCTCAGTGGCCTACAGGTCTGTCATACTATCCTCCCATTATTCAGATCTGTTTGGGCCCCAGGAAATGTTTGCCTGGACTCCACTGGGAGACCCACAGAACAGAGATTTCAATATTGAGAATGCTGTACCAAGGATCCCTATTTTGCCTACAGTGGGGGTGTGGATGAAAGGGATCCGATGTCTGGCTGCTAGCGTAAAGGGACCCTGGATCTGGGGCTCTGCATGCACTCACTTGAAGGCACACACATTTGCTTGCAGGCCTAATTGGAAAGTACAGGGGTTTCCCCTGTTCTCTACTCTGAGATTTGGGCTCTCAGGGGCAAATAAAAGTGTAGGAGATCTTTCAGCTCAGTTGTGTCCACTATTTGACCGCTGGGCAGGGAGACTCATACCTGGGGCAACTACCTCTGCCTTCTCAGTCACTGAGCACAGAGGCTCTTGCTTGGGCTAGCAGCTGGGAGGCCTGTACTGCTGCTGCCTCTGCTGTCTCACTCACTGAGCATAGAGGCTCATGCTTGGGGCAAGGGGAACTGCAGGGGGGGTCAAATATTTGCCACTCTCAGTCCCCAGAGACATCCATGGGTGACCTGGATCCAAAATGTCCTAGCTCATTGGTTGTCTGCTCTGGCCCAGAAAGCCTCAATGTTGATGTTCTGGTTTCAGCTGCCCCTCCACTCACCAATTTCAGAGTTTTGGATCCTGTGCCTCTCAGATATGGTTCGTGCCATCTTGGACTCTATGGCCTCTCTTTTATGATGTAAGTTTAAAGGTGACTTAATAGAATATTGCTGTAGTGACTACTGGGTTACAAGATCAGCAAAGTACTTTGTAAATTTTAAATTTCTAAATTAACAGTGGAAAAATCTGCACATTTGGTTAAGCATGGTTGTGCATGCCTTTAATACCAGCACTCTGGAGGAAGAGGCAGGTGGATCTCTGTGATTTTGAAGTCATCATGTTCTACATAGGAAGGTTTAAGACAGCCAGAACTACATGGTGAGATCTTACTTCAAAAAAGAAAAAAAAATCCTTCTGTTTCTAGATGTAAATAAATCTTATACATAGCTTTTTTTGGTGTCATATGCTTTTTTCTAACTAAAAAGGAGGACAATTTCATGAAAAGAAAAAAAGTTCTTTGTTTTATGGTTCTCTGATATTTCAGAGGATTTTTTTGATCTTGTGTTTTTCTCTTTGAGACTGGGTATCTTGGTGTAGTACAGGTTATCGTGGAACTCATTCTGTAAACTAGGCTGGCCTTGAACTTACAAAGATCCACCTGCCTCTGCCTCCTGAGTG
Source organism: Meriones unguiculatus (assembly GCF_030254825.1). Classification (NCBI taxonomy): domain Eukaryota; kingdom Metazoa; phylum Chordata; class Mammalia; order Rodentia; family Muridae; genus Meriones; species Meriones unguiculatus. The sequence continues at coordinate 85,973,275 of NC_083351.1, forward strand.
CTGGGATTAAAGACATGTACCACCACTGCCTTGTTTATTTCACTTGTAAAAGATAGCAAATTCTCAATGTAGATGCGTTTCCTAATTTAGTCTAACTTTGCATCTGCAATTTAGTATACTTCAGTTTATTGAGGAAATGTGGGTATGTTGATGTTTGTGATCAATTCTCAAAGAGGAAAATTCTACACATTTTGGAGAAACATGATGTGTCTTCCTGGGATACTGATTGCTTGTTACAAGAGGTTTTAAATCACACTGAGAAGAAATTTAAACCTACAAGATCAAATCCTGTGAAGCCTTTCACCTCCTACCAACTGAGTGATAATATAAAGCAAAGGAAAATCATTGGAAGTGGTCACATGGTGTGAAAGTGGGCACCAGTGGTGTGAAAGCCACCTACAAGGTACAAGGAACCTGCCTTTGTATCTCTGTCTTTAAAGTGTGCCCTCACAGCTGCTGTTGTGTTAACACACCATTATATACAGTATCATTTATTTATTTATTTGGAGTTAGGTATCCTATGTCCCAACCCCCTCCATTTTATTTGCTATATGATATATTCTGTTTAGTAAATAGTTTCCAGAGTTGTGAGTGCAATTCTGTACACACTGTAGAAACTGAGAGGAATGCAGAGTTGGATGAGATAGCATCATTATTAGTTTCCTTCTTAGTAAGAAATAATAAATATGTTTAGCAGTTTAATGAACTATTTATGCATTATGATAAAAAACAGAACATTGGGAAAGTATAAAGGAGAGAATAAGGAACAGTGATACTGTTCCTTTAGAGGACCTTTAGAGAGTGAATCATAGAAGGAATATTGGTTGGAATTGAAGGATTACTAGCAACAATCCCAGTCAATAAGGACCTAAAGTGTCTTAGATGAAGAGCTTCTAAAACATGGAAGACACAGAGCTATGAATCCAGTTGTATTCCCCGAGGAAATTCAGACTATAGGACTCAGGTGGAATGACAGTAGAACATGAAGAGATAGTGAGCCCTCTACAAGAAATGAAATAGAGTGGGAGTATAACTCTGGTGTTATAGGAAACACTTGTTAAGAAAGTTGGAATTCATTTTGTTATTAATATGAGAGACAGAAAACTACCAAAATTGGAGGTCTTATTTATTTCCCAGATAATTCTAGTTATTCAATGAAAGATGGGCAGGGTGAAGAGAATCTTCAGAAAGAGGGAACTTTGGAACCTCTTTGTAGCTAGTGAATTTAGATATGGAAATAGGAACCAAAACAACAGTGTGAGCAGTGGAGGACATGGGAGCAACTGAAAGATAGGTAGTGCCTTTTACAGTGACTTTTCTTGTTGTAATAAAATACCTTGAGAAAGCAACATAAGTAACAGTATATACTTTTTACAGTTGGAAGGAATTATTTCATCATAGTGGGGAAGTCATGGCAGCAGGAGCCAGAAGCCAGCTGCTCTTATTGAATTAGAAAGTGGGCAAGAAATGGGGCTAGACTATAAAACCTTAAGACCTGTTCCTCTCTAGCACTTCCTCCAATTTCTAAAGCTTCCTTGACCTGCTAAGACAATACTATAAGCTGAGAGCCAAGTGATCAAACACATGATTCTGTGGGGACATTTCAGATTGGAATCACTAGTTACAGGTAAGGCATACATTGTGCAGGGAAAGATGATACTGAGGTGTAGGTGCTTGTGAATGGTCATTCACACACTTGAAACCACTAGCAACCAAATGAGACTAGGAATAGAAATAACTTCCATGTTGGAGATTGAGATACTAAGAACTGAAATTAGAAGAAATGAAAATAAATAATTCAGACATAAGTAGTGATGCAAAAAAATCATGAGGAATACTGTTGTGGAAGGGCTATTAGACTCTAGAGGGCTTCTGTACCCCAGCTACTTCCCAAATAATGGAGACAGAGTTCTTTTAGATTAATAGAAGCTTTAAGGCATAATAACTGGGTAGATATCAACCCTCGAGGCTATTTCACAGCTACACATCCCAAGTTACTTGCATTAATTGTTCCTTCCTGGACCGCTTCTGTTCTATCAGGACCTTATGGCCATGTGTTCATGGTCCATTCTGCCTCATAGCAACTTCCTTTCTCCTTCTGTTTATCTTTCATGCCTCATGCTCCCCATCTGCTCCAAGCTTGGGGACCTAAGCCTGCCTACTTCTTTTCTGCCCAGCTATAAACTGTCAGCTACTTTATTTAACCAGCCAGAGAATATTGATGAGTGAAGTTTACACAATTCTCTTGTCTCTTGGTGTACATGAGAATGCAATGATCTGGGTAGCAGCCAGATCTTGTGGGCCAGTAATTAGCATTAAAATACATAGCACCAGACCAAGACCCCCCCTCCAAAGAGTGCAATTTGAATCTTAGAAAACAGCACTAATTAAAGTTCAAATGTTGAAAGGAGGACTAAGAAATGTGGACTGAGTGGTAGGATAATAAACCCAGAAATAATAAAACCTCAGAAATCAATTAAATGCTTGTGAGAGGTTAAAAGTGAAGAAACTAGGGATGAAGGAAATTTGTTTGCAGAAGAGTGAGGCATGGAGTAGATGACAAAGAATGGTACAATGTGGAGTTGATCACAATTGTTATAGGGAGAAGCAGGAAAAGTAGAAAAGATCTAGGGTCAATTGCAGAAACACTGTTTCTTTTTCAGATGAAAGAATCTTGAGAATGGCTGTTAGAAGATGCTCAGAGGTAACTGCACTAGAGAAGTTAAAAATGAGAGAGAAGTTCTTCTGCTAACAAGGTGAGAATGCACAGACGGTACCTTCGAGTGGGATTGTCCCCTTATTATATTTTTGTTTTTTCTTTCTCCTCACCCCCTTTTTGGGCAGGGGTGGGAAGGGTCTTGCTCTGTTTGCCTTGTGATCTATTTGGCTCAGTTTTCTGAGTGCTATATATTGTAAGTGTGTATCACCATACCAACTTGATTCTTTATTTTCTTTCCAATTCTTTTATTCTTTTTTATTTTTAATTATATTTTATTTACTTTGATTCCCCCTCTAGTTCCCTCCCTCCTCCGCTTCCAATCCCTCCCTTCCCCCCTCTTCTCCACACACTCCCCTCCCCAAGTCCACTGGTAGGGGAGGGTTTCTTTTTCTTCCTTCTGATCCTATTCTGTTAGGTCTCATCAGGAGTGGGTGCATTGTCTTCCTTTGTGGCCTGGTGAGGCTGCTCCCCCCTCAGGGGGAGGTGATCAAAGAGCAGGCCAATCAATTCATGTCAGAAGCAGTCCCTGTTCCCATTACTATAGAACCCATTTGGACACTGAACTGCCATGGGCTACATCTTTGTAGGGGTTCTAGGTTATCTCCATGCATGGTACTTGGTTGGAGTATGAGTCTCAGGAAAGACCCCTTGTACTCAAATTTTTGGTTCTGTTGCTCTCCTTGTCCTCTCCAGCTCTTACTATTATTTCCCACTTCTTTCATAAGATTCCCTGCATTTTGCCCAAAGTTTGGCCATAAGTCTCAACATCTGCTTTGATAATCTGCAGGGCAGAGCCTTTCAGAGGCCCTCTGTGGGAGGCTCCTAACTTGTTTCCTGTTTTCTTCTTCTTCTGTTGTCCATCCTCTTTGCCTCTTCAAGGGGATTGACATTTTAGCCAGAGTCTTCCCTCTTGATTAGTTTCTTTAGGTGTACAGATTTTGGTAGGTTTATCCTATATTATATGTCTATAGGAGTGAGTATATACCGTGTGTGTCTTTCTGCTTCTGGGAGAGCTTACTCAGGATGATCCTTTCCAGATCCCACCATTTACCTGCAAATTTCATGATTTCCTTGTTTTTCATTGCTGAGTAATACTCCATTGTGTAGATGTACCACAATTTCTGTATCAATTCTTCAGTTGAGGGGCAACTGGGTTGTTTCCAGCTTCTGGCTATTACAAATAAAGCTACTACAAACATGGTTGAGCAAATGTCCTTATTGTGTACTTGAGCCTTTTTTGAGTATATGCCTAGGAGTGGTATAGCTGGATCTTGAGGAAGTGCTATTCCTTATTGTCTGAGAAAGCACCAGATTGATTTCCAGAGTGGTTGTACCAGTTTACATTCCAAGTCTCTGAAGAAAGAATTAGAAGATATCAGAAGATAGAAAGATCTACCATGCTCATGGCTTAGCAGGATTAACATAGTAAAAATGGCCATCTTACCAAAAGCAATCCACAGATTCAATGCAATTCCCATCAAATTACCAACACAATTCTTTACAGACCTGGAAAGAAAAATTCTCAACTTCATATGGAATAACAAGAAACCCAGAATTGCTAAAACAATCCTCTACAATAAAAGATCTTCTGGAGGTATCTCCATCCCTGATCTCAAGCTGTGCTATAGAGCAACAGTAACAAAAAACTGCATGGTACTGGCATAGAAATAAAATGGTGGATCAATGGAACTGAATAGAAGACCCAGAAATAAAACCACACACTTATGGACACCTGATCTTTGACAAAGATGCCAAAACCATACAATGGAGAAAAGATAGCATCTTCAACAAATGGTGCTGGTCTAACTGGATGTCTACATGTAGAAAAATGAAAATAAATCCGTACTTGTCACCCTGCACAAAACTAAAGTCCGAATGGATCAAAGACCTCAACATAAAACCAGACACATTAAATCAGTTAGAAGAAAAAGTGGGGAAGACCCTAGAACTCATTGGTACAGGAGACAACTTCCTGAACAGTACACCAACAGCATAGGCTCTAAGAGCAACAATCAATAAATGGGACCTAATGAAACTGAAAAGCTTCTGTAAAGCAAAATACACTGTCATCAAAACAAAATGAATGCCTACAGATTGGCAAAGGATCTTCACCAACACTTTATCTGACAGAGGGCTAATATCCAGTATATATAAAAACTCAAGAAGCTGAAAAGCAACAAACCAAGTAATCCAATTAAAAAAATGGGGAACAGAGCTAAACAGAGAATTCTCCATAGAGGAATATCAAGTTGCAGAGAAACACTTAAAGAAATGATCAACGTCATTAGCCATCACAGAAATGCAAATCAAAATGACCCTGAGATTTCACCTTACACCCAGCAGAATGGCCAAGATGAAAAACTCAAGTGACAACATATGCTGGAGAAGTTGTGGAGAAAGGGGAAACCCCCTTCATTGCTGGTGGGAATGTAAATTGGTCCAACTTGATTCTTATCTGTGGGACTGAAGTCTATTTCTGTCTTTAGCATCATTGTTGTCCCATGAAGTGTGCTTGGGTGGATATGCCTAAAACAAACAGTGGTCTAGGAGTCAGAAAACATGAATCCTAGTGTCATTTCTTATCGCAGTGATTCTTACAATCCTGGGCAAAGCTCTAGTTTCCATGACTCTTGAGTTACTAGTTTTTAAACAACAGTTGAGTAAGTTCTTTCTAGCTGTATCTTTCTGTGTTTCTTCAGCTATTCTGAAGTGTTGACATGGCTGTTAACTCATACTAGCTTAAAAGACATGTTTTTAGGTCATGGAAGTTGTAATACTAGTTGGGATCTTAAAGAAATGTTCTAAAAAGCATAGTGGTACAAGTTGGTAATCTAACTTGAGAGGTAGGAGGATAAACTAGCGTGAGATACATAGACCTTGTCTCAAACCCAAACCCTAAACCAAAACTAACCAACCAACCAACCAAGCAAAAATAATAAAACAAGGCAAAATCAAAATAAAAAAATAAAAGAAAAAAAAAGACAGAAAAGTCATGACTCTTGATTCTTGGTAAAACAGAAGGTAGAGCTTCTTCCTTCTGGGTTTCCCAGAATGTTTAACTTAAGTATATTTTTTTAATGTGTTTAAAGGACTGGCTTTCTGTTGTTATATCATTGGAGATAAGAAGTAAGATAAGAATGAGTTAAAATTCATCAGATCTGGAAATGACGCAATTTTAAAAAATCCCTCCAATAGTGATCATTTCTGACAGTTACAATCTTCCAAAAATTCCTTATCAAGCCAAAAGTCATGGAGTTATCTTCATTATTAATTTGTCAAAATTTACCTGACATTCACTCCTTCAGAAGATTATCTTGTGTCTATTCATAGAATGCATGCAGTGATTGATCAGTCATCACCTCTAGCTGCTAGCCAGCTCTAACTCAGCCACAATTATGCTTTCTTTGGATTATTTCAACACTTTTAAATACTATTACTATTTCCATCCCTGTTTCCCTATTGCATAGTCTTCTCAACAGCCAGACTCATCATACTAAACCATAGGTCAGACTGTGTCTCTCTACTACACAGAATGTTCCAATATCATTTCATGTTATGCAGTATAAAACACACTTCTCCAAGCTACATGGCTTATATAAACTAATTCTCTGATTTCTTTCTGCTCCTACTACCCCTGCCGCTCTCTCTCTCATTGACTGTATTCCAGACAAGATGATGTCCTGGTGTGTTTTCCATCACACGAGGGCCCTCAAAACCATAGGGCTTTTGAGTGTAGGTTCCCTCTGCAGGTTACTCTAAACACACATTCTCAAGGAAACTTCTCTTATCTCTGTAAGGTCTCTGTTCAAATGTCACTCTCTCAAGAAAGCCCACTGATTTAAAAAAAAATGCTTCCCACTCTTTAGTTATTTTCTTACCTCCAGGGCTGCTTATCCCAGAGGAACTCTGATATATTATATGCTTCACTACTGTGGTTAGTGTTTATTTTCTGTTTCTTCCTAACACAAAGAAACTAAACATTTTTATGTAATCTGTTTACTGTTGAATCCCAGTCTTAGAAAAGTGCCTGGCATATATGCATACTCAGTTTTTATTAGTGAATGATGATAATAATAATAATCATGTCAGCTACCACTTATATTTGCATAGCAATGCAGGGCCTTAAAAACACATTTGCTTGTTTTTTTTTTTTAAAAAATGTAAGAAATATGGAAGTGGCTGGAGGAAGGAGAAGACCTAATGTAACTAATGTCATCCAGAATGATGTGAGCATTCAAGCAGAGTCTAAGGGAAAATGTATCAATATTGGTAAACAAAGTCAAAAGAATCCAGCTATTTGTGTGAGGAACAGCTCTAAGATTAAGCACTTGCTAGTCCTGGCTACAGAAAATGGCAAGAATATTTTCAGAGATGTGCTAAAAGATGAATAAAAGTGAACATTGTCTAACTGACAATTCCACTCATATTTGAAGCATTATGATTACAGTTTATTGTGCTTGGTTGCTTAAGATGCCAGTTAAGAAACAGAAAAAAATTGAATATATGTCATTTTTGCATTGAGTAGACAAAAAGGGAATTTGAATATATGTCAATTACATATTGAGCATACAAAAAAGAAAATATCATTTAGCAACCATTCTGAGAATAACAATAAATGGAAGACTGGAGCTTTTCTTTTAAATGTGCTCATTTTGTTTGTGGTATATAACCTAATTATTCCTTAGAGGTAACAGAAAGAAAATTCCAATTATGTTTTTTGAAATATCATCAAATTTAGGCTGAAAATAATAGGATTGAGAAATATCTGTCTCCAATACCTATGGGATACAAAAGAGCTTGAACTTACATCAACAATCATGTATTTTATTTCTCCCTAGAGAGACAGAATGCCCAACTAGAGTATAACCATTTCCTTCCAGCACAATAACTAGAGTAGACTGTGAAGTGACTAGACAAGTGGGATAGCTCCCATGGGTAGAGAGAGAGAACACTGTGTTCTAGAAATTATACCTGTAGATGTCTGTTATATTTAATCATTATAATAAAAGGAAATAAAGCCCTATTTCATGGCTGTTATGTATTGTTAATGTAAGATTAATGAGGTATCAGAACATAGGAAAATGTCACTTCATTTTGTACAAAATAAATCTGAAGATAGAAGAGAGCAGTTTGTTAGAAAGATGTGGAGTACTAATGACAACACTCAATAAAAGTGAGAAAGAACTCAGCCTAAACTGTATTACAGTAGTGAATTACTAACTCTATTCTTTTTGTCATCACTACAAACTCAATTTAGTTTTAATAATGCTTTCCCTTGAAAAATATAGATAACATAAAACTGTTGTTATAAACTATTCTAAAAGACTGGACTGAAATTATCTGAAGAGCAAATTTTTTTAACGAAGAAATTAGAGACATACAGTGATTTCTCCCAATGTTTTACTATTCAAATCTCTGCAAAAGCAGATGTCTAAATTATAAGATTATTTTTATATATTTTGCTCACTTCTAACTCTAAAAGTTAATGAAACTCTAATAGTTCAATTTGTAGTAATCTTCATATCATTTAAAATTGAACTTGTATCTTCAAGCATAGGAATTAGATATTTAATAACTCATCAATAAATTATTTAGTAGTTATTTTAATACTAATTTTTCTTTAATTAAATATAATTGCATAACTCCTTTATCTTCCTCTTTTTTACCTCTCCCATGTCCATCTCCACCCAGTTCTTTCCCAAAATTCAAAACTTCCTTAAAAAGTCATTGTTATTATTTATGTATAAATGAATAAACATAAAAACAACCTGGTGAGTCCTTTCAACATGTGCATGAATGTATTTCTAAGGCTCACCACTTGGTATTTGATAACCAATTGGATGTGGAGGGATTGCTCCTGGAGTAGACTAATTCTCTCTCTCTGCCATTATTGGTTGCTTGTAGCTCTTCATCTAGAGAATTACAGGAAGGTTGTGAAATGTGTAAGAAGAGGATTGAAGCTGACTTTCTTGAAGGATTTCCATTTACATTCAGTATCATAAAGACAAGTCATCCAAAGAATTCATAGAAAGTACTTGTCATACTGTAATTTTTTTTGTTGTCTCAGAATAAATGTTCATAAGTAATTTTTGTATCAAGCAATGATTAATAGTTATTTTGGGAAGTAAAGGAGTCAATGGTGATTAAATTTGGAGTTATTTTGATAGCATTTTAGCTGGGGACTCAGATATACACACATTATCTCTTATCCTTTTCCTGGGTTTCCTATATATAATATATGTTTAAGAAACAATAGCATAGTAAAATTGAATCACATTCCTAATTACCACACAAACTTCAATAATTTCTTGGTACAAAGAATTGGGTTTCATCTTGACTCAGCCCTAAGCTGCAATCCTAGTATATTTTTCTCCATTTCTTCAGATGGTTCCATCATGTTTAGTAATCAAAGAATAAGCATAGAGAAAAGAAAAAGATAAGGGAAAATGTTTTGGAAAATAATTATTGTAGTGATAATTCTGAATTTTTTGTTTTTTAAAAATACAGAAATATTATAAGAATATGTTTTCATTTTAATCCAAGGTGTGAAGATGTGGGGCTGCTTTGCAGGAGCTGACTGTGATTTATTTGCTTTGTGCTCTAGCACAGGCATAATTTTGCCAGTTGCAAACAGTTTCTGCAATTGTGTGCCATTTGCAATTCTGGAGACTTTTCAGAGGGTATATAAATGCTAGGACCCTGAGACATGGGGTGGGTTGTTGGTTGGTTGTTGGTTGTTGTTGTTCGTTGTTGTTGGTTGCAGTTTGTTAAGTAGTTGATCACACAGAAGAAACAACAATAAGAAAAAATTAGTCTCCTGATGGTAAAGGGCAAATCTACCCCAGGAAACTCAAAGCCTCCTAACCAGCAGGAAGTAGTCTAATGTTAATGTCACCCCCTCTCTGACCCCTGTCCTCTTTATTCTTTTTTTTTTTTTCTTATCTAGTGTTAGGGGATTGAAAGGGTGGAAGAAAAGGTGGAGAAGTAAGGAAAAAGAAGAACCCACATAGTAGTAAAGGACAAGTTACAAATTATCTCTTGACTTTAGAGCTGCAGCCATCATCCAAGTTTGTGCAAGAACATATGGTCTTTGGATCAGATATGAAACTCAAGCTTCTTGTTAGTATTTTGGAACACAACTTGCTTTTGGGTTACCTAGTAACCCATGATGATGTCATCAGGTGTCGCCAGCCAGCCAGGTGAACACACATAAACTTAGCTTTGTTATCAAGGTGTCACAAAACTTTCTCAAAAATATGGTTTTCATTAAACTGACAGTTTTCTCCTGAGTGACCCCAAAGGGACTATTATAGACAACATTCTGATCACCAGTCCTGTACAGGAGGTAGTGATCAATGTCCAGAAGCTCAATAACAAAAAGAGAGATATGAAGCCAGCAGCATTTAGATTAGGGCAACAAATCTATCACTTGTCACAAACTTTTTTTTTTTTTAGTTGGGGGAAAACACAAGATTTTTTCATGACTCCTAGTTTTGCAATTGAATGACAGGATTATTAATGAAGTCACAAGCAAACTGGCACTTCTCTGTAATAGTTTTTTCCTTTGAAGGAGAGAAATGTGTGCTATTTACTCAAGATGCAATCTAATTTAGGAAGTGATGCCGATTTGCTGCTTTTATTTGGAGTTAAATGCCAACTTGCTATTTTTAGTTCACTAAGTTCAGATGATTATAACATAAAAACATAGTTGGGGACTCATTGATTATTGGAAAAGAGCTACGATTATATATAAAAGTAGACTTTAAATAAATACATTTTCAATAAATGAATGGGTCGTATTTGCTTTAATGATCTAACACTTAGATTATGCCTTATGATAATGCCATATATTGAGATAAAATGTATACTTCAGAGAGAGAGAGAGAGTGCTATCAATATTATCACAATGCTATGAAAGTAGCTTATAGGATAACAGTTTTAAATAGCATGGCTGCTGCATGGGTTTACAAGTGAAGAGCCCTAGTCTGAAATCAATAATTACACAAGGACCTGACCCCAAATTAAGAACTGAAAATACTTAGTAGCGAGTCATTAAGAACAATACAGATACTGATGTGATTTTCTTTCCTGTGTTGTTTCTGTGTTTAAATGTATAATTAGCAAGAACAAGCAGATCAAAATTACATGCATAGGGAAAATGCAGCCAGTTGCTGCTCTCCAGTACCTTGGAGACTTTCATTTTACCTTGCAGTAGGCTATCAGACTTGAAACTGAGACTTGAGAATCCTGAAAACAAGCAAACAAAACTAAATTGTGCTGCTCAGGGATAAACATTTTGGGAAATAGCAGGCAGTACATGTGAGCCTGCCTAACCATACAAACTCTGTGATTTTATTCCCCAGTCTGAGTCCTCCTTTCTCCTTAGCTACTCTTTCCCAATTGGTGATGGACTTTGCCCTTAAATGTTTCTTCTGGAAGGCTCTTCTCATATAATTTGCTAATAAATGTTTATTTCACTTTCTCCCTTAAGTCGTCTCTGAATGATTCATTTTGCCCTAAATTCTTTCCTAGGTGTCATTCTTTTCTGGGAGTTATTTCAATCCTGAGAGCTTTAGTAAAACATCATTCATAGTGATAGTCTCATGTTTTTTAATTCAATTTTTGGCAATGTGGGTTGAATCCTGGGCTTTGTGAATACCAGGCAAGTGCTCTAGTGTTCTAACTAGAACACTAGCTATGACCCCACATTTTAAGATTCTTAAAAGTTTTTAATAGAACTCTTTTTAGCTTTCTAGAACTATAACACAAAACCTGGTACAATTAACTTTTAAGAAGAAAAGGCTTATTATCATGGCCTATAGTTTTGGAGGTGGTTAATCAATGGCTGAGTGTTTTTGGACCTTAGGTAAGATAGCACATCATGGTAGAGGTCCATTTTGTAGTAAATTGACAAAGAAGAGAGAGAGAGAGAGAGAGAGAGAGAGAGAGAGAGAGAGAGGCAGAGAGAGAGAGAGAGAGAGAGAGAGAGAGGAGAAGGAACCATAATCATTTACAAGGGCATGCCTCCTTCAAGGTCCAGATACTTCTACTAGGTCCCACTCTCAATGGGTTCACATTTTCCAACAGTGCTGCTCTCTCAGAACCATGTGGGCATTTGACAATCATCATGAGTCAATTCTAGCAACCTCAAAAATAACTTTGAGATGACAAAGAAGTGATCCATCAACTAGGCTATTTGATTTTCTAGGATGTTTCCATTTAATTTTATACTTTCTATATCTCCACTGAACTTTCCCATACTTTGTGCTTGTCTTCCCCTTCTGACAAGCACCTTTCTTGTGTTAGATATTAGACTATAGCTTTAAAAGCTTTAACTTAAGAAATAACTCTATAATTTCCATTTTTTTTTCAATGCAGTTTGTTCAGGAACCTTGAACAATCCTCGGACCCTGGGGAAAGCCAGCCCACAGCTTAAATAGCCTCTGGGTAGCCAACCCAGGCGTGCCACGTGGGCAATGCAGATAGGTCCACATACATGGAAGCAAGCCAGATCCTCAGCCTTAGCCAAATGTGGAATTGTTCGTGACAGAGAGCACTCACCATCGGGAAGGTGGAAGGCGGAAACCAGCTCCATCTTTAAGGCATAGCATATAATTTCCATTTTATCGCTAGACATTAGTCATTCTTTTTTAAACAAAACAAAACTTTTTTAAAAATTGGAGTAGGCTTGTGTTTTCAGTACTTCTTCATTGAACACTTAACCTTATATATACAATAACGAAAGAAGCCAGATGTGGCACATGCCTGCAATCCCACCACATAGTTAGGCAGAGGCAGGAAGATTGCTGAGAATTCTGTGGCATCTGAGCTACACAGGCAGATATTGTCTCAAAAACAAGTAAATAAACAGAATGAAAGAAACTGAGAAATAGAAACATTATTGTTTTACCACCAGAAGGCTGAGTTCATTTAGTCGAGCCAATTACATTTGGATGTCCACCGTGGTGGGCTGTTAGTCTACTGCATCCTTCATATTACTGACTGAGGATCACAGTCGCTTCGTGCTTACGGGAAGGTATAGAATAAAGGAGCATTTTTTCTTTCTATTTCTACTGCACCTTCAGCTTTCAGCACACCCTAGACACCCTTACCTTTGACAAGGTCTTTTTCCATGCTGCTCCCCGCAGCAGCTGAGCACTGTTTCTGCCCACATGAGGCTCAGGAGAGTAATTATCTTTTAGGTTCTTTTGGTTTACCCTTGATCTTAGACAGGTCCTATATGCATAAGAATTAAAGGTGGGATATTTTCCTATATGTTCCTAATTTTTAAGAAAGTTTATTTCTTGTTGAGGGCACTTTTCCTCCCTTTGAAGCTTTAAAATGTACAGATAATCATTTAAACAGTCAGTTATATATGTTTAATCTTTTTATCTCTGCTAAAGATTTGAACCTTGATTTTTGTTTCCATCTCTATCCTGGGCGGCTCCAGTAATAAAATAATTTATTTTTGCACCTGTTCTATCCAGTTGCTATTTTCTTTTTCAGAACTTCCACTTGCATTGTTAAGACCTGGAATGCTCCCACAGCTTGTTCAGACCCCACCCTCCATTAGATCCTTGTTCTGCCTCTTATGCATGTGCTTGTTTTGGCAGTACTTCAGCTTTCTTGTGGCCTCCTCCTATGCCTTCTGCTACCATTCAACAATATGCTCAACCACAATCACCTACCGTGTATTATTTTCAGACCATTATTGGCTATTAATTGATTAGATTCAGCAATAGAACCTATAATTATCTCTTCTGGTTTCATTTTCTTCTGTTTTGTTGTCTCTTTTTACTTTTTGGGCAGGAGGAAAGGAAAGAAATTGCTACCGAGAATAGCTGTACTATGAATATTCATGCTGATAATTTTAATACTTTTGGATAATTTTCTAGTAGTGGAATGGCTGGGTCATATGGTAATTTATGTTTAGCTTCCTGAGTACTTGCCAGATTGCTTTCCATAGTGGCCATCCTATTTTATGTTCTTGCCAACAATTCTGGAAGGTTCCCATTTCACATTTTCACCAATCATTGTTTTTTATTTGACAAAAATCATCTTACAAGATAGAAAATGGTATTTTACAGTTTAAAATGTACATGTCACCCAATGACTATTAGATTTGAACATTTTTCATGTGCTTTTTGACTATTAGCATGTCTTTTGTCTTTTTTAAAAATTCAGATCTTCTCTCTCTCTCTCTCTCTCTCTCTCTCTCTCTCACACACACACACATATTACATTGGGTGTTCTGCCTGCATGTATGTGTGAAGTTGTCAGGTCTCCATGGAGTTACAAACAGTTGTGAGCTGCCATGTGGGTGCTTGGAGTTGAACTAATGTTTTTTGGAAAGACAGCTAGTGCTGTTAACTGTAGAGCTGTCTTTCTAGGCCCCATCTCTGCCTACTTTTTGACAGCTGTTTTGTCTTGTTGTTGAGTTATGCGTTTTTATAATAGGTTTGAATAAAAGATACTAAGTACATATATAATTGGCCAATGTTTTCTATCATTCTATAGGTAGTTGTGTATCAGTGCTCATACACTTCTAATTTTAATCAAGTCAGATTTTCCTATGTTATTATTTATGTCTTTTGTGTTATTATTTCTAAGAATCCAATGTGAAATCCAAGGTGAAGAGGATTTGCTCCTATGTTTTCTTTTTCTTTTTCCTATGTTTTCTTTTATAGTTTTACCCCTTGTGGTTCAAGTCTGTGATCCATCTGAATGACTTTTGCATTCACTGTGAGGTAGATGATTCAATTTCATCTTTTGTGAAGGACATCCAGCTGTCTCAGTATTTTGTGTCAGACAGACGTATTTTTTTGTATTATTTCTGAAAATTGTTTAGGTCCAGGTATTTGGACTTATTTCTAGATTATTGACTCTATCCCATTAATTCGGAGGCCTGTCTTTGAGTCATCACCCATATATTTTTTTAATGTCTCACATTTTAAAAATTTCTTCTTTTTAAGACTTATTTATTTTATTAATTACAGTTTATTCACTTTGTATTTCCTCTGTAGCCCTCTCCCTAATTTCCTTCCCAGTCCTACTCACCCTTCCTTCCTCATCTTCTCCCATGCTCCTCCCCAAGCCCACTGATAGGGGAGGTCCTTCTCCCCTTCCTTCTGACCCTAGCCTATCAGGTCTCATCAGGACTGGCTGCATTGTCTTTCTCTGTGGCCTGGTAAGGCTGCTCCCCCCTCAGGGGTAGGTGATCAAAGAGTTAGCCACTGAGTTCATGTCAGAGACAGTCCCTGTTCCCCTTACTAGGGAACCCACTTGGAGACTGAGCTGCCATGGGTTACATCTGTGGAGGGGTTCTAGGTTATCTTGAATCTGCATGGTCCTTGGTTGGAGTATCAATCTCCAAAAAGACCCCTGGGCCCAGATATTTTGCTCTCCTTGTGAAGGTTCTGTCCCCTCCAGGTCTTTCTATCTGCCCCACAGCTTTGTATGGCATGAAGTTTGCCCTCATTTTTCAATATTGTTTTTTCTGTTTGGGACCTCTTTTAATTCAATTTCAAATTTCTTCTTTAAAATTTCAGTTGGAGGAAGAAGTCTGTTGGATTTTAGTAGTGATCTTATTAAAGGTGCACACTGCTTAGGGTTACATTGCCAACCCTCCAAGACAGTAAAAGGTGTCTCTCTGACTAGTTTAGATTGAATTTCTTTTAGCAGTATGTTTTACCTCTCAGTATTTATGCTTTCCATTTCGTTGATTAAAGCATTCCTATAAATTCTGTTTGTATCCATTCTGTCCTTTAAACTATGCCATTCCTTCATTTGGAAGCAGCTTCAACTCCTATTAGAAATTGATTTGACATTAAAAATTGATTTTTAATGTCTCAGGGATTCTTTTTTGAATTAAGTTTCATTTCCATTTTTCTGCTTTCAATCATTCCACTATCTTGACTATTGGCTGTCTAATTCTGTTTCATGGGGTAGATCCTCGTTTTTATTTTTATGCTTCTTTATTTCTCCTCTGTCTATTGCCCATTATTTATAAGATCACACATTGGGTAGAATTCAATAAGTTTATGAAACATTTTTCATTAATGTTCAGTCTTACTTTGTATTCTAAAACTTCATTATTTCAAGTGATCTATTTTGAAGTTTGCTGATGGCTTTTACTGTCTTTTCACTCTGCTATGGAGCTCTCTTGTGAATTTTTAAAATTTCACTTATATAGTTCCAGATTTCTTTGATTCCCTTTTGTAATCTGTGTATCTGTTTATAGTCTCATTTTTTTTTTTTTTTTTTGAGACGATGTTGTTCTATTTTCTTCTGGTTAACTCAGTTCTTTAAACATGTTTAAAAGTCACTGTAACGCTTTTGTGTAGTAAGTACAATGGGTATGCTTTACAGGGTTATTTCTATTTATTTTCCTGTCAGTAGCCCATACTTTTCTTTTTCCTATAGTGTTGTGACTTCTATTGTGAATCTGTTTTCTTTTTCTATTCAACTTTTTAAAATTATACTTTATTTACTTTTTTTAAATTTTATTATTATTTTTTTTATCAGTTACATTTTATTAACTCTGTATCCCAGCCGTGTCCCGATCCCTCATTCCCTCCCAGTCTCTCCCTCCCTCCCTCCCTCCCTCCCTCATCTCCACCGTGCCCCTTTCCAAGTCCACTGATAGGGGAGGACCTCCTCCCCATTCATCTGATCCTGTTTTATCAGGTATCTTCAGGAGTGGCTGCATAGCCCTCCTCTGTGGCCTAACAGGACTGCTCCTCCCTTCGGGGGTGGGGAGGCCAAAGAGTCAGTCATTGAGTTCCTGTTAGAAATAGTCCTTGTTCCCCTCACTTTGGGAAACCAATTGGTTACTGAGCTACCACAGGCTACATCTGAGTGGACGTTCTAGGTTATATCCATACATGGTCCTTGGTTGAATGTCAGTCTCAGAAAAGACCCTGTGCCCAGATATATTTGGTCCTTGTGGAGCTCCTATCCTTTCCCCATCAGACTAACTCCCCTTCTTTCTTATGATTCCCTGTACTCTGCCAAAGGTTTGGTCATGAGTCTTTGCTTTGAAAACACTGCTAGTTAGAGTCTTTCAGATGCGCTCAGTACAGTCCTGTCATACGTTCAATGCACATCCCATTTGTCTTTCTAAACAAGGATTGATCATCTTACCCCATGTCCGCTCAATTAATTATCTTTTTTAGGTGTAGAGATTTCATTATGTTTATCATATCTTATAGGTCTATATAAGTAAGTATATCCTATGTTTGTCTTTCTCATTCTGGGATATTTCACTCAGAATGATCTTTTCTAGATCCCACCATTTGCCTGCAAATTTCATGATTTCCTCCTTTTTGATTGCTGAGTAGTATTCCATTGTGTAAAAATACCACAATTTCTGTACCCATTCCTCCGTTGATGGACATCTGGCTTGTTTCCAGGTTCTGGCTATTACAAATAAAGCTGCTATAAACATGGTTGAGCAAGTATCCCTTTTGTGTACTTGAACGAACTTTGGGTATATACCTAGCAGTGGTATAGCTGGGTCTTGAGGAAGCACTATTCCTAATTGTCTTAGAAAGCGCCAGATAGCTTTCCAGAGTGGTTGTACCAGTTTACATTTCCACCAGCAGTGGAGGAGGGTTCCCCTTTCTCCACAACCTCTCCAGCATGTGTTGTTGCTTGAGTTTTTCATCTTGGCCATTCTGATGGGTGTAAGGTGATATCTCAGGGTCGTTTTGATTTGCATTTCCCTGATGGCTAATGAGGATGAGCATTTCTTTAAGTGTTTTTCTGCCATTCGATATTCCTCTGTCAAGAATTCTCTGTTTAGCTCTGTTCCCCATTTTTTAATTGGATTACTTGGTTTGCTGCTTTTCAGCTTCTTTAGTTCTTTGTATATACTGGATATTAGTCCTCTGTCAGATAAAGGGTTAGTGAAGATTCTTTCCCAATCTGTAGGTGGTCATTTTGTTTTGATGACGGTATCCTTTGCTTTACAGAAACTTTTCAGTTTCATGAGGTCCCATTTATTGATTGTTGCTCTTAGAGCCTGTGCTGTTGGTGTTCTGTTCAGGAAGTTGTCTCCTGTGCCAATGAGTTCTAGGCTGTTCCCCACTTTTTTTTCCAATTGATTTAGGGTATCTGGTTTTATGTTGAGGTCCTTGATCCACTTTGACTTTAGTTTTGTGCAGGGTGATAAATATGGATCTATTTTCATTTTTCTGCATGTAGACATCCAGTTGGTCCAGCACCATTTGTTGAAGATGCTGTCTTTTTTCCATTGAATGGATTTGGCTTCTTTGTTAAATATCGAGTATTCATAGGTGTGTGGATTTATTTCTGGGTCTTCTATGCGGTTCCATTGATCTTCCTTTCTGCTTCTATGCCAATACCATGCAGTTTTTATTACTGTTGCCCTGTAGTACAGCTTGAGATCAGGGATGGAGATACCTCCAGATGATCTGTTGTTGTACAGGATCGTTTTGGAGATTCTGAGTTTTTTGTTTCTCCATATGAATCTGAGAATCTTTTTTTCAAGGTCTGTAAAGAATTGAGTTGGTATTTTGATGGGAATTGCATTGAATCTGTGGATTGCTTTTGGCAGTATGGCCATTTTCACAATGTTAATCCTACCAATCCATGAGCACGGGAGATCTTTCCATCTTCTGATATCTTCTTCGATTTTTTTCTTCAGAGACTTGAAGTTTTTCTCAAACAGGTCTTTCACTTGCTTGGTTAGAGTCACACCAAGGTACTTTATGTTATTAGTGGCTACTGTGAAGGGTGTTGTTTCCCTAATTTCTTTCTCAGCCTTTTTGTCTTTGGTATATAGGAGGGCTTCTGATTTTTTTGAGTTGATTTTGTATCCTGCCACTTTGCTGAAGGTGTTTATCAGCTGAAGGAGTTCTCTGGTTAAATTTTTGGGGTCGCTCATGTATACTATCATATCATCTGCAAATAGTGACACTTTGACCTCTTCCTTTCCGATTTGTATCCCCTTGATCTCCTTTAGTTGTCTTATTGCTCTGGCTAGGACTTCAAGTACTATGTTGAAGATATATGGGGACAATGGACAGCCTTGTCTTGTCCCTGATTTCAGTGGGATTGATTTAAGTTTCTCTCCATTGAGTTTGATGTTAGCTATAGGCTTGCTGTATATTGCCTTTACTATCTTTAGGTATGTGCCTTGTATCCCTGATCTCTCCAAGACTTTAAACATGAATGGGTGTTGGACTTTGTCAAATGCTTTTTCAGCATCTAAGGAGATGATCATGTGGTTTTCTCCTTCAGTTTGTTTATATAGTGGATTACATTGATGGATTTCCGTATGTTGAACCACCCTTGCATGCTTGGGATGAAGCCTACTTGGTCATGGTGGATGATATCTTTGATATGTTCTTGGATTTGGTTTGCAAGTATTTTATTGAGTATTTTTGCGTCAATGTTCATAAGAGAGATAGGTCTGAAGTTCTCTTTTTTTGTTGGGTCTTTGTGTGGTTTAGGTATTAAGGTGACTGTGGCTTCATAGAATGAGTTTGGTAGTGTTCCTTCTGTTTCTATTTTGTGGAAAAGCTTGAGGAGAATTGGAGTTAGCACTTCTTTGAAGGTCTTGTAGAATTCTGTGCTGAAGCCATCTGGTCCAGGGCTGTTTTTGGAGAGGAGACTGTTAATGACTACTTCGATTTCCTTGTGAGATATAGGGCTATTCAGTCTTTCTACCTGATCTTTACTTAGTTTTGGAAGATGGAATCTTTCAAGAAAATTATCCATTTCATTTAGATTTTCAAATTTTGTGGCATATAGGCTTTTGTAGTATGACCTAATAATTGTTTGGATTTCCTCAGTGTCTGTGGTTATGTCCCCATTTTCATTTCTGATTTTGCTGATCTGGATAGTTTCTCTCTGCTTTTTAGGTAGTTTGGCTAAGGGTTTGTCTATCTTGTTGATTTTCTCAAAGAACCAGCTTTTTGTTTCATTGATTCTTTGGATAGTTTTATTTGTTTTTAGTTGATTGATTTCAGCCCTGAGTTTGATTATTTCCAGCCGTCTACTCCTCTTGGGTGTATCTGCTTCTTATTTTTCTAGGGTTTTCAGTTGGGCCATTAAGTTGTTTGTATGTGATGTTACGAATTTCTTCTTGCAGGCACTTAGTGCTATAAATTTTCCTCTGAGCACTGCTTTCAATGTGTCCCATAAATTTGGGTATGTTGTGCCTTCCTTTTCATTGAATTCTAGGAAGTCTTTAATTTCTTTCTTTATTTCTTCCTTAACCCAGCTGTCATTGAGTAGTAAGTTGTTCAGTTTCCATGTGTGTGTCGGCTTTTTGTTGTTTCTGTTGTTGTTGATGTCTAGCTTTAGTCCATGGTGGTCAGATAGTATACAAGGGATTATTTCAATCCTTTTGTATCTGTTGAGGCTTGCTTTGTGACCTACTATGGTCTATTTTGGAAAAGGTTCCATGTGGTGCTGAAAAGAAGGTGTACTTTTTTGAGTTTGGGTGAAATGATTTGTAGACGTCTATTAGGTCCATTTGATTTAGGGATTCTGTGAGTGTTTTTATTTCCCTATTTGGTGTCTGTCTAGTTGATCTGTCCCTTGGTGAGAGTGGAGTGTTGAAGTCTCCCACTATTAAGGTATTAGGATCAATGTATGATTTAAGCTTTAATAATGTTTCATTTACGAATGTTGGTGCTCTTGTATTTGGGGCATAAATATTCAAGATTGTGATGTCCTCTTGGTGGATTTTTCCTTTGATTAGAATATAGTGGCCCTCCTTATCTTTTTTGATTAACTTGGGTTGAAAGTCTATTTTATTAGATATTAGGATGGCTACTCCAGCTTGTTTTCTGGAACCATTTGCTTGAAAAACAGTTTTCCAGCCCTTTACTCTGAGGTAGTGTTTATCTTTGTTGCATAGGTGTGTTTCTTGGATGCAACAGAATGTTGGATCCTGTTTCCTTAACCATTCTGTTAGCCTGTGTCTTTTTATTGGTGAGTTGAGTCCATTGATATTGATAGATAATAGTGACCAATGCATGTTAGTTCCTTTTGTAATGGAGTCGGTGATCTAACCCTGTTTCATTGCTTGTTTTCTTTTCATTTTTGTTGGGATATTATCTTTATGCCCTGTTTTCTTGGGTGAATTTGTTTTCATTGGATTGGAGTTTTCCTTCTAGTATCTTCTGTAGGGATGGTTTGCTGTGTAGATACTGTGTAAATTTAGTTTTGTCATGGAATATTTTGTTTTCTCCATCTATGTTGATTGAAAGCTTTGCAGGCTATAGTAGTCTGGGTTGACATTTGTGATCTCTTAGAGTCTCCATGATACTTGCCCAGGCCCTTCTGGCTTTCATAGTTTCTCATGAGAAGTCCGGTGTGATTCTGATAGGTCTACCTTCATATGTTACTTGGCCTTTTTCCCTTGCTGCTTTTAATATCTTTTCTTTGTTCTGTAGATTTAGTGTTTTGACTATGATGTGACGTGATGTGTTTCTTTCCAGGTCTAGTCTATTTGGAGTTCTGTAGGCCTCTTGTATATTTATGGGCATCTCTTTCTTTAAGTTGGGAAAATTTTCTTCTATGATTTTCTTGAAAATATTTTCTGGACCTTGGAGTCTGGAGTCTTCTTTTTCATGAATTCCTATTATTCTTAGATTTTGTCTTTTCATAGCATCCTTGATTTCTTAGATATTTTGTGATTGGAACTTTTCTGATTTTACTTTTTCTTTGAGAGAAGTATCCATTTCTGCAAGTGTGTCTTCAGCTCCAGAGATTCTCTCTTCCATCTCTTGTATTCTGTTGGTGATGCTTACTTTTGTGGTTCCTGCTCTTTTCTCCAAGTTCTCCAGCTCAAGGATTTTCTCATTTTGTGTTTTCTTTATTGATTCTAATTCTGTTTTCATGCCTTGCACCATTTCTTTCATGTGTTTGAATTTGGATTCCTGTCTCTCTACGATGGCCTCTATTTTTTTTTCATTTCCTTTTCATATGCCACTAATTTTTCCTCTACTTGTGTATCTATTTGTTTGGCTATGTTTGCCTGTGTTTCTTTAAGGATATTGTCTATTTCTTCTTCCTTTGCCTCCAATTGACTGGCCATCTCTTTGAAAGACTTGTTCATTTCCTCCTTATGAGCCTCAAATAATTGGGCAAGCATGGCTTTAAAATCTTTTTCCTGTGCTTCTGCTGAATTGGAGTATCCATCGATTTTGGGGTTTGCTCATGAAGTCATGATGTCCTGATTTATGTTGGAAGTGTTCTTTCGCCTGCCCCTGGCCATTGGCTTATCTGAAACCTTCCGTGTTTGTTTTTGGATTCTGCAGATCAGACTGGTACTGTCTCTCTCTGGTGTCTGGAGAGTTCTTCAGGAAGCTGAGCACTCTCAGCATGTGCTGAGGACTAGCTGTACCTGTGGGAGGAAAGTACGCAGGCGCAAATGGGGCAAATGCAAGTGTGTGTGTGTGCGCACGCGTGTGTGTGTCTGTGTGTGTAAGTGTGCGTGGACGAGAACTGGGAAGGCTCCTGAAGCCTCCCAACACAGAAGTTGGCAATATGTCCGTGGGACCTCATTCTGAGGTAAAAAACAGGCCTGTGCAAGAGCTGTGGAGGTTTCTGTGTCAAGGAGCCATTCGTCCTTCGTCAGGCCAATGAGCTAGAAGGCTGGAAGTGTCTGTAGCTCTTGTGCTGGTTTACCCTCCATGGCTTGGGACAGAGGACAAGCCTGATTGGGAGCATTTTGATTTTCAGAGGCCAGTTTGCCAGCAGCCAGCTTTGGTATGTCAGCAGCAGGACCAACATCCACTTGGTTGCATTTGAAAACGTCACCTGACAGAACGGACTTTTGGCTATGCAAACCTGTTGCCTTTTTTGCCGGATCGCCAGCACTCCCAGAATGCCAGCACTCCTGGAATGCAGCTAAGGTCTAGTGCTAGGAGGGATGGCTCTTACTATTTTTAACAACTCCTATATGATGACTCAAGGACCATCCTCAGCTGTTTATTAAAAATTGCAGTGAGATGCTGGCGGGAATGTAAACTTGTACAACCACTCTGGAAAGCAATCTGGCACTTTCTCAGACAACTAGGAGTAGCACTTCCTCAAGACCCAGCCATACCACTCCTAGGCATATATCCAAAGGAAACTCAAGCACACAATAAGGACATTTGCTCAACCATGTTTGTAGCAGCTTTATTTGTAATAGCCAGAAGCTGGAAACAGCCCAGATGCCCCTCAACTGAAGAATGGATGCAGAAACTATGGTACATCTACACAAGGGAGTATTACTCAGCAATGAAAAATAAGGAAAAATCATGAAATTTGCAGGTAAATGGTAGGACCTAGAAAGGATCATCCTGAGTGAGCTGTCCCAGAAGCAAAAAGACGCACACGGTATATACTCACTCATATAGACATAACATAGGTTACGCCTATTAAAAACTGTACATCTAAAGAAACTAAGCAAGAGAGAGGACCCTGACTAAAATGCTCAATCCCCATCCTGAAAGGCAAAGAGGCCGGACATCAGAAGAAGAAGAAAACAGGAAACAACATCGGAACCTGCCACAGAGGGCCTCTGAAAGCCTCTGCCCTGCAGACAATCAAAGCAGACGCTGAGGCTTATGGCCAACTGTTGGGCAAAGTGCATGGAATCTTATGTAAGAAGTGGAAAATAGTAAGAGCTGGAGAGGACACCACACAAGAACCAGAAAACTTGCACACAGGGAACTTCCCAGGGACTCATACTCCAGCCAAGGACTCATACTCCAACCATGGAGGTAACCTAGAACCCCTGCACAGATTTGATAGTTCAGTGTCCAAGTGGGTTACATAGTAAAGGGAAGAGGGACTGCCTCTGACAAAATCTGATTGGCTTGCTCTTTGATCACCTCCCCCTGAAGGGGGAGCAGCCTTACCAGGCCACAGAAGATGACAATGCAACCACTCCTGAGGTGATCTGATAGACTAAGATCAGAAGGAAGGAGAAGAGGACCTCCCCTATCAGTGGACTTGGGGAGGGGCATGAATGAGAAAGAGGGAGGGAGGGTGGGATCGGGAGGGGAGGAGGGAGGGGCTTATGGGGGAACAAATGAATAAAGTATAATTAATAGTAAAAAAAATAAAAAAATTAAAGAAAAAAATTGCAGTGAGACCATGTTTGCATCTATAGGACTATGAATATGTATCTTATGAAATGACTATTAACTTGCATTTGTTAACCAGTAAATATTAGTACTTTAGGTTTTGTCCTTGCTAAGTTAGAATCTTAAAAGTTATGTATATAATTTATTGGAGTGAGAGCATAAGAGTTTTTGCATGATTTATTTATATATAAAAGTTTATAGCTTATATTAGTCTAAGGCTATACTACAGATTAATAACATAATTTTAAGAGAACAAGACCAAGCTTATATTAACCTTTTGCTAGTAGAGATATAGTAAATTGACCCAGTTTTAATATAAATATATATTTTTAAAAATTAATAAATTTTAATTTAGAATATTGGTAAACAACTTGTACACAATAAAAAACCCTTGAGCTATAAGTTTAAAACCAACAGTTTAGCAGAACTAAATAAACCAAATTTAAAGTTAACCAAGTATATTTTAACCCTTTGATTGTAGAGATGCATTAAACTGACCCAGTTTTAACATAAATACCCTAAAATTAATAGATCCTAAATTAGAATATTGGTAAACAACTTGTACATAATAAGGAACCCCTGAGCAGAACAGTATAAAGCAATTTAAAAATTATATTTGAGCAACACATAAACCAACTTAATTTGAATAGATATTTATAACTTTGAAATTTTATTATGATATAAAATTTATTTTGAAGCAGGGTTGAATTATAAGACAGTAAAATGTAACTTTGAATTTTTATAAAAATCCATACCAACTTGAAATGAGGCTCGTTGTTGTGGCCTAGTCTAAAAGATAAGATAAACAATTAATTATGATTAAGACTTATAAATTCAAACCCAATGAGAAAATTATATAAAGCAGTAGAGAAGGAATTTAAAGCATAAGAGTAAAGAGTAAAGTGTACAGAAATCAGGGAGAAAAGATTTTATTTTTTTCCTAAAGCTTTGGAAAAGCCTCTTAGAAGCACACAGTGAAACAAAAAGCAGCTTGGTGGTGAGGGTAGCACATAGCAAGAAGGAGCAGGCAGCGGCAGGCACCATAGTAGCCTGAGTTTAATGCAATTTGGTGGGGGAGGGGCCAGGGAGAGCTGGAGCACTAGAGAGACGGCTGCCAGCAGGGCGAGTGGGAGGCGGGGGCCTCTTTGTCTGAGCCCAAGATGGTGCTCCGCCACGTTGTTAAGTGAAAGCTATATTTACGCCCACTTCCTCCCAGGACCAACATGGTGCCTGCTGGGGATCCCGCGGGAAATTTAAAAGTTTCCCGACTGTTCTGGTTTTTTAGAAATTTCTTACTAAGTTTTCCAAAGTTGATTTTTGTGGTTGTGTGAGCCTCCAAGACTCGGGAGCAGCGCTGGCCTGGGTGGAGCCTCGATGTCTGTTTCGCCACAGGCAGGGGCGGGCAGCCACAGCGGGAGCAGGCAGCTGCTCAGCGCCCAGCGTGTGGGCCCCTGCAACCTCGGCAAAGCCCCTGCCACGGTGCCAGATTGGAGCATGGACATCAGCCGCAGGACAGGGACCCAAGCCTGGGGAGAGCAGAAACAGCCTGGGAAACGGCTGAGTGCGGGCATGAGGGCAGTTGAGAGTATTTTTAGGAGAAAATCGGTTGTTACCATCCCGTTAGATTACAGGAGTCCAAAAGGGACCCTAGCAAAGCTAGGCGAGCCCTTCCCAGGTTTCAGCACCACTGTTATTATTTATTAAAAAGCATGAGGCTGGTGACAGCCGATATTCTCTGCAAGAAGTTTATTAGGAGGGTGGGGGGAGCAGGACATGGGGAGAGAGAGAGAAAAGGAGGGTAGGGGCGCAGAGAGAGAGAGAGAGAGAGAGAGAGAGAGAGAGAGAGAGAGAGGAGAGAAGAGTAAGAGAGTGTAAGAGTGAGAGAGAGTAAGAGTGTAAGAGAGAGACCACGTGTCGGGGTCATCCCTTTAAGGGGCAAGGTAACCATGCCTTCCAGGTGTGGCCACCTGGCCTGCGACACGGAGATGAGAAAATAGAAATGTCACTGTAGCTATAAAACTAAGAGGGAAAGTGAGAAGACTAGCTGAACTACAGACAGAAGCAAACAACCCAACTTCACAGTAAGCCCAAAGAGATCACAAATCAATTCCTTACATTTTAGATTTTACAAGCCCCCCATGTTGTTCTCAGAATAATCATCTAACTTTTTCCATATAACACATTTTTACTGAGGCTCTAATCATGTCCATGCATCTCTTGTATTGATTAGAAAACTTCAATTTTACATATTTTTAAAATAAAGGTTTATTTATTCATTGTTTATTTGTATTTGGGTCTGTGAGTTTGCAAGTTTATGCATATTGTTTGTCTATAGGAGCCCACAGAAGTCAGAAGGGGGCAGATCTTTTTCCATGGATCTGTTGCAGGTAGCTGTGAGCACCGGGTGTGTGCTGGAAACTGAACCTGGATCCTCCGGAAGAGGAATCAGGGCTCCTAATCACTAAACCAGCTCTCTATTCCCAATGTTAAATGTCCAAAGGTATTTTATTTATTTATTTGTTTATATGCAATAAAATACACAGATGTTAAGCATACCTTTCAAGAATTTTGAAACCACACCTGTATTTCTGAAACAACCCACCAGGTAAAGAGATTTTTCAATCATTCCAAAATGTTTGTCTTACTACTTCAGTGTTACCTCTCCAGCGTTACCCCAAAAGAACCACTCTTCTGTTTTCTAATAGCACATGAGTGTTCCTGTCCTTGAAATAAATGGTATTATTGTAACCCACTTAAATTCCATAGCCCCTCCATTTGGACTTACTTTAGTTCTTAGCACAACTGTAGCTTTTTATTAATACCTGCTGTTGCCTTTAGCATATCAGAACCCATTTTGCCTCCAAGCCTCCATGTTGATTATAAGGTGAAATAGAGTTCAAGTTCTCAGGCCCTACCTGCCTGAGACCAGAAGGCAATTCGGTAGTTCAATACTTCCTGCTTAGAATAAAACAAGAGATGATAAATGCATGTTCTGCTAGAGTTAAAGATAAATGTATGTTCTATTAAAGACTGCAAAATCGTGTTATTGTTCTTTTCTCCCAGAATGGTGGGGAACTGGAAAGTCCCCAAGCCTATATCCTAGCCAATTAGCTTAAAATGCTTTGTCTATCTACCTAGATACAATACACTTGAAACAAAATTGATTATGCTTATCTATTCAAAATGATGTAATGTTGCCCCTTTCCTCCTTTCTTCCTACACCTGGTTACCTGGTTATGGTTTTTCATATGAAAAGCCTGCATTAGAAACAGAGCAGAAACAGACCAGAATCACAGTCTGGTTCTCGAACAATGCTGTTGAGATGAACCCAAGTTGTGGCATGTATTATTATTTTATTGTGAGGTTGTAAGTTGTAGTCTGCAATGTGTAGCCATGACAGCTTATTTGCCTCTTTGTTTCACGATGAATACTTGTGTTGTTTGCAGTTGTTACTAATTATGATTTAACCTGCTGGCCATTATCGTAAGTTTTTTGTGAACATGTATTTTTGGGGTAAATATCTAACAGTGGAATAATATGAAGCTAGGACAGGCATACTTGTGAGAAAATATCCATTTTCCAGATTTGTTGGACTGTCAAATACTTTCTCTGGTTATTGTTGGCATTTGGGTTTTCTTCATATTCTTCTTATTACCTGGTGTTTTCAGTTTTCGTAATCTTTATATGCTGTTTATGTCTGTGATTCACTATCTCACTGAACTTTCACTGATGACTCTACCATGTTCAATGTCATCTCATGTAGTGCCTGAGGATTTGCTATTCAAGCCTTTGACATTTGAAATAATTAAGTCTCAGTTTATCGTGGGAGTTGTGCATGTGGTCTATCCATTGCTTTGTTGTATATGTTCGATGCCTGCATCTGTCACAAATGCTTCTGTATGTTGTTTGCATTTTCATTTTCTGTGATTTTTGGAGGGAGGAAGAGATGTTTCTAATTTTGATGAAGTCTGGTGTATACTTTTTCTTTTATGATTAGTATATTTTGTGTCTGAGATACTATTTCATGCCTCACAGTCACAGAGACATTGCTCTCTATTTTCTTCTAAAGGACTCACAGTTCAATAGTCATTTGCATATGCTTAGCTTCTCATACTGCACAGTTTACTTTTCTGACCTGCAACATTACAATGTACTTAACCATCAACTTCAACTTTCTGAGCAGCTTTGATGTCATCTGTCAAAAGCCTCTGCATTGTTTATATAGCCCCTCATTGTATTTCTCTCTCAAATGAAAGTCCTAGTTTTATTCTCTGCCAGTCTCTGCATTGATTTGCAAAAAATTTGTATTTCAGTTAAAACACATTTCTCTCTTTTACTCATGGATCATTACAGTTCCTTTTCATGGGCAATCTGTAGAAAAATTTTAATACAGAACATGGCTGCTCTGGCAAGAGATCACAACCAAAGACCTTCTAGGTCTGTGTGATACAGCTGGAACACAGACATGCCTTTATTCTCAGTAGACAAAGTAAACAGATCTCTGAGTTCAAGGCCACCCTGGTATAGAGCAAGTTGTAGTAAAAACAACAGCAGCAGCAATAACAACATAGGTCCAGATATGGTGGTATACACTTTTAATCTCAGCTTGTAGATCTCTGAATACTAGTCAATTCTGTTAAGACAGTTCAGTTGAGTCAGTGAGTTGAGAGGCAGTGCAGTGGATTTGAGTTTGTGGCAGTTCAGTTTGTGGAATTCAGAGGCATTTTTTTTTTTACCCAGAGAATTTTACCGAGACAGGTTATAGAGAGAACAAGCTAGACACAGATGAAGACAGAATGAGCAAGGGAATGAGAAGGAGCCAGAAGATTAAAATAGATTGCTAGAGTTAGCTTGAGGGAAAGCAGAACAGTTCAGTCAGAAACTGAGAGAGAAGCCAGATGGAATCAGTCAGCTTGGAGAGGAGTTTGAGCCAGAACAGCTGAGTTGAATCATCCAGCCAGAGTTCAGAAAGAACAAGAAAGGGTAAGTTTATTCAGCAGTAGGTCTCAGAGGCCTAGATTCTAGGTCTATATTAGATTGTGTGAAGGCTAGAAGCTTCCAGGACTAGACCTAGGTTAGCAGACAGAGGTAGTAGGACTCCAAGACATCATTAAACCAGGTGAATAAAAGTTATACTTTACAACTATTTCCTCATCACCTTTTTCCCTTCTTCATCTAGGTAATCTCTCTGTTTGTTCCTCAAGTTTGGTCCCTTGTTATGGCTGTTTCTACACTATGGAACCAGAAAGGCTTCTTATAAGACATCAAGTTCCTAAATTTTGTCAAATTCCAAGAAATCAGTATCTTTTTCACTATGGTGTCTTCAGATTCCAAGAAATCAGTATCTTTGTCACTATGGTATCTTTAGAATTCAACAGAACTCTTTCCCAACAAAAGGAGTAAAAAGAAACTGTCTTAGAAGGAGGGACTATGAGGAGAGGAGGAAGGGGCTATGATTGGGATGTAACGTGAATAAATTAATTAATTAATAAAAAACTGTATTAGATGGTGAGTAGTGAAGGTACAGATATACTGGGTAAACATTACTTTCTTGTGTTTATCAACAAACAATGCTTATTTATCAGAACATTTTAGCAAACTAGTGCATATTTATTATATCAAATTTAGAAAAGACTAAAAATGAAATAGTGTATTTTACTGCTTTCTGCAGGTAATAACTTGATATTTGATATAATTTGAATGTATTCTTTTTATCTCACAGTGCCCTGCATGCTGTTTAACAACAAAATATATCAAATAGCAGACAATGGCTCTAAATTTTAATAAGCATTTCTTAAAAACCATCAAAATCTGCCCATGTGTAAGTGTAGCCAAAAATATTGGTGAAGTTTAAAGAAAATATTCATGTCATTACTTGTGGGAGATTGTTATTTCTTTTAAAAGCCTTGATACCAAAATTGCTTGAATGTATTTGGGAATGCTTCTCTGAATTGCCTATAGAGCCAAAGAAATACTATATTCTCAGAGTAACTGCCAGGAGCCAAAGCTATCTACTGAAGCCAAAGTCAAATAGTGAGCCAAAGCTATCTAGTAGAGACAAAGCTATTTACTGAAGCCAAAGCCGAGTAGTGAGCAAAGGTCATTTAGTGGAGACCTAAATCTATTTAGTTGAAGAGTTACCTAGGACCCGAAATCATTGGTGATAGATTGTGAGGACATCCGTCTGTTAGTTTTAGAGCATCCGTGAGATAGCTTAAGAAAACATCCTTACGACATCTTGCAGGTGCAATATTTAACCCATGAAAGCATTCTTCCTATCTCCTGCAGCAGTAAATTAACCCTCCCCCCTTTCCTGCCTTCTCCCTATATAAGTTGGGTAAAAATTTTTAATAATTTGATCAGATGAACAGACTTGGCTTTCATTCCTGTGTCTCTTGTCCCTTTCCCCCCATTCCTTCCAATCTCTCTACCTTAGGAACCCTGTTGAAGTCCCGCGGGATGGGGCAAGTAACAATTCACTTTTCATCCATAATGCATCCATGTCATCAATAACTGCTTACTGAGTTCTGTTTTATGTTTGGAAGACTCAATCATAGGCAAGACAGTTTCCTCTTTTAAAATACTGTATTTTCTATTTAAGAGTTTTGATAACAGTTTTTCATTTTCCTAAGATTAATAAAAGATCAAAAATTTTTAAGAGTGATAATATTGAAATAATGAATTGCAGTTTGTTATTTTCAAAAATATTCTAAAGTACTCATTAATTGGCACACAGTTGGAACAGGTTATTCTTCTGAAAGTAAGAACAATAATCATGAATGAGGTTAGGTGAACACTTTTCAAACTTAGTGTTGCTCTGCTGCATCATGTCATTTAAGAGTATTTAATAAAAACTTTTAAAAGTTTCTTCTGGAACTTTACATTTTCATGAATAGGTTAAATAGATTTTGAAGATGATGAAATACATATAAAAGAAGGAAAACTGATGTATATTTTTTATGAAGTGAGAGGTGTGCCCTAAAGTGTGGGAAAATGCATAAATTTATTAGACAAAAAATGAGAAGAAATATGTAATGAAACTTTATCAGCAGTTTTAATTAAGAATCACATCACAAATACTCAAGGAACTTTTAAAACAAATAGTATGTTTCACACAACTAAGTAGCTTTTGTTTATACCAATGATAAGCTTGTGGGAAAAGAAACCAAGGAAACAATCCTATTTACAATAGCCACACAAAAAAACAAAATAGGAATAAATTCAAGTAAGGAAATGAAAGACCTTTACAATGAAAATGTTAAGACATCAAAGAAAGATATTGAAAAACAGTGGAAGATGGAAAGGCCTCTCATGTTTATGAACTGGAAATGTTCATGCTACCAAAAGCAGTTTATTCGGTACAATCAATACTGACAAAAATAATTGACAAAAGGTACACTATATCTCATTTCAGGTATACTGCAGAGCCATAGTAATGAAAATGGTGTGAATTAACACAAAAACAAACACATAGATGAATGAACTAGAATAGATGACACAGATAAAGGCCATATGACCACAGCTATATAAACCTTGATAAAGATGTTGAAAAGATACATTGGAAAAAGGAAAGCATCTTCAACAAATGGTGCCAAAATATCAACATGCAGAAGAATGAAACTATCAATCTCTATCTATTTATCTACTTATCATCTATACCCATCTCTCCACTTGTACCTATCTCAATTCTAAATGAATCAAAGACCTCAATGTAAGACCCAGACATACTGCTAGAAGTAAAACTGGGGTGCATGCTTAAATATGTAGGCATAGGTAATGATGTTTTTAATATGTAATGATTTAAAAAAAAAGAACTTCAGTAGCAGATGAAATAGGACCAACAATAAACAAACAGAATGTTATAAAACAAAAAAGCTTCTATACATCAAAGGCAACTGTTAGTTAAGTGAAGATGAAGCCCACAGAAACAGAAAATCTTTTCCAGCTATATATCCCACAAAATGTTAGTATCTAGAATATAGAAAGTATTCAAGAAAATAAAGACTAAGAAAAAAACGTTCAATTAAAAATGGACTACAGACCTAAACAGAAAGTTCTCAAAAGAGGAAATATAAACGGACAGAAAACTTTTAAAAAGTCAACATTCTCAGCCATTCGAGAATTGCAGACTAAAACCAATTTAATATTCTATCTAACCCCAATCAGAATGGCTATTATCAAGAGCACTAATAACAACAAATGCTGGTGGGCATGTGGAAAAAGTATACTCCCCTACAACTTCGGTGGGAATGTAAACTAGTAAAGCCACTTTGGAAATTAGTCTGGCAATTTCTCAAAGCAATGAAAACTACTATATGACCCAAGTGTAGAATTACTGGGTGTTTTCTCAAAGGACTTCACAGGAATGCTTGCACATCTGTTCATTGCTATCCTATTCACAGTAGTAGGAAATAGCAGTAGACTAGATGACTAACAACTGAAGAACTGATAAGGAAGATGAAGTATATATAAACAATGGATATTAATTAGGTGTAAGTAAAAATTAAATTATGAAAACTTCAGGAAAATGGATAAAACTGAAAAAAATATTTTGAGAACAAACCCAGGCTTAAAAGGACAAATGGCATTTGATCTATCTTACATAAGGATCCTAGCTTTAATTCTTTAGTGTGGTATGTCTAAGCTGATGTATCTACATAAGCCAGGAAACAAGGAAGGAGAAGGGGAAGGGTTACACTAAGGAAAACGGGAAGTAGAACATACATAGAAGGTATAATGAGAAATACTGAGAGTGAAAAGGTCTATGTAGGAAGGGAGGCTGGGGAGTGAGGACATAGAGTTGTAGGGTAGGGTGAGAATAAACCTGAATAAAGGGAGTATGAAGAAACCACTTGGAAAGCAGGACATGCACATTTAATAGAGGCTTGACTGTGGGAGCGCAGTGTATATTCTACTGTTTTTTGGGTGGATTTGAAATCCATCCCCTGAAGGCCTGGGGGCCAATACTATAAGGCTGGCTAACAACCCAGATCTGGGAAGGTAATAAGCACATGTGGGGAGAATGTTTCTGATGGTTAACTGAACTGACATGGCAGCAAACTGCATTATTAATACCTTCTTATACCCATAAAATAATACTACTAGGCTTCATCAGAGGAACCTGTCCCACAAGGAACACCAGTGAGTGTTGACCCATATCTGTTCCAAATACAGAAAGGAAAGCAGGTTATGGATATCAGCCCTGCCTTAAACAGTCTTTTATACTGCTCCCTCTCAGGCTTAGGAAACATTTTAGAAGAGGGGGCAAGGAAGTTTGTAAAAGCTGAATGATAGAGCAGAAAGCTAGGAAACACCATTTCCAAGATCCATATACTTACTGTAATCATTAACTCACATCAACTGTGGTTACCAGAGCTGGGCCCACACAAGACCATATCTATCAACAGTTAGTCAAAGAACAGGGAGTGGGATTACAGGTTCCTACCTTTTACATCTGATCTATGGACTATAAGTAGATTCTGCAAGAAGGAATCATTGTCTTTAGTTGTATATCCTCTACTGACTGCCATTAAGTTCTAATAGATAGCTCCAAACCCATGGTCACATAGAAGATCCCAGCTAATATTGGCAGGTCACAAAACAAAATAAAGACACAAATTTGGGAGAGATAATTTGTATTTGGAGTGATGGGTAGATAGAGATGGCAAGGAGGTGGGAGGAACATCAGCATTCAGTGGGTACATGTGTGAAATTATTTAGAAAAGAAAATAAAGATGAACCATACTAACAGCAACAGCAAACTATATGTTTACTGTTGACACTTTCTTAAGCATGTTTGGTAATTGGAAGTCACCGTTTCTTTTCCTCTCTGGATCCCTATCTGACCTTTCTTTCTTAGAAGATATGTAATTTCCTTCTGGGAGACTTCCACAATCAAATGACTTTGGGTATCAGGTTGAGCAACTCAGATATTCTTCTATTGAAAACTGGCATATATTACAGGTTTTGAGGCTAGTAATTAAAAAGAGAAAGACTATATTTTAAGAAAATCATTTTAGTGCTGTGTTGAATGGAGAGCAGTCGTCTGCTGATTTTCTTCTAAAGTAGGTACACAGCACAGTGTTGTTTACTCAGAGACAATATTTTAATGTGTTGTATAGATGAGGTTGTAAAACAAAACCTTTCTTAATGGAGGCATTTATTGTACCTGAAAATTTAGATACTTTTCTTGCTAATTGTTCAAAAGTTGGCTGTGAGACTGTGCAAGTAGGTTACTGCCTTTATTAGAACTGTTATAAAAGATGGCTATTTTAAGCAAATAGAACATTCACCACCTGTAATGTTTGTGCCCTCAACAGATGAAAGGCCCAAAGGAAAGGTATTCATACTTGTTTTCTTTATTACTTAAGCTTCTACTAAGTAGAGATAATGAGTTCAGAGCTTAAGAAAATGTGAAAATAAGTATCACACAGCACACTTCATATAAGTGGTTTTTATTACAGACTGCTTATGAATTTGGAGTGAAGGCAGTGTGATGTTGCCTTATCTCTAATTTTCTTTCTAAGTTCAGGTAAAGATTAGATTCTTGGTATCTCAATTGTCCTATATCTAAGGCTATTATAATATTTTTATCT
This sequence comes from Meriones unguiculatus, assembly GCF_030254825.1. Lineage (NCBI taxonomy): Eukaryota > Metazoa > Chordata > Mammalia > Rodentia > Muridae > Meriones > Meriones unguiculatus. Next base: position 86,007,702 of record NC_083351.1, read on the forward strand.
TACTTGAAAATGCCATTTGAAAATATTCTTAGAGTCATGATGATTCTAAGAATATTTTCAAATGGCATTTTTCAAGTTATATAACCATGTCATCTGGTGAAGGTTATGTTTCGTTTACTCTCCTTTTTTTTTTCTCATTTGTAAGTTTTTAAATTTCACTTGTTACTGGTCAACATGTGCAGAACAGTAAGTAAAAGGTTTTTGTCAAGTTCAAAAAATATTACCAGGCTTCAAACGCCACATCTGCAGTATAAATACGGTTTTAAAGAATTTAAATTCTAATTGTATTATCTGTTTACAGTTGAGATAGAAGCAAAAAATAAATCACTCTCCCTATGTTAAATGAAGAATAAATAAGAGACCCGGTAACTTGACATAAATCTTAGAGAAAGTCACTAACAGAAAATAATTGTTTTAGTGTTTAAAAGCAACATATCTGTTCACGTTATGTGAATGAGCATATAACATGAGTCAGGCATGGTAATACAACAGGAAATAGAACACATGGTAATCACAGCCAATATTGTGTTTCCAGAATGATTGTGGTTGCCTTATTCTCCTCAATCATATTTCAGAACTTCAAAAAGTAATGTTTGGATTATTGAGAAAGAACAACATGTGTCCAAACACATGCTTCCTAGTCCACGTGTAAGAGCACTCAGTTTCTTGAAGTTTTCTAATTGCATATGGAATATGATGCTTTCTGCCTTATTTCTGCATATCATCCTTAAAGCATTTGATTTACTTTGTTAATCAACCATAGTTTATTTTTTCTCAAAACATATTAATTTTATTTTCTTTGTGTGAGTGTTTGCTTGCATGAATGTCTGTGTACCATGCATGTGCCTGTTCCCTGTAGAAGCCACAGAGAATATTGGATCACCTAGAATTGTTACAACTGGTTGTAAGGTGCCATAAGGGTACTGGGAACCTAGGTTCTCTGCAGCAGATGAAAGTGTTCTTATCCCCTGAGCCATTTCTCCAGCCTCCCATTATGAAAATGTTTTCACTTTTGAAAGATGAAGTTTTTATCTTATAATTGTTTGAGCAGAAAAAATCCAATCATAATATGGTAACTTACTGCTCAGTTTAACTGGAGTAGATAACCAAATTGAATAAATAAAACTGAAAAATTTCACTGGGGTATGAATTATCCTATTATGCTCATGAATTGAATGTAGGAATGTAACAAATGCTATATTAAGTCACTTGTCCACAGAGTAAGGTAGTTTATGGAAAAGCATGATATTCACTATATGTGACTTTGATCTACTTTGAACATCCATTATATTCCCTTAGTAATACATTACGTATCAATTTTCCACAAATGAATTTTCTACAAAGACCTTCTTTGATCCCATTTCTATTTTCAGTCACCACTATCTCTTTAGTAATGAGTTTATTATCTCTTGTGTATACTTCACTTCCATATTCCAATGACTGTATAAACGTTAATTTTCAAAATGCCCACTAGAGTCCACTATAATTTCCAATACACAATTAACTTGTTCATTGCTTTTTCTACTTCTTACTTTTCTTGTTTGAGAGATTTGGATTTTCAACTGATTTTATAGAGAAACTTTTACATCTTTTACTTATAATCTAGACTTATTCCTATATAATATCTTTTATGAAAGAATTCAATAATAATTATACATGTACTTATAAGAAAACAGGAAGTAATTTTTGTGGATAATATTTGCTTTGTTACCATATATTCATGTTTTTTTTTTACCATATATTATGTTGTATTTATTTTTTACAGCAGCATATGGACTAATTTTTGTTTTTTTGTTTTTTTTTGAGATAGGATGTGGTGGTTTGAATGACAAATATCTACCAAAGGCTCAGGTATTTGAACGCTTGGTCTCTGTTGATGGCACTGTTTGAGAGTATCTGTAAAGAGACAGCATGACCACAGAAAACAAAAGAAAACATTTAACTGGGGTTTTGCTTGCAGTTTCAGAAGGTTAGTCCATCATCATGATGGCACGAAGCATGGCAACAAGCCTGGCACTGGAAGAGTAATTGAGAGCTACATCCTAGTCCACAAGAAGAGAAGAAAAGAAATGGGGAGAGAGAGAGAGAGAGAGAGAGAGAGAGAGAGAGAGAGAGCCAGCCAGCCAGAGACAGAGAGAGACTATAGAGAGTCCAACAAAGTCACAGATCCTAATCTTTCCAACCCTCCTCAATAGTACTACTCTGATGACTAAACATTCAAAAACAAGAGCCTAAGAGGGCCATTCTTATTCAAACCACAACAGGGAGGTTTTAGGAGGTATGGCCTTGCTAGAGGAAGTTTGTCACTGGGGGAGGGCTTTGAGATTATATAGCCTCATTTTCTTTCTAGTTTGCTCTTTCTGCTTCATGCTTGTAGCTGAAATGTGAAAAATGTTAACCCCCTTCTTTCTGCTCCTGCTTCCATATCCACTGCCTGCTGCCATGCCTTCTTCTATGATGGCCTCTCACCTCTCTGAAACCATAAGCCCAAATACACTTTTCTTTTTATACCTAGCTACAGAGAAGTAACTAGTATCCTGAGTATTACTCGGTACAGATCCTAGGCAGGTCTTTAACTCCCTGTGTAGCCAAGCTGACCTCAAACTAATAGCAATCCTTTTTGCTCAGCCACCCAACTCTGAAACTCCTGGCTAAAAACTGTGAGGAGTCCTGAGATCTACCTGAGGCTATGTATCAGCTACTCTTCTTATTATTTTTATTGTGAATAGGTTCTTCTGTTATAGAATACATCCCAACTAGAGTTTCCCCTTCCTCTACTCCTCCCAACTCCCCCCCCTCAGTTTTCCTCTCCAGATCCACTCCCCCTTCATTTTCCTTCAGAAGGAGCAGGCCTCCAAGAGCAGACTTTCAAACATGACAAAACATATATGATAAGACAAGACAAATGCCCTAATTTCAGATACTTTTTTTGTTTGGTCACTACTACCACATCTTTCATTAAATAGAGTTCCAAAGCAAAATAATGATGACATTTTTTGTACACTACTAACAAATCATGTATTAAGTGTAATATGCTGCCCTATCAGTATTGAGTAAATATTACTACCCTTAGTACTTTTCAATTCATGTACCTTTAGCAAATGGATAAGGCAGTATATTATATTTATATTTAATCTGTGATTTGTTAACAGTGTAAGATAATTTTATTAGTATTTTGCTTTTGAAAATTATTTAATATAAAAGGTAGTGCAAAAGAAAACAATTGATAATTTCAAGATACTGCAATTGAAATTAATTTTTAATCTTAAAACTATATACTACATATGTATGCATTATATCTGTGTATATTATATGTATGTATATATATTATATATGTGTATTATATATGTATATATGTATTGTGTGTGTGTGTGAGATATGAAGGAAGATGGTTTCCAAGTTCATCTTTCTTCCTCAAATGTGTAGTTTTGATTTAGTATATAAAAAATGTGAAAAAGCATTAAATTTCAACTTTTAATTATTTCTTTAGTGGTAGACAGAATTATAAAGGATAGAAATACAAGGTCCTTGTTACATCAAGGACCTTGAGCTTCAAGGAACACATACTGAAGGTGATTGTGAACTTCAGGAACATTGCTTTCTTTGATTTTGGGAGAAACCTTAGTGTCTTCTTTAGAGTTAGTACTGTATTAAAAAACACTATGGCCAAAGCATCTTGGGGAGGAAAGGGTTTATTCAAGCTTATGCTTCCACACCATAGTTTACCATCAAAAGAAGCCAGGACAGGAACTTAAGCAGGGAAGGAACCTGGAGGTAGCAGCTGATGAGGAGGCCAGGTAGGAACACTGCCTCCTGGCTGTTCTTCATGATTTGCTCACCCTGCTTTCTTTTTTTTTTTTAACTTTTATTAATTACATTTTATTCACTTTGTATCCTCCCATAAGCCCTTCCCTCCTCCCCTCCCAGTCCCACTCTCCTTCCCCCTTCTTCATGCAGGCCCCTCCCCAAGTCCACTGGTAGGGGAGGTCCTCCTCTCCTTCCTTCTGATCTTAGTCTATCAGATCTCATCAAGAGTGTCTGCATTGTCATCTTCTGTGGCCTGGTAAGGCTGGTCCCCCCTCAGGGGGAGGTGATCAAAGTAAGATCTGGAGAGGTCAGCCTGCTTTCTTAAAGAACCCAAGACTATCAGCCCAGGGATGACACCACCTCCAATGGTCTGGGACCTCTCACACCAATCACTAAACTAAGAAAGTGCTTTACAGGCTTGCAAACAGCCCAGTCTTACAAAGGCATTTTCTCAACTGAGGCTCCTTCTTCTCTGATGACTAGCATGTGTCAAGTTGACATAAAACTACCAAGTATGTACACACTGTTATTAATTTATACATGGAATATTATAACAGAAAAAAGCAGGAAAAATCATGTTTAGAGATTATGGAGCTATAATGGCAAGATCTAAAATTTAAGCTCAAATATCTGTTACAGGAAGTGAGAGAACATTAATACCTTTAGCCTGCTCTTTTGAAAATTCAGAGCGCTAGTTTGCCTTGTATGAAAAAACTGAAACTTATGTGTTCCTCTTTCCCCTGAGTAAATGTGTGTGTGTATTCCCCAGAACTGAGAACTGACACCTTTTATTCTATAGATTGCATCCTTCTCCCATTCCTTTTGGGAAAAGGGGCAGGGAAACCCTTTTTAGGTTGCCTAAGAAAACAGTTAAGAAATGTCTGACATTTAAGGGAAATAAAAAACAAAAACCAGAACAGGAAGACCTTCTGTTCTTGACTGGAGGCATTTCTCTTCCCAACCTCTGACAGAACACACAGTTGAAGATATGCATAGTTCCATATGGCTCATCCCCTTGGTCCTGACATGATAATATTAGCTTCCCCAATATTAAGATGAGGTGAACAAGGGCCCCATATAGGCTGATTTCTGCTCCAAAGAGCTTTACCTAAGAGTGGAAAGGTTCCATGTTATTTGGTTTTGTCCTCTGAATAAGCCAGGATACATTCTGTTCAGCCACCCTGCCCCCAGAGGAACTTGATTTAACTTCCAGCTTTCCTCCAGTAAGACCTGTCGGGAAGGTGCTGGCAGTCTGGGAGGAATTTGGGTAAGTGTTTTTCACTCCAGTGTTTTCATGTGACCTCTCCTTCTCAATTTAGATACATCTTGACCTGAAAAAGGTAGGCGTGGCTTGGCCCTCTACATTTGGCTTATCCTGTTTTAGGATGTGTATGTTCCTCCTTCTTCTTGTCTCACCCCATGAAATCTCTTCCCATTGTCTTTGCAACCTGCCCACAGAGGCTTCCTCCTAGATAGATATATACACACATTGCACATATTATTTTTTAACTCTGGACCTTAATTTCAGATAGAAAAAATGTGTGAGTATCTGAGATAAATGCAAAGAAAATAATCCCCAAACCAGCTTAGAAGCCTCTCACTCTTCTGGTCAGATATTAATAAATATCCATGTGCCTGGTAGCCTCTAAGTCCTCTCAGATAGTACAGTGCCGGAGAAAATTACAGCTCCTGCATTCTCTAGCTTCTCCTGCTCCTCTATCAAATGACTGGATTTTATACATCAGATATTAGACAATTAGACAAACCTTGGGTGACCTGCTTTTTTTTTTTCCTTTCAACTTTGCTTCCCTCCCCCCGTTTTTTCCCCCTTGCGGTAAAATAGTGCTGAAGAAAGAGGGCACTAGTGTACAGCCCAGATCTCATCCTGGCACAGTCTGGATTGGAGCTGAGGTGTCTGCGAACCGAGGGCAGCTGCAGTCCTCTGACCTGGGGACCAACAGCTCTGTATACCGGGACTCAGGGACTCAGGTAGGTCTTGAGTACAAACCCCAAACTGGCTTGGGCGAGCGGATGTCTTCCCAAGGTTAAGCCTACCCCCAGAGGAAGGTACTGTTCTAATCGGATTTTCTTCTGAATCCAGGAGCATCTCCGGTTTATCTCTTTGAGTCCTGCATGTCTGAGAAGCAGTGAGGAGCCGTGGGCGCCTGGCTTGATTTCCTCCCCTTTGTGCCTTGCCTCCTGCGCTTTCGCTCCCCGCTTGCCTCCACAGCCTTCTTTTCATCTTGGCTCTCACCTTGAGAAAGGGATCAGAAGGGACCAAAGAGGGAGCCAACTTAAGCCCCGCAGGTGACTCAACCCCGAAGCAGTTGGATTGGAGTATAAACCTGCAGAACAGCCAGGCGATGAGAATGAGGATGGAGAGATGTTAGGAAGTCGATAGAAAGGATGTGTGTGTGTGTGTGTGTGTGTGTGTGTGTGTGTGTGTGTGTGCGCGCGCGCGCGCTTGTGTGTATGTGAGAAGGATGCAAAGGAAGGAGATGGGGGAGGGAATCAAGGATTTCCAGGCGCTGCTAGGAAAGGTGTCTTCTCTAGCTGTGAGCGCTGTCCAGGGTTCTGACCTCGGGGTGGCTCAGGCTGCTGTGCCAAACGCACATTCCTAGCTACCTTTCATTTCTTATAGCCACGCAAGGCTCCATAGGTTCTGATACACAGGCGGATGCAGAATATCCTCTGCTTTCCAATCCCATCTCGAAAAACAAGTTACCTATTGCACTTCTCCCTGAATATCTACAGTAAGCCTCATTTCTTGGGGGGAGGGGGTTGTGCAACATAGCAAACCCCAACACATGGAGACTACCAGGCGTTGCCTTAGTAACTAATACGGCTTTTTCACAAGCTGTCACATTTACATTTACTACTAAAATTGTGTGTCAGGGTCTTTTCAATCCTTAAGTATTAAAGTAAATGGTGCTTCCATTGTTTGCGTTGATTTTTAAAAACAACGCTTCTACCTTGCAAAGAGTTCCCAAATTTTCTTCTGGGGAAAAAGTTGGTCTTTTCAAATCCAGGAAAGTTCTCTTAGGTTGAAGAACTTAGCTCCTCCCTCTTCTCTTTTCCCGCCCCCTGCTACCCCCATCACCCGAGAAAGCTTGGTAGGTTTAGAGGAACAGAGAGGGACCCTGAGGCTGGAGGAGGGGACAGGTCAGCAGGTTTCTCAGGACCCTGTGTGTCTTAGTGAGCAGGCAGGACACAACACTTTCATCGCTGACCAGAGCTGCCTCCCTGTTTTTGAAGATGTGTTGAGGTGAAGCGGACGGGACAATATTTAGCATCACAGACCCCAGGTTTAAATAAAAAAAACCTCCGGTAATTGGGCCTTGACTTCCCTCTTTCATCATCAGGGTCCAGCTCACCGCCACTAACAAGCCGCGCGTTGCACACCTGATCTACACACCTTCAGGCACCAGTGAAAAACCGCGACTTGATTTTCTCTAAGAACGCCCCCAGGGTGTGGGAGCGGTCGTGGAGGACCAGCAAGAGGAAGCAGAGGGGAGAAAAACAGTGGTGAAGGCAGAGAAAGCGTTGAACCAGCTGAAGGCACAAAGCAGCGAAAGGTAGCAGCGGACATCTGGGTGGTTCGCACTGGGAACCTGAAGGTGGGACCGGCGTGGGAACACGGCTGGCCCGTGGTGGATCGCGTCTCTGACACAATGGTCCGGCTCCTTTTGGTTTTCTTCCCGGCAATATTTTTGGAGATGTCCATTTTGCCCAGAATTCCAGACAGAAAAGTACTGCTGGCAGGTGCCTCGTCTCAGCGCTCCGTTGCGAGAATGGACGGAGATGTCATCATTGGAGCCCTCTTTTCAGTCCATCACCAGCCTCCAGCAGAGAAGGTACCCGAAAGGAAGTGTGGGGAGATCAGAGAACAGTATGGTATCCAGAGGGTGGAGGCCATGTTCCACACGTTGGATAAGATAAACGCGGACCCGGTACTCCTGCCCAACATCACTCTGGGCAGTGAAATCCGGGACTCCTGCTGGCACTCTTCAGTGGCTCTGGAACAGAGCATCGAGTTCATCAGGGACTCCCTGATTTCCATCCGAGATGAGAAGGATGGGCTGAACCGCTGCCTGCCTGATGGCCAGACCCTCCCCCCAGGCAGGAATAAGAAGCCTATTGCTGGAGTAATCGGCCCTGGCTCCAGCTCTGTGGCCATTCAAGTCCAGAATCTTCTCCAGCTGTTTGACATCCCACAGATCGCCTATTCTGCCACGAGTATAGACCTGAGCGACAAAACTTTGTACAAATACTTCCTCAGGGTGGTTCCTTCTGACACTTTGCAGGCAAGGGCAATGCTTGACATAGTCAAACGTTACAATTGGACCTATGTCTCCGCAGTCCACACAGAAGGTAGGCACTATATTTTGGAAAGAAAACTACCAAGAGAGCCAAGGAATTGTACGGTTTGTGTCCAGGAGCATAGTGTTTGTAGTGTCTGTTTATTTCTAGCACAGCAGGAGGCTGGCTTTACCCTTCTTAGTGCATCCCACCTAGGCATTGCTTTTGATCTTCCTCCCTAACTAATTACAGGGTAGTAAAACCATATTCCAGTGTGTTTCTGGAGGTAGGAGGAGTAGAAAAGATATGGAAACTGCATGCAGCTGTGTCCAGATGAAGATTTAACTTACAGATCTTAAGGTGGTTTTCCTTCGTAGTCTGTGTTTTTATTTGGTAGGGTTATCTCGGTCCAAGGTAAAGGTACCATATTTCCCTTCAGTGAGTCGTCAGTGGTTTCCCAAGGTTAACAGGCTAATCAAAGTGAGTAATTCAGACACATGCATACCCTACTCCCTGTCTTCTACTGTGGATTTGAAATGTGAGCTTGTAAGTTTTATTTTGTCTTAGACAGCTGAATGTATGCTCCATTGTCCTCTGGTGCTCCTAGTCATACACACAAAACTTCCCCAGGAATAAGGCCTTTATTAATCTTCTCCAGGATATCAGAAAGGCACATCTTAAATTCTGGAATACCTTACATACATAAATAAATATTTTAAACCATTTGTTTATTTCCCCTTTCTTTGTGTGCCAAAACCAACACCTCCTACACCCATATCACCTTATGTTTAGAAGGAATGGAATTGAGAATATCTTGGAGTAGAGTTTAGGTTTATAGCCTTCAACATTATGACCTTGTTCTTTAGAATTTAAAGAGAAACCAATTATAAATCAACGACAAAAGGACAACAGATATTAGATTTAAAATGCCTTTTAAAAATGATTTAGTTTGACCTGAGGGTAAAGATTTGATTTTTTTTTCTTCAGAATATTATAGATGTGAATTCTTGGAGACTTCTTACATAAACTATTTTCTATACTATGTTTGCCAAAGCTTATATGGATTTTTTGATAAAATGAGATTTTTTTTAGGTCATTGATTCTAACTTCCTTAGAGGGTTGATAAGAAAACTGAGCATATGGCTATAAATTAACTTCTAAGGCAACAATTCACAAGTATTTATTTGACATGCACAAGGGATTGGAAAATATTGCATTCATATTTCATAAAAGCAAACTGCAAACGAAAGGACAAAGACATGGTTTCATTGAAAAATGCCCAATATTCAGTTACTAAAGTGGTTGTAGGCTTTAGTTAATATAAATAGATCCTTTGATTGGTAAAGGAACAGTGTTTTCAAATGAACCAAAGCAGTGTAGATTTACACAAGATTTCAGACATTGCTGATGGTCAAAAGAAATAAAGGCCTTGATAGTTCTTGATTCTTGTTTCTGAATCTTTGATTTTAGACCTCTTTTGAACACAAACTCCTTGTTCTTTAAACCACAGCTTTAAATTCAGCAGTTAATTCTTTACATTTTAAGGCTTAATGCTAACTTACTACATTTGAGCACTGTAGTTTCTTCTAGTGCCTAGGTAGAACCTTTGTTAAACACAAGTTAAAATGTGTGAAATATCAACACTGGAAAGATAGATAAACAAGGAATAACAAAATCCAAACTGAATGTGTTTCACTTGAATATTTAATATTTCTAGCTCTATTGACCTTAGTAACTGGTTACCAATATCAGAAATATAAGTTATTTCTTCAGAGGGAGTGACAATCATCATTTTTATCGTACCTTTACCTTCCATATTTTATTATGCTTTACTTGGGCAAGAAAGGCAATAGAAGATCCTCCTCTTTTAAATCTGGTTTCCAAAAGCATTATGTTGCATGACCGATAATCATGACAAGCGGACCATGATTTGGAAATGAGTTGGACTTGGATTTGCTAGTTTTGTTATGGAAGTACCTATCTTGGTTTCACCTATGTATCATCTTGGGTAGCTTTGTTTCTTTCTACATTCTATTGATACTGAATGGCAAGGTCGGTGTTCTCCATACCATAATTAATTCCAGGCTACATCTTGATCACAGAGCATTTTTAGAGCTAACTTTGGTGTTTATTTTATCACAGATCACACCTTTACTTTGTCACTTAGATATACTATCTTTCTTCTTTTTAATGGGAAATGGTTTCTCTTTTTACAACACATGTATTACCTGTGAAAACCAAATTGCTTTTATTTTCTTCTATCTCTGAAAACATTTTGTGTGAGCTCCTTCAGGTGAGCACCACCTAAAATTTTATTTTTCCCGAAGCTATGCCCTCTGCTTCTCAGGGACTGTGGTTGTATTTCCTTGGTTTACATAGTAATTTTGCTGCTTTCAGACTGATGGGGTCACATACTGGTGACAGTTTCTTATTAAGCTGTGAAGACCACATACCAGGGCTATCTCTGCCATCTGGACACTATTTAGTAAGGGAGACTGCTAGTATTAATATATCAGTTTGGAACTTAGACATCCTGGAGCCTCCAGTGACCTTCACCTCACCTCTCCTTTCCAACCTCACTAGTCAATTTAGTACTCTTTCTTTCTTTCTTTCCTTCTTTCTTTCTTTCTTTCTTTTTTTCTTTCTTTCTTTCCTTCCTTCCTTCCTTCCTTCCTTCCTTCCTTCCTTCTTTCTTTCTTTCTTTCTTCCTTTCTTTCTTTTAAATCAGGAACAAACCTAGTAGAGTTCACATCAGAAACAGGCACACTAGTGTACCTGAATGTCTAAAATCAATTCTGATAATTAAAAATTATAGGATGGGGTGTGCGCTCATTGTTCCAGTTGTTTTATATTAATTTATTACTTTATTTTGCATTGAAATAAGCTTTGAGATATTTTCACTTTTGTTTTTCACTATTGGAATTTAGAAGTTACATTCTTTTACATGGCTTTCAAGCTTCCATTGTTTGTACTGAACTCTATGATAACTGCCAATCTAACTGACATGAGAGTACAGCTGAAAGTCCCTTCAGTAGAAGCTGCAGAAATGGTTATTGATTGCTTCCTGAACCCTGTGAGACTTTAGAGGAAAAGGGATATTGAAGCAGTAGACCTCTGTTTATGTACTAGTAAAATTCAAATCCACCGAAGACAGTCACAAGAAATGTGTGTCTTTAAATATATGATGCAGGGAGTACTAAAATAGCCACTTCTAAGAAGACCATCTCAGCAAAGGATTTTTTTATTCCATTTTTCTGATGAAACAAAGATTGCTAGGCAAAAGTCAAACCAATCATTTCAGAAGCTTGTACAAACCAACTTTTAAAAAAAAAATTATTTTATTTTTCTTTATTAATTACACTTTACTCACTTTGTATCTTCCCCTCCCCCCTTGGTTCCCTCTCTCCTCCCATCCCAATCCCTCCCCTCCTCCACCCTCTGCATGCATGCCCCTCCCCAAGTCCACTGAGAGGCGTGGACTTCTTTTCCTTACTTCTGATCCTAGTCAATTAGGTCTCATCAGGAGTGGCTGCATTGTTCTCTTCTGTAGCCTGGTAATGCTGCTTCCCCCTCAGGGGGAGGTAATTAAAGAACAGGCCAATCAGTTCATGTCAGAGACAGCCCCTGTTCCTATCATAATGGAACCCACTTGGATACTGAACTGCGAAGGGCTACATCTGTGCAGGGGTCTTAGGTTATCTTCATACATAGTTCTTGGTTGGAATAGCAGTCTCAGGAAAGACCCCTGTGCTCAGATTTTTTGGTTCTGTTGCTCTCCTTATGAAGTTCCTGTCCTCTCCAGATCTTACTGTTTCCCACTTCTTTCCTAAGATTCCCTGCACTCTGCCCAAGGTTGCCCATAAGTCTCAGCATCTACATTGATAGTCTGCAGGGCAGAGCTTTTCAGAGGTCCTCTGTGTCAGGCTCCTGACTTGTTCCCTCTTTTCTCCTTCTTCTGATGTCCAGCCTCTTAGCCTTTCTGGGTAGGAATAGAGCATTTTAGCAAGAGTCCTCCCTCTTGATTAGTTTCTTTAGGTGTACAGATTTTAATAGGTTTATCCTATATTATATGTCTATATGAGTGAGTATATAACGTGTGCATCCCTCTGCTGCTGGGATAGCTCACTCAGGATGATCTTTTCCAGATCCTACCATTTACCTGCAAATTTCATGATTTCCTTGTTTTTTATTGCTGAGTAATACTCCATTGTATAGATATACCACAACTTGTGCACCCATTCCTCCACTGAGGGGCATCTGGGCTGTTTCCAGCTTCTGACTATAACAAATAAGGCTGCTACAAACATGGTTGAGCAAATGTCCTTATTGTGTACTTGAGAATCTTTTGGATATATGCCTAGGAGTGGTATAGCTGGATCTTGAGGAAGCGCTATTCATAGTTGTCTGAGAAAGCGCCAGATTGCTTTCCAGAGTGGTTGTACCAGTTTACATTCCCACCAGCAATGGAGGAGGGTTCCCCTTTCTCCACAACCTCTACAGCATGTGTTCTTTCTTGAATTTTTGATCTTAGCCATTCTGATGGGTGTAAGGTGAAATCTTCGGGTTGTTTTGATTTGCATTTCCCTGATGGCTAATGAGGTTGAGCATTTCTTTAAGTGTTTCTCTGCCATTCAGTATTCCTCTGCAGAGAATTCTCTGTTTAGCTCTGTACCCCATTTTTTAATTGGATTACTTGATTTTTTTGTTGTTTAACTTCTTTAGTTCTTTATATATACTGGATATGAGTCCTCTGTCAGATATAGGGTTGGTGAAGATCTTTTCCTAATCTATAGAGTGTCGTTTTGTTCTGAGGAGAGTATCCTTTGCTTTACAGAAGCTTTCAGTTTCATGAGGTCCCATTTATTGATGGTTGCTCTTAGAGCCTGTGCTGTTGGTGTTCTGTTCAGGAAGTTGTCTCCTGTGCCAATGAGTTCAAGGGTATTCCCCACTTTTTCTTCTTAGCGGTTTAGTGTGTCTAGTTTTATGTTGAGGTCTTTGATCCACTTGGACTTTAGTTTTGTGCAGGGTGATAAGTATGGATCTATTTGCATTTTTCTACATGTAGACTTGCAGTTAGACCAGCACCATATGTTGAAGATGCTGTCTTTTTTCCATTGAATGGATTTGGCATCTTTGTTAAAAATCAGGTGTCCATAAGTGTGTGGATTTATGTCAGGGTCTTCTATTCGATTCCGTTGATCCACCAGTCTGTTTCTATGCCAGTACCCCCTTTTAAAAGTAACAATTCCAGGTGATTCGATTCAAAGCTTTGAGAAAGTTTATTAAGGTACTCTTTGTGTTTGTACCATTAACAAGTTTTCTTTAGGGCCTGATTTGTTTTCAGTTGCTTTCAGACTTTTGTTATTAGTGTTTCCTCAGACAGTCTGAAAAGTGACAACTTTAATGAGGGTGTTCCATTCTGCAAATTTCCACCTTAAGGAGACTTCTTGCCCAGTTGAGTGTCACTGTTGTGTTACACTGACATGTATTTTGTATGCAATCAACTGTTTAAGGGCTTCTTTTCAATATTTGATTTTTTTATTTTTTAGAAACACTTTTTAATTTGACACAACAATTAAAAATCTCACAGTTTCAGAGGGAAATCTTTCTAGGTCATAAATACATAAAGTAAGAATGTTCTTTTCTCACAAAATTACATATGCTAACTTCTACTTGAGTATATCTACTGTCACAGTTCCTGTCTGTTTTCCAGTGTCTTTCCTTTATTGTCTTGATTGCAATCTATTTCAAGATCTAGACTGTCTAATTGTGGTAAGTATTCTAAAAAGATGATTTAGGAGTTAATTTCAGAAGCAGAACTACACATGACTCTTAGTGCATTTTCAAAACACCTGAAACTGATTCCTTGAAATTCCTAATATTTCTTCCTTGCTGATTAAGAGTCATTTGAGACAAGTCAGACTCCTACGTAAAATTTATCACTACAGAATCCTCTCATCATTTAATTTTCCTCAACAATTCACCTGTTCTATCTTTCCTCACACTTATTGCTGATTTAAAGCAGATCTTATACAAATTAATATCTTAGGATCTCTTAAAATTTTGTGCTATTACCTATAGTCAGATCCTGCTTCCTTCTATCCTTTAACATCATTAATTTGTGTCACTATTACTAGTATTATATTCAAGAATAGATATGTGTGATGTTTTTTTTTTTTTAAATGTAATGTTATTTTTCTTACACCTGCTTCTGTAACCTGGAAGTACATTCTGGGACATTGATTCACCTAACCATCCCAGTTCTTTGTCGCCAGGTGGTAATAATATACACTGAAACTTGTAGTGTGAAGTCTTGTGTCTCTTCATCAGTAAACTACTTCCTGGATACTGTCTGAATTCACTTAAGCTGTTGTAAATTGCCCTGAGGGTAGGACTTTCCATTCCAAACAGTGTGACCTGCCAGGTACATAAATAACTGTGTAGTTTAAATGAAGAGCCATCACAACAAATATTCAACTACATGTGAACATTAGCTGCATAAAAACTGTAGGATTTCTGAAGGAGGCCTCAGTTACCAAGTACTTTATAGTCTAAAGAGGGTGGAGTTGACCACATGTGAAATAATCAACAGGGAAACACTAGTCATTGAAGCTTAGACCTTTGTAAACACAAGTTTATAAATGTTTAAGAAACACTGAAAGAAAATACTTTTTGGTATAATTATTAGCTGGAGACAATGGAATTTTGGTTCAGATTTCATTTAGGAATATAACACTTGTAAAAAGTAGATACAGTATTCAAAGTCCATGACAAGGAAAATAACAGGTGTAACTACTTGGAGTGGTAAGTCTGGACCAGGAACTAAAAGCATAGAGGAAGATTATTCTTGGATTCTTTGAGTCTTTATGGATATGAAGGACAAGTAACAAGGATCTTGCCATGTAAAAGTTTATCAAGAAAAGCATGACCAAGCCAAATTCAGCCTGATTCAAAGACTTCTGACTTGAATCACTTGTTAGCAAGAGAAAATGTGGAAAAGAAAGACAGAGATGTACTAAATTTGTGACTTACTAAAAGTATTTGCAACCATGTAGTTTTAATCTAGGTCATTCTTCTATATATTTTATGCTTGTGCATTAGTTTCTTTAAATCCAAACCTTTGTATTTAATGTTTTACAAGGTGATTTTTGCAAATTATGCTACATTGTTTCTAAATTTCTATTAGAGAAAGTGAACTAGATATTTTCTTTGAATATACAAAATATTCAAATACACAAAGTATATATCAAGTGTTACTTTGTGTCTGGATATAGTTGATAAACACATTAATTTTTACTCTAAACAGTCCTGGGTTGAAACCTTTGAATGTTTAGCTTTGTTTTCTTTTATATTGGCTGTATTTATCAAACCTATCTTCTAAGTACTAGCTTTCTGTCAACTTGACAGAGCCTAGAATCCTAAGTAAAAAGCTTCTACTAAAGCATTGCCTAGATTAGATGGACCTGTGTGCATGCCTATGGGAAATTGTCTTGAATATTAATTGATGTTGTAGTTTCTACAACCAGAGGTTCACATTATTCTGACTTTTACATTGAAAGCAGCATTTCACCAAGGTTTTCAATTTTCATAGAAACTGTAATTGAAAAACTAGATTGAAGGCAGGATATAATGCCTTGTCAAAATCATCTCCCTCTCACCCATCTGAGAGTTAGCATCAGATTTTAAATTTCTGTAAAAATATTTGCTTATTTTATATACCCTTAACAATCCTTTATAAATATCTACACTTTAAATTTTAACTTACTTAGAATATTATTTTTATTCATACAAGAACATTTGCTTTCTTGACCTGGTGGTACTTTTATACCAAATGCAATAGTAATGTTTTCTATAAAAAGAAATTATTGATTTAAGAGAAACCTGATGCTAAAAATATGCTCATGTATTGATTTTAGGCACTTCTCTTTTGCTAACTTCACAACCAATATACTACTGTTTCAGGGTAACATGGTTAATAATACCAAATCCTTAAATAAGTAAAAATAAATAAAAGGCTTAATTGTCAAGTGCAACAAAATAATTTGAGGATTTTTTTTTTTTGGTTACTAAAGAGCAGCTTTTTTTTTTTCTTTTAATGTCAGAGTCCCATAGTGTCCAGAAGTCACTGACTCAAAGTCTAAACAATCCCTTTATTTCAACTGAAATTCACTAACGAACACATGAGCCAACTATGAAATCATATACTTTTCTGGGTGTTAAGACCAAAACTTAAAATAACAATAAAAAATAGCAACTGTAATTATTATTACCACTATTATTATTCTAAAGAGTCTTAAACTATTAAAAAATTATAAATAAATGAGTAGTTATAGGCCATTGGATTTAAAAGAAATACATTTGATCACATTCTGAAATAGATACCCAAAGGTCTATGGGGAATTGAATTCCAGTTTTATTTGTAAACTAAGAATAATGCTTAATGTTACATTAATGACTTTACAGAAGTATTTTGTAGAACAAGGAGCTGACAAACATATCTTCCATTGAGTTGCCTTTGTTAAACTTTGTTACAAGAGACATGAATTTTTTCTCAGTTCACCAGTGCTGAGCAAGTAAGTACAAGAGACCAGTTAATGGTATCTGGATACAAGCAAACCTAGAACCTGAAGATGAAATAAAATTTATAGTTAAAAACACAGATTTTCAAGTAGATTTCAGAAAACATTTTAATGTTTCAAATGAGAAAACTAGGGCCACACATTGATATAAATTATACTCCTAAGACCATGATATTCATTGCTGGTATAGCCAGTAGTAATTTAGATGTTTTATTAAACTCATGGGTATTTAAAACTCACATGAACCATCCTTGTAGACTGCTTACACCTGATGTTCTTGCCATCAGCTCCAGCTTCATTGTATTTTTTCTTTCAGTTTGTTAATATGGTGGATCACATTGATGGATTTCTGTATATTGAACCACCCCTTCATACCTGGGATGAAGCCTACTTGGTCATAGTGGATAATATCTTTGATATGTTCTTGGATTCGGTTTGCGAGTATTTTGTTAAGTATTTTTGCATCAACGTTCATAACGGAGATTGGCCTGAAATTCTCTTTCTTTGTTGAGTCTTTGTGAGGTTTAGGTATCAAGGTGACTGTGGCTTCATAGAATGAGTTTGGTAATGTTCCTTCTGTTTCTATTTTGTGGAATAGTTTGAAAAGAATTGGAGTCAGCTCTTCTTTGAAGGTCTGGTAGAATTCTGCGCTGAAGCCATCAGGTCCTGGGCTTTTTTTGGATGGGAGACTTTTGATGACCGCTTCTATTTCTTTGAGGGATATAGGACTATTTAATTGATTTACCTGGTCCTGATTCAGCTTTGCTAAGTCAAATCGATCAAGAAAATGGTCCATTTCATTTAGATTTTCAAATTTTGTGGCATATAGACTTTTGAAGTAAGTCCTAATGATTGTTTGGATTTCCTCAGTGTCTGTAGTTATGTCCCCCTTTTCATTTCTGATTTTGTTGATTTGGGTGGTGTCTCTCTGCCTTTTAGTTAGCTTGGCTAAGGGTTTGTCAATCTTGTTGATTTTCTCAAAGAACCAGCTCTTGGTTTCATTGATTCTTTGAATTGTTTTATTTGTTTCTAATTGATTGATTTCAGCCCTGCGTTTGATTATTTCCAGCCTTCTACTCCTTTTTGGTGTGTCTGCTTCTTCTTTTTCTAGGGTTTTTAAGTGGGCCATTAAGTTGCTTGAATGCACTGTCTCGAATTTCTTCTTTTTTTTTTTCAATGCAGTTTATTCAGGAACCTTGAACAATCATCGGACCCCGGGGAAAGCCAGCCCACAGCTTAAATAGCCTCTGGGTAGCCAACCCCAGCATGCCACATGGGCAATGCAGATAGGTCCACATACATGGAAGCAAGCCAGATCCTCAGCCTTAGCCAGATGTGGAGTTGTTTGTGACAGAGAGCACTCACCATCGGGAAGGTGGAAGGCGGAAACCAGCTCCATCTTTAAGGCGTGGCATTACGCAGCTCTCTACAGTTCCCCCTTTTTGTTTTAGACGCATCAGGCAAGAGTAGAGGTCTGATTTCTGATATTAGAAATAAATTGGGACTTTGTACTGATGTTCATTTAGGTGTCATCCACCCAAAGAGCATCAGACCCGTCTGATACCTTTTTCTCAGAGGCGGGACCTGGGGCATCAACCTGCATGCAATCAGACTTGCTCTTCTTTGGGTCAAAAGTGGCTGACCCTGAGTGCAGTGCTTAGCCTCGCATCCTGAGCATAACATTTTAGCTTTTTATGGTAGCCAACTATGCTTGGGGAGACTGTCCTGCTTCAATGGCTGTAAAGGCCTGAATGATCACGGCTGCATTACGCTGTTGTGAGACTCTATAAGCCCAAACCTGTTTGTTTATATCCCCCATTTTTATTCATTATTAGCCAGATAGAGCCAAGTAATTGTGGTGATGATACTTGCTTTTTTGCCCAATGCTGGAATGCTAGTGAATTTAGGTATGCCCTGGTTACTTGCATGCCTCGCTAGGTGCCTGTGCCCGTTGATGCCCCTCACGCTATGACTCTCTTCAGACAGAAAAGGGATCTTGGAACTACAGCCGCCACTGTTACTGCCATCTCATTGGCGGCTGTTGGAGCTACCACCGTGGCATTAGCCATGAGTCATACTGTGCAGACTGCTCAGACCCTGAATAATCTTTTAGCCAATGTAGCTCATGCCTTAGATGTACAAGAAGGAATTAATGCTAAACTAAAAGGAGGCTTGATGGTGTTCAATCAGAGGATTGACCTCGTGCAGGAGCAAATTGATACCCTATGGCAAATGGCTCAACTTGGCTGTCAATGAAAGTATGCTGGACTTTGTGTCACTAGCATACAACATGAGAATTTTTCCTGTGCTGCAAATCTATCTAAACAATTGTCTAGCTATATTTTAGGTAATTGGACTGGAGAATTCGATACTACGATGGAGCAGCTGAGAGTGGCCATTACCACAGTAAATTCTACCAGAGTGGACGCAGGACTAGCCACAGGATTATCACCATGGATTGCTGCAGCCATGAATCATCTGAAGGAATGGGCGGGCATGGGAGCGTTAGCAGGCCTTCTGGTGTTGGTCTCCTTGGTTTGCCTGTGGTTTATATGCAAGATTAGAGTCTCGAATTTCTTCTTGAAGGCACTTAGTGCTATGAACTTTCCTCTTAGCACTGCTTTCATTGTGTCCCACAAGTTTGGGTATGTTGTGTCTTCATTTTCATTGAGTTCTAGGAAGACTTTAATTTCTTTCTTTATTTCTTCCCTGACCCAGCTGTCATTTAGCAACAAGTTGTTCAGTTTCCATGTGTGTGTAGGCTTTTTGCTATTTCTGTTGTTGTTGAAGTCCAACTTTATTCCATGGTGATCAGACAAGATACAAGGGATTATTTCAATCTTCTTGTATCTGTTGAGGCTTGCTTTGTGACCAACTATATGGTCTATTTTGGAGAAAGTTCCATGAAGTGCTGAGAAGAAGGTAAATGCTTTTGTGTTTGGGTGTAAGGTTCTGTAAATGTCTGTGAGGTCCATTTGATTCATGACCTCTATCAGAGATATTGTTTCTTTGTTTAATTTCTGTTTTGTTGACCTGTCCTTTGATGAGAGTGGGGTGTTGAAGTCTCCCACTATCAATGTGTGGGGATCTATATGTGGTTTAAATTTTATCAATGTTTCTTTTACAAATGTGGGTGCTCTTGTATTTGGGGCATAGATGTTCAGGATTGTGATGTCGTCCTGGTGGAATTTTCCCTTGATGAGTATGAAGTGTCCTTCCCCATCTCTTTTGATTAATTTTGGTTGAAAGTCTATTTTATCAGATATTAGAATGGCTACTCCTGCTTGTTTCTTGGGTCCATTTGCTTGGAAAGTCATCTTCCAACCTTTTACCCTCCGGTAATGTCTATCTTTGTGTCTTAGGTGTGTTTCTTGTATGCAACAGATTGCTGGGTTTTGTTTATGTATCCATTCTGTTAATATGTTTCTTTTTACTGGAGATTTGAGTCTATTGATGTTGAGAGAGATTAATGACCAGTGGCTGTTAGATCCATTGATTTTGATGTTGGCTGTGGTCATAAGGTTGTGTGCTTGGTTGCTTTTTCTTTTACTGTAGTAAGGTTAATTATTTTCTGTGTTTTCTTGACAGAAGCTAATTTTCTTGGGTTGTATTTTCCCTTCCAGTGTCTTCTGTAATGCTGGATTTGTATGTAGGTATTGTTGAAATTTGTTTTTGTAATTGAATATCTTGTTTTCTCTGTCTATGAGGACTGAGAGTTTTGTGGGGTATAGTAGCCTGGGCTGACATCTGTGTTCTCTTAGGGTCTGCATGATATCTGTCCAGGCCCTTCTGGCTTTCATAGTCTCTGTTGAAAAGTCAGGTGTGATTCTAATGGGTTTGCCATTATATGTTACTTGGCCTTTTTCCCTTGCAGCTTTTAGTATTTTTTCTTTGTTCTGTATACTTACTGTTTTGATTATTATGTGATGGGAGGATTTTCTTTTCTGGTCAAATTTGTTGGGTGTTCTGTAGGCCTCATGTGTTCTTATTCGCTTCTCCTTTAACTTGGGGAAATTTTCTTTAATGATTTTGTTGAAAATATTTTCTGGGCCTTGGAGAAGGGAGTCTTCTTTTTCCTCTATACCTATTATTCTTAGGTTTTGTCTTTTCATACTGTTTTGGATTTCTTGGACAGTCTGTGTCAGGAATTTTTTGGATTTAACATTTTCTTTGACTGATACATCAATTTCTTCCATTGTATCTTCTACACCTGAGATTCTTTCTTCCATCTCTTGTAGTCTGTTGGTTATGCTTACCTCTGTAGTTCCTGTTTTCTTCCCTAGATTCTTCCTCTCCATTATTTCCTCCATTTGTGTTTTCTTTAATTTTTCCAGTTCTATCTTCAGGTCTTTATTTGTTTTGTTTACTTCCTTCACCTGTTTGATTGTATTTTCCTCTTTTTCTTTTAGTTCCTTCAACTCTGTTTCTTTTACTTCTTTCAGTGATTTAATTATTTCTTCTCTGAAGGCCGCAAACTGGCTGCATCTTCCCGTATTTCTTCATGGATGGCCATAATCTGCTTGTCTTTAATTTCCTCCATTTCTTTACGGATAGCCATGATCTGTTTGTTTTTATCTTCCTCTAATTCTTTACTTATTTTATTTGTTTCCTCTATTATCCTCTTCATCAGCATAGATGTTAGGTCATCTTCTTGATTTTGTATTATGCTGTGTTGTCCAGGGCTGTTCGCCCCTGGATGGCTGGGTTCTGGAGATGCCATATTGCTCTGTCTTTTGTTGGTTGAGCTTTTATGCTGATCTCTACCCATTGGGCTGTTTTAGGTGTTGGTTCTTAGTTTCTGTGCTTTCTGGAGTCCTGAGGTAGGGAGAATCCCCTTGGCTATCCTACACATTTATGAATAATTTCTTTCAGAGTCATCTGTGTCAAATGCCATAATATCTGCTGCCCCTTGTCTCTGAAATAAACAGAAAATGTCTTTAATAATGTACCTATTAACATTATTTACCTATTCATTTTTTTACATTAAATGTTTTGAAAAATATTCATCAGCTAATGCAAATAACTGCTGCATGTGACCATGTAGGTATTCAAATTTCTGAATGTACAAAAATCTTTTCTCGGGAGGATATTATTCCCTGAAGTAGAATATCATTCCTTGTCAGGTGTGAACTGCCCCAAGTGTAAACTTAGCTTGGTTTTGTTCACTGGTATTCCCAAAGTTAGAGCAGTGCCTTGTATACACTTAATAAGTGTTCATCCGGGTTAAGTCAGGAGAGTCTAGTTTCCAATGACTTTCTACTTTAGTAAAGATTTTTATGAAATCAAAGATCCCATGGCTTCACTTAGATTCTTCTTGCCTGACAGTGTAAAGAAGAATGCAATGAGATGCCAGATTGCTAACTCAGTTTTCAAAACCCAGAAACTTTGGAAGAATTTTTTTTCTTATTGCATTCTATTTGTATTATTTTTCTCTTAATTTTTTCTTTATAAAAGTGTAATTCAACAAACAAAATTTCAATTAGTTTCATATTTTGCGGGTAGATTCTTCTCAACATAACATTTATCTTTAGCCTTTTTCATAATTATATGAAATTCACCACATTTATTCAATGAAAATCCTTGGGTGCTCTATTTTTTTTCTTTGTATTAAGGTTGGTATGTGGTACCTTGTGTAACTTAGAGTTGGTGTCAGTGAGCGATGTGGGTGTACAGTATGGCAGGACTGGGTGTCATATCCGCTTCTCCAACTAATATCCTCATGGCTTAGGCCAGCCAGTTCACTCCTTTCAATCTTCTTTCTCACCTATAAAGAGGGAGCCATGCCCTACTTCTGTCTTTCCTATGAGAACTGGTAAGTACCATGAAGCTTGTATCAAGCAGAGTGAGTTGTATCCCATTCTAATACAGCTTAATTATAATTTCCTCATTTTCTTTAATAATTGATTTCTAACCTCTGCATTTTCCAGGATGTTATAAGCAACTGCCACTGTTCAGCATTTATTTAAAATGACAGGTTTTGTGCTGAAAGAGATATGATTTCAAAGTCTCTGGTTTGGAAACTTAGATATTAGGTGGCTTGTTAGAGGTTGCATATAGTAGGCAAGCCTTTTGTTGTAGCTTGCTGTTGCTCTTTACAGTCCCTGGAGCCTCTCTTCATCACTTTGCCTTTATCTCTTCATATGTTCTGCCTACTCTCTGACTTTCCTCTAAGCTTAGTCTCTGTAGGTTGGCTTAAAGGGCAAGTCTCAGCTTCATGTCAATCAGCCACCCAGTTCAGCAGTTTATTCTATAAGCACACTTCCTACTGAACATCATGTGGTGTGCAGGGCAACAAGTCTAGAAAATGAATCCAGCTACACAGATTTCAATAACATTTGGTAACAGGTAAATATCTACAATAAGTTATGCATGCATTTTGTTCTATTCTAATAATGTTATCTGTGCTTCAGGTTTAATGAGCACACCATCATCCTTGCTAATTTTTTGGTCAGGAAGGAGAGAGGAGAAAGATGACAGAAGAGTGAGGAAGAAGGAAATAAAAGCAATCTTACATTATCACATCTTTGAGAAGGTGGAGAAGTCCACGGAGAGGCAGGCTCGTTGCCCCTAAGAATTCTCTTGGAATAAGTAGCATTTTAGGATGGGGTCTTAGATCAAAGCTAATCTTGCAGATGCAGAGGCAGATGGAAATGGAATTGTTTATGAGTGAAACCATGTGACTGAATGCTTAATGAAGTGCTAGCAGGTACACAGGAAATGATGCACTTTTTAATTTTTTGGCTGTAAGAGGTACTAGAATGGAATCGCAGAATAACTGACTGAAAAGTGAACCCAGATGTCCGAGTGCTCAGAACCTCCGTGTGATTTGGCCTTCTATGTAGTCAACATTTTGCAAATTTCTGTCAAAGTCTGTTAAACAGAGACTGCTTGATTTTTTTTTTTTCTCCCTTCCCCCGTACCAGAAAATTACTCTTTTGCAAAGAAACTACCTTCTTTGCTTGGGCTTGCCTAGCAAAATGTCATTAACCATGCAGTCCATTTATATTTCCAGCATAACATACATATTTGATCATGAGACAGATCCAGGCGAGAGCATTGCGTGAGTTTGCAGCTTGAGCTGCAGACTCTGTGGACATGTGGCTCGCCTCTCCATGAAGAAAAAGGCATATCACAAGCTGCCTTCTCAGCTGTAAAATGCCACTACTTAGGTCACATGGCTCAGATTAAAAGACTGCCAGGAGCAACGCCTTCTCCTTGGCAGAGAGGCGTGCCACCTGTCACCCAAAGCTGCTGTCCCCTCTGGCATCACACACGGATAACTCTGTCACACTTGTGCATGTGGGGAGGTTGTATTCTCTGTCTCTTGCAGTGTATTTCTCCATGGCATCAAAAATGGGTAGAATTCAGTCTGATATGAATTAAATGAGAGATTATTCTCTATATTATCAGGGCCCAATCGTCCAGAAGAATGGTTGTAAATTCACAGAAGGCACTCGAATGAAAATGTTTTCTCTGATGTAAAAGATGGCATGTGACAGGCTTAATTCCACCCAACACCTAACTGTGATGTTCCCATGGTGACATGTTAAAGTCATCTTTAAAAATTTTTTTTATTACAATTTTTTCACTTTGTATCCCAGCTGTAGCCCCCTCCCTAGTCTCTTCCCAATCCCGCCCTCCCTCTCTCCTTCTTCTCCTCCCCTGCCTCTTCCCCAGTCCACTGATAGGGGAGGTCCTCCTCCCCTTCCATTTGACCCTAGCCTATAGGGTCTCATCAGGACTGTCTGCATTGTCTTTCTCTGTGGCCTGGTAAGGCTGCCTCCCCTCTCATGGGGAGGGGGGTGGATATCAAAGAGCCAGCCACTGATTTCATGTCAGAGACAGTCCCTGTTCCCATTACTAGGGAAACCACTTGGACACTGAGCTGCCATGGGCTACATCTGTGCAGGGGTTCTAGGTTATCTCCATGCATGGTCCTTGGTTGAGTATCACTCTCAGGAAAAACCCCTGGTCCCAGATTTTTTTTGGTTCTGTTGCTCTCCTTGTGGAGTTCCTGTCCCCTCCAGGTCATTCTGTCTTCCCCGTCTTTCATAAGATTTCTTGCATTCTGCCCAAAGTTTGGCTATGAGTCTCAGCATCTGCTTTAATACCCTGATGGGTAGAGTCTTTCAGAGGCCTTCAATCTGGAAACAACCCAGATGTCCCTCAATTGAGGAATGGATACAGAAACCATGGTACATTTACACAATGGAATACAACTCAGCAATTAAAAACAATGAAATCATGAAATTTGCAGGCAAATGCTGGGAACTAGAAAAGATCATCCTGAGTGAGCTATCCTAGAAGCAGAAAGACACACATGGTATATACTCATTTATAAGTGGATATTAGACATGTAATATGGGATAAACATACTAAAATCTGTACACCTAAAGAAGCTAAGCAAGAAGGAGGACTCTGGGTAAGATGCTCAATCCTCATTCAGAAAGGCAAATGGGATGGACCTCGGAAGATAAAGTCATCTTTTGTGCCACTCCTATAGTAGCATGCAGAGTCAGGAACAACTGTTAGAGACCTGGCTTCATCAAATTTTCTGGCATATACAACAAAAACTATATTTCTTTATGAGCAGACAAAACATCTTGTACAACGCACCTTATTTTAGATTTTCTCCATATCTTTGTTTGTTCTAACAAGACAGAAGGTCCCCCAAAGTGCTTTGTTAATGTTTGTTGGATGAATAACCAAAGGATGCACATTTGGTCTGCCCAAGGTTTTTGAAAGCATGTGACTTGCTATTTTTTCTTTGCAAGACCATTGAAAAGCTGAGCATGCTCTACATTTAGGCAATAGTATATGTGTTGTGTTTTGTTCCATAATATCACCATTTGGGCACATGTCTGGTCCTAAAGAGCTTAAAAACATTTTCCTTACATTTTTGTGTGGTTAAATGAAAAATAAAAGCTTGTATTAGAATATACTCTTTCCTAAAGTATTCTAACTATGGTTCTTGTTTTGCCATCTGCTCCACTTATGGGTTAGCTATGCCCTACCCCCCTCCAAAAGCACTGGTGTTCTAATACATGTCACTTTGTTTTAAAGTAAAGCATTTTGCAAAAATAATGAAGTTAAGGTTGTTAGCGTAGGGCCAATCCAATGAGTTGGAAATACTTATGGAAGGGGGAAGGTTTGAACCCTGATAGATACATGTACACACAGAGTGAACACTCTATGAAGAAGGCAGATATTCATGTGAAGAAACTTTAGAAAGGAAATGTCAAAATTGCTAACAAGTAGAGGAAAGGCATAAAAGAGACCTTTCCTGCCTCGGGAAGAAGAAATCAGTTCTGTCAAGTTCAGACATTTAGCCTGTGAGATGGTATAGTGCTTTTATGTTTTGTTTTGTTTTGTTTTGTTTTTTTCCCCCTCACTATGTGGCACTTTGTAATAGTAACCCTAGGACTGTAATAAAAATCTGGTTACTACAATGTAAAGCTACTCTTTTTTTTTTAATTTTATTTTTCTTTTTAGTTACATTTTGTTAACTCTGTGTCCCCGCTGTATCCCGCTCCGTCATTCCCTCCCCAACCCCACACTCCCTCCCTGATCTCCTCCCTGCCCCTTTCCAAGTCCACTGATAGGGGAGGACCTCCTCCCCTTTCATTTGACCCTGTTTTATCAGGTATCTTCAGGGCTGGCTGTAGAGTCCTCCTCTGTGGCCTAACAGGACTGCTCCTCCCCTGGAAGGGGGGGGGGAAGTCAAGGAGCCTGACCTTGAGATCCTGTTAGAAATAGTCCTTGTTCCCCTTACTTTGGAAAACTACTTGGTTACTGAGCTACCACAGGCCACATCCAAGCAGAAGTTCTAGGTTATATCCATAGATGGTCCTTGGTTGAGTGTTAGTCTCAGAAAAGACCCTGTGCCTGGATATATTTGGTCCTTGTAGAGCTCCTATCCTTTCCATACATACTAAACTCCCCTTTTTTCATATGATTCCCTGCACTCTGCCGAGGGTTTGGTTATGAGTCTTAGTGTCTGCTTTGAAACACTGCTAGGTAGAGTCTTTCAGATGCCTTCTGCGGTAGACTCCTGTCATACGTTCAATGCACATCCCATTTGTCTTTCTAAATGAGGATTGATCATCTTCACCTGTGTCCATTTTCTTGATTATCTTCTTTAGGTGTGTAGATTTCATTATGTTTATCATATCTTGTAGGTCTATATAAGCGAGTATATACCATGTTTGTCTTTCTCCTTCTGGGATACTTCACTCAGAATGATCTTTTCTAGATCCCACCACTTGCCTGCAAATTTCATGATTTCCTCCTTTTTGATTGCTGAGTAGTATTCCATTGTGTAAAAATACCACAATTTCTGTATCCATTCCTCCATTGATGGACATCTGGGTTGTTTCCAAGTTCTGGCTATTACAAATAAAGCTGCTACAAACATGGTTGAACAAATGTCCTTGTTGTGTACTTGAGCAAAATTTGGGTATATACCTAGGAGTGGTATAGCTGGGTCTTGAGGTAGCACTACTCCTAATTGTCTGAGAAAGCACCAGATTGACTTCCAAAGTGGTTGTACCAGTTTACATTCCCACCAGCAATGGAGGAGGGTTCCTCTTTCTCCACAACCTCTCCAGCATGTGTTATCACTTGAGTTTTTCATCTTGGCCATTCTGATGGGTGTAAGGTGAAATCTCAGGGTTGTTTTGATTTGCATTTCCCTAATGGCTAATGAGGTTGAGCATTTCTTTAAGTGTTTCTCTGCCATTCGATGTTCCTCTTTCAG
The DNA here is from genome assembly GCF_030254825.1 of Meriones unguiculatus. Classification (NCBI taxonomy): domain Eukaryota; kingdom Metazoa; phylum Chordata; class Mammalia; order Rodentia; family Muridae; genus Meriones; species Meriones unguiculatus. The sequence continues at coordinate 86,035,143 of NC_083351.1, forward strand.
GAATTCTTTGTTTAGCTCCGTTCCCCATTTTTTAATGGGATTACTTGGTTTGTTGCTTTTCTGCTTCTTTAGTTCTTTATATATACTGGATATGAGTCCTCTGTCAGTTAAAGGGTTGGTGAAGATTCTTTCCCAATCTGGAGGCTGTCATTTTGTTTTGATGACAGTGTCCTTTGCTTTACAGAAGCTTTTCATTTATTGATTGTTGCTCTTAGAGCCTGTGCTGTTGGTGTTCTGTTCAGGAAGTTGTCTAAGAAGCAAAGAAACCTAACCACCACAAACACAGCTGGTCTTAGAGGTGCAATTGACACTTCATCTTCCCCTCCCTTACCCAAAGGCCTTCATTTTCTGCTCACACATGGTGGCTTCCCTCAGATATCTATTACTGATAAGAGTGACTCTGGGTGCTAACTTGTACCCTGGATTTAAGAATGCCTAGATAGCTCATAAGGTGTTATTTCCAGGTTTGTTTATGAGAGTGCTTCCGGAAGAAACTGCAGTTTGATCAGTGGGCAAGTAAGGAAGATTCATGCTCACCCACAGTGGGCAAGCTCCATCCAAACTGTTGAAAGGCAGAAGAAAGATGACTTCACTCCTGTTATGCAGCAGGAGTACCCTTCTCTTGCTCATCCCCTGACATGGAGTTCTGGGACTTGTACCAGCCCATTAGCTTCTTAAGTCTTTTGTCTCAGAGTGCAGCCCTCCTGTTTCTGAGGTCCTTGGGCTGAACTGACATATTAATTCTTCCCTGGTTCTTCAGATTTCAGTGAGCATACCCCAGGACTTCTTTAGTTATGTGAGCCAGTTCCCTGACAGATATTTTCCAGTGGACTGCTAATTCATATTCAGACCAGCTCTCTTCAGTGCTCTTTGTGCTCATGCAGGCCTAAGGCAATGGAATCCCCCACTGGTTGTAGGAGGAACTGGAGTGTTGGGCTGATTTGATTAAACTAAATAAAGCCAAATATCTAAGAACCTATGATTCTGTGAGAAGAGAAACAGAATTATGGCTTCATAACAGAGCATCCATGACTGTCCCTTCTTGGGAGGGTTCTAACAATGATGTCAGTTCATCTCAGTGCCAGTGGCCTGTTAGTTTCTAGTTCTTTATAGCTACAAGTCAGGCAGACACATGGCAAAGTGCTGGGTATAGAGGAGAGGATTTAGGGAGTGAAGTGAGCTTTGGGGAGTCAATCAGACATGGACTCTAATCCTACTCTTTCATGTTTGGGTTCTAAGGCTTTAGAAAAACAATTCAATATTTCTAAACTTATTCCGTATGTCTATAAATTGAGAATTATAATAGGACTTTTTTTTCTAAGTTATATATTGATTTATTTTAGCAAATTAAAATTTAGACTAAATAACTTACAAAAATTACACTTGAAAATGAGTCTGAGCTACCAATGAAGTAAAGTTTTGATGGTAAAAATTTAGACAGTACTTGCATGTTTGTTTTTTTTTTTTTTTCAATGCAGTTTATTCAGGAACCTTGAACAATCCTCGGACCCTGGGGAAAGCCAGCCCACAGCATAAATAGCCTCTGGGTAGCCAACCCAGGCGTGCCATGTGGGCAATGCAGATAGGTCCACATACATGGAAGCAAGCCAGATCCTCAGCCTTAGCCAAATGTGGAATTGTTCGTGACAGAGAGCACTCACCATCGGGAAGGTGGAAGGCGGAAACCAGCTCCATCTTTAAGGCATAGCATTCTGCAGCTCTCTACAGTTCCCCCTTTTTATTTTAGACGCATCAGGCAAGAGTAGAGGTCTGATCTCTGATTGCATGCGGGTTGATGCCCCAGGTCCCGCCTCTGAGAAAAAGGTATCGGACGGGTCTGATGCTCTTTGGGTGGATGACACCTAAATGAACATCGGTACAAAGTCCCAATTTATTTCTAATATCAGGACTTTTTTTTCTCAGCTTGTTTTGAGACCACTTGTTTTGAGACTGGGTCTCACACTGTGTCACAAGGCTAGTCTAAAACTACTATGCAGACCCTGCTGGTCTTGAACTCATGACAATCCTCCTGTCTCAGTATCCTCAATTATACATGGGATTATAAGTGAGAGCCACCATACTGTATGACTGTATGTGTTTCTAGTGTGATAAAACAAGATGGGTGGCATGTATTGAATATACATAGGGAGGTGCCCAAGTATTCTATGTTGGTGACATTCCTTTTTGTTGTGGCTCTCTCAAACCAACACAGAGGTTATCACCAGTGAGAAAAAAAGATTTCACATGGAAAATAATCTCAATTGGAAGATTTCCTATAGAAAGTTTTCTATATAACCCAAGGTATTTATCTGCTCCCCATTGCAACAGTTTTTCATTGAGAAAACTTGTGGGTATGTTGTAAGTGACTGTCACTCAAGCCAAGTAACTGTCCTCTTGGGATGTTCAGCTGTGTCTATTGCAAAAGCTAATCTTATCTGGTGTTGTTGACTGTTTATACCCCATTATGGTGTGGGGGAGGGAGGTTTATGAGACCCTCAGCTGAGTATCCAGCCACTTCATACTACCTGTTGCATGTAGATGTATCTTAATTGCACATGACCTCAGAGAAAGGCTAGAGCATACAGGCTTAGAAGATGAGAAGAGGGGCTCCACCTATGTGGCTATAAGGAACCCCCATCCCTTCTGAGTCAAGAGTTTTCAGTGGGTATCCTATAGTAGAAGTATCCATACCCTTACAAGTAACCCTTCATGAACTCTCTGTGAGAAAGGTCAATAAATTTGTTGGTTCCCCAGTGTGAACTTTGGTGGATTCATGCCTTGTTTTGTTATTGGAACTGTAGAAGGGGTAGCCATTGCTTGCATCTCCCTCTCAAAAGGAATTTTAGTAATATGCTCCTGTTAAAAGACAATGCCCTTGGAAAATGAAGCTATTAAGATGATAAACTGTTGTGTCAGAATTACCTTTTAAGGGTGGTTCCTGAGAAGGAAAGCCGATATTATTGGACAGTTGAAGGACACCAAAGGTTATCATTATCTCCTAATTTTTGTTTGGTTTTAACTATGAAGACATGTATAGCATTTCCTGAAGGTCTGTGACCATCATCTTTAAACATCATCACTATTCTTTTCTAAGCACCCTTATGTAATCTGCTTGGTTTCATACATCAATGGCTTCTGCTTTGCACAAAGTTGCCATAGGGATGGGTAGGCTGAGATAATATCATTAAGATTACCAGGCCAAAGAAACGTAGATATTTTCAGTCCTTGTTATAACTGTCTTCGAGTATATATATATATATATATATATATATATATATATATATACATATACATATATATTACCTTTCATGTGGCTCTTGAAGCAGCTAACAATTCCAGACTTCAAATACAAACTACAAATGCTAGTTGAAATTAATTGCACTATCATGATATGGGAAGTGCTTCACAGATTTGTAAGGCTAGGAGAGAAAGATATTGCTGTTTTAGGGAAAAAGGATTAGATATTTGGGAATAATTTCTGTACCTAAGCTTTCACCAACATATGTACTGAATTCCCCTTTCTGAGCCTCTCTGGGCCTTAAGTTCAGCTTCTCACTAGTTTCCATTGTAAATTCTCAATTTTTGCTTAGATTTGCTTTTGATTGTATACCAGAATCTTCTTAGGGACTTAAAAACCCAAAGATGCCTGGCCCAAGCTTCTGGAACTCTGATAAAGCCTGGAAAGCCAGCTGTGTTCAGTTGCTTAAGAGGGTGTTCTAGTTAGGGTCCACTGCTGTGATAAATGCCACAACCAAAAGCACCTTGGAGAGGAAAAGGTTTCTCTGGCTTACAGGTTACAGTCTATCCCATCATCTAGGGATGCCAAGGCAGGAGCTCAAGGCAGGAACCTGGTTGGATCAGGAACTGAAATAGAGACTATGGGGGGATTACTGACTTGCTCCCAACGGCTTGCTTAGATTGCTTTGTTATATATGTCCATGACTATTTGCCTAGAAGTGCCACCACCCTCAGTGGACTAGGCCACCTCCCATCAATCATTAATTAAAAGAAATGCCCTACATATATGCCCAGAGAACAACCTGATAGAAGCAACTTCTTAGCTGATGTTCTCTGATCACACGCGACTCTAGGTTATATGAAGTTGACAAAGCCCAAGCAGCACAGAAGTTTCTGGGTTGGGTGAGTAAGAAAGAGACAGCTGGACTAGCATTGCAAATGTAAAAAGTATCCTCTACTGACCTCACATAGCCTGAATCCATGAGGGAAAACTTTCATGAGGCCTCAGTTCTGACTGTGTACTTCAGCTGGGGTCCACTTTCCTCTGGTTCAATTGTGACAGAATGCTTATTTTCATATAGACTTTATGCAAAATGCATTTTCTTTATCAGTTTAAAAATATCCATTCATGTATTTTATATATTTAGATCCAGTCTATATTCACTCCCTCCCTTCTAGTTCCTCTCCTCACTCCCTTTCCCTTCCAACTTCTCTCTCTTTCTCTTTTCACTTAGTGCTGTATAAATGAACATCAGTGTGGAACCATTTACTGTAGCATCAGTAGCTTCCCAGCTCTCATATCCCCAAAGAAAGAGATACCTCCTCTCCCAGTAACCATCAGTGCCAATGTTTTCTTTCTGAGCCCATCCCCCATCCACACTGCAAGTTTAGCTGACTTGACCTTGTGTTGTGCATGTTGTTCATTCATTGTGAGTTCATATGTACAGCTATATGCCCAGCAAATACTGTTTCACTGTGGGCATCCACTGTATCTGGCTTTTACAATCTTTTCACCACCCCTTTCTTGTCCCTAACCCTTGAGGAGAAGGAACGTGATATAGATGTCTCATTTTAAGCTAAATACTTCACAATTTCTTAATTTTCGTTTACCATCTATTTAAAAAAGACTTCTTTGATGAGAGTGGAAAGCTTCACTAATGTACAGGTATAACAACAATAAGAAATAAGGGCCCAGTTCATTGTTATTTAGGCAACTATTAGTACCAGGTTCTCCCTAGGGGAGAATAACTAGACCTAGTCAGCCACGGGGTTTTGGGTCCAGTTAATGGTACCAGACATTGGGATTTACTTTATGGAATAATCTTTAAACCCAACCAGAAAGTGTTTGGTTTCTCCCTTAACATTCATGCCACTTCTTCTAACACCAGTGGGCATATTTTGTTAGGGCAGTAATATATGGGTTCATAGTAAGACTGACAATGACTTTTCTTCCAAGGTAACAGCCATAGAAACTCCCAGTACTTTTAAAGCTAGTCAGTGGGAATAAAGCTTTCAGGTTGGTAACAATTTGATTTCAACACACCCCGTGACTCAGATATGTGGTGTCTTTGTCAATAGGGTCTTACTATGGCACTCTAGATGGTGATCAAGAGCAATGTATGGATCAATAGCCTGTATGGTTTGGGGCAGGGGTTAGTCTATGAGACTATGTTTCCATATTGCATTTTTAAAGGTCTTTAGTCTTAAGTTATCTCTTTTCTCACTCTTCCTATATCCTACCCAAACACTATTTCCTTAAGACACCCTTCCTTATCAAACTATTTCTCTTCCCTCATCACTAACAACACTGTTGTCTTAGCGTTTCTATTGATGTGAAGAGACACTATGATCATGACAACTCTTATAAAGAACACATTTAACATGGACTGGCTTAGAATTTCGGAGGTTTAGTCCATTATCCTCATGGAGAGAAACATGGCAGCATGCAAGCAGGCATAGTATTAGAGAAAGAGCTCAGAGTTTTACATATTGATCTGCAGACAGCAAAAGACTGTGTGTCATACTGAGCAGAGCTTGAGACCTCAAAACCTGCCCCTACAGTGACATACTTGCTCCAATAAGGCCACATGTACTCCAACAAGGCTACACCTCCTAATAGTGTTACTCCCTATGAGTCAAATATTTAAATACACGAGTGTATGGGGACTGTTCCTAATCAAACCCCCATACTTATAGTGCATTATTCTTTACTTTATGCCATTTAATCCAACCATGGGGATATTATTTCTGTATTACTTTACTTTTTGTTGGTATTGTTTCATCTACCAACTGGACCCTGCTGTATCCCTAGAGCCTAGATCACTAACTGACAGCCCAAAGACATATAACAGGAACATTTTTGAATGATTAAGCCAGAAGTTTCAGGGGTGGGGAGATGGCTCAGTCAGTAAAATTCTTGTCATACAACCATGAGATCCTGAGTAGAAGGCTGGAGATAATGGCACACATCTATAATCCTAGTTTAGAAGAGGTAAATACATGATAAACCCTGGAGCTCATTACCCAGCTAGCCTTGCTGAATTGGTGAGCTCCAGGTTCAGTTAAAGACCCTGTCTCAAACAATAAGATGAAGAATGACTGAGAAAAACAGTTGACATTGACCTCTGGCTTCCGTGTGCATGGGTACATAACATATGCACACAAACATACATCCATACAACACATCCAACCCCACATACAGCACACTCACTACATGGCAGTTTACGTATATAGCAGGAATAGTAAACAGTGGTTAAGCCTGGATGACTGAACTGTAGCATCTTTTCTTCTGGATTCAGTAATGAAGTCCTTCTCAATTCAGTTCTTAACAATTAACTTCAAGATGAAGTGTTATCAAAGGATACTATCATCAGAACAAAATGACAGCCCACAGACTGGGAAAGGATCTTCACCAAACCTATATCTGACAGAGGGCTAATATCCAGAATACATAAAGAACTAAAGAAGTTAAACAGCAACAAATCAAGTAATCCAATTAAAAATGGGGTACAGAGCTAAACAGAGAATTCTCAATAGAGAAATACAGAATGGCAGAGAAACACTTAAGAAATACACAATGTCCTTAGTCATCAGGGAAATGCAAATAAAAATGACCCTGAGATCTCACCTCACCCCCATCAGAATGGCTAAGATCAAGAATTCAAGTGACAACACATGCCATGGAGGATATGGAAAAAGGGAACCCTCCTCCATTGCTGGTGGGAATGTAAACTTGTACAAACAGTAATAGGACAGGAACCTACCACAGAGGACCTCAGAGAGACTCCACCCCGCAGGGTATCAAAGCAGATGCTGAGACTCATGGCCAAACTTTGGGCAGAGTGCAGGGAATCTTATGAAAGAAGGGAAAAAAAGAAAGACCTGGAGGGGCCAAGAGTTCCACAAGTGACCAAGAGAGCCAAAAACTCTGGCCACAGGGGTCTTTTCTGAGAGTGATACTCCAACTAAGGACCATGCATGGAAATAACCTAGAACCCCTGCATATATGTAGCCCATGGCAGCTCAGTGTTCAAGTGGTTTCCCTAGTAATGGGAACAGGGACTGTCTCTGACATGAGATCAGTGGCTGGCTCTTTGATCACCTCCCCCTGAGTGGGTAGCAGCCTTACCAGGCCACAGAGAAAGACAATGCATACAGTACTGATGAGACCTGATAGACTAGGGTCAGAAGGAAGGGGAGGAGATCCTCCCCTATCAGTGGACTTGGGGGGCCATGGAAGGAGATGAGGTTAGGAGGGTGGGATTGGGAGGGCATGAGGGAGGGGTCTACGGTTGGGATACAAAGTGAATAAACTGCAATTAATAAAAAAATAAATTAATTTGAAAAATATTTAACAACAACAAAGATGAAGCTTTATTCATACCCCCAGGTTACAAAGTAAATTTTTATACATAGCTTTTTAGTTGAGAAACTTGAGACCAAAATGGATTAAGCAAATTCAAATTTCCCACTCAATCTTTTATGAACAATCTCTAACAACACTGAAAATTTGAGCTACAAGAAATAAGACTCAGGTTTGTATAATGATCCTGGAGCTAGGGTCTTCTGCTATACATGGTCACTTATGCTTTTCAATATAGATTTGTTGAAGTTGATTCAGTGGGAAGTTTAAAGGACACTCATTATTTTCTATAATGTCACTGATGACAAATGTGGGTGGAACAATCACACAGTGGATTACAGTGTGAAATGAGAGGCTGATAATTCATTCTCATGACTTATTTTATAGATGTAGACACTGAAACCAAGGTAGAATAATAGCTGATTTGTTATAAATCATAAGATGAATAAAGGATGGCTTAAATCTGCATAACTCAAGGTTATGCAGTTACAGAGTATGTAGTGAATATCAGAACAGAGTTCCAGACCAGGGCCCTTTCATCACCTCTAGTGATTTTAATACACATTCAATTAGAAATATCTGGGGATATTGGCTAATTTAGCAAGGGTGGTATCCAGGAACTAGACATCTCATCCCTGACCCCTTCTCTTCTTTGGGAAACTGTTGTGCACCCAACATTATTAATATATGAATTTGCCTCACTTTTAACTGCATGGTTTGGGAGTTCTATATAATATATGGAGAAGATATTTTATCGGATTTTCAGAATAAAATCCTCTATTTTTTGCTTAGCTCTACAGGATGAAGTCTTTGAACTAAATCTCAACAAACTAAAGGTGTATTTCTTGACATTTAATTAAATTCAACCATTATTGAGTGTGAGGGATAAAAAATGAGTAGGACATGCTTCTTAATATAGACTTTTTAAATCCTATTTAAGTTGAGAGAAAGAAGTTACAGAATTCTGATATTCCCATGAATTTCAGATAATAATGATTTGTCAGGCTGCTGATAACTTGTCTTGTACATTGTAAAGCACTTTGGGATGCTTAATTTGCTCTGATTAACTGTTAAATGAAAGCATGGGCTTTCTTCTACTCAAATGGCTGTGGAATTTCTACTAAGCAATAAGTTTTTGAGTCTTTTTTTCATTAATATTGTGTGAATGACTGGGGGATGAGATGAGAAGGAGACGTCATACTTTATCTCTCTCTTATTTTCAGATTGAGCAGGAATGGAATAGAGTTAATTATATAACAGGCACAATAATTATATAACAGATTTTTTTCTTTCTGTGGAATTAGCAAGCCCTGTCTTTCTGCCAGGTTTCAATGGTTATAACTCATATTTTCTCCCACAGCATCTGTCAATTGTAAAATAATTTATCGAGGTCCATTTTTGCATATGCTCCATATAGAATGTTGGGTCCTAATTGTTTTGTGTTTGGAGAAATAAAAATCCATTTTTCACATTATACATTAGATGAACATTTGGGGACATACTTAAACTGGTACTGGGCAATTTCTCATACACAGAGGTACAATATAAAGATGGCTATGTACAATAAAGCTATATCTCAAGAGATACAAGGAAAATTAAAAATGAATTCACACACTCCACCAAGGATCCTAGGTTAGCAGCATAGGACACTGTAGAGAACTGGTTGTTCATTCTTGTGAACTTGTGTCTGAGTGGAGAGATATGTTGCTGATGCTGCCCAGAATTTGAAGAGAAAATTTTTTGAGAAAGAATTTTTTAAAATTTATAGTATGGCTTTAAAGGATATAAAAAAGTCAGGAATTGAATTGTTTTTTGTTTTTTTGTTTTTTGTTTTTTGTTTTTTTTTTTTTTTAGTTGGAGTGACCTCTCAGATCTTCCTTGTTTTAAGAAAAAGATAGGTCAAAATCAATTGCCAAAAGAATGGTGTATCTATATCTCCCAGGACTAATGGGGGTCAGGGAGTTGAAACAGAGGATCCTCTAGATCAGTATTAGTCTTGCCACAGCAGAGATGGTGTGAGGGAGGCTGTGTGTGTGTGTGGGGGTGGTGGTGACAGTAGTGACAATGGTGGATGAGGAGAGCCAATTTGACAATAGGAATCAGAAAGAACATATTTGTGTTAGGTCTGATAGGAGCCTGCCTATCTTGGGCATGTTGTATCTGGGAACTAGTTAGGTCCATGACAGACTACCTGACAATAGCAACTCTTGGGAGGGGGGATTTTATTTTGTCTCACAGTTTTAGGCTACATTCTCTCGAGGAGGGAAGTCATGGCGAAAGTCTGAGAAAGCTGGTCAAATATGTCAGCAGGTGGGAAAGCAAAGAACAAAAAGCTCATGTTCAACATGCTAAATAAAAAGCTCATGGTTAAAATGGGTCTTTCTATCCCAACCCTGTATTCTAGACAGTTCATCTAACCTGGAAACTCCCTCACAGGCATGCCCACAGGCTCATTTCTGAGGGGATTATAGATATTGACAAGTAGTACAAATCATCACACTACATATCAGCTATCTTAAAAAGTTTTAAATGAACATACATATGTGCAACTACTTGAAAAATCAAGTCAAATCTTTTGAGGAAGTTGACGTTTGGTTAATAAGACTGGTTGTATTTAGTATGAGTCTCTCAATTCTAACACAATATCTGATTAATAATTGGCAGATGAGAAAGATTGGTCTCTAGAATGGATGCTGAGATGTTTCAGCAGCTAAAATGTGGCAAATATCCCAGTAAGCATTCACAGGGCACCCAGTCTTAAAAATAATAAGTCCTGTGCCCTACAATGATTGTAAAGCTATGATTCCTAGCTTTTTAAACTTAATCATGTTTTTTGTTTGTTTGTTTTAGATTGGAAATTGGGTACAAATCCAATCTATCCCTGAGTGGTGTGCTCATGGGTCCATGGGAACAGAATTTAAAGCTGAAGAGTGTTTATTTTCTGACAGCATGTGGGCAGCTTGTGGAGCAAGAAATAATTTTCCTCAGCAGCTGTAAAGATGGATAATCTTTGGTTCTGCATTTGTAAATAAAATGAAATAAAAAATGATCGTCCACAAAAAGAGAACATAATTGTAGTGAAATAACTTGGGGAAGTAGAAAGCAGATTGCCAGGGGTATTAAAAATGTCCACTCACTATATTTAGTGAGCATTAGTGGCTTGTATTCATATATGCCAGTTGATTAAATAAAATGATATAATAATTGAATTTAGGCAACAATTACATTCATTTGAAGAGAAGCAGTTAGATTCCAACCAGTCAGCAAGAAAACTCTTCAATTGATTTGCTTGGTATTAACATACTCAATATTTATAAGAATTTGGTTGAATGAGGTCAGAGCTCCTATTTCTCAGGTTTGGGGCATAATGGAGAGTCACTATGATTTGGGACATAGCATTCTTCTGTACAATTAGTTATATTTTACATTTATTTTTCTAAAAAAAAAAGAAAAAAAAACTTGTGTTGGGGTAGCTCTAAGGCAGAGACACACAAATAATAACACAGGGGTCAGGCAAAGAGAACTTAGCCAGGAGGTGTCAGCAACATCTGCATCCCACTGTGGCTAGGGGAGAAAGCCTGCTCACTATTGCCAAAATCTCTTATTTCAAGAAAACATAGAAAGAGAAAACTTCAGTAGGAAATGTCTCCATATTTACCCTTCAGCAATTAGTTGACTTTTTTTAATTAATTATTTTGAGATAGAATAAAATAATAATATGTGGACCAGGCTAATGGAACTTCTTATGTAGTCCAGGTTGGTCCTAAACCATCATCCTTGTCCTTTCAAGTGCTGGGATTAGACTCATGCACCACAATGCTTGGATAGCTACTAGCGAATAAAGACTAACAGCTCTGGTTATAGCTTGATACCACTGCCTTAGGAAGTCAGGTGTTTAGAGACAACCCTGAGAGCCAGGAACCCTGAAGTCTAACAAAACCAGAAGTTATTATGGGGCTTCATTTTTTTGTTCACGTCTTTCCTACTTTTTTAAAAATTGGGGATATGGGACAAATAACACATCATTTGATATCTCTTCTGCTTTCACAGAATCTGTGATTTGCATAAAGAATGGTAACTCATCTTCAGTTAATTAGCTTTCTTGTTTTCACTATGAACTATGTGATTTGCTCCCATCCCCAATATTTGAAATCTGCCTACTGCTGGCCTCTTTGAGACTGTTTATGAACATTTGTTGAAACTGACCAGAGAAAATCCTGGCAACTTGTCTCTGGTCTAAGTAAATTTTCAGCAGAGTTGCAGCACTTGGATGGCTTCTGCTGTAGTAAATGCTAATAAAAAGCCATCACTGAGCAACTGTGAACAGATGCAGCTCTGAAAACACAGTGTCCTTGTCGCATTTTCTCGTCTGTCTCTCCTACAGAAGCAGGACTTGCTTGTGATATCTTAGTGAATTGTCTCCTTCTTATAAGTACATTGGAGTTTGTGAATGCATGGAAACTCACTGTACCTAGAGCACTGAATACACAGTCCTGAATCATGGAGGAGCATAGATGATGATACCGAATGACACTGTGCCACAGAAATCTTTGGAGCCAGAAATAAATATAGTATATTGTTGGCTGGGTATGTCACTTATTGGATAAAGTGTTTGACTGGCAAGCATTGGGATTGGAGTTCAGATTCCAGCATTCACATAAAAGACAGAGAGATATGGTGGTAGCTGCTTGGAATTCCAGTACATCAGAGGCAGGGGCAGGGGATCCTTGAGGACAAACTATCTAGTTTGGCCAAATCACACAGGGCTGAGTACAGCTGGAGACTCTGCCTCAAATAAGAAGGTGAAGAGAGATCAAGTAAGACACCCAACACCAATTTTGGGCCTCTAAAAATATGTATACACATGCATGTGTACACCCTCACACATTTGCAAACATGCATATACCCGTGCACACATAGCCACAGACATACCCACATACAGAAAAGAACAGTGTATTGCCTTTGTAGTCACTTTCTTTTTTTAGTAATTACACTTTATTCATTTTGTATCCTCCCATAAGTCCCTCCCTCCTCCCCTCCAGAACCCACCCTTTCTCCCCTTCTGCAGGCATGCCCCTCCCCAAGTCCACTGATATGGGAGGTTCTCCTCTCCTTTCTGATCTTAGTATATCAGTTCTAAAAGTGGCTGCGTTGTCCTCTTCTGTGGCCTGGTAAGGCTGCTCCCCCCTTAGGGGGAGGTGATCAAAGAGCAGGCCAATCAGATTATGTCAGAGGCAGACCCTTTTCTCATTACTAGGTAACCCACTTGGACACTGAACTGCCATGGGCTGCATCTGTGCAGGGGTTCTAGGTTATCTCCATGAATAGTCCTTGGTTGGAGTTGAAGTCTCTGGGAAGTTCCCTGTGTTCAAATTTTCTTGTTCTGTTGCTCTCCTTTTGGAGTTCCTGTCCTCTCCAGCTCTTACTATTTCCCACTTCTTACATAAAGACAAAAGGGCTGAGAAAGAAATTAGGGAAACAACACCCTTCACAATAGCCACAAATGACATAAGGTACCTCGGAGTAACCCTAGCCAAGGAAGTCAAAGACTTTTATGAAAAAAAATTTTTTCAAGTCTCTGAAGAAAGAATTAGAAGAAGATATGAGATGATGGAAAGATCTCCCATGCTCATGGCTTGGCAGGATTAACATAGTAAAAATGGCCATCCTACCAAAAGCAATCTACAGATTCAATGCAATTCCCATCAAATTACCAACACAATTCTTTACAGACCTGGAAAGAAAAATTCTAAACTTCATATGGAATAACAAGAAACCAAGAATTGCTAAAACAATTCTCTACAATAAAAGATTTCTGGAGGTATCTCCATCCCTGATCTTAAGTTGTACTATAGAGCAACAGTTTTAAAAACTACATGGTATTGGCATAGAAACAGAACGGTGGATCAATGGAATCGAACAGAGGACCCAGAAATAAACCCACACACTTATAGACACCTGATCTTTGACAAAGACGCCAAAACCATACAATGGAAAAAGATAGCATCTTCAACAAATGGTGCTGGTCCAACTGGATGTGTACATATAGAAAAATGAAAATAGATCCATACTTATCACCCTGCACAAAACTGAAGTCCAAGTGGATCAAAGACCTCAACATAAAACCAGACACATTAAATCAGCTAGAAAAAAAAGTGGGGAATACCCTAGAACTCATTGGTACAGGAGAAAACTTCTTGAACATAACACCAACAGCACAGGCTCTAAGAGTAACAATCAATAAATGGGACCTCATGAAACTGAAAAGCTTCTGTAAAGCAAAGGACACTGTCATTAAAACAAAGTGACTGCCTACAGATTGGGAAAGAATCTTCACCAACCCTTTATCTGACAGAGGACTCATATCCAGTATATATAAAAACCTAAACAAGCTGAAAAGCAACAAACCAAGTAATCCACTTAAAAAATGGGGAACAGAGCTAAACAGAGAATTCTCAAAAGAGGAATATCGAATGGCAGAGAAGCACTTAAAGAAATTCTCAACCTCATTAGACATTAGGGAAATGCAAATCAAAACAACCCTGAGATTTCACCTTACACCCATCAGATTGGCCAAGATCAAAAACTCAAGTGACAACACATGCTGGAGAGGTTGTGGAGAAAGGGGAACCCTCCTCCATTGCTGGTGGGAATGTAAACTTGTACAACCACTTTGGAAATCAATCTGGCGCTTTCTCAGACAACTAGGAATAGTGCTTCCTCAAGATCCAGCCATACCACTACTGGGCATATATCCAAAAGAGGCTCAAGTACACAAAAAGGACATTTGCTCAACCATGTTTGTAGCAGCTTTATTTATAATAGCCAGAAGCTGAAAACAACCCAGTTGCCCCTCAACTGAAGAATGGATGCAGAAAATGTGGTACATCTATACAATGGAGTATTACTCAGCAATGAAAAATAAGGAAATAATGAAATTTGCAGGTAAATGGTGGGACCTGGAAAGGATCATCCTGAGTGAGCTGTCCCAGAAGCAAAAAGACACACACGGTATATACTCACTCATATAGATATACAACATAAGACAAACCCACTAAAATCTGTGCATCTAGAGAAATTAAGCAAGAGAGAAGACCCTAACTAAAATGCTCAATCCCCATCCTGAAAGGCAAAGAAGATGGACATCAGAAGAAGAAGAAAACAGGAAACAAACTAGGAACCTACCACAGAGGGCCTCTGAAAGCCTCTGCCCTGCAGACTATCAAAGCAGAGGCTGAGCCTGATGGCCAACTGTTGGGCAGAGTGAATGGAATTTTATGTAGTCACTTTCAATATGAGCTTTAGTTGAGTTAAATACTATTTATCTATCCATCCATACATCTTAGGAGTTAAATTAGAAACTAGGTCTATTATATTGGGACAACATATAAGCCACCTAAGAGTCTGTCTTCGCTGATAAGTAGCTAGGAAAACTTGAAAACATCTATCTTTCTGAATTTCCATTTCCCCATTTATAGAGATGTCGCTTAACAAAATATCCCATGAGATTGTTGTGAGAAAGACAAGATAGCAAATAGTTATGTAAGATTTTTGCAGACTCACAGCCCTATGAGCCAACATGGTAGTGCACTTCTTAGTGACATATTATAAGTACACTGCAGCCACAACTCTTAGGGACATGAAAATGGCCTCCCAGTTCTCTTACACTGTCTCTTCTTTGGCCATCAGCTATATCTCAGCACCTTAATTCATTAGTGCCCCTGGGTATGTGAGATCACACTTAGAATGTCACAGAAAAAGGGCTATGCCCATTCCCTCAAACTGAAACTTTATGAAAAATAGTGTATCTAATTTCCCTCTTTCTTTCTCCCTAGCCCCTGCTTCTCTCAGCTCCTTAATTTATATGTGTTTAGATTGAAGACCCCCACGGTGTCATCACTAAATAGCTTTAAAACATTTTTTTAAAATAAACATCCCTGTAACTTTCCAATGAGTTTCATATCTGTGATTTAGTCATTGTAGGTTATTCTCTAACTGGACAGAATAAAATTCCTTCCTTATTTAATGAACTCTAGCCAGTCCAAGCATGGCAAAGATGGCTCCGGCAGGCCTTGCCCTTCTTGATTCTCACTACCTGGCTAAAAATCATTAGATTACATTCCTAAAGCTAGCCCCAAGGTCTATTCCTTCATTTGAGCACTTCCTTCACCTGAGGCTGACCACCAGTTATCAAAGTACTTATGTCTAGCAATAAAGGGCCCCTAATTAACATTCCCAATCAAAATTAACCAACTCATCCTGAAAAACGAGGTTTCTTCTTTTACCTTTATAAATTATCATTTTCCTGTGTGCCATTTCTGTTTCCTCTCTATCTAGAGGTAGGTCAGAGCTGGTCAGCTCCCAGGGCTGTGTTCAGAGAGCAGTCCCTTAGCACACTTCCTCCTGGCCATAAGAAAACAGTTTACAGGTGAAGGGTAAGTTGTTAAAATGATCACATAGAGGCTTTTGATAGCCAGCTACACTTTCGTAATTCTGTCCTGTCATTGTGACCATAAAGAGGTATTGACTGGATTCCAGAAGATCACTTCTTTTCAGAAGATCATTTTCTTGGTTTTAATTCGTCTTCAGACTTACTATCTTGTCAATTCAGATATTATCATTAACATTTTAATAATAGTTTAGGAAAAGACCCTTTTCCTGACTTAATATTTTTGTTTAAGTAACTGTATACTCAATGCTTTAAAAATCATATTTATCTTGCTTGTTTTTCTACCTTATAATCATTTAGTTTATTGAGTTCTATACATGGGATGAGGCCATTTGCTTTCTGAAGTTACATCTTTATCTGGTACTCATGCATCTTAGGCTGTGTGGTATGTTTCCACCTGTAAACACTGTGGATACTTATTGAACTTCTTCTGTTCTATGCCAAGGTCAAGAACAGCTCCACACACCACAGTGGGATCCTTGCCAATACTGCTTTAATGGGGTAGGGGTTAATAATATTTAAATATATTTCACACTCAACTACAGGCAACCTATTCTCTATGCCAATTAAGAGGTGTGATGTCACGGAATATAAACTAATTCAGAAACTATTTATGCATTATTTTTAGATTCATATGCATTACATTTTTCCTTGATTCATATTTGCATAATTACAATTTCACCTAAATTTGTGTGCAAATTAGCTTAGATCTCTGAAAACATATTAATTGCCAAGATTAACATGCTGATTCACAATCCTTCTTCCCACTGAAGGAAGGGGGAAAATAAAGAAATAAAATAACCCAGGTTATAAAATTTCAAATGGAAAACTCTTAAAAAAATTGTAAATAGTTGAAAATTGACAAGTCTTTCCTAAGAATTCTTCTTCCACAGGAGTTTCTGCAGTGGTGTATGTGTGCAAAATGTGTCTGAATGCTCCCCCCTCGCACAACATACATGCACACACACACACACACACACACACACACACAGAAACACTTTCTTGCATTTATTGAAGATGGGATCAATATTGGATTCCTATATCTGTGTTTTTCATAATATTGTATTCAGTGATGAGTTTTCACATGACTTTCATCCTAAATTGTCTATTTAGATGTTTTATTTTAGTTCAATCTAAAATATTTTGATAAACACTTTAGACTCATAAAAGAGTTAATACTAACTTCTGAAATTTTCTAATATTCTATCCATGATTTCTGCATTTTCAAAAATAGTCAAATACATGATATTTGTAACTAAATTTGTATTTTTATTAAAATGTGATGTTTTTCCTGATTTTCAATATATAACATTGAGATACACGTCCTTCACAAGTTTTTCACTCACCAAAAAAAGCATAATATTGTTCCTTTGAAAATCTTTTCTTTCTCATAGTAGATAAGCCCAAAAGTCACATAATTTTGTTTTGCAATTCTTATATTTAACAAATGTTAATACCTAAGTATTATGAGCCAATCTGTACAGTTTTATCTTGTGGAAGATGTTTGCAAATGTTTAAGATATATTTAAGACTGTAAAGTTTTGATCATGATTTATACTTTGCCAAGGTGCTGAACCACTCTTTAAGTCTGTGTCAGTTTTAAACTTTTTTTTGTCTCCAAATAACTTCTTCAAATAAAGGAGAGAACATTTCAAACATAATCTCTGCGAGAAAAAGATTCCAAATTTTCTTTGATATTGGAGTATGCTATATTTTAAAGTTGGTTTCGAGAAAAAAAAAAAATGGTCCAGTTCTGTCCTGGGCTCATCTGGCTGTATTTTATCCTAAAAAGATTTGGTTGGGTGCTTCTAGGGTTAAAGAACACAGTGCCTGTGATGACATCCTGCTGAACAATTTTTTAGCCAGTTTGTGCTTCTATGTTCTTATCTGTAAAATGGGGACAGGAATTATATTTGTCTCTTAGACTAATTAAATGGCAATCAAATGAGATAGTAACGTGTGTACAATGCATTGTCTTAGAATTTGTTCCCACTATCGCTGGATGTTTAGTGCAAGTAAAATATTTTAGTGAAAAGGTTATTTGGTCAAAGAAGGTCTTTATTATCTCACTCTTGGACTTGGCACCTTTCGTACAGTGACCAAGGGGACAAGCAGAGTCTACTACTTTATATCATAGAATAAAACTCCCAAGATAAAGAATAGAATATGCTAGGTGAAAGGAGGTTAAGATAACTTGTTCATACAGGGTAATCTTAAATGGACTTTAATGGATTAAAAAACACAATAGTTATGTTCTCTCTGACTCTCCTGTCCTCCCTGAACATCTCTTTCTCTAGTGTGAGGGAGAATATGCTCATAAATATTCAGAGAAAGATTTCTGGTGTTTTCTACCTTCTTGTCTTGAGACAGGGTCTCTCAGTTAACTAGAAACTTGCCATTTTGGCTAGACTGACTGGTCAGTAAGCTCCAGGGATCTGCTGG
Source organism: Meriones unguiculatus (assembly GCF_030254825.1). Lineage (NCBI taxonomy): Eukaryota > Metazoa > Chordata > Mammalia > Rodentia > Muridae > Meriones > Meriones unguiculatus. The sequence continues at coordinate 86,053,634 of NC_083351.1, forward strand.
CCTGTGCTCCTAGGGCTGAGGTTACAAGCAGCCATGTGCAGCTTTTTGTGTGGGTTTTAAAAATTTGAGTTTTGGCTCTCATGTATGCACAGTGTCTTAGTGAGTCTATTGCTGTTATAAAACACCATGACCAAAGCAATTTGGGAAGGAAAGACATGGATATGTCACAAAGGGACAACATGTTATTAAAAAAGCATGAGGCTGGTCAACCGATCTTCTCTGCAAGAGGTTTATTAAGTGGGTATGGAGGGAAGGGGACAGGACATGGTGGGGAGAGAGAAAGAAAGGGAAAGGGGGGTGCTCCAAGAGAGAGAGAGCATGAAAGAGAGAGAGAGAGAGAAAGTAAGATGAGAGTGAGAGAGAAAGAGAGAGAGAGTGAGACCACGTGTTGGGGTCGGCTCTTTAAGGGGCAAGGTAACCACGCCTTACAGGTGTGGCCACCTGGCCTGTGACACATGATGACACCATAAGTTGCTGGGTAACCCAGGAGAAGGTTGTATTCCAAAATACTAACATTCTTCCCTTTTTCTATAATTAAAAATGGGAGCTTGGACTGCTTTTTATAAGGTAAGTTAAAGTATATGAATTTAGGCTCATTGGAAGCAGCTCTTGGTTGTCATGCAAGGGGTTAAGAGAGAGAAGAATTGTAGCAACAAAATGGTGAGATTGCAAGGTCAAGAGTAAGGGAAGCCTCTGCCCTGGAAAGTTTAGGGTAGAGGGTTGTCAACAGAGAGAGTTGCCAGCCATGCAAGGCAGCAGGTAGGGACTGTGGAATGCTGGGAGAACCTGTAGCCGCCTGTCCCGGTCCTGAAGCAAACCATTTCAGACTATTGTTAGTGAGAAGTGAATAATGGGCATAGATACTTTCTGCTGACACTGGGGGCACTGTAGGGAGGTCAAAAGGCTGAAATGTTGGCCAAGTCCAGGAAGAATAGGCTGTTTTGATGCTTTCCAGGGTCTGTGAAAACATCCATGGCTGGGAGGGAAGGTGCAGGTCCAGCTTGTTGGAAGTCTGTGAGGTCAGAGTTGAACACCTGTAGCTGCTTTGGTGCTGTTGTGGCTATAGGAAACATCTGTGTCTGGCAGGACACTGAAACATATATATAGGCAAAAGATAAAGTTGAGTAGGTTATGGAGAAAATCCTGCAGGTGTACACTGAAAGCTTTTGGGAGAGCAAACAGGAATAGAAGGTTTGGATCGATGAGGCTTGAATATGGGAACCTCTGTCTACCTCGGGGACTTTACCCAATTACTGGGAATATTTAAAGAAGGCTTTGTTTTCGATCTGTCTTTCAGAGGCCAGGTTTGGTTACAGAAGCGTGTAAACTCAGAGGCCTAGGTGTAGAAGCTTAAAATTCTCCAGAGGACATCCTATCTGGAGGGGCGGGCATCTGGGTGTCTCCCATTGGGGGCAGAGAAGTTAGTGACCTTCCAGAGGCATCCCAATGGCAAGGTGTGACTCGAGCAAGAAGGGTCCTACCTGGTCCAATAGTTCATCAGCTTTTGGCCAAAGACCAGGGCACAGGTGCCCAGTGGGGCACAGCCAGGGTACAACGGTTCACCTAGTGCTAGGCCTTCCTGTGAGCAAGCAAGAGAGGGGGAAGAAGGAACTGTGTGCGAGGGGGGACGTACTGCTCAAGGGAGAGTGGGGCCCTAAAATGGAGGTCAGCATAGAGGGTCAAAACTAGACAGTTAAGGCTACAGCTGGGGGGGGGGGTCCCTCTGTCTCAAAAGATAGTACGAAGTTGCCAGAGCTCTGCGGTCAAGCTTCCCCTATCAAGAGTGGCATTTATGCTGAGAAAATGGTGTGAACTCACCAATCTAGTGGCTGGTCAATAAGGAGAACTCACCAATCCAGCCAGTGTTGCATGCAGTAAATAGCAGTCTCGTAGCCAGGAAAGGAAGTCCCAAAACCAGGGAAAGGGGAGGAGTCCCACCTTTTGAGATAGGCAATAAGTACAGTACTTATCTGGAGTCCAACTGACCTGAGAGGTAGATTTAGGTGGAATTTCTGCAGCTTACAAGAGTTACTTTTAAGAAGGAGATAAAACTTTAGACATGTTAGTATCACAATTGTACTCTGCATTGTAGAAAAAGACAGTAGACATACATATTTGTGTTAATAGCATAAGTATTTTTTAAGGTGAGATCTGAAAAGGCAAAAGCCTTTTATGAAGTAAAAGGGAAACTCACTTGATCTTAACTTTTAGTATAAGCATACACATTATGGAGGCTTACAATCTTGAGCTTCGAACCATAATAGTACATGGTATAGTGGAATGTTTTTGTATCAGAGTTAGATTAATAAATTAGAGCCCTATTGATAAAGGTCAAAACTCTGGACAGTCACTACAACAGTAGCATAACAATAGGAGGAAATATTAAGCCTTTTTACCTATTTAAGATACATTAAATCACCTTAGACCTTGTAACCTTTATAACTTGCATTTACCAACCTTAAAACATTTTTTAGACCCTCAAACATTTATAAGTTGCATTACCAACCTTAGACACATTTTTAGACTCTCAAACATGTATAACTTGTACTTATTAACCTTAAGACATCTCTCAAATATGTTTTTTGAGAGGGACCTTTGTATTTAGTTATTTACTATGAGACATAGTTGAAACTGTTATGAACATTTATTGTCCTTTAGCTAAAGGGATGGTAAAATGTTTCATTTGGGCTTGTTTCTTGAGTCTGGACTATGTCTAGGCTGGAAAATAGCAGCTCTAGGACTTAGGCTTTAGGCCTGGTCTCCTGCATATAAAGAGAACTGGGAAAGCACATGAAGTCTCCCAACACAGAATTTGGCAATATGTCTGTGGGACCTCATCATGCTCAGTGCTGGGAAAGAGTTGTGAAAGTTGCTGAGAAAAGGAGCCATTTGTCCCCTGCCAGGCCAATGAGCTAAAAGGGTGGAAGTGTCTGTGGCTGTTGTGCTGGTTGAACCTCCATGGCTGGGCACAGAGGACAAGCCTGATTGGGAGCATTTTGACTTCCAAAGGCCAGTTTGCCAGAAGCCAGCTTTAGCATGTTGCATCAGCAGTGGGACCAGCATCCATTTGGCTGCATTTGAAAATGTCACCTGGCAGAACGGACTTTTGGCTATGCAAACCTTTTGCCTCTTTTTGTGTGAACGCCTGCACTCTGGGAACGCAGCTAAGGTCTAGTGGCAGGAGGGACTGCTCTTACTATTTTTACCAACTCTTATATGGTGACTCAAGGACCATCCTCAGGTGTTTATTAAAAATTGCAGTGAGACTATGTTTGCATCTGTAGCACTATAAATATGTATCTATGAGATGACTATTAACTTACATTTGTTAACCATTAAATATTAGGACTTTAGGTTTTGTCCTTGCTAAGTTAGAATCTTAAAAGTCATGAATATAACTTATTAAAGTGAGAGCGTAAGAGTTTTTGTATGATTTAGTATATAAAACTTTATAGCTTATATTAGTCTAAGGCTATACTACAGATTAAAAACATCATTTTAAGAGAACAAGACCAAGCTTATATTAACCTTTTGATAGCAGAGATACAGCAAATTGACCCAGTTTTAATATAAATATATATATATATATTAAATTAATAGATCTTAATTTAGAATATTGGTAAACAACTTGTACATAATAATAAACCCCTGAGCAGAACAGTATAAAGCAATTTTAAAATTATATTTGAGCAACACATAAACAACCTAATTTGAATAGATATTTATAACTTTGAAATTTTATTATTATATAAAATTTATTTTGAAGCAGGGTTGAATCCTAAGATACTAAAATGTACCTTTGAATTTTTATAAAAATCCATACCAACTTGAAATGAGGCTCGTTGTTGTGGCCTAGTCTAAAAGATAAGATAAACAGTTAATTATGATTAAGACTTATAAATGTAAACCCAATGAGGAGATTATATAAAGCATTAGGTAAGGAATTTAAAATATAAGAGTAAAGAGGAAAGTGTACAGAAATCAGGAAGAAAAGTTTTTTTTTTTTTTTTTTAAAGCTTGGGAAAAGCCTCTTAGAAAAAAGCAAGTAGGGAAAAGAAAAGCAGCTTGGTGGGGGCAAAGCTCAATTCTTCCTCAGCTGCTGGGCAGGTGGGGGGGGGGGGGGAACCTCTTTGCCCAAACCTAAGATGGCGCTGAGGCATGTTAAGTGAATGGTTAAGCTATAGTTTTGCCCACTTCCTCCCAAGACCAACATGGCTTCGGAAATCTCGTGAGATTTTAAAATCCCACGGGAGATTTAAAAGTTTCCCAATTGTGCTGGTTACTATCCTACCCAAAACAGCCTGCCAAGGCTTTAAAGTTGATTTTAGTGCAGCGTGAATCTCCCAGGCTTGGCATCGGAATAGCAAACACACACGGTCCCTTTTGGCTTGCCTCCCCCCAGGGGACCCGGGTAGAGTGCCTACTCTCTTACTAAGCACTCCACTCCACAGCCATTGCAGACAGCACAGAGATCCAAACCAGGGCAAGGCTGCCCTTTGGAGCTGTTGACTCTCAGAGCGCCCGGCCATGGTGCCGGATTGGAGCATGGGCACCAGCTGCAGGACAGGGACCCAAGCCTGGGGAGAGTGGAAGCAGCCGGGGAAACCAGGGAGGACCAGCTGTGCGGCTTCGTGGCCATGGCCCCAGGGGGCCCGCATATAGGAGCAAGAAAATGGAAAGCTGGAGAGAGGGCTCAGTGACTAAAAGCACTCGCTGCTCTTTCAGAAGATCCAGGTTCAATTCCCACCTCCCATACAGTGGCTTTACACTGGGGCTCAGTATTTGGGCATAGAGCAGAGAAAATCGGTTGTAACCATCCTGACCGAAGTCCGAAAGGGTTCCTAACTTTGCTAGGAGAGCCCTATCCTAGCCAACGCACCAATGTTATTAAAAAAGCATGATGCTGGTTAACTGATCTTCTCTGCAAGAGGTTTATTAAGTGGGTATGGAGGGAAGGGGGAAGACAGGACATGGTGGGGAGAGAGAAAGAAAGGGAAAGGAAGCACTCTGAGAGAGAGAGAGAGAGAGAGCATGTGTCGGAGTCAGCCCTTTAAGGGCCAAGGTAACCACGCCTTCCAGGTGTGGCCACCTGGCCTGTGACACAGGATGACATCATAAGTTGCTGGGTAACCCAGGAGCAGGTTGTGTTCCAAAATACTAATACATCAGAGCAGAAACTCAAGGCAGGAATATGGAGGTAGGAATAAATTTTATAAAATAAAAATAAATTTAAATAAAGTTTAAACTTTCAAAAAGGATTTTGGTGATGACTCTCCATGATGCCATCAAATTATCACTGAGATAGTTGTCCCTAGCAGTTGTCTTCATCATCAGAATAATTTTGTGCAAGTCTTTTTCCATTTGGTTGAAGAGATCAAATGTATAGCATATACACAGAAGTTATAGAAAGACAGTCTTACATTCAAATAAAACCCTGAAATTGAAGGAACTGTCTTGTAAGGCTATGAGATATATGCCGATGAAGGCTTATCAACAGACCTCTAAAACTGTTTTAAAAAGAAAATGGAAAGTTGGAGAGAGGGCTCAGTGACTAAAAGCACTTGCTGCTCTTTCAGAAGACCCAGGTTAAATTCCCACCTCCCATACAGTGGCTTAAAACTTTAAGTCCAGCTCCAGGGGATCGGACAACATGGGCACATACTTATGCAGCAAAACACCCATACACACAAGATAAACATAAAACCAAATTAAAATAAAAAAAAATGACAAACTTACTAGACACTGAGAGAAAACAGCAAGTACTGTAAAATTGTGCTTTCCAGAGATGTGTGGGATTTTAGGAAATTACCTCAATCTCAATCTCTCAGGACTTGTTCTGTATATAAAGGCTGGATGATAGTCTCCAAACTTCTAATTGAAATGTTGGTATTTTAATTTTTCAATGATCATTCCACAGTTGATTACTCTATAGCCTGCTTTTGTGTGTGTGTGTGTGTGTGTGTGTGTGTGTCTTTTATAAATGCAGCCTAATCCTGGCTAATCTGTGTTTACTGAGGGTGGAGAGTTGAGAAACACTCTCAAATCTCACATCAGCTGACAATCTTAACAGAGCCAGTGAGTTTCTCTTATTGCTCATCTTCTTCTGCCATTATGAATTTCACAGAGGGAAAATTGAACTTAATAATTGTTTTTGGATTAAGAAAATAATTAAAAATTCTCATCAGTGATGAGAACAGGTGAATTCCTCATACACAGATGCCTGTGAGTTGGTATATTGGCCATGTGTCTTTTTATTACTAGTTATTTTATTCCATATGACACATGCTTTTAACTTCCCAGGAAAGCAAGCAGAACACAAACTAAATTTATGTTACATGTCAGACATGCTCTAACCACTATCATTATAAGGGGATCTTTGTCTTCATGTTGGTTAAAGTTTGACTACAGTATGAAGAGTCAGTCACTGAACTTACAAAAATTCTTTTTGAAAGTTTAAAATTTATTTGAATGAAATGAGATAATTTAACAAAGTAATTGTAAAAATTATCAGGCTGAAAAGAGTTAAATTATCAGTGTGTGCTTCAGCAAAGTAATTTATAATCGTTAATCATTCACTATGGCTTTAAAGTAGATTATAGTAAACTGATTTGCCACAGTTTTATTTTTGTAAAAGCAAAACCACAGAATAGGGGCTGCATTTAGATTTTCCTTATTTGAAAAAAGAAATCCAAATTTTGTTTTCTTTACTTTGCATTTTTAAACAAGTAGCTCATTTGCATAACAAGATGGTGGACTTGAAAGGAAAATGTGGTAGTTTAAATGATAATGGCCTTCATAGGCTCCTAAGTTTGAATGCTTGGTTTCCAGTTGGAGGTGTGGCCTTGTTGGAATAGGTGTGTCACTCCCCAGATTTGAGGTTTAAAAAGCCATTAATTAGCTCTCTTTATCTAATGGTTGTGTCTCTAGATGCCGGCAGCTACTGCTCCAAACCCATGCCTGCCTGTTTGTCTGCTGTGCTCCTTAAGGGTCCTGAGCTCACCCTCAGAAATCATTAACTGTAAAAATAAAATGCCTTCTTTTATAAGCTGCCTTGGTCTTGGTGTTTTATTCACATCAATCAGAAAGTAACCAAGACGGAAGACTATCTAAGATTCATTTTTTTTCTCAATACTAATTTATCCCCCCTTAAAACAAATTGCCCAGTATATAACAGTGACATTCAGCTAAATTAAAAAAATCATTACTTAATTTTCAAGGATAAATAAAAAAACATTAAAATTATCAAATTGAACAAGAAATACAAAGATTTTTATTTTGGGTTTTGTTGTTAAAACAATGACAGAGAAAGATAATTTACTGGGATATAAAATAAAGGTTGAGTGAATGTGCTAATAATGGAGAAACAGTCTATTTTCACAGAACCAGTACTTTTCCACCATACCATTTCATTTGACACCAAACAAAACAGAGTATTGACTCCCCCCCCACACACACACAATATGCTTCTGCAAACACTCCATTTTCCTTATATAAGTACAATCAAGGATTAGGGGAAGAGAATGATAATCAAAATGTGATAGTCAAAATGTGCTGGAACCAAATTTCAGCTTTCTATTGGAGAACGTGTTCTTTATCTAAATTCTGGAGTGAAGCAGCAGGTTCCTTTTCCTTAGACACCTCCTCTCTGCTGCTGGAACACGTCCACTTCCAACTGTGCAGGTGTGTCTGTTTCATTGGTTGGCTGCTGCAGAATTAGAATCTGATCTTCGTCGATGGCAAACTCGGATACTTACAATAGGCTTTTATTGATGTGTGCCCCTTAACTGCACCACCTAACCATCTGTCCCCCACCTTCACATTAACATGATCTTTGTTTGCAGTCTAGATTCTTGTTTTGGCTTGCTTGGCTTTTTCGTCCACCACTGTGAGTGCCTGAGTGTTCTCAGCTGCCTTGTCACAAGAGGGGTGCTAAGTCTGCATTGGAGAAGAGGGCACAAAAACAGCACCAGTAACTGCAGAAGGTATATACGTTTTGTGACATAGTAAATAATTCACCATGTAGCCCAGGCCAGTCTTGAATTCAGGATCTGCTTGTCCCAGCCTCCTGAATGATAAGATTATATGTGTGTTCTGCTATATATGCCTCATTTTAAAATTCTTTAATAATAAAATAAAAAGAAGGCATGAAGATTAAGTACTTAGAGAATCCCATAAACTACACTTCTAATAATTTTCAAGGGCTATTAGGTCAGTCCCCCAAGTCCTGTAAGTCTTTATTATAACAAAATGAAAATGAATAAAAAATTTACATTCAAGTAATAGGAAAGTGACATGAATTTTCCTCTTCACTTATTTCGTTTTGCTTAATTCCTATGCTATTTCAGAACTTGAAGGGGTGAAATAGCACAGTATTTTGCATTTTAAGTGGAGCTCCACAATTTACCTACAATGCAATTGGTTATTGCCAGCAATTGGTAGGACTCAATAGAATATGTAAATAAGCACCATTACATTTCTAAGTCATTTTTTACTTTATGATGTATCTAATGAAATGACTTGCATACTTTCCTTCTACATTTTTTTCTATAATCTCCTTTTGAAGTTAAAATGAAAATCTTTTGCAAGAATCAGAAAAACAACCAACTAATTTGCTTAAGTCATGAAGTAAATGGATTTGAAATTAAAATTTAGGCCACAGGCACTATATTAGAACAGATAATTAAAGGATTATTAAATGATCCATTGCGGAAAAAAATGATTTCTACAATGTGTAAATGTAAATTAAAGCTCACCTAGCTGAGAGTGATCTAAGAAGTGGATTGTCTGTACTGTGGATTGAAGATGGACTGTGCAGTTGTGAACATCAACGAGAAGCTTGGCCGTCTTGTGATTATAATTACTTTCCTGAATGAAATGCAGATTTAACCCAATAGTTCTTCCTCATCAAAACAACAACAAACAAAAACAAAAAACTTATTTTTCTCAATAATTCTTGAGTATCAATGACAATCACATCAAAAAACCTAAAGTTTGAAGATGTGACTCACATATTCAATGTTTGTTTTCAAAAATTCAATATTAAATTTGGTTTCAAGTTGGCTATGTTAGTTTTTCTGCTTCTTGATCAATGTACTCCTACTACTTTTTCATCTTCTTGCTTGTTAGTTGTTGTAAGCGGTTATTAATATTTTCTATTGGTTTATCTTCTAGTAATGCTGCTATTATTCCTAAACAGCTGTATACCCAAATCATCACACAGAGACTGGGTTTATTTAGTTAACTTAGAACACAATGCTCGGCAATAGTTACTCCATCCTAAGCCTCCAAGCCCTAATAGTTTCCTAGCATTTAGATTTCCTTCCTTATACTTGCTTTTTGTGAAATCTTATGTCTGGTTCATGATTCACGTCCTCCAAGATCTCTCCTCCAGCTCTGTCTCCAAGCTCTCCTCCAGCCCTTTCTCCTCCCACTCATTTCCTGTCCTCTGGCTCCTCCCAGTTCAACATCATGTCTAGTTGCTTTATTTGGAAGTTTACACCAAGTTGAGACAAGATGTTTAGGATTGAAACCAGAGAGTGGTGGGGGGGGGGAGAAATCAGCATTTGAATGAACAAGGGTAAGGTGTACACATTTTAAAAGAACATTATACCAACAGTTAGGGTAGCCTTTAGTGACCGAGCCGTCTTTTCAGTTCGCCTGCCAACTTCTTACTAGTATTTAATGTTTCTTATGAAGGTTCAAATTCCTAGTGGTCTTTGACTACCCAATTTCAGATTATTCTATGTCAATGAACTCTAAACATCAAAATCACATACAAAATTTTGAAATACATGAATTTTTTAAAAATTACTGTAGAACCCCTGAAGGAGCATATTCAGAAAAGGACTCAACAATGTTTTTATGGTTTCCTGGCAACTATGATGACCTATGCTCAGCAATGGTAAGTCTTTTGCAATAATTGCCATTCTTCCGTTTCTTAACCTGGTCCTTAGTCTTGAGTGTTATATAAATCTCCGTTACAAACTGGAGCCTTCTGATTGGTGATTCTCAAAGTACACTAATGATGTTTGTTCTTAATGTTCTAAAAATAACTTTTATAAGTGGAACCTTTGGAATATTTTTATGAATGACTAACTGTAGATGGAACTTTCATAATAGGAACACCAGCTTTTTATTTTTATTTTATTTTTTTTAATAAGATGAAGGTAAGGCTCTTATATGTCCAAAAGGTGTTTTAACTGGAGCACATATGCAGATGCTCAGGGGCCAGTTTTGAGCTCTCCCATGCACTTTTCTTCTTCTCAGGCAGAATGCAGTGGGATTGTTCAAGTAAAATACATAAATTCAGTTTATTGCTACCTTTACAGTGTTTAAATTGAAACAATAATTCCAAGTTGATTTTAAAGTGCTAACATTTTCATATAATGAAAGATTTTAAACATTCTATCTATCATCTGTTTGTCTATCTTTCATCTATCTATCTATCTATCTATCTATCCTCTATCTATCTTCTATTTGTACATCATCCCTCCCCAGTAGCTTACATTGTTTACTTTTCATGTTGCTGTGAAAAATACATGACAAAGTAACTTAAGGTAGGAAGGTTTATTGTGGCTCACAGTTGAAAGGTACAGACCATGTACCCTTGGCATGTCAGAGAAGGCTTGACAGCAGGGCACATTATATTCACTATAAAGAAGCAGAAAACAATAAATGTTGGTGATCAAGCCCTTTCTTTTTTTCTTTCTCATGATCCCAGCCCATGGAGTGGTGTCATGCATATTAGGGTGGGTCTGGATTCTGTTGAACCATTCTGGAAACAAGCATGTAGACAAACAGTCCTCCTCAGAAGGGGAAAATTGAGCTCTGGAGTTTAAGTAGTTTGGCCCAGTTCATGTAGCTGAAGAGGAAAAGGACTTGGTTTTACTGGGATTTACTCCATCATTCTCAAAGCTCATCTTTTTGCATGGTTTTCTACTTTGAAAACTTTCCAAAACCAAAGGGAAACATCTATCTGTTATGTGTAGTCTTTGTATGTCTTTGAGGACATGACAATGAACCTGACCTAGATTCTATCTGTAAGGAGCTTGTAATCTCAGCAAGGACTACCTTCATTCCATGCTTCAGAGTTAAATTTTCTCTTTGGAAAACTTATTCTTTAACGAAGATCACAAGAAAAAAATGTAATGCCTTTAGATTTTTCTAAAGCTGTGATCAAGCTGAAAGCAAAAAGAACAGAAGTGAGGGAATCTATTAGGAATGAATGGGCATTATGAGCACTTAATCCATACAATTTCACTGAATGCACAGAATCATCTTGATTTTAAGTGTGCATATTGCATGAGATTTATGAAGGGGATGATGAGATTCATAGCTGAGCACTCTAGATAAGGTACTAACTCAAAAGCAGGAACAACAAGTTTCATTCCTATCAGGAACTCCCAGCTTATGCCTTTCATTCATATATATGTATATATTTATATTATATTATATATATATACATACATTATATATATTACATCCTAATTGCAGTGTACCCTCCCTCCTGTCCTCCCAGCAGTCCCTCCCTCCTCATTTACTCTTCCTCCATTTCTCTTCATAAAAGGGCAGGCCTTCCGTGGATATCAAACAGCCATGGCATATCAAGTTGTAGTAAGACTAAGCACCTAGAAGCCTTAGCTTCTCTCCTATTGAGGCTAGATGAGGCAACCCAGTAAGAGTCCCATAGACAGGCAACAGTCAGAGACAGCCCCTGTTCCCACTATTAGGAGTTCCACAAAGAGACCACGATACCTAGCCCAATTGTCATTAGAGAGTCAGGTTTCACCCAGCCCCTGATGGAAACAGAAGCAGAGACCCACAGTCAAACATCACGTGCAGCTTGCAAATTCTGCAGAAGAGGAGGAAGGATGGCAGGTCCAGAGAGATCAAGGACAAAGCAAGAACCTGGGCTCGCAGGGGCTCACAGAAACTGAACAGACAATCAAAGAACCTGCATGGGACTGACCTAGGCCCTCTGCCTATATATTCCAGTTGTGCAGCTTATGACTTTCTTATTGAATTGTGCTGTCTCACACATGGTATTGGAGTCTGATTTCTAGTCTTGTAGTTTTAAAAATGAAGGTTTCTCCAGGGAACAGACTTATAGGATGTGAACTCTACTACTTAGTCCAGGTAGATAAGTAGAGTCTCCATCAAGTTAATTCAATACTTATACAATGATGTATAAGTATTAAGTAGCAATACCACTCTAAGTTTTGTTTCATACCTACCTGTTAAAAAGTTCTGCTTCATGTTTCTTTTTAATTCTTAGCAGCAAAATTCTACCCTTATTAGTCACTTAAGAATATACTCTAGTTCAAATGACCTTCTAGCTATCTGGAAAGATTTCATGGCTTGGGACCTTGCAGTACAAATATTAAAAACTCATCCCATGTAATTCAAGGTCTGAGCATTTGACTTAAACAAAATAATTTGTAACAGCTATGATTCTACAAGACAGGGTTTGATATAAACTTTTAATTCACGGAGTTACTTTGTAATGATTAGTCTTAGAGGGCTGAGGAATCAGTTGCTTTTGGTTTATCTAGATTTCTCTTACAAAGCTGCAAGTCATTTTCTGTGTTCATGATGTTATTATTTTCACTTGGTTTGCTTCTTTGCATCAAGTAGTAGTCATTCCATTGACAATATAACTGTCCATGTGATTATTTGACTCTGTCCATGTGGTTATTGGTCTCAGGTCACTTGCGCACAGTTTTTTTCCTGTTCATGAAATGCAGGGTTCTATAGCATTCTTGGGTAACTTCTGTCCATTTCTCTCTTTTGTATGGTGCCCTACCATCACTTCAAGCTATTTCTGTGTGTTATTCTTTGCTGGATTTCTAGAAGAAGAAAAGATTATAAGTAGGAAATTAAGTTACAGATAGATATATTTCACATTACTAGAACTGTGGAGGCCACATAACCTCATGTTTACTTCTAAGTATATACCCTCATTCCCTTGGAAGCTCTGGAGTTTGACTTGATCCTTGCATTTTTCCTAAAATATGTGATCACTAAAAGCAACACTTCTGTGAGAAAAGTAGCATAGCTTCTTTAAGAGACAAGAAGCAGTACTAAAATCTGTTATTTTTTTTTAAGTTATTTTGAGTCCCAGGAAGCTGACCTGAGGTAGAGTTTAGCTGGTGAGAAGTGTTCTTGGGATAAACACATATGGGGAAGAAACAGGATGGTCTGTGCTACACTCACAACAAAAACATGGTCAAACCACCAGCAAGCCCCAAACGTTAATATTTTGATGTGCATCAAAGTTAAATTTTGTTAGGTTGCTTGGCAGTGGTGGCACATGCCTTTAATCCCAGCACTCAGGAATCAGAGGCAGGTAGATTTCTGAGCTCAAAGCCAGCAGGGTTTCCAGAGTGAGTTCCAGGACACTCAGGACTGCACAGAGAAACTCTGTCTGAAACAAAACAAAACAAAACAAAACAAAACAAAACAAAACAAAACAAAAACAACACCAAAAATCACCCCCCCCCCAACGAAACCAAAACAAAAAGCCAAAGACCAAAAAATATTTTTTTTTCTTTAGGGTAGGAATCTTGCCTTTTATATCACTGTGTTGGCAAAACGTTAGATACAGTCTGCCCCAGAAGTTAGCATGACCTTGCTCTTGTGGGGAAAACAATTTTGAAGGAAGACTGACAGCTGGGAACCTGGTAGCTGGAGAATAAATCCATTGGTGCTAATGAAGGGATCTTGGGGGTATAATGCATTATCAACTACACAATTACTCATGAAGAGAATACAGTGATCAATATCTTAACTTGTTTAAACCATTCGTCCTTTTGCTAAACATAATCCTTGATTCTGACTACCTAAATGAAGGGTGGTCTTGTACTTTCCATTTTTCCGTTTTCTACCAGATAAGTATATATCCTGAACCTTGGTAATCACTAGGAGCTTTTCTTCTCATTTGTCTTTTTCTTCTCTGAACTGTCTTTCCCAGCCTCCTATATCAGGGCCTGAGGGATAACATTTCCTGATACATAAGGGTGGAAAAATGGTAATATTGTGATAGTTCCTCATACTTACATACTATATGATGCCCCACACTAAATGCTCAGAAACCCGAGACTGATATATTAAAAGTACAACTGATGGATAGTGTTTCTTTTCATAGTAAAAGCTTCTGTTAAAGAAAATATCCAGTCTCAGAGAAGACCCCTGTGCCCAGAATTTTTGGTTCTGTTGCTCTCCTTGTGGAGCTCCTGTCCTCTCCAGATCTTATCCACTTTTTTTTTTAAAATAAGATGTCCTGTGCTCTGCCCAAAGTTTGGCAATAAGTCTCAGCATCTGCTCTTCATGGAGATAGCCTAGAACCCCTGCACAGAAGTAGCCCTGGAAGTTTAGTGTCCAAGTGGGTTCCCTAATAATGGGAACAGGGACTGTCTCTCACATGAACTGATTGGCCTGCTCTTTGATCACCTTCCCCTGAGTGGGGAGCAATCTTACCAGGCCACAGAGGAAGACAATGCATCTACTCCTGACTGATAGACTAGGATCAGAAGGAAGGGGAGGGAGACCTCCCCTATCAGTGGACTGGGGAAGGAGCATGGGTGGAGAAGAAGGAGGGAAGGTGGAACTGAGAAGGGAGGAGGGAAGCAGCTACAGGTGGAAAACAAAGTGAATAAACTATAGTTAAGTAAAAATATAAATAAAAAATTTTAAAAAGTGTAAAAAAATCATATAACATCAAAAGTAAATAGAAAGCAAAACCTATTTCTTTTTGCTCTGAGTAAGTCAGTAATTCTTTTTAGAAAATTGTGTGTATTTAATGTATGCAATACTGATCAGAGTATTAAATTGGAGGTCACATGACACATACTACCATGACATACATGCCAGATAGGAATCTTTATTGAAGTTTTTTTTTTTTAAATGTTTGAGGCATTTAGATAAAGAACTCACAGTGATCAAAGAATTAATTTTAAAGTAAAAGACAGCAACCACTTAAGGGATCATAGAAGAGATGGACAAGATATACAGGTACTCTGTGAATCTCTAAAGGCACTTGACTATATACCAGCAGGCATTTACTAAGGGCTCATGAGGTTCTGGGTCATCTGTATGTGAGTGTCTACCAAATTGTCTGTTGTTTCCTTGAACAGGAAAGTGTGCCTAATGGTTTTACTTGTCTTAGAATATTGAGATGTTTGTTATTTTAGGCATTACCATTCTTTCAGGTAATTATTATTATGGGTTAATTACATACCCATATGACTCTATTATTATAATAGGCATAATTGCACCTGTCAAGGTCTGCCTACTACAACTAGAAGGTTTTTTTTTTTTTCACTTTGATTTGAGAGACTAAGGAACAACTGACAAAGCTGCAGAGAAGGTGATGAATTTATTAGCACGTGTAAACCTGTGTTTGTTGGCTGGGAATGAGGGTCCAATGCTAAAGTTTAAGAGAGCAAAGATTTCCAGTGTCAGCCAGAACACACTGAATGTCAAGAAAGGGACATCTGCAGACATTCTTATACCAGGCTAAGCTTGAGCCTTTGATTAGAGCATGGTGTGGGAAAATATGGAACTGAGGGAGGTTCAAATGCCTCTACTATTTATTAACTATACATATGGGCAAGTTATTAAACTATGTTTTAAACTTGTACTTTGTAGATAGTACTTGGCCACTTATGTAGTGAGGTCAAAGCAGAATGCACACTTTAATGTACTTTGCCAACTTTAAATAATAATGGACATGTAATAAATCACACAATGATAGGCAGAAATCTAACACGCATAATCAAAGTAAGACGTGTCACTGTAGATTCTGTCTGCCAAGCTTCTGCTGATGAAAAGCCTTAGAAATATCTTTAATGATAATTTTATTTGCCATAAGAACACAGCATATACATTGAGGAGGCAATGGGAAAAGCAGCTGTAGCAACAAAACTACATGCACTTGTACTTGAAAATGAAACTTGTGAGTTGAGTCTTTTTTTTTTTCATTGTGGCATTTTCTTTCTTTTTTTAATTTTATTTTTCTTTTTAGTTACATTTTGTTAACTCTGTGTCCCCGCTGTATCCCGCTCCCTCATTCCCTCCCCAACCCCACACTCGCTCCCTGATCTCCTCCCTGCCCCTTTCCAAGTCCACTGATAGGGGAGGACCTCCTCCCCTTTCATTTGACCCTGTTTTATCAGGTATCTTCAGGGCTGGCTGTAGAGTCCTCCTCTGTGACCTAACAGGACTGCTCCTCTGCTGGGGGGTGGGGTGGGGCGGGGAGTCAAGGAGCCTGACCTTGAGATCCTGTTAGAAATAGTCCTTGTTCCCCTTACTTTGGAAAACTATTTGGTTACTGAGCTACCACGGGCCACATCCAAGCAGAAGTTCTAGGTTATATCCATAGATGGTCCTTGGTTGAGTGTCAGTCTCAGAAAAGACCCTGTGCCTGGATATATTTGGTCCTTGTAGAGCTCCTATCCTTTCCATATCATACTAACTCCCCTTTTTTCATATGATTCTCTGCACTCTGCCGAGGGTTTGGTTATGAGTCTTAGTGTCTGCTTTGAAACACTGCTAGGTAGAGTCTTTCAGATGCCTTCTGCGGTAGACTCCTGTCATACGTTCAATGCACATCCCATTTGTCTTTCTAAATGAGGATTGATCATCTTCACCTGTGTCCACTTTCTTGATTATCTTCTTTAGGTGTGTAGATTTCATTATGTTTATCATATCTTGTAGATCTATATAAGCGAGTATATACCATGTTTGTCTTTCTCCTTCTGGGATACTTCACTCAGAATGATCTTTTCTAGATCCCACCACTTGCCTGCAAATTTCATGATTTCCTCCTTTTTGATTGCTGAGTAGTATTCCATTGTGTAAAAATACCACAATTTCTGTATCCATTCCTCCATTGATGGACATCTGGGTTGTTTCCAAGTTCTGGCTATTACAAATAAAGCTGCTACAAACATGGTTGAACAAATGTCCTTGTTGTGTACTTGAGCAAATTTTGGGTATATACCTAGGAGTGGTATAGCTGGGTCTTGAGGTAGCACTACTCCTAATTGTCTGAGAAAGCACCAGATTGACTTCCAAAGTGGTTGTACCAGTTTACATTCCCACCAGCAATGGAGGAGGGTTCCCCTTTCTCCACAACCTCTCCAGCATGTGTTATCACTTGAGTTTTTCATCTTGGCCATTCTGATGGGTGTAAGGTGAAATCTCAGGGTTGTTTTGATTTGCATTTCCCTAATGGCTAATGAGGCTGAACATTACTTTAAGTGTTTCTCTGCTATTCGATGTTCCTCTTCGAGAATTCTCTGTTTAGCTCCGTTCCCCATTTTTTAATGGGATTACTTGGTTTGTTGCTTTTCTGCTTCTTTAGTTCTTTATATATACTGGATATGAGTCCTCTGTCAGATAAAGGGTTGGTGAAGATTCTTTCCCAATCTGGAGGCTGTCATTTTGTTTTGATGACAGTGTCCTTTGCTTTACAGAAGCTTTTCAGTTTCATGAGTTCCCATTTATTGATTGTTGCTCTTAGAGCCTGTGCTGTTGGTGTTGTGTTCAGGAAGTTGTCTCCTGTGCCAATGAGTTTAGGCTGTTCCCCACTTTTTTTTCAACTGATTTAGAGTATCTGGTTTTACATTGAGGTCCTTGATCCACTTTGACTTTAGTTTTGTGCAGGGTGATAAATATGGATCTATTTTCATTTTTCTGCATGTAGACATCCAGTTGGTCCAGCACCATTTGTTGAAGATGCTGTTTTTTCCATTGAATGGATTTGGCTTCTTTGTCAAATATAAAGTATTCATAGGTGTGTGGGTTTATTTCTGGGTCTTCTATGTAGTTCCATTGATCCTCCTTTCTGTTTCTATGCCAATACCATGCAGTTTTTATTACTGTTGCCCTGTAGTACAGCTTGAGATCAGGGATGGAGATACCTCCAGATGATCTGTTGTTGTACAGGATCATTTTGGAGATTCTGGGTTTTTTGTTTCTCCATATGAAGCTGAGATTCTGTTTTTCAAGGTCTGTAAAGAATTGAGGTGGTATTTTGATGGGAATTGCATTGAATCTGTAGATTGCTTTTGGCAGTATGGCCATTTTCACAATGTTAATCCTACCAATCCATGAGCACGGGAGATCTTTCCATCTTCTGATATTTTCTATGATTTCTTTCTTCAGAGACTTGAAGTTTTTCTCAAACAGGTCTTTCACTTGCTTGGTTAGAGTCACACCAAAGTACTTTATGTTATTAGTGGCTATTGTGAAGGGTGTTGTTTCCCTGATTTCTTTCTTTCCCTTTTGTCTTTGGTATACAGGAGGGCTTCTAATTTTTTTGAGTTGATTTTGTATCCTGCCACTTTGCTGAAGGTGTTTATCAGCTGAAGGAGTTCTCTGGTTGAATTTTTGGGGTCGCTCATGTATACTATCATATCATCTGCAAATAGTGACACTTTGACCTCTTCCTTTCCGATTTGTATCCCCTTGATTGCCTTTAGTTGTCTTATTGTTCTGGCTAGGACTTCAAGTACTATGTTGAAGAGATATGGAGACAATGGGCAGCCTTGTCTTGTCCCTGATTTCAGTGGGATTGATTTAAGTTTCTCTCCATTGAGTTTGATGTTAGCTATAGGCTTGCTGTATATTGCCTTTACTATCTTTAGGTATGTGCCTTGTATCCCTGATCTCTCCAAGACTTTAAACATGAATGGGTGTGGACTTTGTCAAATGCTTTTTCAGCATCTAAGGAGATGATCATGTGGTTTTTCTCCTTCAGTTTGTTTATGTGGTGGATTACATTGATGGATTTCTGTATGTTGAGCCACCCTTGCATGCCTGGGATGAAGCCTACTTGGTCATGGTGGAATGTATCTTTGATGTGTTCTTGTATTTGGTTTGCAAGTATTTTATTGAGTATTTTTGCGTCAATGTTCATAAGAGAGATAGGTCTGAAGTTCTCTTTTTTTGTTGGATCTTTGTGTGGTTTAGGTATCAAGGTGACTGTGGCTTCATAGAATGAGTTTGTTAGTGTTCCTTCTGTTTCTATTTTGTGGAATAGCTTGAGGAGAATTGGAGTTAGCACTTCTTTGAAGGTCTTGTAGAATTCTGTGCTGAAGCCATCTGGCCCAGGGCTTTTTTTTGGAGGGGAGACTGTTAATGACTGCTTCGATTTCCTTGGGAGATATAGGGCTATTCAGTCTTTCTACCTGATCTTGACTTAGTTTTGGTAGATGGAATCTTTCAAGAAAATTATCCATTTCATTTAGATTTTCAAATTTTGTGGCATATAGGCTTTTGTAGTATGACCTAATAATTGTTTGGATTTCCTCAGTGTCTGTGGTTATGTCCCCATTTTCATTTCTGATTTTGCTGATTTGGATAGTTTCTCTCTGCTTTTTAGGTAGTTTGGCTAAGGGTTTGTCTAGCTTGTTGATTTTCTCAAAGAACCAGCTTTTTGTTTCATTGATTCTTTGGATAGTTTTATTTGTTTCTAGTTAATTGATTTCAGCCCTGAGTTTGATTATTTCCAGCCGTCTGCTCCTCTTGGGTGTATCTGCTTCTTTTTTTTCTAGGTTTTTTAGTTGGGCCATTAAGTTGTTTGTATGTGATGTTACGAATTTCTTCTTGCAGGCACTTAGTGCTATAAATTTTCCTCTGAGCACTGCTTTCAATGTGTCCCATAAATTTGGGTATGTTGTGCCTTCATTTTCATTGAATTCTAGGAAGTCTTTAATTTCTTTCTTTATTTCTTCCTTAACCCAGCTGTCATTGAGTAGTAAGTTGTTCAGTTTCCATGTGCATGTTGGCTTTTTGTTGTTTCTGTTGTTGTTGATGTCTAGCTTTAGTCCATGGTGGTCAGATAGTATACAAGGGATTATTTCAATCCTTTTGTATCTGTTGAGGCTTGCTTTGTGACCAACTCTATGGTTTATTTTGGAGAAGGTTCCATGCGGTGCTGAAAAGAAGGTGTACTCTTTTGAGTTTGGGTGAAATGATCTGTAGAGGTTTATTAGGTCCATTTGATTTAGGGATTCTGTGAGTGCTTTTATTTCCCTATTTGGTGTCTGTCTAGCTGATCTGTCCCTTGGTGAGAGTGGAGTGTTGAAGTCTCCCACTATTAAGGTATTAGGATCAATGTATGATTTAAGCTTTAATAATGTTTCATTTACGAATGTTGGTGCTCTTGTATTTGGGGCATAGATATTCAAGATTGTGATGTCCTCTTCGTGGATTTTTCCTTTGATGAGAATATAGTGGCCCTCCTTATCTTTTTTGATTAACTTGGGTTGAAAGTCTATTTTATTAGATATTAGGATGGCTACTCCATCTTGTTTTCTGGAACCATTTGCTTGAAAAACAGTTTTCCAGCCCTTTACTCTGAGGTAGTGTTTATCTTTGTTACATAGGTGTGTTTCTTGGATGCAACAGAATGTTGGATCCTGTTTTCGTAACCCTTCTGTTAGCCTGTGTCTTTTTATTGGTGAGTTGAGTCCATTGATATTGATAGATAATAGTGACCAATGCATGTTAGTTCCTTTTGTAATGGAGTCGGTGATCTAACCCTGTTTCATTGCTTGTTTTCTTTTCATTTTTGTTGGGATATTATCTATATTCCCTGTTTTCTTGGGTGAATTTGTTTTCATTGGATTGGAGTTTTCCTTCTAGTATCTTCTGTAGGGTTGGTTTGCTGTGTAGATATTGCGTAAATTTAGTTTTGTCATGGAAAATTTTGTTTTCTCCATCTATGTTGATTGAAAGCTTTGCAGGGTATAGTAGTCTGGGTTGACATTTGTGATCTCTTAGAGTCTCCATGATACTTGCCCAGGCCCTTCTGGCTTTCATAATTTCTGATGAGAAGTCCGGTGTGATTCTGATAGGTCTACTTTCATATGTTACTTGGCCTTTTTCCCTTGCTGCTTTTAATATTTTTTCTTTGTTCTGTAGATTTAGTGTTTTGACTATGATGTGACGTGATGTGTTTCTTTCCAGGTCTAGTCTATTTGGAGTTCTGTAGGCCTCTTGTATATTTATGGACATCTCTTTCTTTAAGTTGGGAAAATTTTCTTCTATGATTTTCTTGAAAATATTTTCTGGACCTTGGAGCCTGGAGTCTTCTTTTTCATGAATTCCTATTATTCTTAGATTTTGTCTTTTCAAAGCATCCTTGATTTCTTAGATATTTTGTGATTGGAACTTTTCTGATTTTACTTTTTCTTTGAGAGAAGTATCAATTTCTGCAAGTGTGTCTTCAGCTCCAGAGATTCTCTCTTCCATCTCTTGTATTCTGTTGGTGATGCTTACTTTTGTGGTTCCTGCTCTTTTCTCCAAGTTCTCCAGCTCAAGGATTTTCTCATTTTGTGTTTTCTTTATTGATTCTAATTCTGTTTCCATGCCTTGCATCATTTCTTTCATGTGTTTGAATTTGGATTCCTGTCTCTCTACGATGGCCTCTATTTCTTTTTTCATTTCCTTCTTATATGCCACTAATTTTTCCTCTACTTGTGTATCTATTTGTTTGGCTATGTTTGCCTGTGTTTCTTTAAGGATTTTGTCTATTTCTTCTTTCTTTACCTCCAATTGACTGGCCAACTCTTTGAAATATTTGTTCATTTCCTCCTTATGAGCCTCAAATAATTGGGCAAGCATGGCTTTAAAATCATTTTCCTGTGTTCTGATGATTTGGAGTATCCATTGATTTTGGGGTTTGCTGGTGAAGTCATGATGTCCTGATTTATGTTGAAAGTGTTCTTTCGCCTACCTCTGGCCATTGGCTTATCTGAAACCTTCCCTGTTTGTTTTTGGATTCTGCAGATCAGACTGGTACTGTCTCTCTCTGGCATCTGGAGAGTTCTTCAGGAAGCTGAGAATTCTCAGCGTGTGCTGAGGACTAGCTATACCTGCGGGAGAAAAGTACGCAGGTGCAAATGGGGCAAATGCAAGCGTGCACGCGAGCATGTGTGTGTGTGTGTGTGTGTGTGTGTGTGTAAGTGTGCGTGGACGTATGTCTTGAGGGACAGAGTGATGGCTAATGTTGAACCCTTGAGTGTGTGGGAGGGGCTCTGCACTGTATATGTCACAGGCGCTAGTGATGATTGCAGCACAATTTCTGGCATTAACTGTCTTAACTCCTCAATTAGACTCACAGAGCAGGAACTTCAATGTCCCTAGTGTCCCTCTGTTTCCCAAAGTGGGTATGTGGGTGGGAGGGGGTTCGATGCCTGGCTTCTGTTTTAGAAGGACCCAGGATCTGGGGATCTGCAGATTCTCAAGGGTGCACTCACTTACAGGCAGGTCCCTTGGCAGAAATCGGGATATCTGGGCTCTCTGCTCTCTGGTTTGGCCCTGCTTCTTTGATGTGCTCCGCCAGTTCTGTGCTGCTGTCACTGCCAGGTTATGAGGTCTTGCTGCAGCTGGAGATTTCAGGGTGGTCACGTCAGTAGGGGTCGGGGTAACCAGCCTCTCTGTTTTCTGGTTTGGCCCTGGTTAGTCTTAAACTGGAGGGCTGTTGTGCCTGCCAGCTCAGTGCTACTCCGCCACCAGGTTAGAAAGTCCCGCTGTAACTGGAGACTGGGTTGTTAGTCTCATTGCTTTCTGGGAAGTCCTGGGGTCTCTTCACTGTGATCTCCAAGCTTGGGAGGCCCAGCGCCTGGTGTGTCTAGCTTGTATGCTGTTTCTGCTTGGTTTTGGTGAGTATATAGCGTATTCTCTGTCACTGTGGGTTTGGGCGAGCTTTACTGTCAGTGATGGCGATCTTGTGGAGCTAGTAGGGTGTCTAGCAGACTCGTGCCCTGGGAGGATGGTGCAGCCGCTGCGCGAATCTGGGACTCAGGGACACATACTGCTGGCCTTTACTGTTAAAGGGCTTGAAGCTCCGCCTCAGTGGCTGTAGACCCCAGGCAGTTAGGTCTGCACTGAGAAAGACCAGTCTGCTGTGCCGAGGAGGAGGGAGGTCTGGGGGAGGGGAGTGCCTTGAGATCAAAGGACATCTCCTTCCCCAAACAAGTCCCAGGGTGACCCGGGACCAAAGTTTTCACCTCCTGGGATGTTCCCTGTTGTTTAGAAAGCCTCACCGTTGTTTTCCTGGGTTAGAGGTCCTTCCATTCACCAACTCAGAAGTTTAGGTATTCCACTGCTCAGAAACTGTGTGTGCTAGTCGCCATCTTCATGAGTTGAGTCTTATGGAAAAAACAAATAAACAGGTGGATAGCAAAAGTAACCAGTCATGAAAATGA
Organism: Meriones unguiculatus; assembly: GCF_030254825.1. NCBI lineage: Eukaryota > Metazoa > Chordata > Mammalia > Rodentia > Muridae > Meriones > Meriones unguiculatus. The sequence continues at coordinate 86,076,850 of NC_083351.1, forward strand.
GCACTTATATGTGAAGGTGTCCTTGAGTGCGAGGAGAAAATACCCAATATTGCCTTTAAATATTGATGCTATATAGCATCATAATAGTTAATATAATCTATAAGAGAAAATCTATAAAAACTTCCAAGGTTCAGGATTGATTGGAGGCTCTTCATCCTTTGAGATTTGGATCAGGTGCTGAAATAGAAAGATGAAAATTCTGCTTTGCCAACATCATCCTGAGATAGCATCCATATGGAAACTCATAGATCCTTGTTTGTCCATTCTAGGGTGAAATTTAAGGAGAAACGATTTCACACCCTTTATTTTGTAAAAGCTAGTGTTGTACCATTTCTAGGGTTCTGCCTAGTAGCCTTGCAAGCTACCTGCTTCTTTCATGTAGAGGTTGAGAGTGCTTGGCTGCTACTGTGTGCACTCAGCCTGCGGGTATTTTGCCATACCAGAAAGTTTGCTGTTCTTTCGAATCTACAGCCATTGGCTTATAATTAGATTATACGTCGTCTCAAGTCCTGGTAGTTATTTCTTCTTTTTCAGTGCTACTACCCCAGTCCTAGTGTATACTAGGAAGATTCTAGTACTGAGCTATTCCTCCATGCCCAGAAGCTTTTTATTGTTTGTTTGGGGTGGGAGGGGCATGCTTCATTGTGTATTGTAGACTGACCTCAAATTACAATGAGCCTCCTGTCTCCTGTTTCAGTCTTCCTCATGTTGGGATTCTCAAGTATGAGTCACTATGCCTGGCTTCCCTTGGAACAGTGGTTGTCAACCTTCCCAATGTTGAGACCCTTCATTATGTTGTGGTGATTCCAATCATAAAATTATTTTAGCTGCTACTTCATAACTGAAATTTGACTACTGTTATGAATTGTACTGTAAATACCTGATATACAGGATATCTGTTAGGCTACTCCTGTGAAAAAGTTGTTTGACCACCAAAGCAGTTAAGACCCACAGGTTGAAAACCACTTCTTTGGAGCCTTTTAATGACTAAACCATCATTTTTTTTCCTGTTCTCTGGGTTGTATTTTTCTTTGGTGTGAGTACAGTCAGCAAACTTCTTTATTAGTAAGTTGTTTGATTCTAGTGGTTTATATGAAAGTAATATTGTGTTATAGCCCTTTTTTTAAATTGCTTAAAATTACAGCCCCTTTCACTTTGGGCTGTAATTACTTTTACTTCTCTTTCTGATAAGTAATAATTAAGGTATAGTTAAGGTAACAACTATGACACAAATACCAAACTTGTAAGACCTATTTATTTTCATTTAGTGGCTTAATGACCTCAAACTGTAGTTCTCTGACAAGTAGAAAGCTTGAATACCTGTCTAAATTATATATGATTAGGCCATGATAACCTGCAGAAATCCAGTAATATTGTCAAATATGAGAATTTTTTTGTAGAAACTATATTTTTTCTTTCTATAGCTGCTCTACATTTTTTCTTTCATCATTAAAATGGGTACCTGAGTTGGGCATGGTGGCTATACCTGTAGCTCCAGTATATTAGTGTATTATAATTTCTTTTCAGGGTTTTATAACAGACACCTATTTACCTTTAGGGAATCCACAATAGATCAAAGGGAATTTAACAGCAATGGTCACCTTGGTGAAGCAGTGAATTCCTTGGGATTAATTATGGGTGACAGATTACTTGCAGGAGAAGGGACAATCACCCCAGCATAGGTGATGACTCACAAAATCTGGAACTGTAGAGTATACTGCAGACAACTCTAGACTGAAGTCTCTTCTAGGCAGTTCTTCTGGTTCGAGTCTCCTCAGCAGTCCTTAGTGCTTATCTAATCTTGGGAAGGAAAAGGTCTTGTACATCTGATTAGTTTAAGTGACTTCCTGAGACTTCTGAGTTTTTACTTCCAGAGTCTTAAATTTAAGGAGAAACCATTTCACACCCTTTATTTTTTTAAAAGCTAGTGTTGTACCATTTCTAGGGTTCTGCCTAGTAGCCTTGCAAGCTACCTGCTTCTTTCATGTAGAGGTTGAAAGTGCTTGGCTGCTACTGTGTGCACTCAGCCTGCGGGTATTTTGCCATACCAAATACCCGCAGAAAGTTTGCTGTTCTTTCGAATCTACAGCCATTGGCTTATGATTAGATTATACGTCGTCTCAAGTCCTGGTAGTTATTTCTTCTTTTTCAGTGCTACTACCCCAGTCCTAGTGTATACTAGGAAGATTCTAGTATCTTTGTATCTAGTGTCGTTGTATCTGTACTTCTCAGATACAACGACATTGGTCAGGAGTGAAGAAACAGACAACTGAACACAGGAGGAGACTGATACAGATGGATGGGAATATAGACTTTCTAGTAGAGGGATGGGAATACACACAGTCTAGCAGGTGAATGGGAATATAGTTTTCATTTGAAAACTTCCTGAGTTTTAGTGAGCTTTGGAGAAAATTACTATGCATCATAGAGGCTGATGTACCAGGGCTGCAGAGTTTGAAGCCGGCTTGGACTACATAAAGAGTTTTAGGCTGGCCTGAGCTACAGTGTGAAACCCCATCTCAAAAAGGAAAAAAAGAAAGCAAAACAAAAAGTCTAATTAGCAAATAAGTAGATAAAATTAAAAAGCTCCATTTTTCTAGCATTTGTATACTGCCCTGTGAATACTGTAATCATGCATCCTCTAATTGGCTTCCAATTTCACAGTGCTTTAGAGGATCCTTGATACTGTTCTGTGTGGAAGAAGTATAAGATGGTAGCCTAATGTAAACAATTAAAGGGGTACTTGACTTACTCCATTAAACAATGACCTAGATGACTTTAACAGAGCAATCTTATGGTATGCTTCAATATGAGAAAGCCCAGGGCCACACTCAGGAGCCACAGTCATCTTTCCTCATGTTTACAACAACTACCCACTGATCACTGTTCTCCTGGCACTGTGCTCTGCTGTTAATGACAGCAATTCTCAGCGCTTAGCTCATATCCTCTGGAAAGGGGTGATAAAAAACAATAACTCTTAAGTTATGTCATATGATAGAAGCTAAGCATGAAACTGTAGAGTGGGATGATGGTGATGGACAACAGTAATAGTTTGTGCTCTAAATAAGGTGATGGCACTATGCATTTAAAAGGTATCATCCCTGCAAATTATCAGAAATGAGTCTATCAGCGTCCCTGGATCTCCATAACAGAGTGGCATAAACAGGCCTATGAGGTGGCTCAGAAGGCAAAAATATTTGCTGCATAAGGCTGATAACCTGAGTGTGATCTCTGAAACTCACAAATGAGTTAAGAATGGATATTTCAAAGTTGTTCATTGACCTTCATACATTCATCATGGCACACACACACACACACACACACACACACACACACTTTTTTTTAAAGTGCCACCGAGTATCTTAACACAATAGTTTCATACATGGTAGGAAGTTGATATATGAAATCAACTTGTTGGCAGAGCCATGATCTTTGCCAAATTTTTAAAGATGCTGTCTTCACATCTTTTTCAAGCTTCTAAGGAGATGAGCTCCTATTAAATTGACGTGATCTACTAAGATGCTAATATTTCCAATTAAGGCCATATTTGCAGGTAATAGATGTGCTGCTATACAACAAGAAGCCTCAGGTCCTGAGACTGCAAAGAGTTTGATACCAGCTTGAACTACATATAGAGTTAGGCTATCAACATAACTTTGTGGGGAACACAATTCAAGCCATATTAACATAAGTGTGGAAAGCACAGGGACTATTTCTAAGACCCTAGGGACAGATCCTGATTAGGGAACATCAAGGAAACCACTTTTATGGTACCTAATGGTAGAAAGAGGAGTCAAAGAAAGGTAATGTTAGAGATGACACAGCTGGCAGCTGGTTTGGGGCTTTGTGGGCTATTGGTGGGACATTACTTTTTAAACATGGAATAAATAGAAGGTTTTGCAAATTTGAATTATATGCTACAAGCCAGCTGTTAAAAATGAGTTAAAAAAAAAGAAGGATGAGCAGAAACTGATTAAATACAACTGTAATATTACAGGTGGAAGAAAATCATACTGCATCAGGTGATGGAGGTGAAGGTGGTGAAAGATGTTGCATGAGGTCTGGACATATTTTAAATATATAAGGATTCAATGTGGGTGTGAGCCAAGGATAATGCCAGGGTTTCAGGGATGAATAACTGGCAGGATGGAATTGCAGCAAGTGATCTGAGGAAGACCTCCAGAAGAGCAAGTGAAAGCTGGATGAGAACATTTATTGCGATGTTTAAGGTACCATTCTGTATACTGTTGGGGTAGACATTTCTAGTTATTTTTAAATAAAAGGTGGGAATTCAGTGGAGAGATATGCCAGAGATGCCAGCTTTTTCCAGAGACTATGTGTGCAAATTAGAAGAAGGTACTCTTCTGTACCAGCAAACCTCTGGACCAACCAGGCATGTTAACCCTATCTCTCTCCTCCTGGGGGCCTCCATATAGTGTTAATAACACTTAACAGTGTTTGAGGGTAATGTATGGCACAAGCTTCTTTCCCCCTCCATAGGAAACTAGGGTCTGCCTTTCATCTTCTCAGATATAACGACATTGGTCAGGAGTGAAGAAACAGACAACTGAACACAGGAGGAGACTGATACAGATGGATGGGAATATAGACTTTCCAGCAGAGGGATGGGAATACACACAGTCTAGCAGGTGGATGGGAATATAGACAGTCTAACAGAGGATGGGAATGTAGGTAGCCTAGAGAAGAATGGGAATATACACAGTCTAACAGAAGGAGGGAGATGTAGACATTCTAGCAAAAGGATGAAATATAGACAGTCTAGCTCAGGGAAGGGAATAGAAACAGCCTCGCAGAGGTGTGCTGCATAAAAATGTGGCATTGAGTTCTGCTTTGCATCCTCTGACAAAACAGATGCAAGTTTAGTTGACACACAAAACAAAACATAAGCAAATGAACATTATTAGGAAAAAGATTTTCCACTCCTTCCTTCTGTGCTATGAGAGCCATAGGCATGCATTGTCAGCAGTTTTTTATACTGGCTGGGAATGCTTCCTCCTGTTTAGAGCAAGATCACAGCTTAAACCTCTTCATTATTATTCAGGTGGAGATCAGCTGATGTGATACAAGATGAAATGCACGATTTTTGTTGCTCAATGCTTTTCCTGTGCCATTTCAGAAATGCTTTCTCTGTACTCTGTTTTTAATGGAGGTCTGAAAGACCTTGATGAATAAAACTCACTTTTGATAAAGCAGCTGTGAAAAACATTGTTAACTGAAAGAAAGATCTAAGCTGTTCAGCATATATGCAAAGACCGGCATGCTGGGCTGTGCTGGTCTCTAGTGGGAAGAATTGTTAGCCCCAAAATTCTAAAACAGAGATATGAAGGGAGAAATGAAGAGGAGGCAGCTGTGATCACACTGGCTTGGAATGTAAAGATGAATCAAACTAGGTTTAATGTACTTGAGTGAACCACGGGGCAAAATTACCTTATTTGTTGTTAGAATTGAGATTTTACAGTAATTAAAACTAAACATCTTTCTCTCTCTCTTTCTTCTTCCTCTCTCTCTTTCCCCCCTCTCTCTCCCTCTGTCTCTCTCACACACAAATCTCCTCAGGAAAAAGTATGGCTAAAACATTTTCTTTTTTTCCTATTTATTTATTTATTTATATTTATTCAGTTTACATCCTGACTGTAGAGCCCTCTCTTCTCTCCTCCCAGTCCCACCTTCCTTCCTTCTTCCCCCTGCCCCTCCCCCTTTATAAGAGGAGCCTCCCTACCAACCCACACTAGCAAAGCAAGTGATATCAAGACTAAGTGCATCTTCTTCCCCTATGGCCTGGTGAGGCAGCCCTGCCAAGGGGAAGTGATTGAAAAGCAAGCAACAGAGTCCATGTCAGAGACAAGCCCCTTTATAGGGGACCCACTTAAAGCCTGAGCTGTCCGTTGGCTACATCGTGCAGGGAGCCCCATCAGTCCATGAGTGGTCCTTGGTTGGTACTTCAGGCTCTGTACACTATCCTACTCTTATATTTTGTTTCATAAGCATGTCATGTGACTTTAAGAACACAAAACCACCACCATCATTCCCAGTTTTGCAGGAGCACACAGGTTGAGCAGTGTGCAGCTACAGAGACAGATTTTATTTGCAAAGCAAAAAACCATCTATACCTTGTGTGTGATATATGCAGATTTTGCAGTAGTTAGTGAGTGAAAAAGCCATCTAAAAGTTAAATGGGAGGAAAAGGGGAAAGATGAAGAAAAGCAACATGTCTTCTTGAAGAACAGAGTACAAATTTATCCTCCTGATTGGTGCAGAGTGGTAGTGAACAGCACTGAAACATCTCAGAGACAAAAAGCTCTTCAGTGGACTTGTTAATAGTGAAGGATAAGATACATGCAATAAGTAGCACAGATGAAAAGACAAGGTAGAACGTAGGGCAAAGCCTGTATTTGACAGGTCAAGAATGATTCAACCACACAAAGACACAAAAATATCTTGTCTGCACACTGGAAGTGAGGTGGGTAGAAGGATAAAGCAACTGGACCAACCTACAACAATGCATTCCTTTTATTACCCTTAGAAGAACTTCAGAACCCTGGCTTTAGTCACAGCCAATCATGACCTGGATTAATTTCTTGAACCCATCTTGTTCTCTGTGGTCAAGTCAGAGAAAAGTTCTACTCGCCAGGCTTTTCTTGAAGTCAGTGTTCCCCTTCACTTAGATGCTGTTTCAGACCTTAGGTTAGAGTTCACTTCCATAGACACCTTCTCCCACTATAGGTTAGGCTCATCCTTTAAAATGTCCTGTTAATATCTTATATATCTATAGCATGTGAGGAATAATTTATGGGGCTGCTTTTTTTAATTTTTATTTTTTTTACTAGTGCACAGATTCTACAGGATAGTCCCTTACCTCTCTTTTCTTTCTACAACCCAGTGGAGCTCTTTGAATATAGTGATGATATGGATCAGTTTTTAGACTGATCCAACCTACCCCTTTCATGTTTTGTGTTGTATTCTTTGTTAACTCAATATTTCTGACCTGCTTTACATATACCTATTAGCCATCAATACCATAGACTCACTTAAATTTTTATTATAGTCAGTTGTTAGTAATCTTAAATACCTGTCATTTCTTGTTTTTTTTTCCTCCCTATATAAGCCCACAAACTCTTGAGGTTTTGATGAGAATTTTGCAAAAGTGTGTATCAGAAAAAGCAGTCAAATGATTACTTTTTTTTTTTTTACATAGAAGCAAGTACACTACTTCACTTAACCATACATACACTAAAGTGTTTAAGAGATACTTTTCTTTTTAAAACCATAGAACAATTGGAATAATATGTAAGTGCAAATTAGATTCCCTAGACAGAAAGGTGGTTTTCTAGACATTAAAGCAATGGCAGAGGAGAAAAGCTGGTCGTTATAACCATGCCTGCTTAGATATAATAAGTAAAATTAAAAGACAAGGAAAAAACTATTAACCCAAAGAAAAATGCACAGAAAACCTGATTTGAAATTGCGTATGTTGTTTCTGTACATATCTGCTAATCATATATTATCATCTGTCTCTAACTCAGACATGCTATTAAAGTGCTTTGCTGTTGCACTACTCCAGCCCATCTATTCTCTTCTAAGTAAGTGAAGGTGAGGTTCATGTGTTTTGATTTGTCATAGCTGTTTTGAAATCTTTTGAAGGGCTACTATGTTTGAGTGAATGTACCTACTAGGTTTCTAAGTAACTAGACCCTTTGCTAAATTCCAGTTAGAAACCTTATAAAATAAAAGGTTTATTTTAATTTCTCTTCTGTGTGTCACAATTTCTGTACCTAAATAAAAAGAAATAGAAGAAAGTAGAATATTTTATATTTCATAAAGAGAAGAGAAAAAGCTTTGTATTTTCATCAGTGGTAGCCATGTATATGCCTTTATTTTTTTAAATATTGGGGATAGAGCAGAGACATCATGCATGAAGACAAGTGCTTTACCAGACTCTCAGCCCTCTTCCTTCATTCCCCGTGTCTGCATTCTGACTTAAGCACCCCAGAAGCCTGCCAGCATTTACTTTGATCCAAGGGTTATACATTTATTCTCTTTGAGAAATAAGGGCCTGAGATTTCTTAGATAATATCTTGTATTGTATACCCCATAGAAGAGAATGACACTTTGATGTAAAATGTGGAGATACTGCTCAGAAAAATTAATTGACAACTTTTCTTTCCAACAGCCTACATAGCACCTTTGGCACTAGGAAACTAGCCAGCAGGAGAGAATGAGAAAAGAGGAATGGGGCAGGAGAGTTTCAAGGCCATTTCCCATTTGCTTTTTTTTTTTTTTTTTTTTTTTTTTTCGTCTGTTCCTTTTTTTATTTTTTATTTTTTATTAATTACAGTTTATTCACTTTGTTTTTTTTTGTTGTTGTTGTTTTTTTTGTTTTTTTTTCAATGCAGTTTATTCAGGAACATTGAACAATCCTCGGACCCCGGGGAAAGCCAGCCCACAGCTTAAATAGCCTCTGGGTAGCCAACCCAGGCGTGCCACGGGGGCAATGCAGATAGGTCCACATACATAGAAGCAAGCCAGATCCTCAGCCTTAGCCAAATGTGGAGTTGTTCGTGACAGAGAGCACTCACCATCGGGAAGGTGGAAGGCAGAAACCAGCTCCATCTTTAAGGCATAGCCTTCCGCAGCTCTCTACAGTTCCCCCTTTTTGTTTTAGACGCATCAGGCAAGAGTAGAGGTCTGATCTCTGATATTAGAAATAAATTGGGACTTTGTACAGATGTTCATTTAGGTGTCATCCACCCAAAGAGCATCAGACCAGTCCGATACCTTTTTCTCAGAGGCGGGACCTGGGGCATCAACCCGCATGCAATCAGACATGCTCTTCTCTGGGTCCAAAGCGGCTGACCCTGAGTGCAGTGCTTAGCCTCGCATCCTGAGCGTATCATTTTAGCTTTTTATGGTATCCAACCATGCTTGGGGAGAATGTCCTGCTTCAATGGCTGTAAAGGCCTGAATGATCATGGCTGCATCACACTGTTGTGAGACTCTAATCTTGCATAAATACCACATTTGCTTTTTTATGTGTTGCAACCAATGTCTATTGTATCTTAAACAACAGGGTCTTATGGTGGGCAACCAAGAGCAATGGCAATTGCTTGTGTTATTTTGGGGGCCTCTGAAGACTTCCTGAACAACAACTCATAGACAGGTAGCTTGTGCTTGACATCATGATTTTTTTTTTCATAAGCCATGCCTCCTGGGGAAAACACTCTCCACTTCTGTTTGTTTATTTTTAAACAAACAAACAAACAAACAAACAAACAAAATACTATACTTTTAATTAGCTACAAAATAATGGTTTTTCCTGAGGCTTTTTAATACATACTTAGTTTTGGCTAGCTTACCCTCGCTCCCGCCCCATTCCTCTTTTCCCATTCTCACTTAGCTTTTAAAGTTCAGTATCTACCTCCTTCAGGTTCATTTCACATGCAAAATTACTTAAAAATAACCCTTGAATCATAAGTTCCAACATCTTTATATTAAAACCTAAATAACTCAATTTTCAAAAATTCTTTCAACTAGTTTCTCTTCCTGTTTAGTCTCACATGGAAACATCTTTTTCATAGCCAAGAGAAAATTAAGAACTGTTCATGATACCCATCAGAATGGCCAAGATGAAAAACTCAAGTGATAACACACGCTGGAGAGGTTGTGGAGAAAGGGGAACCCTCCTTCACGGCTGGTGGGAATGTAAACTTGTACAACCACTCTGGAAATCAATCTGGCACTTTCTCAGACAACTAGGAATAGCGTTTCCTCAAGACCCAGCCATACCACTCCTAGGCATATATCCAAAAGAGGATCAAGTACACAATAAGGACATTTGCTCAACCATGTTTGTAGCAGCTTTATTTGTAATAGCCAGAAGCTGGAAACAGCCCAGATGCCCCTCAACTGAAGAATGGATGCAGAAATTGTGGTACATCTACATAATGGAATATTACTCAGCAATGAAAAATAAGGAAATCATGAAATTTGCAGGTAAATGGTGGGACCTGGAAAGGATCATCCTGAGTGAGCTGTCCCAGAAACAGAAAGACACACATGGTATATACTCACTCCTATAGACATAACATAGTATACACCTACTAAAAACTGTACATCTAAAGAAACTAAGCAAGAGAGAGGACCCTGACTAAAATGCTCAATCCCCATCCTGAAATGCAAAGAGGCTGGACATTAGAAGAAGAAAACAGAAAACAACCTAAGACCCTGACACAGAGGGCCTCTGAAAGCCTCTGCCCTGCAGAAAATCAAAGCAGACGCTGAGACTTATGGCCAACTGTTGGGCAGAGTGCATGGAATTTTATGTAAGAAGTGGAAAATAGTAAGAGATGGAGAGGAGGGGAACCACACAAGGAGAGCAACAGAACCAGAAAACTTGAACACAGGAAACTTCCCAGAGACTCATACTCCAACCCAGGACTATTCATGGAGATAACCTAGAACCCCTGCACAGATTTGATAGTTCAGTGTCCAAGTGGGTTACATAGTAATGGGAAGAGGGACTGCCTCTGACATGATCTGATTGGCCTGCTCTTTGATCACCTCCCCCTGAGGGGGGAGCAGCCTTACCAGGCCACAGAAGATGACAATGCAGCTACTCCTGAGGTGATCTGATAGACTAAGATCAGAAGGAAGAAGAAGAGGACCTCCCCTATCAGTGGACTTGGGGAGGGGCATGCATGAGGAAGGGGGAAGGAGGGTGGGATCTGGAGGGGAGGAGGGAGGGGCTTATGGGGGAACACAAAATGAATAAAGTGTAATTAATAGTAAAAAATAAAAAAATTAAAATAAAAAAGAGAACTCTTCATGAGCATCTTTTGGACAACAATTAAAAAAAACATTAATTTGGATACAAGTGCAGGTTTGAATGCAGTTTCAAGAAGTAGTATGAATAGGACCTGTGTACCCTTCTTTTTTAATTTTTTTTAATTCTTTATTTATTACACTTTATTCACTTTGTATCCCCTTTGTGGTTCCCTCCCTCCCCCTGTCCCAATCCCTCCCTTCCTCCACCCTCTTCATGCAAGCCCCTCCCCAAGTCCACTGATAGGGGAGGTCCCCCTCTCCTTCCTTCTGATCCTAGTTTATTAGGTTTCATCAGGAGTGGCTGCATTGTCTTCTTCTGTGGCCTGGTAAGGCCGCTCCCCCCCTCAGGAGGAAGTGATCAAAGAGCAGGCCAATCAGTTCATGTCAGAGACAGTCCCTGTTCCTATTACTATGGAACCCACTTGGATACTGAACTGGCATGGGCTACATTTGTGCAGGCGTTCTAGGTTGGAGTATCAGTCTCAGGAAAGACCCCTGTGCTCAGATATTTTGGTTCTGTTGCTCTCCTTGTGGAGTTCCTGTCCTCTCCAGATCTTACTGTTTCCCACTTCTTTCAAAAAATTCCTGCACTCTGCTCAGAAGTTGGCCATAAGTCTCAGCATCTGCTTTGATAGTCTGCAGGGCAGAGCCTTTCATAGGTCCTCTGTGGCAGTGTACCCTTCTTTTTTGTTATAACTTTGTTTATTTATTTTTTTATTACAATTTTTTTTCACTTTGTATCTTGACTGTGACTCCCTCCCTCCTTTTCTCCCAATCCCACACTCTCCTTTTCTCCCTATGCCCCTCTCCCAGTTTACTGATAGGGAAGGTTTTCCTCCACTTCTATCTAATCCTAGCCTACCAGGTCTCATCAGGATTGGCTGCATTGTCTTCCTCTGTGGCCTGGCAATGCTGCATCCCCCAGGGGGAGGTGATTAGAGACCCTACCCCTGAGTTTATGCCAGATACAACTCCTGCACCTCTTACTAGGGAACCCATTTGGAGACTGAATCTATGGGCTATTTTGAGCAGGGGTTTTAGGTACTGTATGCATGGTCCTTAGTTGGGGTATCAGGCCCATTATTTTTTGGCTCTGTTGGTCTCCTTTTGGAGCTCCTGTCCCCTCCAAGATTTTCTATCTCCCTGTTCTTTCATAAAATTCCATGGACTCTGTCCAAAGTTTGGCTATGAGTCTTAGCCTTTGCTTTGATACCTCCATCAGTAAGTAGTCTTTCTGCAGTAGGTTCTTATCCTGTTCCCTGTATTCTCCTGCTCCCAATGTCTATCACATTTGCCCTTCTGAATGAGGATTGAGCATCTTATCTAGGGTCTTCCTTGTTGTTTAGCTTCTTTAGGACTATAGATTTTAGTATGTTTATCCTATATTATATGTCTTATAACCACTTATGAATGAGTACATACCATGCATGTCTTTCTGCTTCTGGGTTACCTCATTTAAGATGATTTTTCTAGTCCCCACCATTTGGCTGCAAATTTCATCATTTCCTGGTATTTAAAAGCTGAGTAGTATTCCATTGTGTAAATGTACAACAATTTCTAAACACCAACAGCAGAAGCTCTAAAATCAACAATCAATAAATGGAACCTCATGAAACTGAAAAGCTTCTGTAAAGCAAAGGACACTGTCATTAGAACAAAACAAGAGCCCACAGATTGGGAAAGGATCTTCAGCAACCCTATATCTGACATAGGGCTAATATCCAGAATATAACTTAAGAAGTTAAACACCAACAAACCAAGTAATCCAATTAAAAAATGGGGAACAGAGTTAAACAGAGAATTATCAATAGAAGAATATCGAATGGCAGGGGAACACTTAAAGAAATGTTCAATGCCCTTAGTCATTAGGGATTTGCAAATCAAAACAACTCTGAGATTTCACCTTACAGCCATCAGAATGGCTAAGATCAAAAATTCAAATGACAGCACATGCTGGAGAGGATATGGAAAAAGGGGAACCCTCCTCCACTGCTGGTGGGAATGTAAACTTGTACAATCACTTTGGAAATCAATCTGGCTCTTTCTCAGAAAATTAGAAATAGTGCTACCTCAGGTTTCAGCTATACCACTCCATATCCAAAATATGCTCAAGTATACAACAAGGACACTTGCTCAACCATGTTTGTAGTAGCACTATTCGTAATAGCCAGAATCTGGAAACAACCTAAATGTCCCTCAAAGGAAGAATGGATACTGTATACCCTTCTTTTAGTCACCCTCTGTGACCAATGTGCTTAAAAAAAAAAAGATTGCCTCTCTCTTTGTGTGTGTGTGTGAAATTCTGTCATTCTGTCACATTTTTGAACATTTGCATAGCCACTAGTTAACTATTAGAGACCTACCATCATGGAGATTCCTCTGCTACCTCTTCGTGGTCAACCTCTTGACCTCTACGTAGCTCCTGGATCCCACTAGTCTGTTCTAACCCTATGTTCTTGTTGTAGACTGTGACAACAATGCAATTATATAGTTCATGACATTTGGAAATGTGAATTTGTTACTAGATATTCTTGCTCTTGCAGTGCAGTCAATCTGCTTCCAGTATCAAGAATTTCATTTTGAAGGGCATTCAGTTTGCATCCAGGTTGAGATTGTTAAATATAAAGATGTTATGAACATTTATGGGTGGACTTTCCATTTCTTTTGGATAAATACCCAGAGATACTATTGACACATTACTTGGTAAGTGTACCTTTAATATTTTTTAATAGCTGCAAAACCATTTTTCAGAGAAGCTATAAAATCATTCATTTATGCCAGGAATTAATGAGAGATACATTTTTCCCTGCACCATCACCATTTCTTGAAGTTATGCATGTTTTTTAGTTCAACTATTAAAATATGTGGACAAATAACTCACTGGGGTTCTGAATTGTTTTTAACCTATTTCAAGCAATGTTGGATATATTTTCAATATTCTCTTGATGCATATACTCTCTTTAGTATAAATCTGCTCATACATTTTTCTTGTTTTATAAATGGTATTGATTGTAGTTTTGTTTTATTCTTTTACTGCTGAATTTCATTTTTGTTATATGTTTATGTATATAGTATATACTAATGTACTTCAAGTTCAAAAACAGTATTGAAACTATTAATATTCCCAAAAACAAAAAATTGTACTCTGAGGCAAACTGCCTCCAGAATACAGAGTTTAAGCTAATGCAGAATCCCATTCCTGCTGTCTAGCACAAAGAGGAATAGAATTCCTTGACCGATTTAAGGAAGCTAGACAGAGGCAGTTTTGTTTCAAGTCTTACAAAGATGCCAGTGGTCCAAACACAAGGGACTTTAAATTAAAATTCAGCTGTGACATGTCACTAATTTTGATGTTAGTCTGACAACATGCACTTAGCATAAGCAGGAGAAAGTCTATCTGGCATGAGCCATGTACTGCCTCAGTCTTCTACCTGTGTCTCTGGCTATGAAACCAGTTCTTGACAATTGTTTTACATTGTCCTCTATTCTGCCTTTCTTTGAGCCAAGTGCTACTGCTTTTTTCTGTAGGCTGAGGCCTTAAGAATCTCTAAGTGTGGAAAGTAATATGTTTATTAATTTAAGATCCTATTATTTTTATTTGCTGCATTTGCTTTGCTTATTCAGTTATATCATTGAACATCCTGGCAAATCAAGTGACATAACCCTAACTCATTCTTTATAATGGTGGCATAGTTGCTAGCGGAATAATAGACTCAATTATATTTATCCTGAGTTATAGTCCCATCTCAGCAATCCTTGGTATTCGTACCTCTGTGTGAATCATCCTTGATTGGTAGCTTTTAAGACACACAATACAGTAAAGGGGAGGGGATGACATTCTCATGACTCTTTTATTATATATAACCCAGTCTGTTACAACTGTCTAGATATTCTAGTGACTCTTTGCTGGCTTGGCATTAAGTGCTCTTTCTATGCTGATTTTAAATAGTTTCTCTTTCCTGTCTGTTCTCCTGAGAGTTGGGCATATCCTACCTTTGTCAAATCTTTCTCTGATTTATCACTTTGTCTGCCCCTCAATTACACTTCATTGTTTGGAATTAACAGTATATACTAAAGGAGTGTCTGTACTCCAGCCAGAGGAATTAAAGGTGTGTCATTCAAGCTGGATGACAAAGACCTAGAAGGTCTTTGGCTGTGATCCTACATCCATGTTGGTGGATTAAAATTCCTCTACAATTTGGTCAAAAGAGATTGCCAGTTGGGGCTCTGTCTCCCACATTATTTGGTGATTTCACTCAGATCACGTTCATATATGTATATATTTTATGAAACTCCTATTGTATTAGGTTTCCATACTACCCCTTAAATGGTCCATAACTTTAGCTGTTTCTCCTATATCACTTTCTTTTTCTCCTTCTTGATCTTCTCATTGCAGTTCTCCTATCCATCTATAACTCTTTGTTCCATTTCCCTTTCCTAGGGAGATCTATCTCATCCCCACTAGCCCCTCACTCTATACTTCACCTCTGGTTTTGTGGATTGAAGCTTGTAGATAGTTTATAATAATGTCTAATTTTTAAGATTTATTTTCTGCTTTTGGGCCCCTTCCAAGATGCCAATAATTTTAAGTTTTTAATCTATTTGGACTTTCTTTTTGTATTTGGCATAATTAAAGATCATCTTTACATCCTCCCATAGTACCATCAAAATATCAATTGCCTGATTAACCACCCCAAAAGTTAGAAAACAGATAATAATAAACATATTACCATGAAAGTCACTGAGAAGTGATTTGTGAAATCTGCTAAGGACAGATCGCGCTGAATCCATCATTGTACTCTTTAGTACCAAAGCATGTCAAAGCAACTTAAACCTTTGCTACTCAAAATGAGATCCCATAACTAGAGGTTCTATACCCTCTGAGAGTTCATTAGAGACCATTGTAAATATCTCAGCTAATGACCTAATGAGTCAGAACCTGCATTTTCGGAAAACCTTGGATGATGTATGTATCTGTTTTGTTTGAACAACACTTTTTTTCACTACAGGTGAGAAAAGACTGTAACAGCTCACTTGAAGTCTTCAGTGCTGCTATAGGGTCACATGTAGTGTTCATTTACATTGCTGTCAGCAGCTCATCCACTCTGCTGAACTGCACTAGCCTTTTGAGCCTTGGATATTTACTGTCATTTTTCGTTCCTTATTGATGTGTGCACAGAGTATATCAACTGTGCTCATCTTTGTAAGAGTCAGATTTTTGTTTTTATTTTGCTCCTATCTTTTCTCATTCACATCAATTTTATTTTATCTATTTGTTCTAGCTCTGTTTACTCTGGATTTTTTTATTTATTTTCTAAGTTACTATTAGGAGGTTTTCTTTTTGTTCACAACCAAAATATATAATCTTACACTTCAGTGGACAACAGATATTAATGTGCTCTGTATTTTGTTACACTTTCCTTCTTTACAAAATGTTTAGAATTATAATCTCTTAACTTTAATAAAATATGAAATATGCTGTTTTATGGTTGTGTGGTAGTCTCTCTACTTTAAAAGTATTAAAATTTTTCTGTGTTCAATTATAGTTTTGAATTTTGTAAATAATCCTTGACAAACAAAACCTAAGTAGTCTTTATATTTGATGATTCTTAATTATTTGATTCCTTTCTGTCTGTATATTTTTTTCTTTTGAGCAAATTCTTCCTATGCATTCCAGGGTGACCTAGGCTTAAAATTTTCCTCTTTAATTTTTCAGAGTGATAGGATTACAAGCAAGTATTTCAATGCCTAAACCTTTATTTTTTTTTCCATTTCAGATCTTTATGGGAAAAGACCTCCGTTTATTGTGATGGATGGATAGATAGATAGATAGATAGATAGATAGATAGATGGATGCATAGATAGATAGATAGACAGATGGATAAATAGATAGATGGATAGGCAGATAATATATATATTATATATATATGGATATATATATATATATATATATGGATGGATGGGTAGACAGACAGAGAGAGAGAAAAAGGATAGGCAGATAGAGATAAAATTTTGCCATGACTTTCAATTGAATCTATTCTGAGGTCTCTAGCTTGTTATTGTCTAGTGATTTCTTTCAGACTAATGGTACACATGCTGACGTCTCTTGATTCCTCCATGCTTATGAAGAGCTTGCTAGGTGTGACTGGCTTCTTTCTCTCCCCTTTCAGTTATGGACACTTGTGTTCTTTATGTATTATATCTTTGCTCATACCCGTATTTAAATTTATGAACCTAGATCAGGATGAATTCTTGCATTAGAACTGTGTGAATCCAAGTTATCCTTGTCTAATATACTTTCCCTTTACAGTAGTTCTTTCTTGGTCATTACCAAGTGTCCACATAACATACATGTCTCAGGTTTGTGTCTTTAGAACACATATATAGCATAATAAAGACCTCAAATATAATATATACTCATAATAATTATTATATAGAATTTGGTAGTTAATATAATAGTTTTATATAATAATAGTTACAAATGTATCATTGAATATGATATATGTATTATTTTTCTTAAGATTTCTCTAATACTTTTATAAGCCTCAGAAACTGTTCAAATCTTTGATGCTAAGTCTCTGCTAGTTTCATCTGTGTACCTATGCACTCTTTATATGTGTTTTCAGGATTGTTCTTCTCGGCAGCTTTCTGGATCATAGTTCTTCCAGTGAAGCCTTCCAGATTGCTTTCTGAGCTCCTGATCCTTTTTCTCTATTACATTGCAATAGGCTTGTTATACATTTTCAGATACTAACTTCTAAAACATCTCTTCCTCTCTAAGCCCATCTTTAAGTGGAAGATAAATTCAGGTTCTTATTTTATTTTTAATTTCTTTCTAGCCTAGGCACTCAGATTTCAACACTCTTCTGAGAAAAACACCCTGTTTGAAGACCTTGGGTGCATTACTGTTGTTCATTATCCTTTTGCCTTGTTCCAGTATTAAACGGACATGTATTGAGTGAGCTAGTGCAGCCCTTTCTTGGTCTTCCACAAGTGCTTAATAAAAATCTACTTCTGGCAAGGCATTTATAATGTCCTCTTTATCCAAGAGTGTGCAGACATCTCTCTCTCTCTCTCTCTCTCTCTCTCTCTCTCTCTCTCTCTCTCTCTCTCTCTCTGAGTGTGTGTGTGTTTCCTGTTGCATCATTGCCCAAGCTGGTCTCCAACTCCATGACTCAAATGAATCTCCTACCTCAGACTGAATGCAACTACTAGTATGACCCTCCTTGACTTTCTTTTGTTACCCCTCCCCATAGGATTCTGCTCCTTGCTGAGGCTTACAGCGTGTAGCCTTCTTTGTATGTAAGGATGAAATCTCTGAAAGCCAAAGTCAATTTTTCTATTTCAATAGCGAGTCCTAACTTTGTTGAAGCCATTGGATTTAGCATGATTTTTTTTAAAGCTTATAAACAGTCTTGATGAAATTAATATATTAGATTCTACATAATTTCCTTTATAATCTTTTCAGAATATGTGAAGGTATATAACATGTTGTAGCATTGTTAGCCTATTTACCTATGCCTGGCATATGACTCATCTTAATAGAACTCTATGTGCTGTTACAGTAGTTTGTGCACTGTGAAGGTGAGTCTGCATAGATACAAACAGAATCAGCCAAGCCTGATGTACCCCAGACACTGGCTCTTAACTGCGGAACAAGTAATTACTTTAACCTGTGATTTCATCCCTATCCCAATGGCCTGCTTTAAGTCACAGTTTTACTGGAATAAGTCAGGTAAAATTCAGCCACAGAGAACTACAGAGACCATGATTACTAAGCCTCAAATTCCCTCAACAATTAAGAAACAGCCACAGAGTGGCAATAAAGCCACAGAAAAGCAATAAAGTTCAATCCATATGGCCTTGGACTCAAGGCTTCCAGTCTGCTCTACTATATGCTGTTCACATTTCTGGCCCAAGAACTTGCAAATTAGGAGCTAGAGAGAAATGGTAATAAAATTCTTCCAGAGCATGGAAGAAAATCCAAGAAAAGCAAATAAACAAGCAAACACACAAAAACATTAAAAAGCTAAACCCCACAAACCACAAAAAGCAAGGCAGGAATTCAAACAGATGAGAATGATGAGAAAAACATCTCCATTTTTATCACTATTGATAACTTAGAGAGCTTTGTTTAACCTATGGTAGCCACACACCATCTCCTGAATATGCTCCCTAAACTGGGAATTGAACTTGACCAATAGTCAACCCTTCACTGCCTCTCTTCTGTGCTTCCCCCACAGTCTCAGAACTGTCCTCATTGTGTTGGTTGTGCATGCAGTTAATTCCACGGTGGCTCTAAGAATATTGGTTGGCTCTATGTAGACTCAAAGCATTTATGTATATGGTGGATCATCCAGGGAGCCGAACATCCAAGGAAGCATCCTTTGAAACATACCCTAGTCAAAAGCATTCTGTGCTGTACATTTCTGTTATCTAAAATCCTTTATAGATATCACACTGAGGTTTCTCTTTCTAGTAACAGGTCCACACAAAGCATGAGAGTATTATGCTTAACTACTGAGGAAAGGTGAATTCTTGGAGTAAAAAATGTGTAATGATTATCTCTTTTCCTGATTGGGTAGGCCTGTTCTTTTCAGGTAATAATCAGCCAACATTCTATGCCAGGGACATAGCCTTTGTTTATTGCCACTATATTAAATAGACCCAAGGCCTTACAAGTCTACTTTTTTCCTGTCATACTTGTGGATACTTGGCATTTGTATGCTATTAGCATCTGAAATCATTCACAATACTATTCTTTCATAATGGCCACTAGGCATATTGCTGATATTTTTTTCCCATACTACATTTTATGAGTTAGGTAATGCCAGGAGTCCTGAATTTTTAAGGAGACACTTAGATCATTCCATATGCTGTTCCAAATGGCATGCACTCATGAAAGCAAAGAATTGGAGCTTCATTTCATTCTACAGTTACTTATATGGGAACAGAAGCATAATCAACATAAACTGAGACTAAACTCAAATCTCAGAAGATGTGCTTGCATCATTAAAAGAGGGAACCCTAAGGAAACTTGTTTCATTATATAGCAATAGGTTGAAATTATGTATGAGCTTCTATCAAAGAATTCCTTTGGTAATTCTTCATGCCTAATCAAAGGGAATAGCTGCTCTTTGAGTTGGATGGTCAGAAACTCATATATTATTCAATAAACACTCGCGTGTTAGAAATACTATTAGGCCAGCATGATAGTAAATGTCTATGTGTTACAAGAATCAACACCTTGAACCATTATCCATAAACAAGAGCTTTCTCACCTAAGACTACAATGTCTTTATCAAATTTAGTATTACTATGAACATTTCAGATAATGAATCAAAACTTGCTGGGATTCCTAAAAGACAATCACAATACAGCCCTGGTTTTGTGTTCAGCTTGAACTCCTGTTCTGGTTTACCTTCTCTGGATGGGAGGATGAGTCCCACTGGCTCATGTTTCACTAAACATGTAAGTCAGAAAGGTGGGAAAATCGAGCTTTTTAAAAATTGATTTACATTTATTTTTGTTTTCATTAGTATATATTAATTTTATAAAAGGCTAGGTTTTGTTACAAAAGATATTATACATATATAATGTACTGTGATCAAATTCATGTGTTGTATAATTGTAGAATGTACACACAGAGTGCACACATGTGCATGCACCACCACCATCATCACTACCACCAAAAAAGAAAATAAAATGACACTTTAAGGCATATTTTCAAGCTATCTGTGCACATTTCTGTGGCACTGTGGATCTTTTGGGGATGGAAGGTCATGTAAGTATCTCTCCCAATGCCCCTTGCTGCTTTATCTCTCCTTCATAGACTTATCATTAATCTCATATACTTACTTTTCAATGCTAAAAAATAATTGTATTTCCTCAAAAAGTTTCATCTATTTTATCTGTGCTGTGGGGGCTCACCTCACCAGTTGCCAGGTGGTTACCATGTTTCTCTTTTGTTCTTCAGTGTTAAGGTCTATTTTTTCTAGTCATATTTGAATGTCTGGTAGGATGTCCATAATGTGTCATCCAGAGTAGGGTTTTAAAAAAGTTTTTGATGAATGATGAGTTTCAGTTCTTCCATGAGGTTAATGAAAGGAAGCAGCCTGGATTCTGATGTGACAGTTTAAGGTAACATCTCTTGCACTAAGATTAGAGGGATCATAGCTTACAGGACTTTTAGTTCTCTGTGCTGTCCCCAGCAAGTGTCCTTCTGGCCTGTGATGATCAGCTCTTTCCCCCCAGAGGTGGTTGTCTCCATTTTATGCTGCTCCAGTGTCTCTGATTTCCTCTATCTCTGGCAATATTCTGATCCTAATACTCAGTTTTATTACTAGTTCATGAAGCCTACTACTTTAAGATAATTAGACTGAGTATCGACTAAAAGCTAGAGTTGTTCAGATTCCATTTGCCTTTGCCTAAATCGTACTCTCATGTGTCTTTTGTTTTGTTCAATTTTATGAGGACACAGTTGGTATATAAAATTGTACATGTTCAATGTATACACTTTGGTCAGTTCAGGAATACATCTACATCTGTGATACTGTTGTTCTTTGTCCTCTGTCATCATTATCTTAAAATTCATTTGCTTTTATGGATTCAGGGGAGAGAGAGACATCTGGAATTTAGCCAATTAATTTTTACCTAATTTTCTGTGGATCAAATTGAGTCTCAATAGAGAAAGAGACTTTCTGAATCATACATGTTAGCTGTAATCATTAGCTACTGGAATAGGTGGGTGGGTACAATTCCAAATGCTGGTCAGCTATATACAGTCCAGTGTCTATTTAGTTCACATACTTTGTATGTGCAGAGTCCTGTTGCTTTGGAATTAATTAAATTATAAGCATAAAAAGTTTCTTTCTTCTCTAAACTCTTTGTTTATCCACCTGCCCACATGTGATCCATCACCGTATAGACAACCCCTGGCTCCCTACAAATTACTGAGGAGAGATACTGATCCGATTCTTTAATAGAAGAAAGAGTTGGTAATTCATCATAGCATCATGTTCAAGCAATAAAACTGATCACATACCTTTTTAGCCAAGAGAGTTTTTACTCTCATGGAAAAGATAATTTGTTATAGTGTTAAGTAACATTTTATGCTATCTGCTGAGATGCATTTGGGCTTTAGTATATGAACCAGATGATATCTGGTGTGAAAACAGTCTGTGCATTTACTTTTATTCACAACATGTTGCTTACTTAAAAATATTCATATTTTTTTTCTGAGCCAGAGAATAATTATATTACATTATATAACCTACAACAGTAAACAGTATACTTTAAAAACTTGCTATTGTAAATACTTAAACTTTACTTAGGAATTAAAACACAGACATGCTGTGGGACGTTATGCTACTTTTCATAGAGAGTGTTGCTTAATGGAGAAATTCCACTCTTTTTTTTTTTATTTTTTACAACTTGCAGACACATACCTCTGTAAACTAAACTTTCATTTAAAAATGTTACTTATCTGGGCTAAGGAGATGGCTCAGCTGGTAAGGTTCCCACCAAACAAATATGAGGACTCAAGTTCAGATCCTCTGTACTCATGAGAGAAGTGTGACATAGTGCCACGTGTCTAAGCCCAGTGCTTGAGCTTGTGCAGAGGTGTAGAATCCCGGAAGTTCATCAGCTACATAGCATAGCCAGATTGGTGAGGTTCAAGTGAGAGATCCTGTCTTAAAAATAATGTGGAGAGAAACTGAGGAAGGACAGCTGATGTTGACCTCTCTACATGCACATACAGCACACTATATGTGAACACACACACATATATGCAAGAACACAGCACATAAACACACACACATGCACGTATACAGCTATGTTTTCTTAAATTTACATTTTGACTAAATGAGTTCACTTTCTGATGATTCCAAAGATTTCAATAGAAAAAATTTAGTTTCATGAGTAGAACAAATATGTAAAGATGTAAGATAGCATAAGGACTTTGTATAGGTTAGGAGGCATCTACAGACCAAGTAAATGTGGGTGAGGAAATCTGAAGACAAGAGAATTCACAAAGCCTCATCATTCTGAAAAAAATTTTCAAACTGTTCTGGGTCTATTGTTTGCTCTCATGTTAAATCCAAATTTATTCATTATTCTATAAAATCTAAGACTTTCCCCATGTTAGGAAGGACTAATTTTGCTATATCTTGAATATGTATTCCATATTTGTGTTTTAGGACCTTACATTCAATGCAACAGAGTGGGGGATATAGCTGGCTAAGGGCTATATCGGGTTCCCATGTGTTCCCGCCTCCTTTTTTTGAGAGCTTATACTATATTGCCTTTTATCGTGGCAATATTCTAGCTCATCTTTTAATTTTTTTTCAGGGAAATATACTTCCCTAAACAAAATGTTATTTTTCTAATTTTCAACTTAATACAGATGTACTATACTGCATTTATTCTTTGGTTCCTTTACCTCTCTTAACCTTACAGTAGTAAGGGCTTTGTCCTTATGAATGGACCTTGTTTTATTTAAAAGTGGTTCAATTGTTGTGAGAGTAAATTCAGCTTCCTCTTGCCCATTTGGTGTTGCCCTTTTGTCTCACTCTATGAAGCAACATTAAGGATCTTGCCATATTCTTGAACATTTCAGCTCCATGAGCCAAATAAATCTCAACTTCTTATAAATTATAGTCTTAGATATTTTATTATAAAAATGGACCAAGTCACTTTCCTGGTTGCCTATGAGATAGCTTCCCTCTTTATATTCCTTTATAAACCCAATGTTCTAGCTTTATAACACTTGAGCACAGCAAGAATATCCCCACTAAGGGACAGATCTGGGTCTTATGCAAATGACAATCTATTTGATAAAACAATCTGAATTAAATATTCCTATAGTGTACTATTCACTGCATTAGTATTTACAACATCTTTGGTTTATGTATTGTACATTTCACATAGATCATTTGAACTAAATTGGGTGATTGATTGATCATATGTCATTTTCCTAGTTATTCACCAATTTCTAACTGATTTGACTGCACAGATAGAGAACATTTTACATAAAACCCTTAAAGCAAACCTGCCTCCCCATGTGTTACTGCCTCCTTTCCTGAGAGCATACACTATCTTGCCTTCGACAGATGAGCAATATTCTTGCTCATCTTTTAATTTTTTCAGGTAAATACACATCCCTAAACAATGTTTTTTTTTAATTTCTAGCTTTATGCAGATGTATTATAATACATTTATTCTTTGGTTCCTTTACCTCTCTTAATTTTAGAGTAGTAAAAGTCATTCACATATCTGAATGTGAATTTGGTTTGCACATTCATTTAAAATGTTGCACTGCCTTTACATACCTTGAGTTATTAGATATAGATAAATCAAGTCAGGGCTAATCTTGAAGCTTTCTCCTTGCTGGTCAGCTTTCATAATGCTAGCACATACTATTCAGGCTGCTGGGCAAGAAAATGTATTAGTGGTATTATCTAGTATATACCCTATAAACTATAATACCAATCACCAGATATGTCCAGTGGTGCAATAATGGCACAATTGTTATGGAGACAACTAACTATTCTGATTGAATTTAAAAGTTTACTCCATGAAATGGAAATCACACTTGATACTACAAATTCAGTTGAAACTCCAGAGATAAGAGGTCATAAGCCATCATTACCAAGGAAAAATCTACTACTATTGTTTAGCCAAAATACATCAATGACCTTCTAAATGTTTATACCTGTTTATTTCTCTTTATTTGCTTATATTTCTCCTGACCGACATGTGCTGAAACTGAATACAGTTTTCAATACTTTTTTCACTAGTTATTATCTTTGAATCTTTTTGTTTAAATGAGGTCTTAGGATGAATGTAAATGTCTTAGGGTTTCTATTGCTATGATAAAACACCATAGTAAAAAATAAAAACTTGTATAGAAAAAGGTTTATTTCACATTATACCTTGTAGTCCATCAACCAGGAAATTCAGGGCAAGAATTCAAGGCAGGAACCTGGAGGTAGGAAGTGATGCAGAGTCCATGGAGGAGTGCTGCTTACTGGTTTGTCCCTCTTGGCCTGCTCAGTTTGTTTTCCTATACCACTCAGAACCATTTGCCCAGAGATGGTACCACCCCAAATGGACTGGGCCCACTCTCATCAATCACCAGCCAAAAAAATGCACTATAGATGTGCATATAGACCAATATAATGGAGACATTTTCTCAATGAGGATTCTCTCTTCCCAGATAGGACTTTAGCTTATGTCATGCTGACATAAAACTAACCAGTATACTATTAATACTTGCATTTCTTGCTTGTAGTATAAATTATTTTTTCTCTTATAATGAGTGATTTTTTTCCACATTGCCCCAATCCCTAGATCATGAAGATTTTCATTTATAATCTTTTTTATTTGTTTATTTTGAATTTTTACATGTAAGGGTGTTTTGTCAGTGTGTAGGTACATGCAACACATACATGCAGTGACCATGGAGCTCAGAAGAGGATGTCAGATCCCCTGGAACAAAAGTTACAGTTGGATATGAGTTGTGAAACAGGTACTGGGAACTGAGCCCAAGTTTTCTGTAAGAGCAGCAAGTGCTCTTAACCACTGAGCCATCTCTTTATGCCTCTTATACTCCTTTCCTTAAAAATTTGAAATTGTGAAAAAAAAATTGAAATTGTGGGTGATTTCATGTGTTTGCAATCTGAATAGGTAGGAGAATGAGGAATGAGGATTCTTACTTTATACCTAAGCTGGGATACATAACAAGTTCAAAGGCAACGTGGTTCATGTAGTGAGACATTGCCTTAAAAATATAAATTTAACCACTAAACATTTCAACTTTTAGTTGATCTGAAGGTGAAATTTATGTATGGATACATAATGCATTTTAATACAATTCCAGTGATTAGAACGTGTCTTTCTATTTCTCTGGAGTGTAACTTGTTACATAGAAAGGTCTTCCTATATGTGTTATTTCTAGATATCAGTTATATTCCTTTGGAATCAAATCCTATTTCTACCATCAAAATTCCCTATATGTGGTGTCTAATCTTATTTTTATACCTCATACACCTGGGAATTTGGTAAATTATTGCCATCACGTCACCCTGTAGGTATGTTGGACATTTAGGGTTTTTTTTTTTTGCATTTTTTTAATTAATTACACTTTATACATTTTGTATCCTCCCATAAGCCCCTCCCTCCTCCCCTCCCAGTCCCACCCTCCCTCCCCAAGTCCATGGATAGGGGAGGTCCTTCTCTCCTTCCTTCTGATCTTAGTCTATCAGTTCTCATCAGAAGTGGCTGCATTGTCATCATCTGTGGCCTGGTAAGGTTGGTCCCCCCTCAGGGGGAGGTGATCAAAGAGCAGGCCAATCAGATTATGTCAGAGAGAGTCCCTCTTCCCATTACTATGTTATCCACTTGGACACTAAACTGCCATGGGTTATATCTCTGCAGGGGTTCTAGGTTATCTCCATGAATAGTCCTTGGTTGGAGTATGAGTCTCTGGGAAGTTCCCTGTGTTCAAATTTTCTTGTTCTGTTGCTCTCCTTGTGGGGTCCTGTACTTTCCAGCTCTTGCTATTTCGAACTTCTTACATAAAATTCCATGCACTCTACCCAGCAGTTGTTAATCAGGCTCAGCATCTGTTTTGATAGTCTTCAGGGCAGAGTCTTTCAGAGGCCCTCTATGGCAGGTTCCTAGGTTGTTTCCTGTTTTCTTCTTCTTCTGTTGTCCGTCCTCTTTGCTTTTCAGGATGGGGATTGAGCATTTTAGTCAGGGTCCTCTCTCTTGCTTAATTTCTTTAGATGTACAGGTTTTAGTAGGTTTATCTTATGTTGTATGTAAGTGAGTATATACCGTGTGTGTCTTTTTGCTTCTGGGACAGCTCACTCAGGATGATCCTTTCCAGGTCCCACCATTTACCTGCAAATTTCATGATTTCCTTATTTTTCATTGCTGAGTAATACTCCATTGTGTAGATGTACCAGAATTTCTGTATCCATTCTTCAGTTGAGGGGCATCTGGGCTGTTTCCTGCTTCTGGCTATTACAAATAAAGCTGCTACAAACATGGTTGAGCAAATGTCCTTATTGTGTACTTGATCCTCTTTTGGATATATGCCTAGGAGTGGTATGGCTGGATCTTGAAGAATCACTATTCCTAGTTGTCTGAGAAAGTGCCAGATTGATTTCCAGAGTAGTTGTACAAGTTTGCATTCCCACCAGCAGTGGCGGAGGGTTCCCCTTTCTCCACAACCTCTCTAGCATGTGATGTCACTTTAGTTTTTCATCTTGGCCAATCTGATGGGTGTAAGGTGAAATCTCAGGGTTGTTTTGATTTGCATTTCCCTAATGGCTAATAACATTGAACATTTCTTTAAGTGTTTCTCTGCCATTCAATAGATATTCCTGTACAGACAGTTCTCTGTTTAGCTCTGTTCCCCATTTTTTAATTGGATTACTTGGTTTGCTGCTTTTCAGCTTCTTGAGTTTTTTTTTTTTAATTTTATATTTCTTATTAGTTACATTTTGTTAACTCTGTGTCCCAGTTGTATCCCGCTCCCTCATTCCCTCCCCAACCCCACACTCCCTCCCTGGTCTCCTCCCTGCCCCTTTCCAAGTCCACTGATTTGACCCTGTTTTATCAGTTATCTTCAGGGCTGACTGTAGAGTCCTCCTCTGTGGCCTAACAGGACTGCTCCTCCCCTGGGGGGAGGGGAGACCAAAGAGCCTGCCCTTGAGATCCTGTTAGAAATAGTCCTTGTTCCCCTTACTTTGGAAAACTACTTGGATACTTAGCTACCACGGGCCACATCCAAGAAAATGTTCTAGGTTATATCCATAGATGGTCCTTGGTTGAGTGTCAGTCTCAGAAAAGACCTTGTGCCCAGGTATATTTGGTCCTTGTAGAGCTCCTATCCTTTCCATATCATACTAACTCTCCTTCTTTCATATGATTCCCTGCACTCTGCCGAGGGTTTGGTTATGAGTCTTAGTATCTGCTTTGAAATACTGCTAGGTAGAGTTTTTCAGATGCCTTCTGCGGTAGACTCCTGTCATACGTTCAATGCACACCCCATTTGTCTTTCTAAATGAGGATTGATCATCTTCACCTGTGTCCACTTTCTTGATTATCTTCTTTAGGTGTGTAGATTTCATTATGTTTATCATATCTTGTAGGTCTATATAAGCGAGTATATACCATGTTTGTCTTTCTCCTTCTGGGATACTTCACTCAGAATGATCTTTTCTAGATCCCACCACTTGCCTGCAAATTTCATGATTTCCTCCTTTTTGATTGCTGAGTAGTATTCCATTGTGTAAAAATACCACAATTTCTGTATCCATTCCTCCATTGATGGACATCTGGGTTGTTTCCAAGCTCTGGCTATTACAAATAAAGCTGCTACAAACATGGTTGAACAATTGTCCTTGTTGTGTACTTGAGCAAAATTTGGGTATATACCTAGGAGTGGTATAGCTGGGTCTTGAGGTAGCACTACTCCTAATTGTCTGAGAAAGCGCCAGATTGACTTCCAAAGTGGTTGTACCAGTTTACATTACCACCAGCAATGGAGGAGGGTTCCCCTTTCTCCACAACCTCTCCAGCATGTGTTATCACTTGAGTTTTTCATCTTGGCCATTCTGATGGGTGTAAGGTGAAATCTCAGGGTTGTTTTGATTTGCATTTCCCTAATGGCTAATGAGGTTGAGCATTTCTTTAAGTGTTTCTCTGCCATTCGATGTTCCTCTTTCAAGAATTCTCTGTTTAGCTCCGTTCCCCATTTTTTAATGGGATTACTTGGTTTGTGGCTTTTCTGCTTCTTTAGTTCTTTATATATACTGGATATTAGTCCTCTGTCAGATAAAGGGTTGGTGAAGATTCTTTCCCAATCTGTAGGCAGTCGCTTTGTTTTGATGATGGTGTCCTTTGCGTTACAGAAGCTTTTCAGTTTCATGAGGTCCCATTTATTGATTGTTGCTCTTAGAGCCTGTGCTGTTAGTGTTCTGTTCAGGAAGTTTTCCCCTGTACCAATGAGTTCTAGGGTATTTCCCACTTTTTTTTTCTAGCCAATTTAATGTGTCTGGTTTTATGTTGAAGTCTTTGATCCACTTGGACTTCAGTTTTGTGCAGGGTGATAAATGTGGATCTATTTTCATTTTTCTACATGTAGACATCCAGTTAGACCAGCAGAATTTGTTGAAGATGCTATCTTTTTTCCATTGTATGGTTTTGGCATCTTTGTCAAAGATCAGGTGTCTATAAGTGTGTGGGTTTATTTCTGGGTCCTCTGTTTGGTTCCATTGATCCACCATTCTGTTTCTATGCCAGTACCAAGCAGTTTTTAAGACTGTTGCTCTACAGTACAACTTAAGATCAGGGATGGAATACCGCCAGAAGATCTTTTATTGTTGAGGATTGTTTTAGCAATTCTGGGTTTCTTGTTATTCCATATGAAGTTGAGAATTTTTCTTTCCAGGTCTGTAAAGAATTGTGTTGGTAATTTTATGGGAATTGCATTGAATCTGTAGATTGCTTTTGGTAAGATGGCCATTTTTACTATGTTAATCCTGCCAAGCCATGAGCATGGGAGATCTTTCCATCTTCTCATATCTTCTTCTAATTCTTTCTTCAGGGATTTGAAATTTTTTTCATATAAGTCCTTGACTTGCTTGGTTAGGGATACTCCAAGGTACCTTATGTCATTTGTGGCTATTGTGAAGGGTATTGTTTCCCCAATTTCTTTCTCAGCCCTTTTGTCTTTTGTATACAGAAGGGCTACTGATTTTTTTGACTTAATTTTGTATCTGGCCACTTTGCTGAAGGTTTTTATCAGCTGTAACGAGTTCCCTGGTAGAGTTTTTGGGGTCACTCAGGTATATTATCATATCATCTGCAAACAGTGATAATTTAACATCTTCCTTTCCTATTTGTATCCCCTTGATCACCTTCAACTGTCTTATTGCTCTAGCAAGGACTTCCAGCACTATGTTGAAGTGATATGGAGAGAAGGGGCAGCATTGTCTTGTCCCTGATTTCAGCAGGATTGCTTTAAGTTTCTCTCCGTTCAGTTTGATGTTGGCTATAGGCTTGCTGTATATCGCCCTTACTATGTTTAGATATGTTCCTTGTATCCCTGATCTCTCCAATACTTTAAATATGAATGGATGTTGGATTTTGTCAAATGCTTTTTCAGCATCTAGGGAGATCATCATGTTTTTTTTTTTTTTCTTTCAGTTTTTTTATATGGTGGATCACATTGATGGATTTCCGTATATTGAACCACCCCTGCATACCTGGGATGAAGCCTACTTGCTCATAGTGGATGATATCTTTGATGTGTTCTTGTGTTCAGTTTGCGAGTATTTTGTTGAGTATTTTTGTGTCAATGTTCATAAGGAAGATTGGCCTGAAATTCTCTTTCTTTGTTGGGTCTTTGTCAGGTTTATGTACCAAGGTGACTGTGGCTTCATAGAATGAGTTTGGTAGTGTTCCTTCTGTTTCTATTTGGTGGAATAGTTTGAAGAGAACTGGAGTTAGCTATTCTTTGAAGGTCTTGTAGAATTCTGCACGGAAACCATCTCGTCCTAGGCTTTTTTTGGAATGGAGAATTTTGGTGACCACTTCTATTTCCTTGGGGGATATAGGACTATTTAATTGATTTACTTGGTCCTTTCTGATTCAGTTTTGGCAAGTCAAATCGATCACAAGAATTGTCCATTTTATTTAGATTTTCAAATTTTGAGGCATATAGACTTTTCAAGTAAGTCCTAAAGATTGTTTGGATTTTCTCAGTGTCTGTAGTTATATCCCCCTTTTCATTTCTGATTTTGTTGATTTGGATGTTGTCTCTCTGCCTTTTAGTTAGCTTGGCTAAGAGTTTGTTGATCTTGTTGATTTTCTCAAAGAACTAGCTCTTGGTTTCATTGATTCTTTGAACTGTTTTATTTGTTTCTAATTGATTGATTCCAGCCCTGAGTTTGATTATTTCTAGGCGTCTACTTGTTTTTGCTGTGTCTGCTTCTTCTTTTTCTAGTGTTTTTAAGTGAACCATTAAGTTGCTTGAATGAGCTGTCTTGAATTTCTTCTTGAAGGCACTTAGTGCTATGAGCTTTCCTCTTAGCACTGCTTTCATTGTGTCCCACAAATTTGGGTATGTTGTGTCTTCATTTTCATTGAGTTCTAGGAAAACTTTAATTTCTTTCTTTATTTCCTCCCTGACCCAGCTGTCATTTAGTAGCAAGTTGTTCAGTTTCCATGTGTGTGTAGGCTTTTTGCTATTTCTGTTGTTGTTGAAGTCCAGCTTTATTCCTTGGTGATCAGACAGGATACAAGGGATTATTTCAATTTTCTTGTTGAGGCTTGCTTTGTGGCCAACTATATGGTCTATTTTGGAGAAGGTTCCATGAGGTGCTGAGAAGAAGGTAAATTCTTTTGTGTTTGGGTGTAAGGTTCTATAACTGTCTGTTAGGTCCATTTGATTCATGACCTCTGTCAGAGACATTGTTTCTTTGTTTAATTTCTGTTTTGTTGACCTGTCCTTTGTTGAGAGTGGGGTGTTGAAGTCTCCCACTATTAATGTGTGGGGATCTATATGTGGTTTAAGTTTTATCAATGTTTCTTTTACAAATGTGGGTGCACTTGTATCTGGGGCATAGATGTTCAGGATTGTCATGTCTTCCTGGTGGAATTTTCCCTTGATGAGTATGAAGTGTCCTTCCCCATCTCTTTTTATTAATTTTGGTTGAAAGTCTATTTTATCAGATATTAGAATGGCTATTCCTGCTTGATTCTTGGGTCCATTTGCTTGGGGAGCTGTCTTCCAACACTTTACCCTCAGGTAATATCTATCTTTCTGCCTTAGGTGTCTTTCTTGTATTCAAAGGATTGCTGGGTTTTGTTTCCACATCCATTCTTTTAGTCTGTGTCTTTTTATTGGAGAATTGAAAAATATGGAACGCTTCATGAATTTGCATGTCATCCTTGTGCACGGGCCATGCTAATTTTCTCTGTATTGTTCCAATTTCAGTATATGTGCTGCAGAATCAAGCACTGTTGGACATTTTCTTGAGTGCTAAATGATGTACATATTGAAATAGCCTATTGATAATTTAGAGTTCATTGGTTGTGTACATTAAGTTCAGGATAAACAGTTATATTTATGAATTTTTTAATTTGTCTTTATGTAGTTCAGCCTTTTGAATTTTTCTGTCATGCTATTCAGTGCTATTTAAAAAGTATTCCATAGTCATCTTATGTGCTTTACTGACAATGTTCTGAGGTTCTTAATATTTTGACAATGTTCTTAATATTCCTCTTAACCTGAGCCTGCTAAGACTTTGCTTATTATTTCTTTTTTTAATTAAATTTTTAATTTTTATATTAATTACAGTTTAGTTACTTTGTATCCCAGATGTAGCCCCCCTCTCTCATTCCCTCCTAATCCCTCTCTCCCTCATCTCCTCCCTTCCCCTCTCTGAGTCCACTGATAGAGGAGGTTCTCCTCCCCTTCCATCTGACCCTAGCTTTTCAGGTTTCTTCAGGATTGGCTGCAATATCTTCCTTTGTGGCCTAGCAAGGCTGCTCCTCCCTTATGGGGAGTGGAGGAAGGTCAAAGAGCCAGCCACTGAATTCATGTCAGAGACAGTCCCTGTTCCCCTTACTAGGGTAACCCACTTGGATACTGAGCTGTCATGGGCTTTATCCGTGCAGGGGTTCTAGGTTATATCTGTTTTTGGTCCTTGGTTGGAGAATCAGTCTCAGAAAAGAACCCTGTGCCCAGATATATTAGGTCCTTGTGGAGCTCATGTCCTTTCCCCTTTCTTTTATATGATTCCCTGCACTTTCTCCAAGGTTTGGTTATGAGTCTCAGAATCTGCTTTGATACACTGCTAGGTAGAGTCTTACAGAGGCCCTCTATGATAGGCTCCTGTCCTGTTTCTTGTTTTCTCCTACTTCCAATGTCCATCCCATTTGTCTTTCTAAGTGAGGATTGATCATCTTACCCGAGTCCTTCTTGTTTAGCAACTTTATGTTTGTAAACATTGTAGTATATTTATCCTGTCTTTTAAATCTAGGATCCACTTATAAGTGCGTATATACCATGTGTGTCTTTCTGCTTCTGGGACACTTATATCTTTTTTATTTTCCCCAACTTAGATCATCATTATAAACATAGTGCTGTTTAAAAAACCTAATAACTCTCTATCTACTTTTCCTTTCTTACATTTTATGCCAGATAATTAGAATCAATAGCCAACTCTTTAACTTCTTCCTCTCTATCCAAAGTCAACCCTTTCTTAGTCTGCCATGATTTTTGTTTTTCTCATCACTATGTTATATCTGCTCTGAAAGTGGGACTCCTGATGATTAAAGCCGGAATGCACTTTTTCAAAGTTCTTATGTTGCTACTCTGAATTATAAGACATTGTTAATAATAGCATCAATAAGATCAACAGTAATTATAACCTTTAACTATATCATTGATAAATCAACAGTATCTAAGAGTATACTCAAGGGATAGCACTTGGTATCTCCTGTTTTTCAAACTAGATATGACGTTATTCAATTTTTGTCCAAGATCATGCTAACTTCTACAGATGATTACTGCACTAACCTAAATCCTGTGAAATATTAATTTCTGGACACTTATTCATCTACGGCTCTCTTTCTGTCCATACAGACCTTTTCTTCATAATCTTGTTTTTTTTTTTTTTTTCCTTCATGGTCCATGTCTTCAATCTAGTACCCCCTAAGGTCCTCTCACCAATCTTCTCACTCTCCCTATCCCTGCCTGTGTGATTATATAGCTGCCATTCTCTCCACCAACTTCTTTCCATCTGGGACTTAAGTATGAGCCTCTCTTAACATCTATTGAGTGGCGAGTGAATGCATCAATGAGTCTGTATTTCACATCTGCTGGGTTGTGTTTTTAGCCCGTTTCTCAGCAGGTTGGGATATTTAAAACCAACTTCTGTCTTCGTTGAATGGAATCTGCATACCTCAGCTATACAGTTGCAAAACTGAGTTCCTGCTTCTTTTCTTACAACCCTATTTCTCCTTCTGCATATTTTATCCTGGTTAAAAGCACCAACATTCCCTCTGCTTGCATGCCACTCCCCAAGTCCACTGATAGGGGAGGTTCTCCTCTCCTTTCTGATCTTAGTCTATCAGTTCACATCAAAAGTGGCTGCATTGTCCTTGGGAGGAGGGAGGGTGGGATTGGGAGGGGAGGAGGGAGGGGCTTATGGGGGGATGCAGAATGAATAAAGTGTAATTGATGAAAAATTTTAAAAAAAGGGAAAAAATAATTTAAGAACCTTAAATGACTTTCAAAAGTGGAGGAAAACATGGAGTTAGTCAATTGGCATGGAGCACGTCTCACCCCTGGGGGCAATGGTCTCCTGAACCTACTCAGACCTCGGACACCACCACTGCTAGTTCTAGAACTGATGCAGGATGATCCAACGAGGGGTTAAGGCTTCTCATAATATTTCCTATAAGCCCACCCCTGTTTGTTTATATCCCCCATTTTTATTCATTATTAGCCAGATAGAGCCAAGTAATTGTGGTAATGATACTTGCTTTTTTGCCCAATGCTGGAATGCTAGTAAATTTAGGTATGCCCTGGTTACTTGCATGCCTCGCTGGGTGCCTGTGCCCGTTGATGCCCCTCACGCTATGACTCTCTTCAGACAGAAAAGGGATCTTGGAACTACAGCCACCATTGTTACTGCCATCTCATTGACGGCTGTTGGAGCTACCACCGGGGCATTAGCCATGAGTCATACTGTGCAGACTGCTCAGACCCTGAATAATCTTTTAGCCAATGTAGCTCATGCCTTAGTTGTACAAAAAGGAATTAATGCTCAACTAAAAGGAAGCTTGATGGTGTTCAATCAGAGGATTGACCTCGTGCAGGAGCAAATTGATACCCTATGGCAAATCGCTCAACTTGGCTGTCAATGAAAATATGCTGGACTTTGAGTCACTAGCATATAACAGAATTTTTCCTGTGCTGCAAATCTGTCTAAACAATTGACGAGCTATATTGTAGGTAATTGGACTGGAGAATTCGATACGACAATGGAGCAGCTGAGAGTGGCCATTGTCACAGTAAATTCTACCAGAGTGGACGCAGGACTAGCCACAGGATTATCATCATGGATTGCTGCAGCCATGAATCATCTGAAGAAATGGGCGGGCATGGGAGCGTTAGCAGGCCTTCTGGTGTTGGTTTGCATCTAATCTTTATATGCAAGATTAGAGTCTCACAACAGCGTAATGCAGCCATGACCATTCAGGCCTTTACAGCCATTGAAGCAGGACAGTCTCCCCAAGCATGGTTGGCTACCATAAAAAGCTAAAATGTTATGCTCAGGATGCGAGGCTAAGCACTGCACTCAGGGTCAGCCGCCTTCGACCCAGAGAAGAGCATGTCTGATTGCATGCGGGTTGATGCCCCAGGTCCCGCCTCTGAGAAAAAGGTATCGGATGGGTCTGATGCTCTTTGGGTGGATGACACCTAAATGAACATCAGTACAAAGTCCCAATTTATTTCTAATATCAGAGATCAGACCTCTACTCTTGCCTGATGCGTCTAAAACAAAAAGGGGGAACTGTAGAGAGCTGCGGAATGCTGTGCCTTAAAGATGGAGCTGGTTTCCGCCTTCCACCTTCCCGATGGTGGGTGCTCTCTGTCACGAACAATTCCACATTTGGCTAAGGCTGAGGATCTGGCTTGCTTCCATGTATGTGGACCTATCTGCATTGCCCACGTGGCACGCTGGGGTTGGCTACCCAGAGGCTATTTATGCTGTGGGCTGGCTTTCCCCAGGGTCAGATGATTGTTCAAGGTTCCTGAATAAACTGCATTGAAAAAAAAAATAAATGAGAGAATGCAGAAAAAAAAAAACACCAACATTCTTCCATTGAATCATTCTAGAAACCTGGCAGCTGCAGAACTCTATCATGCCAGCCTTATATGCCTCTTCTGCTAGAGCATCTATATGTTTTTAATTCTTCTCTGTTTTTAATTGTTCCCTAGTGCTTTCATTTTAAACCCAACTATATACTTAATATGTTGTGATTTGATGAACTGTTATAGAAGGAATAATTTAATTGTATCTTCTATCTTTCAAGGCAGATTGACTATTTTCTCATGGCAAAAAAAGTAATCATTTCAGTTTAATGCCTGATTGTTAATGCCAAAAATTTGAGAAGAAAGACCACTGATGCAAATCATCATGGCCAAATTAATTGAAGCATGCAGTTACTTAAAGTAGGCTTCTTTATTTATGTGAACATACTGCCTCCTGCTAAGACAGTGTTCAACAGGCTAGTATTGAACAAGTAGAAAACAAGGTTTTTATAGCTCAGAGGTTGGGTGTTTCCTAATGGGAAATTTGGCTGGGACAAAGGAGCAGAACATATGTATAACAAGTTAGCCATAATGGCCTCCTGAAATATAGACAAGGTTGCAAGGTGAGCATAACATGGTAATCATAACAACAGATAGGCATAACAAGGTAGTCATAGGTGATCATATAACCTTTTGAAACTAAGGTAAAGTTGATGATGGTTGTAAACAACTTTCTGATATAAAGGAATGGTTGCAATTTCCGGAAAAGTCAGTACAGAACCATTTGTAGTTAAGGTTACAGGTAAGGCATAACACAATCCTTGAGAATTGGAGATTTAATCACAAATATTAATGAACTTAGTTTGTCTTTACTATAAGATGGCTTTTATGCCTATGATGGAGGCAAGATGGTTCATCATTTTGATATTGTCTAAGAAAGGGACATATATATCCATTTTCTAAATTTTTTCAATGCATAAATAATTATAGGAAATAGAGTTGAAGAATTGGTATGCAAATGCTTTGGAACTTAGTAGAGATTTTCCTAATTTCTCTTTGCAATTTTCACAAAAATATGTGGCTGGAAATACTGAACTATGTACTTCATTGAAATCAACTTGGGAACAGTTAAATATTGAGATGTTGTCACCTCAGTCCTTCCAAATAAAGTCTCATGATATCCTCATGGCAGGAGTCTCTGTGTAGCTTCTGTGAGGTCTTCTTGAGATGTGTCTCAAGCTAGAGGGGTAAAAACTAAGGTTGCAAAGTTAGAACAAAAACTTTTACACCAAACATGTTGAAATGAATAATTTTCTTCACCATGATGCAGCTGTATTTAGAGACACAGAAAATCCTGGCAGATATTCATCCCTTAGGAAAGTGGCTTATGAAATCTTTCTTTCTTTCTTTCTTTCTTTCTTTCTTTCTTCTTTCTCTCTCTCTCTCTTTCTTTCTTCCTCCCTTCCCTCCCCCCTCCCTCCCTCCCTCTTTCTACCTTCCTTCCTTTTTTTATTTCTTTCTTTCTTTCTTTCTTTCTTTCTTTCTTTCTTTCTTTCTTTCTTCCTTTTCTTTCTTTCCTTCCTTCCTTCCTGTCTTCTTTCTTTCTTTCTTACCAGGAATTGAGCTACAGCCTCATGTAAAGTAACTCCTGGACCACTGGGTTCTGTTTTATGATGTGAAGATGCCATGGCATTTGCTCTACCTTTCAGCCTTTCAGGAGTTATTGTCTTCAGAGAGGTCAAGCTGGCCTTCTGAAGCAGGTCTGGGGTAGTTCTCATTTTGCCTCAGTAAATATGTCCTCAGAATTCCTTGTGGTGTCAGCTAAGGCATCCAAAGCATCCACATCACAGCTTGACTTCCTCTGTCAAATCTTGATTCTTTCTTTTTTTTTCAGCTCCCTTCTATAGCCTTGGTTTGGGAGATCTCAGTAGTAAACATCCTTCATGCTAATCTCTAGAAAAAGAACCGAGTTTGTTTCTAGGGCATTTTCTCTGCAGCACCCACCACATAAAGTTGGATGCTCCTTTGCCAAGAGACATAGCATGAATGGAAATGCCTGCTGGCTTTCTGCTCCCACAGGAAACTCACAAAGCTCACCAAGTAAACAGTCTTTCATTTGGCAACATTTGCTCATCAAGTGATCTCAGGGATACAGAAATGATTAAGATAGGATTCTTGTTTTCTGGGAAGACAGACACAAATGAACAGTTATAAAGGAATATTGTAAGTACTGTGGAAGAGTACTGTACACTGTGCCTTGGGCATGCAGACAGGAGAGTTTGAAAATTACCCAGATATCCCTGAACATTTAATGGCAGGAAACAGTATTGGGAGACTAAAGAAGAAATCTAGAAAGAATTTCAGGCTGGTAAGCAGAACATGAAAGGCATATGTGCAGGGATAATGATAGAGCAAATAGAGCAGAGATTGAGGGAATACCCAACCTCTGCCTGACACAATGAAAAATACTCTGCTAAGCTTGCAGACAGGAGCCTGTCAGTGTTGTCCTCTGAGAGACTCTATCTAGCAGTGCCTCAGAACAAATGCTGAGACTCACTGCCAAGCGTTGGTCAATGTGTAGGAAGTCTTGTGGAAAAGTTGGAGTAAAGGGTTAAAAAAGACCTGGAGGTGACAGTAGCTCCACAAGAAGACCAACAGAGCCAACTAACCAGGGCCCAGAGGGTTTGCTGAGATGGAAGTATCAACAAGGACCATGTACAAAGTGGACCTTGGCCCCCAACAAACAAAGATGTTGCAGATGGGCAGCTTAGGTTTCAAGTGGGTCCTCTCTTAAGGAAAGTGGAGACTGCATAGGATAAGGACTCACTAGCTTTTTGGTCACTTCCTCCTTGGGGGGACTGCCTTGGCAGAACACAGAGGAAGAGGACATATGCAGTCCTGATGCAACTTGATGAGCTGGGGTAGATGGTGTTCTGCCCAGTTCACGAACCCCAAAAGACCAGGAATAACTAGACTCCACTGTAAATACATGAGGTTCTTTTTATTGTAAATTACAAGCTGCAGTTTGGGCCCACACACCCCCACCGCCAAAGCGGTGGGAGCTAAGTGCGCTGAGCCTAGGTTAGTTGGGTGATATATAGATTCTGGTCCCTCCCAGCATGCCCAAGGGAGGGGCAATTCCTGCCTGGCAAGCATCTATTGGTCAACATGCTACATTTTTAATTGATTGGCTATAGGAAGATCCCCAGACCATAATAACCTGGTGTCCCTCCCTAGGGGGATGGGCCAGTTTCCTAGCAACTGTTATCTCTGGTGGGTGGGGAAAGAATGCAGTAAGGCGGTCCCGCCCCTCAGGGCATTACTGGACTTCTCCACCCACCTACTTCAGGTCTTTTTTTTTTTTTATTTGGTATGTCATTTTTATTTTTTAAACAGATTTAAAATTTTTAATTATTACGCATGTGTATATGCATGTGTGTTTGTGTGTATGTGTGTGTGTGCGTGAAGGAGGAGGACAGAGGGGTATCAGATCACCTAGAACTGGATTTACAGGCAGCTCTGAGCTGCCTGATGTAGATGCTAGGTATCAAACTCAGGTCCTCTGCCAGAACAGTGTGTGATGTTAACTACTGAACCATCGCTCCAGGTTTTTTTTTTTTTTTTTTTATCAGTTACATTTTATTAACTCTGTATCCCAGCCGTGTCCCAATCCCTGATAAACTTCAGGTCTTAATAATAGCTGCTAATTTATCTTTTGGTCTCTCAATGGGAAAGAGAGCTCCCCTTTTTGGAGGAATAAGTGAGGGAGGAGAAGGAAGGAGGGAGTGGGTGAGAGGAGGGTGGGTCTGGGAGAGGAGGAGGGATGAGGCTACAACCAGATGTAAAGTGAATAACACCACCACCACCCCTTCGGAGGGTGAAACAGGCTTGCCTCCACAGAGGAAGACATTGCAGCCAGTTCTGATAAGCTAGGGTCGGATGGAAGGGGAGGAGGACCTCCCTTATCAGTGGACTTAGAGAGAGGCAGGGAGGAGATGAGGAAGGGAGGGTGGGATTGGGAGGAAATGAGGGAGGGGGCTACATCGGGGATACAAAGTAACTAAACTGTAATAAATATAAAAAATAAAAATTTAATTAAAAAAAGAATAAATAAAAATTTTAAAAGACTTAAAGAAAAAAAAGACAGAAGGGAATGGAGAAATGGGAGGTAGGTTACCTGGAAGATACCTATATTAGCTGCCCGGTAAGGAAACACAGCTAAGGAAAAGCACTAAGTACTAAAACGTGTCTTAGTGAATTTCTTTGAGTCCTGAGCTAGAGATGAAGCTTGTGCCTTGTGAAATATGTAGGTGAAGAGCAGAAGGTACTAAAAGGACACCAATGACTCCAATGGAGAGCATGGAGAAAGAGCAATAAATAGAAGTCACTGAAAACAAAAACAAAAAAACAGCCGTGGGGTAGTAGGGGGGGTGTTGGGGTTAGCAGATATGTGCTGAAGGAAAGAGAATTTCCCAGAGGCACAGTGTTATTTACCCAGCGAAGCTTGTACATCTATAGCATAACAGGCAAACACATGATGGCCTATTCAGAAATAGAAACTCACAGGACCAAAACCAACAAAGTACAGACAGGTTCCTGCAACAGAAAGCAATCAATTTCACAATAGGATAGCTCAATTGGAAACATTAGATAAACTCCAAAGACAGTTCCAATGAAGCGAAGTGCTTAGCAATGCCTGCTTAGGTAGCATCGATTTAAAGATGGTAAACCAGCAGTCATCAGGAGTAGTTGAGTTTGTAAAGAGAGGTGATCTGAAGTGGCCATGCAAGGGTCTGCATGAAAAATTGTTGACTGGAGTGATGCTTCATAAGCATTTTCCTAGAGTCAGATAGTTGGTTTATCGATTTCTGGTTTTAAACTTTGTGTGTGATATAATTTATATCTCACAATAACTAGGGCTACAAAGCTAAGCAATTAGAATGATTGATTCCAGAGTTTAGGTGTCTTCAATGAGAATTTTTGATAAGAGTGTTATTTGGTGGGAACCTGATCATCCTGGGTTGAGGAACTGAAACAACAGAATGTGGGCATGGGGATCATCTCTTCCACAGAATTATGGGGAAAAGGAAGAAAGAAGATGGCATTGTAGAAGTCATAAAGTAGCATTACTTCTGAAGTAAAAGTATTCACTTAAAATTTCTAACATAGATGCAGACAGGCATATATTATGGATAATCAAAGAAGGTACCATAAGCAGCAGCTAAAAGGTCACTATGGCAAGCAAATGCCTTTTAAAATCCAGGCTTTTCAATGCTTGGCTTGTAGTTGTTCTGACCCCAGTGAATGACTCTTAGAAATTTACAGTTGTAAGGGACTACTTGTAAAAGAACACAAGAAAACTGTAGGAAGAAGCAGAACAAATGCATGCTGTTGATCTCTTTCTTTCATGGGAGTGGAATCTTTGCTATGTTAGTAATTTTACTTTTAGCATAGTATTCATATTCTGTGATATCTTTGAGATAACAAAACGCAACATGTTTTAGCTCCCTTAAACCAGACATGTGTAGACCACGTTAAATTGCCTCCTTTTTGAGTTGAGTCACATTCAATAGCACAAAATTATAACTCCTGGGAGACTGGTTAGCACCCATGTCTCAAAGTCATTGGAAAGCCTGACTACCCCACTATAAACACTGCTCCAGAACACATGAAATATGTGTTACTTAATGCTTCAGACCAGTATTTCTGGTTTCAGATGGCATGAAGATCTGGAATATTTTTACATGCACTATGAGATGTCTTTGGTTTGGTATTCAATTATGAACATGAAACTCTTTTATGTTTCATGTGTGTCTTATACACATAATTTTAAAGTGATTTATATTTTTACCATGCTTGAGTTTTAGCTGTGACCCATCGCATGAAATAAAGTGTAGAATTTTGAAGGGTTTCAGGATTTGGTTATGGAT
Organism: Meriones unguiculatus; assembly: GCF_030254825.1. Taxonomy (NCBI): domain Eukaryota; kingdom Metazoa; phylum Chordata; class Mammalia; order Rodentia; family Muridae; genus Meriones; species Meriones unguiculatus. Next base: position 86,118,466 of record NC_083351.1, read on the forward strand.
GTTCAACCTGTTTTTTTCATAGGTCAAGTCTTGCTATAACAATTCTGAGCAGGCTCCAGGGGCTTGATTACTTCAGGACTTTGTGCCCATACAGAGTGTTCTGTATGCAGACATTATTTTTCCTACGTCCTGGTTTTATAAAGATACAGTAATAAATGGTTAAATGTTATTTGCATTCTGCTATAGGGTGATAATATTTATTTAGAAAAAAAAAATCACCTCTCTTGTATAATGTCATTGGAAAGTGACTTGGCTGATGGATGTTCTCTTTAAATGTAGCTTATTGTAAGCCTTATTCTGAGATGGAAGGTGAGCTACATCTATTGCAATGTGAACACATTTGAGTTGGCTTGTTACTGAACCCTCCAAAAAAAGGTTGTGAGTGACAAGGACTCTTAGTCTGGTCACAGAGGGACGGTGAGAAAAGGAATCTCTGGCTCCTTTGGTGGTGAGCCCAGGATAAAGTCCCATATATTTTTTTGGCCTTTGTGGAGTTTATTTATAGTCTGCCCTTGTTCTTCTTATAGCAAGATTACCCTCTGCGAAGTAGTGTCCCATGTGACATATTTTATGATGCAGAGCAAAATCTGTCAATCTAGCTCGTGTTAACAGTTTTTTTCTTTAACTCTTGATACTTTCCTTAGGTTACATCCCCAAGTGAGAACTTTGTCTTAAGGATGGCTACATATCTCAGAGCTGAGGACTTCTCAGAGACCATCAGTGAAATCTTTGAGTTTAGCCACTGTAGAGCATCTTTCATCATTCATAGTTCTCAATTCTCTCAAGTCTAATTGACCTTGTGTAGTTCTGTGTATATAGAACTAATATATTTACAACAAGCCGAGCTACTTTCAAATCATGTACTTAGCAGATGATATGCACAGAGTAGCCTCTCAGTAGCTGATAGTCTAAGGAAACGACTTCTGAACTTTCTTACTTTATTGCTTCTGTACTTCCAGGGGATGCAAACTTGCTTTATGACTTGTGGGTAGCATTTAATAATATTATCACAGGTGCTTTCTACTCTTCCTGATCTCAGTGGCTCTTCCCTACATGAGGACAAATGTGTAGACAGCAGACTTAGGATGTGTTCTATCCCTTTTACAGGATGGTGGCCTGGTATCATCCTTTCTATTCCCCTTTGCAGGAGATTTGGAAATACTTAACATGATCCTATATTTTCTTTCTAAGGATATTTATATAAATACTGTGGATATTTGTGTGAGAAAAATATAGGAATATAAAAAGTAAATAGAAATGTCTAATGAAAACATTGTAGCATTCTTTTCTAAACACATACTGCTTCTTTCTGCTTCTCCATTGCAGGCATGTTTTCCATTTAATATTCTTTTACTAACCTGCAAGCTTTCAGTTTTTTAAAGCTTTCAGGCTTTAAAAAATAACACCAGGATATGGCCAGGCTGAACACACTGCACCCTAAAGAAAATCTTCCTCTTGGTCCCTTCAGCTTTGTTCCTGGCCTGAGAAGGTGATTCTCATAGAATTTCCATCCCTTCAAGCCTGAAAATGAATTTCATTTGTTTCAAAAATCCTGGGCTCTTTCAAGAATTCACTGACTTTCTGAGTGGCTGTTGATGTCTTCCTTTAATCACTTCTTAATTATATTTATGTCACAGAACAATAGGTGTCAGTGCATGTGGCAGTTAGTTTTGAGGAACATAGATACTCAGTATCTATATCTATCTATAGCTTAAACAGAAATATCAGCCTTTTCCATCTCTACCATTTGAGGGTTGAAGTTTTAAAGCAAGACTTGAGCTGGCCTGAGGGAACACTTTATTCATCTCTGGGGTGTTTTTCTATTGTTAGCCTGTCTCATATCTTTTTAGTTGTTGGGTCTGTTTTTAAAAAGTTAGCATTTATGGAACTTTTCAATTAATTGACTGACTGTACTTAAGATTTTTTGCTATCTATTTTCAATCAGCTCTCACAATGCAAAAGGTGGGTTTAGCTTTTGAAAGATTTACATCATTTTCCTATGTGCTTTTAAGTCTGTCTTTCTCTCTCTTTCCACCATCCATTTATCTATGTATTAGTCATCTATTTATATATGCCTATATATTTTCATGATCTACCTTCCTATCATCCATTTATACATTTATATCTTTTATACATTTATACCTTTACATCTATCTATCTATCTATCTATCATCTACCTATCTGTATATATATGTATATATAACATGCATAAACACACACACGCACACACACATGCACACATACAAGCACACACACATCATACTGTTTCCATTAATTTTCATACTTCAGAATCAGAGAATGTATAAGTTTGCAAACCCATCTAACTAATAAATAACTTACTGAAGTCTCAATGTAATTATTTGAAGTTCAATACACTTTCATTACTTTCTGTCACCATGGTCTCCCTATGCTGCAGAGATGGCATGCAGTTTGTTTCTCTTTGTGTTTGCTAAGTCCCTTCTCTGGACTAATAACAAGGTGACCCATTTTCCTAAGACTTCTTAGTCTCCCTTCTTCTTAAAATCTGTCCTCAATAAAGGCAGTCTAGCTTTTTTTTTTAAACAATAAGTAGTTGACATTTCTTCTATTTATTTCGTGTTTTCTCACTACTTTTGTATGATTATACAAATAATATGTAAAAACACAGGAAAAAGCATGAGCTCCAGAGCTACCTGGCCCTGGGTTCAATCCTTCTCTACTCTTGACCTGCTTTTATGACCTTGGGTTCTGGTTAACTCATCGTAATGTGAGAATTTAACGTTCTTTTAGAAATATTTCTTGAATGCTTGCTGTATACCAAGAGCTAACATAAACAGGCAGGATGAAAGGAAGACTGTGAGGAAGCCAGACAAGGAAGGCAAAGTCAGTGATTCAAGCAAGCTGAGTGTTGACGGTAAAAAGCTTGCAGATGAGACAGGAAGGTCCTGGGTGGCACCTCTGAGGAAGACGATGTTTCACCTGGAACCTGACTGGATGTGTCAATCACATGGTCCTGTAAAGACTTGGGTGATGTTCAGGCAGCAAAACTGATGTCCAGATCACAGCTTATTTGAAGAACAGAAAGACAACTAGAGTGGCAGAGGGAAAGTGAAGAAGTTCTTGGTCACAAAACTGCTAATGGTCAGTTTGCTCCTGGGGGTGGTGGAAAGGGGTTTGGGCTTTATTTAACTTTAGTAAGAAGTCAAGGGGGAGCACAACAAGGCTCACATGAATAGATTAACATAAAAATCACTTAGTACAATGTGTGATGGTACTTTAATGCTCAACATATTCTCTCGTTACAGATTTTGTTATAGCTACACTGTAAGCTCCTCGTTTAGGGTCTGTATGGCACACTGTGACACAGACTTGATACAGTTTGTTCTGTGTGGGTGTCAGCCTGGCATGCCACTGGGAAACAGTCCTTTCCAAGCGGATGACTTGTGTTCTAAGCAATCTAGCTGATTACCTAGTTCTGCCCATTTCCCTCTCCTCACACACTCGAGGCCGTCTGATAAGTTCTGTAATGGCAGCTAGTACACAGTGGAGTCTTTAAGTCTGCATAATTTGTAGCTCAATCTATATTTAATTTCCATTTTGGAAAATATTGGCTTTTTGTGATTATCCAAAAAGGAGAAGAGGAGGAGGAGGAGGAGGAGGAGGAGGAGGAGGAGGAGGAGGAGGAGGAGGAGGAGGAGGAAGAAGAAGAAGAAGAAGAAGAAGAAGAAGAAGAAGAAGAAGAAGAAGAAGAAGAAGAAGAGGCAGAGGCAGAGGAAGGAGAAGGGAGAAGGGAGAAGGAGAAGAAGAAGAAGAAGAAAAGAACAACACGAATATAAAGGGACAAAGCATCTATTTAGCATTTGGGAAAGGCAGGATCTTCAGCAAAGTTCTTTTTCCTTTTTCTTTGCCATGCCATCTACTTTACAGAGAAGCAGAGGTAGTGAGTTACTTGTGAGTTACACACTGTTACTCAGACCCTGAAGCTTATGTTTTTGGAAATGCCATGCATTTGTATTTTTCTGCACTTCCCAGAATGCATCATTTTTCTTTGGACAGAAGAGAGGTGGGGATCAAGACCTCTCTCTCTGGACTCCATGGAAAAGGATTCCTCCCTAGGACCAGCTTGCCAGCAGCCATTTGTCACTGCTTCTATGTATAAGAAGTGGAAAGATTTTTGCATCTATTCTTCGCACATTTACATTCAGATCACTCACTTGGGGACATGCACTGTTTTTTTTTAAATTGTCTGCTGTTTGCAATTAGATGTGCCTCTTGGGTTTTATGCAACTACAAACCCAAGCCAATTTATTTCTCCCCTAAACTGGTGGCCCTTTTTTTGTAGTTTCTTCCTGTTTTCTTCATAGAAAGTCACCTTCAGATGATGAACAGGTATGCTAGCTCTAGCTTCAATACACTTTTTAAAACATTTCATTTCAGCCACCTAGCTTATTTTAGAAAAAATCAATGAGAGGCTACAACTAGTAAAAAAGTTAAAGCAATTCATTATTTAATGAAAGTATTCTTTCATTTCCCACAGATTTTGAGCTCTGTATTTCTTTCTGCTAAAAACACCAAATTAAACTCAACAGTAACAGAAACACAGTGGTAATGAATAAAAAGCATTCTTAAACTTTTGGTATGCTGTTTTTGTCTCAAGGTTTGTCACCCACTGAAATGGGAACTCTAGGTTTAGGGAAAGATTGTGTTTGGTAGTATATGCTCCTTCCTGCATAGTGCCAAAACCTTGAGGAGACCCCCAACAGAAAAATAGTAAGTGGAATGAATATTTGAAGGCATTATATTTGCACTATTGCTTAATGATTCCCTGCTCTAACTTATAAACCTCTTGACATCTCACTTATGACAGTAATTATACTATATTTAACGCCTAGGATTTCCAATTTGAGTGCTGTAGGAGAGGATAGAGTACTAATCGGGCCTTAATTTATGCTGACTACACTCTGTATTTATGTCACATAAATTTAGGTCCTCCAGAAGAAACCTTATGTATGGATTACTTTAAAGATGGAAAACTTCAAAACTAGGTGGGGTACAAATGAGCATAGTTTTACTTTTCCCCTTTTTAAATGTGTGTGGGACAGTACAACATTCTTTGTAGCTTTTCATTGAAGGTCATCAGGTAATGTCAGTGATGCTTTAATGTCGAGAATGTTGACAATTTTTCTCTTCAAGTTTTGCAACAATGCTTATTCATGACAGTGAAACAAATTACGTGTTTCAAAGTAAGGGTTTATGGAAATAAAAATAATGACTTCTCTCACCTATCACCATTTCTCATGAGTCAGGGCTGGTCTGGGACACAGCTTCAAACAATCAACTGTCTACTTCTTCCTAAATTGAGAGACACCCTATGCTGGATAATCTTTTGCTATATCTCACAAGCCATATGCTCCTCCTAAACCTCCTTTTTTCTATTAAGATAGTAATTTTTGGATAAAAAAGGGGCCCTCTCAAATAAGTAGCATAAACCTTAACAATATATTGAAACAAAAAGGGCAGAGTGAGAGGATGTATACTTAACCCCTAGATTTATGTGATCTACTGCTAAATTGTTCTAGCTCAAAAATTTGGACAAGATGTCTGACTTTTTAAAAACAGGGATTGGGTGAGGAATATTGTTCTGAAATTGCTGTATAATTATGATTGTTTATTCTATTAAATTACCTATTGAGTAATGAATACTTAAGTTGTGGAGTTTGAAACTAATATTCTTGTACATTGATGCTATAATTACTTTTCCAATAATTAGAAATCTGACACATATGTTAAAAATACAAAAATGTATATAACCTTTCTCCAGGAGTTCTATTTTCTGAGGAGATAACTGGAAATATAAGGAAATTATATTCATGAGCAGACTCACTGATACCATGATTAAACAATAAAATAAAACAACATAAACAATTGCTATGGAAAATTTATGAAATTAGTATATTCTATTTAGTAGAATATATGAGCCCTCAGAATGGTGGATAATTACCATTATAAACATGGTGAAAATGTTTACTGTACAAAAGTAGTAAAAACAGGCTTGCTACTTAATTGTATTACTATAGTATCACAACTCTGATTTCCTATGTACTGCTGCTCTGCTGTTTCAAGAAGACAGTTTCCTCATAGTCCTTTGCTATGTCTAGCTGTTACACTTGTTCAGCTTCTTCTGCTGCTTTTATATTACCATTTTAAATTATGTATATATATTTGTGAGGGTTTCTGTTCATGAATAGAACACAGTGATCACAGAGGCCAGGAGAGGGTGTCTGAGTCCCTGAAGCCACTAGGAGCTGTATAATATAGGTGCTAGAGACTGAATTCCGGCTCTCTAAAAAAAGGAGTATGCAGCCTTAACCACTGGGCCACCTCTCTAATTCCCTCATTTTTTTATTGTTGCTTTTTATTTTGTTTAGTAACTTGTGTATAATTGTATATTTATTAATAAAGCTTAAAAGTAATTTATTTTTATAGTGATCACACACATATATATTTATAACATCGTGCCTTTTATTGTAAGAGTTTTCATTTTCTTAATTTTTTCTATTTATTTATTTATTTACTTACTTACTTACTTATTTACTTTGTATCCCTGCTGTAGTCCCCTCCTTCATCTCCTCCCAATCCCACCCTCCCTCCTTCTTCTCCTCCCATGCCCCTTCCCTAGTCCACTGATAGGGGAAGTTCTCTGCCCCTTTCATCTGACCCTAGCCTATCAGATCTCATCCAGACTGGCTGCATTGTGTGCCTCTGTGGCCTGGTCAGGCTGCCCTCCCCTCCTCATGTCCTCTGGGAAGGTGACCAAAGAGCCAGCCACAGAGTTCATGTTAGAGACAGCCCCTGTTCCCCTTAGTAGGGAACCCACTTGAACACTGAACTGCCTATGGGCTTCCTCTGTGCAGGGGGTCTAGGCCCTCTCCATGTGTGGTCCTTGGTTGAAGTATCAGTCTCTAAAGAATCTAAACATCAAGGAGGACCCTAGGGAAGAGGCTGAAATCTCACTCAGAAGGGCAAACAGGATAGACATTGGAAGTAGGAGAAGACAAGGAACAGAACATAAGCCTACCACAAAGGGCTTCTGAAAGATTCTACCCAGCAGAGTATCAAAGCAGATTCTGAGACTCATAGCCAAACTTTGAGCAGAGTGCAGGGAATCTAATGAAAGAAGGGGGAGATAGTAAGACCTGGAGAGGACAGGAGCTCCACCTGTACCAAAATATCTGGGCACCGGGGGGAAGGGGCGGAGAGACCATTTTCTTTATTTTTAATTTTTAATCTTTTTGATCAAATTGATTATGTGTTTTTATTCTCTACTTCAAAAATGATTTTAGTGTTTCTTCTTTACTTTTTTAGTGAATATATTTATACAAAAATAATTATTTCTCTGCTAGTTTCAAAAGTGAACACTTACAGACTTCATAACACTTTCCTATGTGCATTTGTGTGCCTACACACCACACGTACACACACATATACATACACACATACCATGCATACACACATGTGTACACACACAGGCACACACATACCACACATTCACACTTGTGCAACACAGACACACAAGTATACTACATATACACACATATGCACACAGAGACAGGCAGACTCACACATACCATACATACACACATGTGCACACACACAGACAGACACATGCACAAATGTGTACACACAGACAGACACACATACAGAGATGTGTACAGACAGACTGATAGACAGGCAAGCAGGCAGGCAGACACACACACACGTACACACACAGTCAGACAGTCAGACAGACTGATAGACAGGCAAGCATGCAGGCAGACACACACACACATGTACACACACAGACAGACAGTCAGACAGATAGGCACACACACACACAAAGCTTTAGCACATTTATTTATTTTCCATTTGCTAAAAGTTAAGGACTTAAGTTCTAAGCTTCCCTTTTGTTCACAGTACCCATATATTATTTATGGTAGGTGATTCTACTAAAATTTATTTACTTCTCAGTAATATTTATACAGTTTTTTTACATATATGTAGTTTGGGTGTGCATGTGCATGAATGCATATAAGAGCATGCCACAATTTGTATGGAGAAGTGAGGACAACTTGAGGGCGTGGGTTTTCTCTTTCTACTATGTGGGTCCTGGGAATCAAATTCTAGCTTTTGGGGTAGCAGCAGGCACCTATACCTGTTGGACCATCTCATAAGCCCTGAAGTGCTTGTTTACACATAGTAACCGACTCCATTCTATATTCAATTCTGGTTGGCCTCAAACTCATTATGTAGTTAAGGAGGATCTTGAAATTCTGATCCTTCCACCTCTGTTTTGCAAGTGCTTCTATTATGGATGTGCACCCCCACACCCCATTTACAACACAAAGAAGATCACGCTACTCAAGTACATTACCAGTTGAGCTACATCCCAGGCCTTGAGAGGCTGCTTACACTGGAACTCTATGAGGAGAGATGCACATTTGTGACCAGCAGGTGTTCCTTCAGAAGAACTGGAGAGCCTACTGGATTCAGAGATTATTTATTCACAAAAGGCTTGGAGTGGTCCAGAACACCACAGATGTCACTGTCTCATTGACCCCAATAAAGTATGTAAGGATCTCTTGGTCAATTCTCACCTATATCACTGAGTTCTCATTAAATAAAAACTCAGGTTTTAGTGTTAGCCATGAAAGCTAGTTTCTTCCTAGGAATCATCAGTTTCTATTACAACACACATTGCTTGTTCACTCTTTGAATTATTGTTTCAGAAATATCAAGTTCTAAGTACAGCCACATCCTTAGTAGTCTTCCACATCATTTTAACCATATAAATTCAACATTTTTCCCATTTCACAGATTAAAAAACCAAACTTCTCAACTTTCTTAATTAGCAATTGAGCTTTAAACAGTGTAAAATTTAGCAAAGACACCCTGGGATGTGTGTGTGTGTGTGTGTGTGTGTGTGTGTGTGTGTGTGTTGTATGCACATGTACATATGGTATGTGTGTGCATATGTACATGTGTGTACACATGTGCACATGTAAGTGTGTAGGCCACATATATTAACACTAGGTATGTTCTTTCATTTGTCTTCACTTTATATTTGAGTCAGAATGTGTCATGTCTCTCTGAATGCAGAGCACATTGGGTTGGGCCAGTTGGCTCTTCAGTGAACTCCAATAACCCTCCTGTCTCTTCCCTCCTCAGTACTGAGGTTATAGATACCTGGCCCCCTGCCTCACTTTCTCTCTTTCCTGAGGATCCAAGCTCAGGCTCTCATGCTCATGTGGCAGACATTGAGTCATCTGCCCAGCCCAGAAGTTCTTCTTAAAAAACAAACAAACAAACAAACAAACAAAAACCAAAACAACAACAACAACAAAACAAAAACAAAAAAACCAAAACTGGACATTAAAGACTTCATAGCATAACACAGAATACTAAGTTTTGTGGTTGGTTTTACAGTCTATTTCAAGACTAGTGTTCAATGTAAAATTTCCTAATGCATGTTTTTAAAAGGATATTAAATATTAACATTGATCTTGGAGAAAGATGGTGTCTAAATCCACTATTCTTTTTCACATGAATCACTTATTGACAACTTGCCTAGGATTCAAAATCCATTGAAATGCATCAGCAAAAGTTTATTTGTGTCTATATTACACATGAGTGGGTGTGTGCTTATGTGCACATGTGTTTATGTGTGCATGTGTGTCTGTATCACTTCTTGGGAATAATTATCTCTATAATCTAAATTTCAAGTCTGTCTAGTTCTTTGGAAAAAGGATTAGCCAATGCTAGAATAAACATTTCTCAAAAAATAAAACATCCCCACCCCCAGTATAAGAGGATAATATACACAAATAGAAATGGGACCTGGGACATTTTTATTAAGGTTGAATGCCATCTCATATTTCTCACAATTTGTCTGCGATCATCTGTGGTTATAAAAACCCAGCACGTTTTCTTCAAATTATCCACAAAATAACTACAAAAGGACTCTGGCAGAGAAAAACTGATTAGTTTTATTGAAGTAAGAGATTAAAAATAACTTAGCTTAGTATTTAAACAAGAGAAAAATGATTAGTGATGTCAGCAAACTGTTAATTATCTAATATTAGTGATGTCACTTAAGTGACTCAAAGCATTATTTTTTGTGGGGACATGTGCTTTCTGGTGTATGTATAGGCATATTTGTATTTATGGAGGTCAGAAGTCAGAGGCCAATCTTGGGTGTCTTTCCTCTGGTGCTGTCTATTGGCCTGGAATTTACCCACTAGGCTGGCTTGTCCATGAGCCTGGGGATTCTCCTGTCTCTGTATCTCCATCTCTGAGATTTTAAGTACAAATTACTACATCTACTTAAAAAAAGAAAGACATACTTTCTGGGTATCAGACTCAGGTCCTTATTATTATTATCATTAAGGGTGGTAAGTTCTCTCACTTTATCAGCTGAATGAGAGAACTTACTAGCCCTTAGAAACAATTCTTTATGAAGACCTGTCCTTTACTGTTGCAACTGCCTGTCAGTCCTGCACTGCTGTTAACTGGCTATCAGTCCACATAAGTCTGATCTTTGAGAATGGCCCAAGTTAGTGTTCACTTTCTTCAGTAATGGTCACATGCTAAGTAATGGAACCTGGAACTAGACACTGTTATTACATTATCTAAAAAAGAAGCAGTAGGCAAAAATGTATGTTTGCCATCACTACCCATGGAACATTTTTTAGTTATTAATTTTTATTTTTTATATTAATCACAGGTTATTTACTTTGTATCCCAGCCATAGCCCCCTCCCTCATTCCTTTCCAATCCCACCCTTCCTCCCTCATCTTCTCCCTGCGTGTTTCCAAGTCCACTGCTAGGGGAGGTCCTCCTCCCCTTCCATCTGACCCTAGCTTATCAGGTATCTTTCGGACTGGCTGCCATGTCCTCCTCTGTGGCCTAGCAACACTGTTCCTCCCTTGGGGGTGGGGGAGGTAAAGGAGCCAGTCATTGAGTTCATGTCAGAAATAGTTCCTATTCCCCTTACTAGGGAAACCCACTTGGTTACTGAGCTACCATGGGTTACATCCTAGCAAGGGTTCTAGGTTATATTCGTACATCATCCTGAATGAGGTACCCCAGGAGCAGAAAGACACACACAATATATACTCACTTAAGTAGACCTATAGGATAGGATAAACATACTAAAATATGTGCACCTAAAGACAATAAACAAGAAAGAGGAGTCAGAGTAAGATGATCAATCCTCACTTAGAAAGACAAATGGGATGGACAAGGGAAATAGGAGAAAACAAGTAACAGGACAGAAGCCTACTGCAGAGGGCCTCTGAAAGACTCTACCTAGCAGTGTATCAGAGCAGATGCGGAGACTCATAACCAAACCTTTGGCAGAGTGCAAGGAGTCATACAATAAAAAGTGGCGTTAATATGGCTGGGAGAGGACAGGAGCCCCATGGAACATTTAATTTCATTTTTAACTGATTTATTTATTTGGGGCAATTAGATATTTATAGGAAATGTTGTACATTAATTCAGCTATTGTAAGCAAGGTTTTCTGGATATCTTTAGACATTTTTAAATCTGTAAGGGAAGAGGTGTGACTGGTATTTAGAGAATTTTAGTAATTTTCTCTCTCCCCCTTTCTACCTCTTTTCTTTCTTCTCAATTCTCTCTCCCTTCACCACTAGTAATTGCTCTCCTCTTTTCCTTTCATTATTTTTCACAGTCACTATTTTATTCTTAGAATGAAAGCATGATCAGTAAATTAAGAGAATATGTCTATATTCTAAAGTATTATGAGGCTATAGCAATTTTACCTTAAACTTATTTTTGAATTCTGAGATGAAAAGGGCTTCTGTTCTGAGTTGCTACTTGCCATACTTGAATATGTGTTTCTCTCATTCACATAGACTGCTAATTAGTGGTGAATCTTTTTTTTTTGTCACCTGGTTCTTTAAGGAAACAACAGAAGTAAAGACATAACATGGAAATAAATTCATGATTTAATTTAATGGACCAGAGTATTTACCTTAGCTCTCTCAAGTTCAGATTTTTAAATCACACTTATCTCTCAATCTATCTATCTATCTATCTATCTATCTATCTATCTATCTATCTATCTATCTCTGTGTGAATGTTTATATGCTATGATATACATGTGGAGACCACAGGACAACTTGAGGGAGTTGTACACAGCCTTTTATCTATATTTCCTTTATCTACTCTATATCTCAAGTGTATAATTATTCCCATAGTGTAAACATTATGTAAATAGTTGTTATTCTGTACTGTTAATGGAATTACAATATGGAAAATATTCATATGTGTTTTCTATTGACACATATTTAAAAATATCTTTAATTTATAATTGGCTCTATTTTTGAGTATAGAACTGTACATATGGAGGGGTGATGATACTTATCTATAGAAAAAATTCTGAGGATGGGCATATATAAAATAAGATGGTCTTGAAGATTACGACCAATTATGCAATGAGTCTACTGTCTGTCTGAAGCTTCAGGTGATAGACCTCTCAGTGATTATGTTAAATACATGATTAGTTTAGAGTCAGAGGTGAAAACAGACATTGCAAGCTGGTAGTCAAAAGAGAGGTTGACAGATCTAAGAACTTAACTGTTTGTTTCAGCATCCAAGGATATGTCTCAAAGATGTGGGGCAGGAGCCACAGATGCTCTTGTAAACCTATAACTTGCCCCTGAAGTGTGTGTTGGGTAAGGTTAGATGGAACACCTCACTCAAAGATCAGAGACATAATGTAATAAACTTACAGTAGGACTACAAGTCAGGCAGCTTCTTAGACAAGAAGATTATTCTTATCAAGAAAAATTTTCAAAATTAGGTTATGGAAAGAGCATGTGAGTTAGAATCCAAATATCTGCATCTGGGTTGTATTGCTACTTCTCATTAACTGTGTGATTTTTGGAAAGATTTTAATTATGTGTTTGTTTTCTCATCTGCAATCTGATAATGCATCTTTCTGCTTGTCTATTCATATATCCAGATTGGAACAAACTGCTCCCATTGTCACTGGCTTGAAATAAGCTATGTTCATTTTTACTGGGGTTCAGTGAGGGCAGCTGGGTTGTTCTCTTTGGAGAAAATAAGCTAGCTTAAATTATGATGGTTAGTGGCACCATCACTTGTCATTCACTGAGCTTACGAATTTACCTGTCTGATGGCTGATGCTGGCAAGCTGTGTGGACCTCAGATGGTGGCTACAGTGTCCCCACATGCCTTTGCTTGTGCTTCTTAGCTTCCTCCTGGCACAATAGTAAGCCATCAAAGGCAAGTTCATAGTTGTGCGAGCCAAAGCTGTTACCAGTTTGTGACTCATCTTCAAAGTTATCCAGGGTCACTTTGGCCATAGTCACAGTTCTATTGTGGTTTGAAAGGAAGAAGCACAGACTGTTGTCTCCTATGGAAGAATGATAATGTCACATTGTAGGAAGAATATGTGTGATGGGATATATTACTGTGGCCATCTGTAAATAAAATGCCATCTGCCATGGGGATAATCAGAGTAGGTGTTCATCAAGAGTACTTAATCTATCCGAAGGGCTTTGAGACCTGTAACCTCATACTAATTCATTTAACAAATCACTACAACACTGTGGGGTAGGCAGTATTGTCATCTATGTATTTTCCAGATGAAAGAAATGTAACTTAAAGAATAAGGGTACAGTTGAGATTTGAACCTATTTTCATAGAGTCCTTGCTTTTATTCCTTCACTGAAGACTTGTTCTCGGGACTAAACAAGAACATCGTGAATATCATGCAAACTTAAGTGTTTTTAAAAGAGAAAAAGAAGTTTTCAGGCCGTTGATACTGATTTCAGACACAGTCATTGTGTGTGGTTGGGTGCAGTATTGTAATAACACAAGTACAAGTGATCAAGTTTTGGTATTTTACAAGAGAAAAGCTCAGAACCATCTTGATTTCATTTTCTCTGATCATTCCATGTCCTCATCTTAGCATCCTCATGCAGCCATGTGTTTAAATTATGGCATCAAGAATGTGAAAACTGTAAAAATCCTTTGATGGTATTTGGTACAGCTCACATTTGTATTTCTTTTTTTTTAATTTTTTATTTAACTTTTATTAATTACACTTTATTCCTTTTGTATCCCCCCATAAGCCCCTCCCTCCTCCCCTCCTGGTCCCACCCTCCCCCCTTTCTGCATGCATGCCTCTCTCCGATGGGGGGATGCAGAATGAATAAAGTGTAATTGATGAAAAATTTAAAAAAAAAAGAAAAGATAATTTAAGAACCTTAAATGACTTTCAAAAGTGGAGGAAAACATGGAGTTAGTCAATTTACATGGAGCACGTCTCACCCCTGGGGGCAATGGTCTCCTGAACCTACTCAGACCTCGGACACCACCACTGCTAGTTCTAGAACTGATGCAGGATGTTCCAACGAGGGGATTAAGGCTTCTCATAATATTTCCTATAAGTCCACACCTGTTTGTTTATAACCCCCATTTTTATTCATTATTAGCCAGATAGAGCCAAGTAATTGTGGTAATGATACTTGCTTTTTTGCCCAATGCCGGAATGCTAGTGAATTTAGGTATGCCCTGGTTACTCGCATGCCTCGCTGGGTGCCTGTGCCCGTTGATGCCCCTCACGCTATGACTCTCTTCAGACAGAAAAGGGATCTTGGAACTACAGCCGCCATTGTTACTGCCATCTCATTGACGGCTGTTGGAGCTACCACCGCGGCATTAACCATGAATCTATGCAGACTGCTCAGACCCTAAATAATCTTTTAGCCAATGTAGCTCATGCTTTAGATGTACAAAAAGGAATTAATGCTCAACTAAAAGGAGGCTTTATGGTGTTCAATCAGAGGATTGACCTTGTGCAGGAGCAAATTGATACCCTATGGCAAATCGCTCAACTTGGCTGTCAATAGAAGTATGCTGGACTTTGTGTCACTAGCATACAATATGAGAATTTTTCCCGTGCTGCAAATCTGTCTAAACAATTGTCTAGCTATATTTTAGGTAATTGGACTGAAGAATGATACTATGATGGAGCAGCTGAGAGTGGCCATTGTTACGGTAAATTCTACCAAAGTGGACACAGGACTAGCCACAGGATTATCATCATGGATTGCTGCAGCCATGAATCATCTGAAGGAATTGGCGGGCATGGGAGCGTTAGCACGCCTTCTGGTGTTGGTCTCTTTGGTTTGCCTGTGGTGTATATGCAAGATTAGAGTCTCACATTTGTATTTCATGAGTCTTTAGATATGTTATTTAGCAAACTCTCAAGGTTGAGAAATAATTTTTGATTTAGACTATTTTACATTGATGTTTTCAGGTACATGTAAGAGTCCTAGAATTTGATCTATTTAGCCCTGAACGAGAGACTTGGGGTGAAAGATTCCAAGTTCATTTTGGTGGTTAAATATTTGGGCAGTTTTACTGAATTTTTTCTCTTTCTGAATCTGTTAATGTTTAACCAAACAGCAATATGTGGGCCGTGCAGGAAGAAGAACAGAAGGCGGTGTCCCCACACCGCAGAGCTTGTTTTGCTTAGGAAGCAGTCCTCAGAACTGACTGGCTTGAGTCTCAGAGACTTGTTAGGGAGACTATGTAGCTTTTTGACTGAATAACACAAAATAGTCCTGAATGTGTAGGACGCTGCGTTTGTGTCAGGGAAATCAATTTCATTTCTAAAGAAATACCAATCAGTATAGAGGTAAAGCTTTCTGTGAGTGGCTTTATACAGGACAAAGCTAGAACCCCCTTCCCTGATAAAAACCCCATGCTTCATGGTGAGGGGCTGTACAGGGCAACCTGGGAAGATAGCAATGGCAGGCAGTTCCAACTTACCTTGGAGTGAATCTAAGACAGTTCTCAGGAGATCCAAGGTAGTCTGTGGAGATGAGGGGTCACATGCTGGTGATTGTTAAAGGCCCCAACTATATCTCTGTATGGTAATGTTAGGATTTCTTTGTTTCTAAGGTTTCTTCTGCCACAAATGGGCCCAAGTTGCTCTTGGTATTTTGTGTGGTGAAGATTGGTTAGACTTCTTCCTGGGATGTAGGTGAAAAGCTCAAAACCCATGGGTCAGCCTATGAGCTTGGACCTCAAATGGATCACCTAGTCATAGAATCAAGTTTATTATTTTCTTGTTGTTTTTTTGTTTGTTTGTTTATCCCAATCACTGAGAAAGCAGGCATGTCCCTCACAGCCTAGACATTTTCATTTGTCAGACTCCAAGATTTCAAATGTGTTGTCAAGAAGAAAACATCTAGTGTTGGGTTCTCAACATGATGCTTCCTATGTATGGTAAGATAATCAGGTAACTCTCAGCTACCAGTCTCATCTAAACATTGCTGCATCTCAGGAGACTTAATGTCAACACGCTTGAGTTTAGTCCAACTATTTCCTGAGGGTCTGGCTTTAATTTCTATGTTTTTCTTCATTCTGCCTTTGCTCCTTGCTTATGGTCTTGCCTTCTTTCCTTCTTTCCTATTTGTTCCTTTATCCCTTCATTCCTCTATCTCTCTGTATATCCTCCCTTCCCCTCTTCCTCTTCTTCCTTCCTTTCTTTGTTCCTTCCCTTCTTCCTTTAATCTTTCTTTCATCCTTCCTTCTTTTGAAAAAGACAAATCACATTTTAATGAGTTCAATAAGTCAGTGTTTTAAGTTACAAATATCTATGAGCTTTTTGAACACAAACATGAAATAAACTTCCTTGAGAAAGGTACATGGGGTAGTGCAGATAGCTAGGAGAGGGTGCATGGTGATGCTTAGGATTAGTTAGCTGGTTTGATTTCATTTTTATTGTCTAGTTTTGTTTTTGAACAACTTTATACAAGTATATAATATATTCTAATTACTTTCTCCCCAGTTATCTCCTTCCAATCCTTATCATCACCCTCATCACTATCATGCTCTTTCCCAGAGTCATGATTTTGGGTCTTCCTTTGTGGCCATTTAGTTTAACAGGGATGTCTGTGTAACCATTGGACTGGAACTATCTAGGAGTCTGATGGAGTCACAATGGCTACACAAGAGA
Organism: Meriones unguiculatus; assembly: GCF_030254825.1. Lineage (NCBI taxonomy): Eukaryota > Metazoa > Chordata > Mammalia > Rodentia > Muridae > Meriones > Meriones unguiculatus. The sequence goes on from NC_083351.1 coordinate 86,135,501, forward strand.
AGGCAGTTTCTCTTTCCCCTGAATCTATCAAATAATCCAGCAGTGAGGGCCAGGAATGATCTTCTTAAGTTCTTTCTCCATTCTTGACCAACTGTTGACAGGTCCATTCTTGTTTAGACCTTGTGCAGATATCTGCAGGTGCTGTAATGATTGCAATGGCTGAGTCTTGTTCAGGAAGTGATAGCTTGCAGATGTCTTGCTTTTTTCTGGTTCCTATATTCTTTCTGCCCCATCTTCTGTAATGTTTTCTGGGACTTTGAGGGATGGCAGAAATATGTTTTTATCACTGACTGCTTATCTATTACTTATTCTCAATACTTTCCTCTGCCACAAATCTTTACATTCATTACCAATAACAATATAATATAATATACTGTTCATGGGTGTATGAAAAATTTGAAGGAGGATGCTGTGCCTGGCTGGAAGAACTCACAAAGCCATGGGTTATTAAATAAAATCTTCCTCTTCCTCCTTCATTTTCTTTCACGAGGAAGGTGTAGGGTCATGGTATATAACTCAAGCTGACTTTGAACATGGATCTCCATGCCCGTCTTTATAGTATTATTTTCTATGTTAAATCATTAATTTCTCCAGAAGAAACCTAAGAAAGCAGGCAACTAAATCCAAGGGAGGTGACACTTGATGTTTGACTAGCTCATTATTTGGATGTTGACTGCAGCTTGTTTGTGACATTGTTATACAGAATGCTGCAAGTGATGGAATAGTTCTTTGAAGTTCCTTGTAATTACAGGAAGGAAGCAATATACATACCAGACTACTCTGTGCATGCTCAAATTCCTGTGTGAAGTGATTCTCCTCAGAGTAACTTCAGCATGATATACCATCACAGATTAAGTTTTGATGTATTTCATCCAATTAACAATAATAAATTAGAATGTCCTCACTTTCCAAGGGTTATTGTTTTGTCTTTGAGAGTCATTTTCACAATAACCATTGGGACATTGCTTAATGCTTCAGGAGTCAAGAGATCTAGATACTGCTTGCTTCAGTAAGTGCCCGCTCAATCAGCTCAGAGCTGAACACTGCAACGATGTTCATTTCATTGATTACTCCATTCAACAGTGGCTCAAGACAAGTTTATCTGAACTTCTCATATTTCTGAAGGTGCTCTGTGACCACAGGTGTGACTACTGTGCCTGACTTTACATGGGTTCTAGGTATTCAAACTCAAGTCTTCATTCTTATATAATCAAGCACCTTGTCCACCAAACCATCTTCCCAGTTACATAATTTTTAATGAGATATAGAGTGTCTACATGCATACACTGCTTCTTTAGAGACTGCCAAAGGGGAGAGATACAGAAGTTCATAAATTCAATCCATTCAACTCTGCATCCAAGGGTAACATGTGCACTGACCCAACTAAACATGCATTCAAAATATTCAAAAGAAATGATATCTTAACCAGCTTGGAGGCTGAAGCAGGAGTATAACACTCTTGAAGCATGCCTGAGCTACAAGTTTAACATCACTCTGGGAAACTTAATGAAACTATATCCGTTTCAGAAAAGACCCCTGTACCCAGACTTTTAGGATCTGTCTCTGCACTTGTGGAGCTCCTGTCCTCTCCAGGTCTTAATATCTCCCATTTCTTTCATAAGATTCCCTGTATTCTGCCCAAAGTTTGGTTATGAGTCTCAGCTTCTGCCTCAATACCCTGCTAGGTAGAGTCTTTCAGAGGCCCTCTGTAGTAGTCTCCTGTCCTGTTCCCTGTTTTCTCCCTCCTCCGATGTCCATCTTCTTTGCCTTTCTGAATGGGGATTGAACATCTTATCCAAAGCATCTTAGCTTCCAAAGTAAAGAGACATAAGAATAGGGGGTATAACTCAGTGGCAGAGTAAAGCCCACGTGGAGCCCTGAGTTCATTTCCCACTACATGCATGCATGAGTGCACGCACATGAACATACCTTAGTCCTGTACTTGGACATGAGAAGACATCTTTTTCTTCTTTTTTGGACAGTATATTATAATTTTGCTCATATACCAGTATTGAAGAAAATGTGTATAATTTACAAACAAACATGATTCCTTTTATAGAAACTGAACATCTAGATTTTGGCATCTATCAAAAGTTCTATAGCCAATTACCCTTAATAAACAGGATGAATATTTAATCTTACTACCATAGGACAAAATGTTTACAGAGAGACTGATCATGTAACTGCTGTTTCAAATCATCAACAGTTATCTATGACTGAGTTCATTTATCCATCGCAAGTTACTGTTTTAATACATAACTGAGGCACTATATTGGCTGTGATGGGCAAAACATGTTTAGATACAGTTCTTACTTTTTGAATATGCAGGCATTAGGCAAATATACATGGAATAAATGATTACACATGAATCCATATGGAATCACAAGTTCTATGAAGGAAATAAACACAGGGTGGAGATGGGCCACTATTTAGCATATAGCAGGCCCACTTTATATAGGGCAGTTTACAAAAATCCCATGAGTGAAGAAAGGCTTGAGAAGCTGAACCCTGGAGAAGGCAGAGGAAAGCCAACCACTGAGGTCTCCATTAGGAAAAGGACTTACCACATTTGGAAGCAAAGTCCAAAATGATTGTATAAACGAGAAGCATGAGAAAAGGCTAATAAGGTGAAGTATTTTTAGTGATGAAAGACATCATTTCATTAGGGAAACATCAAAGAAAAGTGAGAAGGAAGAGGACTGATCAGTTATATTTAAGGTAAGCAGTACTTGGTATGAAATAAACTGGAGAGCAAAAAGCTGGAATGGAGGAGGCCACAGCGAAGCTTCAACTTGGGTGAAAGGATGATTAACAGGTAGATTCTTGTTGAATGGGTAACTTATTCAGTGAGGTTATAGGAAAGTAAGAATATGAATATAGTTTTATCATTAATGGACAAATAAAAGACATCTAAATTAAGTTCTATTGAAGACAATGTGCTTTTTACATGTGTTACATTCATGTATTATATATGTGCCTATTTAGAGTAAATAATACTATCAATAATTCTAATATTTTTTCTCTTGTTTTATTTTAATTGCAATGTTCAGTAACTAATCCCATGTTAAACAAAGTCCAGAGAGAAGACTTAGAGTAAAAATATAGTTTTGACCCTCTTACTTTATGATCCTCTACAATCAAAAAATCCAGATTTTTTTTAAGCCATCGATGCAGACCAAAGATATATCTTAGTTGATAGAGTGCTCACTAAGTAACATGGATAAGACCCTGTGCTAACCTCCAACACAATACAAACTGGGTGTGGTGGTATATTCCTACAGTCCCTAGCTAGAGGATCAGAAGTTCAAAGTCATCCTCAGCTATGTAGTGAGTTTGAAGCCAGCTTCAGACAATCAAACAAAAAAATTCTTTAAAAGATTCATTTGTCTTCTTTTGGCAAATCAGTTTTTATCCTTCTCATTTGGCTACTCCCTCTGTAGCTTGCACTTCCTTACCTTGTATACATCTGTAGTTACTCTTTCAGAGGACTTTAAAGAAGTCTGCGTTACCATATAGTACACGGTTCTTGTACATTAGTTGGTTTGTAATCCACCTCCAGACTATATCTTGTCCTGGGTCTCCCTAACACGCTCTCTCCCTTTCCTGGCTGCTGTGAGGTGAGTCATTTTTTCTACCACATGTTTCCTCCCATGATGCTCTACTCCCTCCTCACATAGGTCCAGAAACAATGTGGTCAAGTTACCATAGACTGGAGTCCTTGAATGTGTGGGCCAAATAAGTCCTTTCTCCCTTAAGTTGTGCTTGCTGGTATTTTTGTCATAGCAATGAAAACTAACAGAAAAGACTGTGGAGGATGGGTTCCACTTCAAGCTCTTTGTGATCACTTCTTTTTTTTTAATCTCATTTATTTACATCTTCATTTCTTGTGTTTTCATGGAAGTTTCTAGTCTCCCATGTCTAGTTCCTTCTCTGGTAGGAGTCCTATTACCCAAATGAGGTATGAAGATGTAAAACTATAGACTCAATGCATCATTCACCATCAGGGGTCATTTGTAAATACCAAGGAAAATTACCCAGGAATCAGTTGTGCTGGGGACTTGACAAATTCTGCCTTTAATGAAGGACTCTCTTAACCTCATCACCAGGGCCTCATGATGTCATCAGCTGTCTGCTGCTTTCAGAAAGTACCAGGAAACCAAATCTTATTAAAGGGTTGAAGGTTAATGTGTTTCCTCTCCAGGACCATTTTCTTTTCAGGAGAAAAAGAACAGTAATGTCTTATTAGTGCTAGAGTTTCAGAGGGAGGTGAAAGAAGTGTCTTGCCTGAAGTGATCGTTTGCCAGCAATTCCAGCAGCAGCATCTTCAAGGCTTGTTCCAAATGCTTTGGCTGGGGATTAAATCAGATGCCCACTGACATTTCCTTGGTTGTATTCTTGAAACTTCACTCACTCGGCTGTACTCACTGTTACTTGCAGATAAAGCCAATCACTCCTCCTTTTCCTAACCTATCAGACTCATCTGTGCCCATTCTTGTCATGTATAAGATTCTATGGAGTGTTCTGACTAAGTCTCTGGATTCCGGAAACTGATTCCTCAGGCCATACTCTCTTATTCAGTCTATGCTTCAATTGTATCCATATGTTAGAGGAATTTAAGGATGTAAAAGGCTTCAGTTAGAACATGGTACTACAGTTAAAGATGTTATATAAAAAAATAATATCAAGCTTTTGTATGTTACTATGAATAATAAACTTTTAGATACTACTAATGCATGTAAATGCTATTTTTTGATGAATGCAAATATTAATTTTTGCATCAAGTCATATCAAACAAATAATAAAATTATAAAAATGAAAACAATCATATATCAATATTTACATACATTAAAATTACTGAATTTATTCTTAAAATATGGATTCTATCTTAGAATATGGATACTATCATTGATTCCCATTTCAAGATAAGGGAACCAAAGGCCATAGAAAGTAACTGACTTGCTCCAAATTTCACAGATAGTAAGCCAGTAAATGCCTGCTTCTCACCATTTTAGTATGTGACCTCTCCTAAAGAAAGTATTTAGTCTATGAGGATAGGAGTAGTGAGAGAAGCTTTTCAGCACAGCATAAAAAAGAAGGTGAAACTAAAGTCAGCCTAGGCTCTGTAATGCAAGGCAGGATGACATGAGCCATCCCCACCTGATACATAAACCAGACTAGACTTTCAGATCTTTAGCACGGACTTGAGATTATTCATGCTGGCCCCCTCTCTGTGCAGTCTAAGGAACTGGAGCCCTGAAAGGCCATGAATTAGCAGATTGTCAGAATCAATCTGCTACTGTGAGGCAGATATAAGTCCTGCTTAGGTTTCATAGGATCAACTCTACTGGTTTATTATTTTTTTTAATTTACTACATTTATCATCATATGCTCTTATGTCATTTGAATTAAAAATAATATTCACTTCAGAACTGAATTTCCCCTTGACCAAAGGTTGAATGTATTTCATGAAGCAGCATTTTCCACTGGTGCTGTAAGAAACATTAAAAAGTGAGATTACATAGAATGAAAACAAGAACTTAGTAACAGAACTAGGCTAATTCTATTGAGCTAAAAGTAGATACTTAGACAAATAAAAGAGCAGCTGGAGCCTGAGAAGCAGTCCCATGATGCAGGCCAGTCTGTCTTGCTATTAGTTCAGCCTCACCTAATGACCTTGTTCTGTCCATGGCCTTATTTCCTTACTTCTCATTTGCTTTGGAGGGTGGTGTCTCCTTCCCTGCCTCCCAGTGCCTGTATACCTGTAAGCATTGGTGAAAATGTATGATCTGCAGGAAAGAGAGATCTTAAATGGTTCCACAGCAAGTGCTTTCTCTTCCCATACAGTACTACACTCGTAAGAGAAATCAGATCGGGAGGAAGAAAGCTGTTGGGGAAAAATCTGTTAAGCAGATGTCTACTCTGAGAACTGAGAATCTGGAAAATGTTTTGACATGATGCTCAAGATTATGAAAGAGCACTGATTCATGTTGCTCTAGAGTTACCAAATGTTATGCTATCAGGAACCTGAAGGATCTCCTAGTATGAATTTTACATTTTAATGTGAGCTAAGAAGATTAAATAACAAATGGCTCAAGGATACAGCTAGTAAGAAGCATTTTCTACTTTTGACTCTTTTCTGGACCCTTTACTGTGAAATGTCATGTATAGTTATTTCTCGGTGTGTACAAAGAATCACTCAGACTCTAGTCATGTTTCCTCAGAACTGATGCACATCTTCCTATATACTTTCAATTATCTCTAGGTACTACATATTTATATTAAGGAGACCCAGGCAGGAGGATCACAAATTCAAGACAAGCCCATGCTGCACAATGAAGCCATCTCTGAAGAAAAAGCAAGAATAAAATAAATAGTGGATTACTTCTAATATTTAATATTATATAAATGTGATACAAATTGCTATGCTCTATTGTTCAAGAAATCCAGACAAGAAAAAGTCATAGCATGTACAATACACTCAAATATTATCAAGTTTTTCTTCAAGACATAAGACTTGTTTTCTTTTTTTAAAAGAAGTTAAAATTAATTTTTATTTTTTTTATTTGCATTATTTATTTATTAAATTTATTTATTTTTATTAATTACAGTTAATTCACTTTGTACCACCAAAAGGCCCACCCTTTTTCCCTCCCAGTCCCATCCTCCCTCTCCCTTCTTCATGCATGCCCCTCCCCAAGTCCACTGATAAGGGAGCTCCTCCTCTCCTTCCTCTGATCTTAGTCTATCAGATATCACATCAGGAATGGCTGCACTGTCATCTTCTGTGGCCTGATAAGACTGCTCCCCCCTTAGGGGGAGGTGATCAAAGAGCAGGCCAATCAGTTTATGTCAGAGGCAGTCTCTCTTCCGATTACTATGTAGGGAACCCACTATTAGTAACCCACTAGACACCAAACTACCATGGGCTACATCTGTGCAGGGGTTCTAGATTATCTCCATGCATGCTACTTGGTTGAAGTATGAGTCTAGGAAAAAACACTGTGTTCAAATTTTCTGGTTCTGTTGCTCTCCTTGTAGGGTTAATGTCCTCTCCAGATCTTACTATTTCTCACTTCTTACATAAGATTCCCTGCATGTTGCCCAACAGTTGGCCATAAATCTCAGCATCTGCTTTGATAGTCTGCAGGGCAGAGCCTTTCAGAGGTCCTCTGTGGCAGGTTCCTAGGTTGTTTCCTGTTTTCTTCTTCTTCTGATGTCCATCCTCTTTGCCGTTTGGGATGGGGACTGACCATTTTAGTCAGGGTCTTCTCTCATGATTAGTTTATTTACGTGTACAGGTTTTAGTAGGTTTATCCTATGTTATATGTCTATATGACTGAGTATATACTGTGTGTGTCTTTCTGCTTTTAGGACAGCTTACTCAGGATGATCCTTTCCAGGTCCCACCATTTACCTGCAAATTTCATGATTTCCTTATTTTTCATTGGAGAATAATACTCGATTGTGTAGATGTACCACAATTTCTGCATCCGTTCTTCAGTTAAGGAGCATCTGGGCTGTTTCCAGCTTCTGGCTATTACAAATAAAGCTGCTACAAACATGGTTGAGGAAATGTTCTTATTGTGTACTTGAGCCTCTTTTGGATATATGCGTAGGAGTGGTATACCTGGATCTTGAGGAAGTGCTATTCCTACTTGTCTGAGAAAATGCCAGATTGATTTCCAGAGTGGTTGTACGAGTTTGCATTCCCACCAGCAGTGGAGGAGGGTTCCCCTTTCTCCACAACCTCTCCAGCATGTGTTATCACTTGAGTTTTTCATCTTGGCCATTCTGATGAGTATAAGGTGAAATCTCAGGGTCGTTTTAATTTGCATTTCCCTAATGGCTAATGGGGTTGAGCATTTCTTTAAGTGCTTCTCTGCCATTTGACATTCCTCTACAGAGAGTTCTCTGTTTAGCTCTGTTCCTTATTTTTTAATGGGATTACTTGGTTTGCTGCTTTTCAGCTTCTTTAGTTCTTTATATATACTGGATATGAGTCCTCTGTCAGATAAAGGGTTGGTGAAGATTCTTTCCCAATCTGTAGGCGGTCGCTTTGTTTTGATGATGGTGTCCTTTGCTTTACAGAAGCTTTTCAGTTTCATGAGGTCCCATTTATTGATTGTTGCTCTTAGAGCCTGTGCTGTTGGTGTTCTGTTCAGAAAGTTGTCTCCTGTGCCAATGAGTTCAAGAGTATTCCCCACTTTTTTTTCTAACCGATTTAATGTGTTTGGTTTTATGTTGAAGTCTTTGATCCACTTGGACTTCAGTTTTGTGCAGGGTGATAAGTATGGTTCTATTTTCATTTTTCTACATGTAGACATCCAGTTTGACCAGCACCATTTGTTGAGGATGCTATTTTTTCTCCATTGTATGGTTTTGGCATCTTTGTCAAAGATCAGGTGTCCAAAGTGTGTGGGTTTATTTCTGGGTCCTCTGTTCAGTTCCATTGATCCACTATTCTGTTTCTATGACAGTAACATGGAGTTTTTATTACTGTTGCTCTATAGTACAACTTAAGATCAGGGATGGAGATACCTCCAGAAGATCTTTTATTGTAGAGGATTGTTTTAGCAATTCTGGGATTCTTGTTATTCCATATGAAGGTGAGAATTTTTCTTTCAAGGTCCGTAAAGAATTGTGTTGGTAATTTGATGGAAATTGCATTGAATCTATAGGTTGCTTTTGGTAAGATGGCCATTTTTACTATGTTAATCTTGCCAAACCATGAGCATGATAGATCTTTCCATCTTCTAATATCTTCTTCTAATTCTTTCTTCAGGGACTTGAAATTCTTTTTCATACAAGTCTTTGAATTGCTTGGTTAGAGTTACACAAAGGTACTTTATGTCATTTGTGGCTATTGTGAAGGATGTTGTTTCCCTAATTTCTTTCTCAGCCATTTTGTCTTTTATAGGAGGGCTATTGAGTTTTTTGAGTTAATTTTGTATTCAGCCACTTTGCTGAAGGTGTTTATCAGCTGTAGGAATTCCCTGGTAGAGTTTTTGGGGTCATTCAGGTATACTATTATATCATCTGCAAATAGTGATAATTTGACTTCTTCCTTTCCAATTTGTATCCCTTTGATCTCCTTCAACTGTCTTATTGCTCTAGCAAGGACATGCAGAACTATGTTGAAGAGATATGGAGAGAGTGGGCAGCCTTGTCTTGTCCTTGATTTTAGTGGGATTGCTTTAAGTTTCTCTCCGTTCAGTTTGATGTTGGATATAGGTTTGTTGTATATCACCTTTACTGTGTTTAAGTATGTGCATTATATCCCTGATCTCTAGTACTTTAAACATGAATGGATGTTGGATTTTGTCAAAGCTTTTTCAGTATCTAGGGAGATTATCATGTGTTTTTTTTCTTTCAATTTGTTGGATAACATTGATGGATTTCCATATATTGAACCACCCTTGCATGCCTGGGATGAAGCTTACTTGGTCACAGTAGATGATATCTTTGATGTGTTCTTGTATTTGGTTTGCAAGTATTTGTTGAGTATTTTTGCATCAATGTTCATAAGGAAGATTAGCCTGAAATTCTCTTTCTTTGTTGGGTCTTTGTGAGGTTTACGTACCAAGGTGACTGTGGCTTCATAGAATGAGTTTGGTCGTGTTCCTTCTGTTTCTATTTTGTGGAATAGTTTGAAGAGAATTGGAGTTAGCTCTTCTTTGAAGTTTTGGTAGAATTCTGCGCTGAAACCATCTGGTCCTGGGGTTTTTTTTTTTTTTTTTTTTGGATGGGAGACTTTCGATGACCTCTTCTCTTTCCTTGGGGGATATAGGAGTATTTAATTGATTTACCTGGTCCTGATTCAGCTTTGGTAAGTCGAATCGATCACGAAAATTGTCCATTTCATTTACATTTTCAAATTTTGTGGCATATATACTTTTGAAGTAAGTCCTAATGATTGTTTGGATTTCCTCGGTGTCTGTAGTTATGTACCCCTTTTCATTTCTGATTTTGTTGATTTGGGTGGTATCTCTCTGACTTTTAGTTGGCTTGGCTAAGGGTTTGTCGATCTTGTTGATTTTCTCAAAGAACCAGCTCTTGGTTTCATTGATTCTTTGAATTGTTTTATTTTTTTTTTCTAATTGATTGATTTCAGCCCTGAGTTTTATTATTTCCAGCTGTCTACTCTTCTTTGGTGTGTCTGCTTCTTCTTTTTCTAGGGTTTTTAAGTGAACAATTAAGTTTCTTGAATGTGCTGTCTCGAATTTCTTCTTGAAGGCACTTAGTGCTATGAGCTTTCCTCTTAGCACTGCTTTCATTGTTTCCCACAAATTTGGGTATGTTGTGTCTTCATTTTCATTGAGTTCCTAGAAAGGAAGTCTTTAATTTCTTTCTTTATTTCCTCCCTGACCCAGCTGTCATTTAGTAGCAAGTTGTTCAGTTTCCATGTGTGTGTAGGCTTTTTGCTATTTCTGTTGTTGTTGAGGTCCAGCTTTATTCCATGGTGATCAGACAATACACAAGGGATTATTTCAATCTTCTTGTATCTGTTGAGGCTTGCTTTGTGGCCAACTATATGGTCTATTGTGGAAAAGGCTCCATGAGGTGCTGAGAAGAAGGTAAATTCTTTTGTGTTTGGGTGTAAGGTTCTGTAAATATGTTAGGTCCATTTGATTCATGACTCCTGTCAGACACATTGTTTCTTTGTTTAATTTTTTTTTGTTTGTTGACCTGTCCTTTGTTTAGAGTGGGGTGTTGAAGTCTCCCACTATTAATGTGTGGGAATCCATATGTGGTTTAAGTTTTATCAATGTTTCTTTTACAAATGTGGGTGTCGCTTGTATTTGGGGTATAGATGTTCAGGATTGTGATGTCTTCCTGGTGGAATTTTCCCTTGATGAGTATGAAGTGTCCTTCCCCATCTCTTTTTATTAATTTTGGTTGTAAGTTAATTTTATCAGATATTAGAATGGCTACTCCTGCTTGCTTCTTGGGTCCATTTGCTTGGAAAGAAGTCTTCCAACCCTTTACCCTCAGGTAATATCTATCTTTGTGACTTAGGTGTGTTTCTTGTATGCAAAGATTGCTGGGTTTTGTTTCCGCATCCATTCTGTTTGTCTGTGTCTTTTCATTGAAGAGTTGAGTCCATTGATGTTGAGAGAGATTAATGACCAGTAGGTGTTTGATCCTTTTATTTTTATGTTGGCTGCAGTCATAAGGTTGTATGCTTGGTTGCTTTTTGTTTTATTTTAGTGAGGTTAATTATTTCCTGTGTTTTCTTGAAAGTCCTAGTTTTCTTGGGTTGTATTTTCCCTTGTGGTGTCTTCTGTAACTCTGGATTTGTGTGTAGGTATTGTTGAAATTTGTTTTTGTCATTGAATATCTTGTTTTCTCCATCTATAAGGACTGAGAGTTTTGCAGGGCATAGTAGCCTGGGCTGACATGTATGTTCTCTTAGGGTCTGCATGATATCTGTCCAGGCCCTTCTGGCTTTCATAGTCTCTGTTGAAAAGTCAGGTGTGATTCTAATGGGTTTGCCATTATATGTTACTTGGCCTTTTTCCCTTGCAGCTTTTAGTATTTTTCTTTGTTCTGTATACTTACAGTTTTGATTATTATGTGGTGGGAGAATTTTCTTTTCTGGTCTAATTTATTAGGTGTTCTGTAGACCTCTTGCATACTTATTGGCCTCTTATTTAAGTTGGGGAAATTTTCTTCAATGATTTTGTTGAAAATATTTTCTGGGCCTTGGAGCAGGGAATCTTTTTTTTTCCCTCTATTCCTATTATTCTTAGGTTGTGTCTTTTATATTGTCTTGAATTTCTTGGACGGTCTGTGTCAGGAATTTTTTAGATTTAACATTTTCTTTCACAGATACATCTATTTCTTCCATTGTATCTTCCACACATGAGATTCTTTCTTCCATCTCTTGTAGTCTATTGGTTATGCTACCCTCCGTAGTTCCTGTTTTCTTCCCTAAGTTCCTTCTCTCCACAATTTCCTCCATTTGTGTTTTCTTTAATTTTTTCAATTCTATCTTCAGATCTTGAGCTGTTTTGTTGATTTCCTTCACCTGTCTGACTGTATTTTCCTGTTTTTCCTTCAATTCCTTCAGCTGTTTGTTTAAACAATCCCCTGTTTCTTTTATTTCCTTCTCTAGGCAGGCAGAGGCTTCAATGGCAGTGATTTGTTAGATAATCCTATTTATGTAAGAAATCTTGATGAGGCCAACGCAAGTTCTTATGTATTCTCATAGTATTCCAGTCTTATTTAGTAATAACAACTATCAACCCCCTGTCTGTGGGTTACAGAATAAATACAAGCTAAATGGGCTACAGTAGCATTCTAGTGGTTTCAGAAGTGGGATGGTAGATGCAAATAGAAGTGTGCTGATGAGAGAAGAAATTCAAATCAGTCTCTCAGAAGAAGCTGTTGCTTTAAAGTCAAGATTGAGAACAAAGCTGTAATTGGCTGCACAGACAAAAAGACTTGGGCCACAATAGAAAAAGTATGGAGAGGTAAGCCATATGATAGACAGAGCATAGGCTCTTGCATCGCCCATGTCAAGATGGGGGATTAGTCCCAGCTTCAGGTCCAGAGACAGTCAGGATTCAGTCCTTGACCCACACTGTGAGGCAGTGTTGTTCATTCCAGTCCTCATTATTTAGCACTTTATATGGTCCAGGAGAGGGAGTTCTGCCCTTTGCTTGCTCTGCTGTGTCTGATAAGACCAGGGCCTGGTTTCTCTGATGAAATTAATACATTCATATGCCCCTATAGTCTCAATTCATCCCAATAAACTTACTGTGATTTCAAACAAGAAATCTATTAATTCAATTCAGATATGCAGATATGGCAAGAAGTAGGCTATGGCTAACTTTTATTAAAGATGGTCTCACTAATATTAGCTATATTTCCTTTATGAAGAAAAGAAAATTGTATTGAGGCAGAATGATAATTAAATAGTGTTCATGCTGATTCAATTCAAGGAGGGTTTAATTTTAGTGAGACAAGCAACTTGTCCTCAACTAAGCTACTTCCTTATATGGGAAAGCCATAGAGGGAATATATAACCAGGCAAGCAGCCTAGACATAGGAAATCTACAGAAAAGAGGGAGATAGATAAAAACAACAAAGATAAACATTAAAATACTAGAGACAGATACAGAAATGGTGAGATAGATAGATAGATAGACAGACAGATAGATAGACAGATGAACAGACAGTTAGATAAGGAGCTTTTAAATATAAAGAAGGCATACCAGGATTCCAAAAAAAATTGCTAATTTAATCCAGGTGTGTAGATATGGCAGAAAGTACCACATAGCCTATAGCTAACTTTACTTAAGGGTAATAATAGTATTAGTTACATTTTCTTTAAGAATAAAAGTTGTTATCTAGGCATAAGAGGTTAATTTCTCTTTTACAGAATTTTCTATAATACCCTGTATTATTTCTGCTGGGCTAGACATAGTTTTCAGTTTCCACTTCTGTATATTTCAATTTAAAAGTTATTTTCTTGCCAATATATTTATAATATTATAATATAAATAATATTTATAATTATTTATTATTATAAATTATTTATTACTAGTATAAAATTATTTATTATAATTATTATAAATTTATAATAATTATAAATTATGTAACACAGATAAAACACAACTATGCACAATCCTATCATATAAAAATCCAGCTAATGTTTTATATATTCTTCAAATCTTCTGTATGTACATAAAGTTCTAATGGGTTTTGTATTGCACAAAATGTTTCAACCCTTTTTTACAATGTGGCAACATGGGATAAATATTTTCCGTTTTACTTAGTACAATTCTACATTTTGTAGAATTTGTAGATACTGCTTTGATGTACATAATGCTTATTTAAACAATCTGCTATTGTTGACAACCTTTTTATTTGTTTTTGTTTATTATTACTACCAATTATATACGGTGATAAGGAGCTAAGTAACTTGATGATAATGAAATTATTTTCTGAGCCAAAGGATATTAAGATATAATTGCAATGATGTAAAACATTGGTATCAAAACTTTCACTAAAGAGTAGGAATAGTTTGCTTAGCGTGACATGAACTCTTTCCAATGTTAAGGATTATTAAACAGTTTATATAGTTTCACTGTGTGTATTTATGAATGTGTGGGTGATGCATTTTAGAGCATGTTTGTAAAACCTGCTGCTGGATGCAGCATTATGTTTATGGATACCATGGACATAAGGAAAGCAGACTGATGTGGTAAAAGCTGCCCATTAAAACAAAGTCCCTCTGTGTGGAATCTGCCAAACAGAAAACATGCTTCCCTTCACAATAAGAATGATGATTCTTTTGTATTTTTGCCCTCCCTACATTTTTCTTTCTCTTAATTTCTTTTTCACAATCACCTGAAGTTGCAGAGGCAATACATCAGGCCTCTGTGTAAGACTCTAACACTCACTGTGAGGCTTGATGGCTTCTTGAAATCACTTGAAGATTCAGTGACAGACTCAGTGTAGACAAACAGAATTTAAATGCATTTTTAAAATGCAAACGTCAAATGCCCCAAAGTGAGACAAGGGCATTAAAATGTGCTAGGGAAAATTTCAAGGGACAACCAGGCACATGAGATGAGCACAAAGTCAATTCCTGCAGCTAGAAACAACAATGAAATTGCATTTTATAAATAGGATCATGGAAATCAACAATTCTGAAACCCTTGGGTCAATGTTAACATTATACTGTATTTTTAGATTCTACAACTGTAGAGAGACATGGTGAGATATACTTGAATTTTTCTTTCTTTTTGAAAAAGACTTACATTTTTAGTTATGTTTATGTTTGTGCCTTTGTGTGGGTACATACACATGAATGCAGGTTCCCGGAGGTCAGTAGAGTATGCTGGGTCCCCTGAAGCTGGAGTTACAAGTGGTTGTGAGCTGCCTGAAGTAGGTGCTGAACACTGGGGACTCAGGTCTTCACCAAAAACAGTGTATGATGTGCTCTTAAGTGCTGAACTACCTCTCCAACCTCCCATCAATTTCCTGTGTTCTAGAAAATTTACATTCATTACTACACACTACCTAATATACTCATGAATATATAATATGGCTATGTATATTATAACCTCCATTTTATTCAAAAGCCAACCAGGGCTTCTAAAGGAAAATTCACTAAGGTTATCCACTTCCCAGTAAAGAGGATTGAAACAGGTTGATCTGCCTCCAGACTCATCCTCTTAACCACTGTATAAAGGACAGTGAGGACATAGAAGAGCACAAAGCCAAGGATAACTTGTCCTTGATCATGTCCCATTCCATAAAGAAAGCAGCCACACTGTGATACATCTTTTCAATGTTCTCTGCACCTTTCCAAACAGTGGCTTGGAAATTGCTGGCAAAAGCTCTGAATTTTTAGGACTGCCCTGTTTGAGATTGTTCTTTCAATGACCTTGAGTATCAGTTTCTATACATGCTGTCACCTGAAAGTCCTAAGGCAGAAGGTGACTCACTCACTGATGACCGGACTCAGGATGTTGATTCATTGGAGGGCTCTGCAGGTGTTTGGACGGAGGCAAAGGAAACAGCATGTTTGCTAGGGAACCAAATGAACTCCAAGGTCCAAGGAAAGGTTGAAGTAACAGAGGTCACTTTTCTACTAGGGAATAAAAAAGCTGAATGGTGACTTCTAGAGGGTTTGACCACTCACATCTACCCAGCTGATACCTGTCTCCATAGAGAATGAAACCAAAATGAATTTGGACTTTTATTATATGAAATTTAGATTAAAAGGAAGAATTTCCTGATAGTGATGGATGCTCAACAGTGGATTTCTAGAATGCACTCTGAAATCAATTCCTTATTATAATTCTTTTTAAAATGGGACTTTATTGTATTGTATTTGCTTAGTATGTCTCGAGACAAATAGCATTTGAATAGAAAGAAAATTATTTTAAAGTGGTAGAAGTGGGTAAGCTCATCTATTCAAGGGCAATATTAAAAATATTGGCACACAATATCATATCTAACTGCTTTAAAATCATATGTACTTTAGAAAATCCAGAGTTAGATGCTTCTTTGCATAGTTCTAATGTTTATGCCCTTTGTCAATACTTTTCCTAATGTGGCTATTGTGTAGATAATGCTGCCCAATCATATTATCTTCTTTCGTTGTTCAATAATTAGGATTTCATAGTGAGTCCTGTGCCCTCCCTAAAAGCTGTTATCAGCTGATTGTATGCGTAGTTTATAGCACATTTTGTTTTACTCTGTAACTATTTGTCTCATAGCTGAGACAGAGATTAGTACTTTCTGATATAAATTTTCTGTTTTATGGGCCACTGTTCCCCTTGTCTTTTACTCTCTAGGTTTTAGACAGCACTGTAACAGGAACAAAGTCTGTCATAAAATCTGTTATGCTGTAGCAACATATAGCAAGTTTTTATCCTGTAATCTTATGCTAGATGTCTCACTCACTAGAGGGTGTCACAGGACATCATTCTATAATCTATCATGAACTGTCTGCTCCAGAGCAATTCCTTGATGCCTCTAGAAATACTTTTTGTAGCTTCACATTAATTTCCATCTTCCTGAAATGTTAGTCCTTAACCTATATGTTCTTTTTTTAAAATTTTTTTATTTAACTTTTATTAATTACACTTTATTCATTTTTATCCACCCATAAGCCCCTCCCTCCTCCCCTCCCGGCCCCATCCTACCCCCCCTTTTCTGTATGCATGTCCCTCCCCAAGTCCACTGATAGGGGAGGTCCTCCTCTCCTTCTTTCTGATCTTAGTCTATCAATTCTCATCAGAAGTGGCTGCATTGTCAGGGTTCTAGGTTATCTCCATGAATAGTCCTTCGTTGGAGTATGAGTCTCTGGGAAGTTCCCTGTGTTCAAATTTTCTAGTTCTGTTGCTAACCTATATGTTCTTTTAAAAAATATTTATTTACTTTACTCCCCCCCCAATCACAGCCACCTTCCTCCTTTCATAACACTAATTTCACCCCTACTTTTCCCAAGAGGTTTTCTCTAGCTATTCCTGCTCATTTATCCCCAAATCTATTAAAGTGATTATATATATATATATATATATATATATATATATATATATATATCTCACGCTGAGCTTAGTGCTGTATTTTGTGCACCTATGCTATACTTCCATAGCCAATTGTGAGTTCATGTAGGGAACCACATAACATGGTAGGTATGAGCAAGAGCATGTCAAGTGTTAAAGCCTAGATGAACAGTTGCCCTGGGAAAACTACCTAATATGCTTGAGCTTCTGAGCCTGCATTGGTAAAAGGGGGCATGTAGCTTACATATGTTTGCTGCAGTGGATAAAGTAGCTGTTTATCCCAGTATTAGAAAAAGTCAATACATACAGATTGAAGGATAAGACAGTATATAGTATTTCTTGGCAACCATTAAAGGGAAGAACAGACACTTTTAAAGTTGAAGGTTCAATAAAATGCTCACTAATAGGATGAAAACAAAACATACAGCATTTACTAGCCCCAAGTATTCAAAATAAACTTTTTAGTATAAATTCAAGTAAACCTTTTAGTATAAATTATTTTTACATATTTACAACTTTTCTTGATGACTGGATCCAGAAAAGTATCTAAAAAAATCCTGTGATACCTAGAAAGGCAAGGGGATGCTTCAGGGCAGAATGGTGGTATATTTGGCTGAGTGCATTTTAGTCTGGCAGAATTCATGGCCTGGCCACAGTTCAATGATGTAACCCATCTCTTTTCACTTCTATGAAAACTATGCTCATATTTTAAAAGTTAGAACAAGTATGGCATACTTTATGCATTTTCCTGATTTTTAGTCATTGGCATTTGGATGGCATCCTTGTGCTTGTCCTTCTCACGCCATTTTTTTTTTCAGGTGATTGTAACTGAAAGTAACACAATTTAAGCTCAATGGGAAGTGATTTTTCTTTGCTTTTTAATGTCATTTGCATCTAGTCTTTAATAGGCTAACAAGTATGAGTGGGTTCTTAAGAAACCAATAAGATACTTTTTTGAGTATAATTTTTAAACTATGAAAATTTGTAAAAGAAAAATTTACTATTGTATCTATGTAAATTTGTATGAAAGTTTGAAGATGTCTAGACATCATGAGAGAACTAGGCACTTTAAACACAGACCAATGAATAACTCTTAGCTCTCCGTAAATTTATATAATAAATAATCGTGTAGATTATGTGGTGTACACCTTTAATTTTAGCATCAGGGAGGCAGAGATAAAAGGATGTCTGTGAATTTCAGCCAGCTTGCCTACATTGTAGTTCCAAATCAACCAGAGTCATGTAATGAAAGCTCATCTTAACAAAACACAACAAAATTGTGGTCTAAACAAGATCATATAAATAAAAAATTGGAACAAGCTCCCTACAGAATGAATTGACCCATGTAGATATTATATTTGATTATGAAAACACACATCAAATTACATAATTTTATATGTCACATATATCATATATAAAATTTAATGCAATATATATGTGTGTAGACATATATATGTCTACACACATATACATACATATATAGAAAGAGAGAGAGGGAGAAACACTAAAAAGAAAACTAGGAGTCATGACAGGTTAACAACTGACTTAGTGTTTTATTGCTGTAAAGAGACACCACAGCCAAGGCAACTCTTATAAAAGAAAACATTTAATTGGGGGCTTGCTTAGTTTCAAAGGTTTAGTCCATTATCATCATGGCGGAGAACATGACAGTTAGTGCTGTACAGTACAGAAGTGCTGCTGTAGAGGTAGTTAAGAACTACATTCTGATTTATAAGCAGAGACAGGGAGGAAGGGAGAGAGAGAGAATATGGATTGGGCCTGCCTTGAGCTTTTGAAACTTCAAAGCCCAGAGACACACTTCCTCAGATAAGACCACACCTCCTAATCCTTCTAATCCCATCAAAGAGTTCCACTCCCTGTTGACTAAGCATTTAAATATATGGGGACCTGTGGGAGCCATCTTATTCAAATCACCACACAAGCATTTATTTTTTTATAAGCAGGCTTCATATCCTTGAGAAATTTCACTCTTGGTGTTTATAAAGAGAGGAGTTTGAACTAAGCATGTCCATAGCCATTACTAGATTTAAAACATAAAAATGTTCTTATTCTCATGCAAAGAACACTTGGTCACTTGTTTTGATGAAGTACTAAAATAATTTTGGGGATGGAAGCCCAAGGGTTGGCTCCTCAGCAGTAAGATTGTTTGTCATGTAATGCCATCTTCTGACAGACTAGCTGTGACTTTTGCTGAGTCTATTCATAGTGTGTTGTGGATTTCCAAGCCTGTATTTACTAAGAACAAGTGGCATCTAACTTCCTTCCTTATGCCCTCTCTTACAGATGAATAAGGAATTTGTTGGCTCACTCTCTTATAATCAGCCAGTGCTTCTTGTTTTGCTGTGACATGTTTCCACAGGCCAGGGATGTGGTGTTCTTGTGTTGTGTTAGTTTTTCCATTTGGACTTTTCTAGACTGGATTTGGTAGAATACTGCCGTTGTTAGAGGGCAAACGCATAATTTGATCATAAAAATCTTATGAAAAAGGACAAAAGACAGTTACTTTGCTTTAAATATACAGGGCAACAGTGGTTGTGACACTTTCGCAATTGTTAAAATTCAAAGACCTTTCTTGGATAAATTATTTCATTTTATTAAATAATTCTTGTGTTTACCCAACACCCTATTTTTTGTTTGAAAATATGGCCAAATTTTGTAATATATACGCACATGCACACACACACACACACATTGCTTGTTTGTTTTTTGAGACAAAATTTCAGGGTTTCTCTTTGTAGCCCTGGATGCCTCAAACTGAGAGATACACCTGCCTCTGTTGGAATTAAAGGCATGAGCCATCATTGACCAACTTAAAATATTTTGGTCACATTCTCCTGGACTGAAGGTACACATGTTTTGCTAATACTCAATATTAATATTATTTATTATTATTATTATTAATTTTGTTGTTGCTTTTTATTTTTGAAGACTCTATAGCTCTGGATGTCCTGGAACTTGCTATGTATACCAAAACTGCACTTGAACTCATAGAAATTCTCTGCCTTCTGAGTGCTAAGATTAAGGCATGTATAACCATACTGACAATACTGAATACTATTAATGAAATCCTGGCCTCTTGATAGTTTAAAAATTGTCTTATTTTAATAGCACCATTTTGATAGTAATAAGATTTTGTAAGCTTGCTACTCAGTGTCAGTTTATTTTAAATTTCTTGTTGATATCCTTGTATATTTCTTAATTGGTCTGTCCTATGCTCTTTAGTGAAGTTCATAGTAGTGAATTTAAATATATAAAACCATTATAAGTACAAAATATACATCACAGAGCATGTTAGATGGAGATATTTTTGTGTAGCTCATGTTCTTGGGAAAATAAAACAAAAGCAAGGTACAGGTATTGGGATTAAAGTAATGAGCATGACCAGGGAGTACTGGGAGGGTAATTTAAGCTAATTTAGGCAACACAGGATGAATATTGCAATATAATTGACACTGATTATCTGCTAGAAGCATGTTCAGATGTTGGAAAAGGGCTAGTGCAGAGAATGGATGGGTTTGGAGCATCCCAGAAAGAGCAAGGTGGCCATGGTTGCCTACATTGTAGTTCCAAATCAACCAGAGTCATGTAATGAAAGCTCATCTTAACAAAACACAACAAAATTGTGGTCTAAACAAGATCATATAAATAAAAACTTGGAACAAGCTCCCTACAGAATGAATTGACCCATGTAGATATTATATTTGATTATGTAAGGAGGGTGAGAGAGAGAAAAAGTAGGAGATAGATTGCAGAAGATGGAAGGAACAGACTGGGTATAGCCTGGTAGTCCTGGTGAGCCTTTAGTTTCATTCCAGGCATCTTGGAATGCAATTGGAGCTTCCTGTAAAGGAGCAGCGTGGTGTGATTCACACCTTGACAGAGTACTGGGTGAACTGCTGGGAGCAAGAATGGAAGAAAAGAATCTAATCATGAGGCCAAAGCAGTCTTAAGAGCTGATAGTACCTTGCTGAAGAAGATACTCTTGGTGTCTCTCCCTGATGCCTTTTCTTTGGTGCACTGATCTATCTCTATTTGACAGTTACAGTATGAGTGAGTGTCATCTATTAATATTGGTTATGAGTTCTCCTCTTTGGGAACTATATTTAGTGAAAGAATGACAAGAATTCCCTTGCTCAAAGGTGAGATTGAACTTGTGGATTAAGGTTCTCTGTCACCTCTTATGAGAACATATATGCTTTGTTAATACTCACTATTAATATTATTAATTATTACTTGTTAGAGGAGACAAGTTTTCTACTTAGTTAGCACTTGTCTCCTATCCTTTGCGTCTCTGCACCTCTTGCCCTTTATGTATTCCTTAAACAGGATTTTTTTCTTATTTATTTATTTATTATTTATTATAGATTATAATTTATTTACTTTGTATCCTGGTGGTAGCCCCCTCCATCATTTCCTCCAAGTCCTACCTTCCTTCCCTTTTTCTCCCCTTATGCACCTCCCCTAGTTAACTGATAGGGGAGGTCTTCCTCCCCTACTATCTAACCCTAACCTATCAGGTCTCATAAGGACTGACTGCATCTTCTTCCTTTGTGGCCTAGCAAGGCTGCCCTAACCAAGGGGAAGTTATCAAAGAGCCTGCCACTAAGTCCATGCCAGAGACAGATCCTGCTCCCCTTACTAGGGAACCCACCTGGAGACTGAGGTGCCAATGAAATACATCTGAGCAGGGGGTCTAGGTCCTCTCCAGGAATTCTCTGTAGAAGAATATAGAATGGCAGAGAAACACTTAAAGAAATGCTCAAATATCCTTACTCATTAGGGAGATGCAAATCAAAATGACCCTGAGATTCCACCTTACACCTGTCAGAATGGCTAAGATAAAAAACTCAAGTGACAATACATGCTGGAGAGGATGTAGAGATGGTGTGTCACTGACCAGCAGTGACACCTGAATACCACCTGAGAGAGGGCTGGAGAGAGAGAGACTGGGAGACACAGAGAAGGACACCAAGTCGACATGCTGATCAAAGTGTCAATTTAATAGACATCAGGTTTACACTTAAGTAGGCAGAAAAGTACAAGCAGTTTCTCACGTAAGAGCTTTACTTGGTCAAAACATAGGAGAGCTCACCCAAGGTTACACAGAGTCTGCTGTCTGGTTACCATGGTAGCAAGGAATTTACTATAGTTCTCCCGGTCAGAACCTTCTTGTGAAATTGCCAGGGTCAATCTTTTAGCCTCCAAGCTTAGATAGTAACTGGGGCCTAAAGGCCAAGTTCCACTGCACAGATGCGTATTCCAATTTGCAAATAACTCCAAATGGGCTGCCACAATTCCTCCCTTTTGAATTAAAACAAAGGGACTGTGCCTGTCTTAGGTGGGGGTGATTGCCAATAAATAACTTATCCATCATGGGAGAATCCTGCTTATAGGGGGATTTCTGTGTCTTAGGTTGATAAATATCCGATCACCCAGAACCCGTCATTGACTAACGGGGCCCATCACACCAGAAAGGAGAGGTTAAAGCTGACGATTGAGCTGGGCAAGCCAAGCCCTTACCTGGGGCGAGGGATTCACAGCATGCTGCTGTTTCAATGGCATTAAATCTAGGTTGGCACTGTTGAGCTAAGTGGACACATCTGGCAATAACAAAGATGAATAGTACCAGACCAGCCAAACAAAGGTGTGCTAACATGTACAGGGAGAACAAGAGAGGGATTGGGTACTAAGGCCTAAAAGTATAATTTAGCCTTCACTGGATGAATCAGCTGCAGCAGGATCAGCAATATCGTCACTTGGAGAATGATCTTGTTCCTTGAAGTAATCCACTTGTTGCACCAGTCTCTCTGGCAGCCATAGTGCAGCATCTTTAACCTGCAAAAAAACACAAACATATCCTCGTCCCCAAATTAAAATGGGGTCGGGTCCATGTCATGTATTATTCAAGAGGTCCCTCCATTTAACCATGGAGGTTTTAGGGTGCCAAAAATGTTTAGCTGCAGATTTGCCATGTTTATCCAAAGTTAAAAAATTTAAATTGAGCTCTGGATGAATGAGGAGGACATAAATGGTGGGAATATAAACTTGTATAACAACTTTGGAAATCAATCTGGCACTTTCTCAGAAAATTAGGAATAGTGCTACCCTAAAGTCCAGCTATAACACTCCTTGACATATATTCAAAATATTCTTGAGTATACAACAAGGACATTTGCTCAACTTTGTTCATAGCAACTTTATTTATAATATCCAGAATCTGGTAACAACCTAGAAGTTCCTCAGTTGAGGAATGGTTACAGAAATTGTGGTACATTTTACATAATGGACTACAACTCAGCAATGAACAAGAATCTTTATCTCAGTTTCCCCCCCCCCCCCTACGGAAACACAGCCTAAGACATGGTTTAGGATAGAAGAAACTGAAACAGAACAAAGAAACTAAATTAAGAATGTTCTGGAGACAAGGGCTATAGAAATGGATCTGCAAGAAAAACAGACTTGGTGCTGCAGGCAGGAACTTCTAATAAAGAAGCATGTTTGCAAAGTAGGAAAGGGAAAGATATTATCTTAATATGCTGTCTGATAAGTCCACAAATAGATACAGCAGGTAGGCAAATGAATGTTCTAGTCTTTTACTCCAATGGCCTACAAATACAGGACTAAACAGTCACATTCAGATACTACTTGAGGGCACATCACTGAAAGGAGTACCTGGGATAGAAGTGTAAATGAATAGAGAGTTTCCCCAATGGACTCCTAGAATAAAAACTTGCAGAAGATGAGAAGAGGTGCAAAGTGAAGCAAATGAACCAGAGAAAGGCTTTTTAATAATATGGGGTTTGGAGAGTGCTGTGTCTCAAGAGTCAGGAATATAAAGGACTTTATATGAGAGAATGTGGCTCTTAAAGCCGCAAGTTGCTGACTAAAATGAAGACCAGGAGTATGACAACAGGATGTGCACTAACAAGAAAATACTTTGATGAGATATAGTTTTGAGATGGTAGATATATGCATGTCCAACTTTATGAAGCTTAAATATTAAATGTATGCAAACTTTTAACATACCAATAAAATGCAAAATCTTAATTAAAAATACAGAAGAGAGAATAGGAGATTAAGAAGCAAAGCTGTTGGCCTAGTGAATGAAATAGTAATTTTAGTCAATTATAATCCAAGAACTGTTATCTTTCAGTTGGCATAGTAGAATAGACAAGAGGTGATGGGAACTGTTGACCTTGAGCAGGGATTGACTTTGTCCTTAAGCACTTAAGATTTGCAATCAGGAAGAGTGACAGAAGACATGAGTGTCAATGAGGAAAGATTTATAGAGGTTGTAGTCAGCAAATGGATTGATTATTAACTTTTTTCCTGTGTTCTTGAATCTGAAATGACGATCTCAGCTGATAAGGTGGTGGTGGAATGCAGGGCTTTGTATCAGGTGTCTGTGTTTTGACTTAGAATCCAGATGAAGCTAGTTAGCCTCCATATTCCAAATGGGCTCAATTCTCCCATGTGGTTAGAATATGGGACAGACATTATTAATCATGGCTATAAAATAGGGAAACAATCCTTCATTTCACAAAAGGTCTTCAGTTGTGGATGCCTAGCTCATGTAAGTTCTGTTGGCTTTCAGAGAGTTGGTTGTTGGCTATAGTTGATTGCTTTCCACCGAGGTCTCCTTTCAGCCCAGTTACACTTACAGATTGTTTGGCAATGTCTTGCCCCTCTGCCCCTCAGACCAACAAACCCTTATTCCAGTTAGCAGGGCTGTGGCTAACACTGTGAACCACTGATTGATTCTGAACAGGGAATTACGGCGAGAGTGGAATGGATGCTTTCAAAGAGCTGGCTGCCCAGGAAGGCCTCTGCATCGCACATTCGGACAAAATCTACAGCAATGCTGGAGAGAAGAGCTTTGACCGGCTTCTGCGCAAGCTACGGGAGCGGCTTCCCAAGGCCAGGGTTGTGGTCTGCTTCTGTGAGGGCATGACTGTGCGGGGCCTCCTGAGTGCCATGCGCCGCCTGGGCGTTGTGGGAGAGTTCTCACTCATTGGAAGGTAATCTCAAACTCTCTCTCCCTCCCTTCCCTACATCTTTCTCTCTTTTTCTCTCTCTCTCCCTTTCCCCACATAGTTGGTACGTACATGAATTCTTTGTACTAAGCATCTTGCCTGGAAGCGAGGGGCACACGCAGTGCAGAGTTGTGTACTGTGTCCATCTTCACCCAGGGCAGACCTGATGCTGTGTTTTGGACAGAAAGAGGCTCAGAGCAGCATGGCTGATAACAAGCTGGTTAGACTATTTTAGAAAGAGAAACGAAAGTCTACTCGCCCTGGTAAACTGTCCATTGTTTTGACTTCCTACACCTCCCGAGTAAATGACACTCGGCACAGAGCCCTAGTATTAGTGATTGGAGAGCAGCAACAGAAACAGAACATAGAAGTTAAGATCTGAAATTCAAACACTTGGCTAAATGGACATGAAGACACTCTGACTTTATGATGATATAATCTCTTGTCATATATGTCTTGTATGACATATTGTCTTGTATATGTCTTATATATATGTCTTATATTCTCTTGTATATGTCTTATATATGTCTTGTATGTCATATTGTCTTGTATGTGTGTGTGGGGTATATTTTACAGTATCTCAGTGTGATTTCTGCAGACGTCTTGATATGGATTCAACCTAACCTCTCTTTTCTCTTTTTTGGAGGATATGGACTTGTGTGGGTACCTGTTCCCAGCATCTTTTATGCTTTTCAAAGGGATTTTGACCTAATGGATCCCTTGCTTATTTGGCATCTTCTTAATATTGGATGAAGAAACTGCTGTTTTTCTTTTGTTGTTCCCCCCCACACACTGATTGTACCTCAGGAAGATGCATCTTTCCTCAGCACACCCACACTTCTTCAGATTTTGGTGCCCCTTCTTCCTCCTGCATGTGGCTACTACAAAATGACCTCAAGTGGTAGCCCCTTCTCTTAGAAGCAGGGGAACAGTAGCAGCAGCAGCAGCAGCAGCATTGTCATATTCAGTGGACTCTTCTGCCCTGTGACTGTGGTGATGACTGTGGTGAGTGTGTGGCCACTCTCACTGCCAGCTGGAATTAGCAACGTAGGACACTTCATTGGCTTTTCAGGAGCAGGTAGGATAGAAATACAAACTAACAAATAAAGAGACATTGAGACACTCTCAAGAATGTGGAACCATAGTGACCAGGTCATATTGTGATTCAAAACCTGAGAATTACTGAATTTGGGTAAGATTGGCACACACACATATACTCAGAGTTACCTTCACATCTTCAGTGCCATGCAGTGTATGACACCACTTAAAACATTCATAAGAATGCGGGCCCTTTAAGAAGATGCATTTGAAGAAGGTTGCTGTTTTATTTAGGAGATAAAGCATGTAAGCAGCATTTCTAAGTGTTACTCAAAATGCTGTTCTTATTATATGCACCAGGACAGATGGCACCCAGATAGTCACTCTTCACTTACTTTATAAAATGCATGTTTTTAAAATATAGAAAAGTGTTTACTTTAAAAAGTTTGCTTTTTATTATTTTAAAAGCAACAACACTCAATTTATTTCCCTTAACATTTTGGAGGTAATCTATCCTAGTTTAAGAAATCTTGAGCAGATGTGGCAGATGTGAGCTTTGGGGTATGCAAACTAACTGATTATGAAGTATGATGATCCAAAATTTGCAGTAACTGCAGTGTAAATCCATTCTCTCACTATTATTTAAAAACTGGGAAAGGTGATGAAATGACACCTAAAACTTTTCTGGCTTTAACTTGGTCTGCTAATAAGGAAACTAAGCTTATGTAAGCATTTCCAAGAGTCTCATGTGCACTTTCTCATGAAGAACTCAGCAACTTGTCTTGGTATTTCTTTCATTTTTCTCACTGTCTACATGTCCCCAATCCAGTGGGTTCTTCTGATACACCCTGAGGATCTGTTGTCAAAATAAGCACTCATTCCTGAGAACAGTCTTTTCTGTATCAGTGGTTACTGCTACTGAGACATGTATTCCTTGCCATGCCAAAACTGTACCACACTGCCAAAATAAGACAAAGCATCTCTTCCTTTCTGGGCTGCCTTCCATGAGGGTCTGTCAAGTTGGTGGTGGCTTTTATTTCTGTCTCTTAGCAGGTTTTGAAGAAAACAATTTTTTAAAAATAATTTTTTTCATTACTCCTTTAAGTTCCAGGTATGAGTCTATCAAGAACTGAGCAAGAAACAACTTTGACTACAATCTTATACACACTTAAGATCAGCCTTCCCTTCAGGTAGCCAGGTACTCTTTCAGAGGATGAGTTCTTTCTGGAGTGCTGCCAGTAGACACTGAGTGAGCTCAGCTCCTTCTTCTAGCAGACATGTTCAGAATGGCATCCGTGACTTCCAATTGCTAAGAGGTATACTCTCCTCTCAGGATACAAAGTCAGGAGCCATTCTTTTATTATTATTATTATTATTATTATTATTATTATTAATTAATCTGTTTGTTTAATGTACATCTTGGTTATTAGGCCTCTCCCTCTTCTCCTCTCAGCCCTACCCTCACTCCCACTTTCTCTCTCCCCTGAATAGGGAAGCCCCCATACTCACACACTCCAGCTCATCTTGTTCCATGAAGATTGAGTCCATCTTCTTTGCCTGTGGGGTGGTAGGGCAGTCTAATCAAGGGGAAGTGATCAGAAAGCAGGAAACATAGTCCATGTCAGTGGTACCCCCCACTCTTCTTAAGACTGGCCCCACATGAAGCCTGATCTGCCTATTGGTTACATATACATACAGAACCTAGGTCTAGTTCATGCATGGTCCTTGCTTGGTACTGCATATACCATAGCCACTCTGGGCCCTGGTTAGTTGGCCCTGTTGGTCCTCTTGTGAAGCTCTTGTTACCTGTAGGTTCATTTATCCTTCTCCATTCTTTTCCACTAGACTCCCTATGCTTTGCTAATGTTTGGCTGTGAGTCTCAGTATCATTTTTGAACTCTTACTGGGTGGAACCTCTCAGTGGACAACTTTGATAGGCAAGAACCATTCTTTATAGGGTTAATTTACTTTCCTCAGTTCATTTACTTTCCTGGGCTGCTGCCAGGCTCACAAGAGAACATTGTACAGAAGGCTGAAGAGGAATTTTAATCCAGCAACATGGCTGCTCTTGCAGGGGATCACGTGTAAAGATCTTCTAGGTCTATGTGATCCAGCTGGAATGCAGACATGACTTGGATTATTGTATAGTCAGGCTGGAATACAGACATGCCCTTAATACACACTTTTAATCCCAAACAATGAAAGTAAGATTAGTTTATAGAAGGAAGCAGGTATGTTTGAAAGTGTTTAATTGAGCGGCAGTCAAACTGACATATCAGAGAAAGATTTGATAGAATGAATCAGAGATAGTATACATTGAATTCTTATGAGAACAGGACAAGGAAAAGAGTTTAGTTTGGTACAGTGTAGTTGAATTTAATTTGTACAGTCAGTGCAGTCAGCACAGTTCAGTTCATGGAGTTGAGCAATGTCTCCAAGCAGAGCAATTCAGTGAGATGCCAAGAGAAGCTGGATTGAATCAGTCAGCTTGTAGAGGCGTTTGAGTCAGACAGCTGAGTTGAACCAACCAGCCAGAGTTCAGAAAGAACAAGAAAGGATGTATTTACTCAACAGTAAGCATCAGAGGCTATAAACATTCTAGGCCTAGATTAGCAGACAGAGGCTAGAAACTGAAGCCTTCAAGGTCTGGGCTTACAGAAAATTAGCTTGTCTGGGGTACAGAAGCTTTGAGGCATAGGCCTAAGGAGAGCTAGAACAGAGAAAGAAACATTCTGGGCTCAGCCCAAGCTGTGTATTAGTAAAACTTGGGTATGGCTCTCAACTCATCCCATCATCTGAGGAAATAAGAACATTTACTGGAGGTAATATGCCTCTTTTCATTAGCAAAAGACAAATAAGCCTTAGTGTAGTTTGCAGCAGGAGATATTTCATTACGTATAAGTAGAATTTCCTGAATGATGATCTACAGCCTTCCTTTCCATGGCTATCATTTCCTGTATATTAGGAATACACTTCACAATGTATTAGCAATATTTACCATCACTACTACCAAGTCATGTTCAGGATTTCTTGACTTCTGTTACTACTATCTTCCTCCAAGGTGCTGTTATCTTTCACTTTCCCTAGCACAATACTCACCTAATTGCCTCTTCACTCTTGGCCAGACGTTCTTATGGTAGAAGGCAGAACAATCTGAAAAATTTTAAGTCAGGTGAGACCAGTCTTTACATGTTGTGAACAACACCTTAAAATACATTCTAGTCTCTCTCTTTCTCTCTATTTTTTCTTTCTACAATTTATTCATTTTATATCCTGATTGTAGCTCTTCCCTAATCTCCTCCCAGTCACAGCCTTCCTCTCCCTTCCCCCTATCCACTTCTCCTAGGCCGCTGAAAGGGGAGCCCTCCAACCCTGCCATCTGCCCATAGCTTGTCAAGTCTCAGGAGAAATTCCTGGATCTTCTTCCTCTGTCGCCTAGTAAGGCCACATTGCCAAGGGGAAGTGACCAAAGAGCAGGCAACTGAATTCATGACAGAGGCAGCCCCTGTTCCTCTTATTCAGGAACCCACATAGAGACTGAGCTGTCTATGGGTTACATCTGAGCAGGGATCTAGTTCTTCTCAATGGATGATCCTTAGTTGGTGCATCAGTCTCTGCAGGGCCTCCTGGGTTCAAAGTTTTTAGCTTTGTTGTTCTCCTTGTGGAGCTCCTGTCCCTTCTGGGTCCTTCAATTCCCCACTTATTCCATAAAACTCCTTTCCCTCTGCCCAAAGTTTGGCTGTGAATTTCAGCATCTGCTTCAGTCCCCTGTTGGGTGGAGCCTTTCAGAGGAGTTCTCTAGGAGGCTCCCATCCTGTTCCCTCTCCTCTACTGCTTCTGGTGTCTATCCTGTTTGCCATTCTGAATGAGAGTTAAGCATCCTCCCCTAGGGTCCTTCTTGTTGTTTAGCATCTTTAGGTGTGTAGATTTTAGTATGTTATTCTATATTATAAGGTTAATATCCACTTAACAAAGTCTATACAAAAATCTCCAGTCCTACCATTGTGATCAATGTAGTTCTTAAGTGCTTAAGCAGGTGTTCTATAACCTAGCAAAGATCTTAAATCATAGTAAGTCAATTATGAACTAAAAATCTCTAAGCCTGGATTCCATTAAATACACTGTCTTAGTTACTTTCTATTTCTCTGAAGAGATACCAGGAACAAAACAAATATAAAAGAAAGGAACTAACTGGGAGTATAGGTTCCAGAGAGGAGCAGAGTCCATAATCATCATGGTAGGTAGCATGGAAGAAGGTGGGTAAATATGGCACTGAAACAGTAGCTGAGAACTTATGCCTGATACACAAACACTAGAGAGAGAAAAAGAGAGAAAATGAG
Organism: Meriones unguiculatus; assembly: GCF_030254825.1. Taxonomy (NCBI): domain Eukaryota; kingdom Metazoa; phylum Chordata; class Mammalia; order Rodentia; family Muridae; genus Meriones; species Meriones unguiculatus. The sequence continues at coordinate 86,165,960 of NC_083351.1, forward strand.
AATGATGTAGGCTTTTGAAACCTCAAAGCTAACACTCCTGACTTACCTTCTTCAACAAGGCCATACCTCCTAATCTCTGCCAAACAGTTTCATCAACTGGGAACCAAATATGAGCCTCTGGGAGCCATTGTCATTGAAACCAACACTTTACAGCTTGGTGACCTGTAAAGTGACATTAGCTCTGTAGAATGTTGCTTGTACCCTTGATATCACATGGTTGACTGGGAGCTGTGGCTGTGATATCATGAGAAGATTGTTATACATTTGTGGCTATTTTGGGACAAGATCAAAAATTTAAATTCAGAGTATAGTTTCTTTTTTAAGATTTTTAAAAAATTAATATTAATTATAGTTTATTCACTTTTTATCCCAGCTGTATCCCCCTCCATCATTCACTCTCAATCCCACCCTCCCTCCCTTATTTCCTTCCATGCCCCTCTCCAAGTCCACTGATAGGAAAGGTCCTTCTCTCCTTCTATTTGATCCCAGCCTATGAGGCCTTATCAGGACTGGCTACATTGTCTTCTTCTGTGGCCTGTCTTCCTCAGGGGTAGGTGATCAAAGAATCAGCCACTGAGTTCATGTCAGAGACAATCCCTGTTCTCATTACTATGGAACCCACTTTGACAATGAGATGCCATCTGTGGAGGGGTTCTAGCTTGTCTCCATGCATGGTCCTTGGTTAGAATATCAGTCTCAGAAAAGACCCCATGCCCAGAGTTTTTGGTTCTGTTGATCTCCTTGTGGCACTCCTGTCCCCTCCAGGTCTTTTTATCTCCTCCTTCTTTCATAAGATTCCCTGCACTCTGCCCAAAGTTTGGCTATGAGTCTCAACATTTGTTTTGATACCCTAGTATATAATTTCTTTTTTTTCCTTTTAATGAAAATATTTTTTCACATAATGTATCTAGATTATGATTTTCCTTCTCTCTACTCTTCCAAGTTCATCCCCAGCTCTTCTCTCATCTGAATCTACTCTTTTTCTATTTCTCATTAGAAAACATGTAGGCTTCTAAGGGATGATAATAAAATAAAACAAGAACTAATATATCATTGTGCAATACAAACAGAAGAAATGCAGTCCAAGATAGAATCAGACACCCACTCATTCACACAGTGAGGAGTCCCATAACAACAGTAAACAGGAAGCTATGATACATAGGCAAAGGGCCTGTAGGTCATTTGTATACTCTCCTGATCTCTGTGAGTTCATCTGAGTTTTGGTCAGGTGATTGAGAGGGCTTCATTCTTGGTGTCCTCCTTCCCCTCTGGGTTTTATACTGCTTCTGCCTCCTCTTCCTCCAGATTGCCTGAGTCCTGAGGGGAGGGATTTGACCGAATCCCATTAAAGTCTGAGTATTTTTAAGTCTCTTACACTCTGCATACTGTCTGGCTGTGGATGCCTGTATTTGTTCCCTTACAGGAGGAAGCTTCTCTAATGATAGCTTAGAAAGACTGATCTATGAGGATGCAAGAATATCATTATGAGTCATTTTGTTTGTTTGTCTGTTTGTTTTCCTGTAGAACTGTAGTATTTGGTTTTACCCTAAGTTCCTGGGCTAGCCAGTCCAGGTTCTTGATCACCCAAGAAATATTAGCTATGGGTTGGTTCCATCTTGTGGAGTAGTCTGTAAGTCAAATCAGATATTTGTTGGCTAATCTCACAAACTTTGTGGCACCATTGCCCTACCATATCTTGCAGGCAGAACAATATTGTTGATCACAGTTATAAAAATAACTTTATAAAGTTATAAAGTTAACTTTAAAAGAAATTTCTTAAAGTTAATAAATTTTTTGTAACAATAATGTGAAATAATAGAAAAACAAAACATATAAACCATGGACACAAAGTATTAGCTCTGCCATGAAGTGCTGGTGTGACTTTGGTTACTCAGTGCTTCACCCCAAGACCATTTTTTTTTTCTGAAAAAAAATGGAAGACTTAATTATAGATCCTCCTCAGGTATTTTTACAGTCTTAGACTTTATTTATTTTTTTGGCATATGTGTATATATTTGCATATATATATATATATATATAAACTTTTAACTTATTTATTTAGTTGTTCATTTTCGATCCCAAGCGTTGCCCCATTCTCTTTTCTTCCTAGTCCCACCCTCTTTCCATCCCCCACTCCTCTCTTCCCTAGTCCTCAGGAAAGGGGAACCCTCACTAATCCACCCCAGCATTTCAAGTTGTCTCACAACTAAGCATATCCTCTCGCAGTCCCACCAGGAGGAAGTGATAGAAAAGCATACAACAGAGTCTATGTCAAAAACAGCTAGGGAACCCACATGAAGACCAAGTTGCCTATCATGTATATGTATATGTAGGGGGCCTGGATCCAGTCCATTCATGGGCCTTCGTTGGTGTTTCAGTCTCATCAAGCCCTTCTGGGCCCTGATTAGTTGGGTCAGTTGATCTTCTTGTAAAGCTCCTGTCCACTCTGTGTCCTCCCAACACTTCCAGAAGGGTTCCTGTGCTTTGGCCATGAGTTTCAGCATCTTTTTCAGTGTTTGGCTGGGTGGAGCCTCTCAGAAGACAGCTATACTAGGTTCCTGTCTGCAAGCATAGAAGAATGTTGTTGTTAATGTCAGGTGTGGGCTCTCTTCCATTGGGTGAGTCTCAGGTTGGGCCAGGGATTGGTTGGTCATTCCCTCCATCTCAGCTCTATCTTTGTTCCTGAACATCTTGTAGGCAAGGTAAATTTAGGGTAGAAGTTTTATTGGTGGGTTGGTATTCTCCCTGCATTAGCAGTCCTGTCTAGTTACAGAGTGGCCTCTTTAGTCTCATGACCCCTGCTACTAGGGAATCTCAGCTAGAGTCACTCCCATATCCTCCCTGGAGTCTACATTGTTGCAGGTCTCCAGCTTGTCTCAAAAATGCCACCTCCCACTGTTTCTCTTCTCTGTAATCCTCTGTCTTCCTGCCCCCACTCTTTCCCCACCCTCAGTTCCCCACTCTTGTTTCCCTCCATACTCCATCTCCTATCCTGTTCTGTCTCTCAAATACTTCTGCTGCCTATTCTATTTTATTTTCTCTTCTGAGTGAAATTTACACATCTTCCTTGGACCTTCCTTGTTACTAGTTTGTTTTTTTTTTGGGGGGGGATCTGTGAATTTATAGATGGGTTATCCTGTGCTATATGGCTAATATCTACTTATAAGTGAGAACATATCATCTATGCCTTTCTGGGTCTGGGTTCCCTCACTTAGGATCAGAGAATTCTCAATGGAGGAATCTTGAATGGCTGAGAAGTACTTAAAGAAATGCTCAATGTCATTAGACAACAGGGAAATGCAAATCAAACCCACTCTATCTTACACCTGTCAGAATGGCTACAATTAAAAACAAAAAAACCTCAAGTGACAGCATATGCTGATGAGGATGTAAAGAAAAAAGAACATTCCTTTATTGCTCCTGGGGAGTGTAAACTTGTATATCTACTTTGGAAATCAATATGGAGGTTTCTCAGGAAATTGGGAATAGCTCTACCTCAAGACCCAGCTATATCACTCCTAAACATATATCCAAAAAATGCTCCATCATACAACAAGGACATTTGCTCAACTATGTCCATAGCAGCTTTATTTCTCATATCTAGAAACTTGAAACAACCCAGATGTCCCTCAATTAAAGAATGTATAAAGAAAATGTGGTACATTTACACAATGGATTACTACTCAGCTCTTAAAAACAAGGAAGTGATGAAACTTGCAGGTAAATAGATAGAACTGGACAGCAGTCTTAGACTTTATAATATACTAAGATAGTTTGATATAGCTGTGATCAATAGGAATGTATTTATGGACTCATTTCATCTAATCTTAGTCATGAATTGGGGTTGTTCTGTCTACATTGTCTACATTGGTCACCTTGATAAACCCAGAACTCATTTGATGAGTTCATAGTTTTCACCTGTGGTCCTGGATCCAGTTTGCAGGCTCACAGGCTACCATGACTCTAAACCAATAGGCATGGCATTCCCATTAAGTAAGCTAAGTAAGTTTGGTGATGATAGTCATTGTGCAAAAGAATAATGTCTTCTTGGAAGTACCAAATTATTATTTGAAGATAATCACCATATCTACAGTGATTATTTTAATGATGACAATACTATGAATGCCAGACATTCTACATACATTATGTGTATCAATTCACTTAATTATCATAATCATGTGAGGGGATGAATCTTACCTATATGTTGCTGCATGAAGAATTAAAATAATTTCTCAATACACACAGAGAGAAAGAGCCTAGATTTGAACATTAGCTTAAACACAACAGCTTATGTGTTTGTACTCAGTAACTTATACTGTGTGTCAGGTTATGTTTGCTTTGTTTAAATGACATTGGTATCAGCCTTAATTTACTTTCTGTTTGTGTCCTCTTTAATCCTGTATTCTGGGCATCCCAAGCAGTCATGAATCTCTGCATTAATCACACTCTTACTTAATTATCAAAACATTTTTTTCAGATAAAATTCCACTGCTAATTCCGTCTTCATTTCAAAGATTCTAGTGGCATTGATGTGCCCATTTGCATAAATATTTGCCAAATGACAGGTATTTATATTGTCTCAATATAACTTTAGCTGTTATAAATAATACTGTTATGAACATTCACAGACAACTCTTTTGTAGTCTTAGTACTTTATTTCTTTTTAAGACATATATAGAAAAGAGCTTATGGGTCATAAATGTGTGATGCTTTTAATCTTAGAAGTTACCTAATAACAAATGACCTTACTGGTTTCCAGAGTCACTGAAAGATTTTGCAATTCCAGCAGCAATGTGAGAGAACTCTAAATCCTGCACAGTTTCACCAAAATAGGATTTTCACTTTTAGCTATTCCAGTGGGTGTACAGTGGCATCTCTTTGTGGTTTTAATTTGCATTTTCCTAATGACTAATAGTATGAATACTTTTATTTACTTATTTGCCATTTTAATACATTTGTGGGTGATGTCTCTTATTTACAGCCATGTCGATTTCATTATCAGTTGTTTGTGTTATTGTTGTGGTGTTGTGAAAGTTCTTGATCACTTCTGAGCTGGAATCATATTCATAATATGCTTAGCAAATTTTCCTTGTATCTGAAACTTAGATTCTGTTAGTGGTATTTTAGAAGATGAAACTTAGTGTCAATAAAGCATAGTTACCAAATTCTTCTTTTGTGGTTCATACTCTGTCCATCTGCATTTTTATGCATTTGTGTAATTTTTATTTCATATTAGCTATGATTCATTAGGAGCTAACTTTTTATGCTGTGAGATAAGAGTGAGGTTTTTTTTCAGTGATTAATTGGTGCAGAACATTTTGTTGGAAGGGCTGCTTTTCCCTGTCAAAATAGCTCTTCATTAAAACAAATAATCTATTCCCAATCATTCAATAATCTACCTATAATGTAATCTATCTATTTGCCTATTTGACAACCATCTAGTTATATTCCTTTCTTTTTCTACTGTGTATCCTAGAGACCATCACTACATGATCACATGGACTTTTTGGCTTGTTGTCTATGTGTCTTACTCTAGGCCTGTATATGCATATTTGTAATTCTTTGATGATGTAGGGCACACAGACTTTAATATCAAGCCCTGATATCAGAATTCTGATGTAGATCACTGACTTAAATTTAAGGTACTAGCAGTCTTTTCCTATTTCTACAGTCTGCCCACATTCTATTACTTATTCTAGTCTTCCTTCATCTTCTAAGGCCAACAGAATTACCTCACTCTTCACTATGATTTTCTCTACCATTGTGTTTATTTTTGACACATTTAAATAATGCAGGCCCATTTCCTTAATGTAAAGCTAGAAGCTTTGATTCTATCTGCCATTTTGTCTCCCTTCTGTTATGAAAATTAGTGTGTTTTCATATTCTATTGAGGAGTGCATGGATATCTTTGGCTGGCCATTGTTTTGAGTGGTATGCCAGAAAGTATGTGGGTAGTGAGTTCCTCACAAGAAAAGCAATGTTAAGTAAATATCTGGTGGAAATATGAGAGAGATCAGAGAGATGAAAGGTTAAAGGAAAGGTAAATAGAAGAGAAATTTCAAAATTGTTTAAGATGTGATAATTAAGGTCATACTTAAACCGGAAAGCCTAGTGTGGGAAGGGACAGGGCATGGCATTTCCACAAGGGTAAAGTGTGAGTCTGGAAGAATGGTTTGTAGTTTGTAATTAACAGGTTTTCATTGCATTTCTAGAACTACTTTATGACATTGTATTTGCTGTAATGTTATTTGAGCTCAAATATTTTAGTGTATAATACTCTATATCTTCATATTTTTGGACAAATACTGTCTAACAAATCAGTTGGGAATACTAGACCATTAAAGAAAGAGTAAGGACTATATTTTATTTTATTTTATTTTTTTTAAATAATTTTTTAATTTTTTTATCAGTTACATTTTATTAACTCTGTATCCCAGCCGTGTCCCGATCCCTCATTCCCTCCCAGTCCCTCCCTCCCTCCCTCATCTCCACCGTGCCCCTTTCCAAGTCCACTGATGGGGGGACCTCCTCCCCATTCATCTGATCCTGTTTTATCAGGTATCTTCAGGACTAGCTGCAAAGCCCTCCTCTGTGGCCTAACAGGACTGCTCCTCCCTTCGGGGGTGGGGAGACCAAAGAGCCAGTCATTGAGTTCCTGTTAGAAATAGTCCTTGTTCCCCTCACTTTGGGAAACCAATTGGTTACTGAGCTACCACAGGCTACATCTGAGTGGATGTTCTAGGTTATATCCATACATGGTCCTTGGTTGAATGTCAGTCTCAGAAAAGACCCTGTGCCCAGATATATTTGGTCCTTGTGGAGCTCCTATCCTTTCCCCATCAGACTAACTCCCCTTCTTTCTTATGATTCCCTGTACTCTGCCAAAGGTTTGGTCATGAGTCTTTGCTTTGAAAACACTGCTAGTTAGAGATTGTGGTATTTTTATACAATGGAATACTACTCAGCAATCAAAAAGGAGGAAATCATGAAATTTGCAGGCAAATGGTGGGATCTAGAAAAGATCATTCTGAGTGAAATATCCCAGAAGGAGAAAGACAAACATGGGATATACTCACTTATATAGACCTATAAGATATGATAAACATAATGAAATCTATACACCTAAAAAAGATAATCAATTGAGCGGACATGGGTTAAGATGATCAATCCTTGTTTAGAAAGACAGATGGGATGTGCATTGAACGTATGACAGGAGTCTACTGAGCGCATCTGAAAGACTCTAACTAGGACTGGATTTTAAAACAGAGAAGCAACTGTGCTTCTTTTTATCTAAAATGGTGAGGGGATCGTGGGATGAGAGTTTACCTGAGCTTCAGTGGTGAGCTTTTCTGAGCTTAATCAGAAAAGAATGCTCTGTAGTAGAATTCTTCCTATTGGAAACTCTTGGCCTTTGACAACCCTCAGCCACAACTCTCCTATTTGAGCATGAACAGTGCAACAGTTAAGAATCATTGCTTTGACTGTTCTAGAGAGAAGGGACAACTAATCATTTTCTACTGGAAGATTACTTCAGGGTTTTATGAAAAAAATCTCTGGGAAGTTTGATGATAACACAAAATCTGCACTTTCCTGTGATATATTAAACTGGAATTCTACTTAGAGTTACATCATCAGGTATATTCCATGTTTATAAGATAGAGAACCATTCTTCCTCGCTGCATTTCTGCCAATCTCCCTCTTCTCACCTTCTACCTTTTCTCCCTGCCTTTTGGATCTCATACAGTCAAGGTTTGCCTCAACTTCACTGTTTATTTGAGGATGACCCCACCTCCCAAGTGCTAAGATGACAGGTGTGTGCCACCAGGCCTAGCTTGTGCAGTGTTCAAATTAACCCAGAGCTCTGAGCATGCTAGGAAAGCACTCCAACTGAGCTGTCTCTCTAACCTAGAACCCTTGATTTCCACCTGGCAATAAATTGGGGTTTTTACACAGTTTTGAAACATCAATCAATGAAATAAAACATGTCTTACAGAGTCTCATTTAATCATTTAAAATATTATAAAATTTTATTCAATATATTTTAATTATATTATTTTCCTCCCTTCAATTCCTTTTGGATACACCCTACCTCCCTGCCCACAAAACTTCATGTTTTTTTCCTCTCTCTCAAAAAACCCCTCTAAAACATAAAATACATTAAAACCCCACCAAAATCCTAAACAAACTTAAAACAAATAATCAATAAGGCAATACTTCAAAACAAAATAAAAAATGCATACACATAAAAAAATACCACCACAAATTCCATAGTAATAAAACAACTCCTCAAGACATAATCCTGTAGTCATAGAGGACAGCATCCCTCAGCCCATGCTAATTAATAAAGAGAATCACAACTAGACAATATACAGGGAGTGAAAGACTTCAGAGTACTCTATCTTTATCAAACCCCTCCTTTCAAGGTTCAAAAATATACGCTGAAGAGCAGGAAGAAAGACTGTAAAAGCCAGAGGTAATGAAAGAGCATGCCACCACTAGGGTCAGATAATAGGGGAAGAGAATTCCTCCTTTTAAGTATACTAGGGAAAGAGATAGGGGAAGAGGAAAGGAGGGTAGAACCAAGAGGAGATGAGGGAGGAGGCTACAAGCAGGATACAAACTGAATAAATTGTAAAATAATAATAATGATGATGATGAGCATCATCATGATGATAATGCCAGAGGTGGTAGCTGGCCTCAAGAAAACAGCATCTTCTTAGACACAGTATGATTGAAACATATATGATCTTACAAATGTGACATCATGCATGTGGCAGCATCCACAGAACCTTCACAGGTTCCAAATAGACAAAATCAGAACACTGAGATTGGGAAGTGAACACAAAGTCCTACCCTAATCAAGAAGTTATTAGCAATTGGGACCTGCTGGGGGAGGAACTATTGTTTTTTTTTCTAATGGAGTGACACTGAGTATGTCAACCACACTCCAGAGCAGGGCCTTTGTTTTGTTTTGTTGTTGTCATTTTGGTCAGCTTAGTCATTTCTATGCTTTTTTTTCTGCCTAGTAGTCATTCTCCCTTTGCAGGGACATATTCACTAGAAATTACCTAAGCAATCCACCCTCTCCCCAAATATAAGTTCAGCTTCAAAAATTTGTGGAAATGCTAATAATAAGTAAGGAGCATTATCTAAAATGTTTCTGGGTTTGATTTTTTCCTAATAAGGAAACATATTTTCCCTTCCATACTCACCAAATATAGCACATTTAATAGTTATTAAAATTTACTCATCATTGTCTACTGGGATTGCAAACCAAGCTTAAAAAGTGCAAGGAAGCTGGAATTGCAAAACTGTGTTTCAGGAAAGAAATACTGAAGAGTATTTCTTTCTTGCTGCCATGTTTTCTAAAGAAGAATAATGAAAATCATTAAGTCAATGGACTGATTTTGGTAACTAAATCCATTTGGGGAAAAATGTCAGTGATTGCTATAAAGTCATGTAATGAAGCTTGTGACTGCTGACAGATAACTGGGAGTTCATTAGCTGTGTTTCTCATCACCACATTGGGATGGTTTGCACTTCCATCTCTAAGCCTTTCTGCAAAGAGAGGAAGGTGTTTGCTGAGCTTCACATTCTGTAAAGAAGGACTTATGAAATGCAAATAGTTTTCATCCATCCAAGGTCTTATACTGAGAGGCATGGCTTGGGGACAGTGAGCTGGCTTCTAAATCACTCACTGAGCTATTGCTACATCTCAGGTTCTTCCTACTAGAAGTTCTAACTTCTAGTAGCCTGGGTCCTTTTGTGGGGTCACTGACATTTCTGAGCAAGGGAGTAGGGAAAACTCATTCTCTTTTTCTGACCTTACTTCTGCAGGTATTTTTATTGCTTTCCCTATTTTTTGCTCTTCACACTAAGTCTTTGAGTCCAGAGATTAAAGGTGAGGAGACTGCACAACTAAGGGAGACTTAGAAGGATGCCGCTGTGATGTCATGGTTTCTATTGTAGTAGCATTTGTGTCACACACACAAATTAATTTTTTATTAATTAATGTTTTATTAATTAATTCAATTTACATCTGTCATTGGCGCCTCCCTCCTTTCCTTCAAGTCCCACCCTCCCTCCTGCATCTCCTCTCCTGCATTCTGAAGAATAGAACAGCCTCCTTACCCAAACACCCGGTAGTAGTATTTTACTTAAAATTGTGGTCAACATTTTAAAGATAACAGACTTGACCTTTTAACTTTTTTAGTTTTTAAAGCTGTTTTTCTAATTACATTAAAGCCAGTATCAGAATAAAACGTTTGCAATGACACCATCGTAGGCCATCAGTACATGTGATTAGTAACGTGAGTTTTCTGACATTTTAAATAGGTACTCACTACACTTTCTACTTTCTGTAAAGTCATCTACTCTGAATTTACCAATATGGGTGCTTCTCTACTACATTTACTATATTACCACAGAACTCAAGAAAATATGTTCAAAACTGGAGCAATTTTCTTTATATAGCTTGATTTAAGTTTTCCTTCAAAATGATAAATTGCCAAAATATAGAATACAATACACAAAATTACAATTCCAGAACCCAACTCTCAAATTCAAAATATCTTCTTCCCATCTCTTATATAATTTTTGTTTTTTTAAATCAAGTAAAATTTTTTCTTTTTAAAATTTATTTATTTTTTGTTAATCACAGTTTATTTACTTTGTTTCCCAGATGTAGCCCCTTCCCTCATATCCTTCCAACTCTACTTTCCCTCCCCCACCTCTTCCCATGCCCCTCCCCAAGTTCACTGATGGGGAGGTCCTCCTCCCCTTCCCTCTGACCCTAGCTTATCTGGCCTCGTCAGGACTGACTGCATTGTCTTCCTTTGTGGCCTGGTAAGGCTGCTCCCCTCTCAAGGGGAGGTGATCAAAGAGCCAGCCCCTGAGTTCATGTCAGAGACAGTCCCTGTTTCTATTACTAAGGTATTCACTTGGAGATTGGGTTGCCCAGGGCTACATCTGTGCAGGGGTTCTAGGTTATCTCCATGCATGGTCCTTGGTTGGAGTACCAGTCTCAGAAAAGACCCTGGTGCCCAGATTTTTTGGTTCTGTTGGCTCTCCTTGTGGATCTCCTGTCCTGGTATACAAGAAGTAGAAAGGCACACATGGTATGTACTCACTTATAATATTAGACCTATAATATGGATATTAGACATATATAATGGATATTAGATAGGATAACATACTAAAATATGTACACCTAAACAAGCTGTGTAAGAAAGAGGACCCTGGGAGAGATGATCAATCCTCATTCAGAAAGGCAAATGGGATAGACATCAGAAGAGGGAGAAAACAGGGAACAGGACAGGGGCCTATTTACAGAAGGCCTCTGAAAGACTCTACCCAGTAGGGTATCAAAGCAGATGCTGAGACTCATAGCCAAACTTTGGGCAGAGTTCAGGGATTCTTTATGAAAGAAAGAGGAGATAGAGATATTTATATATGTACAGATCAAATGGTCTCTTTAGTGGGCTAAGAAAGTCCTGAGGCCTTTTCTGTGAATGAAAGAGGATTGGTTCTTTTATAGTTTAAAAATACAATGGTCACATTTCTCAAAGCCACTAAACTTTAGTTTGTTAAGACATTTAGGTTTCACCTTTAGAAAAAGCTCTAACCCCATTTGCTTACTTATAAAGGAAGCTTAAAATGTGTTATATACTACTTATTCTACTTGAAAGTTATTTTGAAAGGACCAGATAAAAACATGATAAAGATATGGTTTTTGTATGTGTATTTACAAAATCCGTAGATGCTGTTTTTAAAAATAGTGCACCCTTAATATAAAACAATGTGTCAAAGTGCTTAATTATGTTGACAACTGCAGTTATTCAACAAGAAAACAGATTTCTATTAGAGTCAGTAAAAGATCTTTGTATATTTTATATGATAAAACTAAAGATAAAGAATTATCTAACCATATCTGGAAAGCAGTAATATGTTCGATAATATGTGGGTATTTGTGACCAGGTCACAATGTGCTGTTACTGTGGTTAGACCTTACAGAGCAGCATCTTTCCAGCCCTGATGAACACATGTAACTGGAGCGTCTCCGCATGAGCATCTCAGAATTTGTTGATAAATCAACTACCGAGAGAGACTGAGAGATTTTGTCTAAATTTTGATTACTTCAATTGGCTCCATCATCTCTAGAAGGAATATTTCAAAATTGATTGAAAAAATTCTGCAAGTTTCCATTTAAGTTAAATTAAATACTGTAATTCTTCCAGATTTTCTAAGTAACAATGTGATTGTATCTATTGTATATTAACATAATTAGTTAACAATAAGCTCTAAGAAGAGATGATTGCATTTTTTATATTTCTTGAATTACATAAAATTATTCTAATAGAATTATTTTGACTAGCAGCCGTAATATCATAAATATTATTATTCTAGCCCCAGCTTCTCCATTTGCTGACACTTTGGAGAGCTATCTTTCTACAAGGTGGTATTATCTTAGCTCCTCCTGCATTAGGGCTATTAGAGCCTGTTGGCTTTATGGAGATAACTGGCTTTAAGTACAGGTTATTAGAATAACACATCTTACCCATAAGCACTGTCATGTATTACTGGCTGGACTCAATGTGCACTTCTTTTCTTTTATAAACACTAAGCATCAAGCTTTACTCTGTATCTTCCCTAGTAGAGTGCCAGGAGAGGAAGCAGCAGAACCAGTGACCTTAGAATGTGGCTCCAATATTTGCTTTTCTAATCTCAAGCCAGTTGAGTAACAAGACCTGACACACGTTCCCAGACCTGACAATTCACAGTAGACTACAATAAATTATAACAGGCTGGGTTCATTTTATAATAGTAAAATCTTTAGATTCTTTTAATTTTCTTTCTGCTCAGCTCCTCTGGGATAACCTACGCAGGTTTTCTTTAATGTCTTCTCCAGGGCACTACTTAACCTGGATTTAAAGTGGCGTTCTTTAGTTTTTGTGTTCTTTAGTTTTTGTGTTCTTTAGTTTTTGTGTTACACAATGTTTACATTTATGCATATACACATAGGACTAATATTCTTCAATTAATAATTTTATATTCTTTCTGGTGCTGGGAATGAAACCCAGCGCCTCACACATACTAGGCAATTGCCCTACCATGGCATACACCCTCATTCCCTCACATGTTTTTACCACACTGTCTTTGCTATTATTATAAATTATGCTGGCAAATGCAATTTAAAGAAGAAAAGTGTTTATTCTGACAGTTCGTGGAACAATCTGCCATGATGGGGAAGATAAAGCAGCAAAAGCTTGAAGTTACATTACATTCATAATCATGAAACAGAGAGTGAATGTATGTTTACTTCTGCAGTGTTCTGGTTCTCCATTTATACAGTCCAGAATTGCCTGCCCAGGGAATAGTCTCAATCACAACTAACATGGGTCTTCACATATCAGTTAACTTAAGAAATCCCCTAATGGTAGGCAAAGAAGCTCTTCTCCAAGGTGACTCTAGATTTTGTCAAATTAGTAGTTAATGCTTACCATTGTACATATCAAATCACAGGACACTGATACATTTGTTGGATTTCTTCTATGTGATACATTGAAAAACTGAATTCCCTTTATTATTAATTCTTTTTGCTATTTACATGACAGCTCTACAATTACTGAACTATTTCATGACTTTCCTCATTAAATATATTTTTGACCTTTATCTTTTATTGAAAAAAATGTATTTAAAGCAGTATTAGAGACATGAAAAAAACTGTAAAATGAGAACACCCTGTCCTTATGATTCCTTATGGAACAAGGAATTAAAGCATTCCTTATAGTACTGTAGAGATTGTATTTTGTAATAGGTCCATGGAGCTCTTCTTTTGTGTGTTACTCTCCTATGCTTTACTTCTTGGAATAGTGTTTTGGAGGAAAAGGCTACAAAAGTACAGTGCAGAGAGTCTAACCACATTCAGCACCACTGTCCCTTGTTACCAGTATTTTATATTAGTAGGGTATATTTGTCACCATTAACAAATAAATTCTGATAATTAGTCTTAATATGTCTATTTCATTCAGGTTTTCCTCATTACATTTTTACCTGGAGTGAAGGTGTTACATAGCTCAGGCTGGTATATTACTTAATCTTACTCTTATATATTAAAAATTATTTATTTTCTTATGTACGGTCTTCTTAGCTATCAAATGTCTGTGCAGACAAACTCATGGTTAGGACTGTATACTCCAGAATAAACTTGCCACTGTTTTGTTGTTTACATTATCTTTCAGCACTGCTGAAGTAAATCCTGAAATTCAATTCAAAGTCATTGACCGGCCAATGGAATGTTGTAAGATTGGTGATATAGGAGTGAAAGTAGGTATTGAAGAGGGTCTTATGAAGAACAGTAGATTCAGACTAATACTGAAAGTAATGTTTCAGTCATGAAATGGCCTACACATTATACACTGTTTGAGAGTTTCAAATGTATAGATTAAAACAATAAAGTATACTAAAGAAAGTAAAACCAATTTTCATGTACATGTAACTAATACCTACCAGCGTGTTCCAGACATAAGATAGCAGAGCTAAGTCAGTTCCCAAGGTCTGAAGGGCATTAGTCATGCTGGATGGCAAAAGGCATGGATGGACTTTCAGAGGGGTGGCCTTCTGATCCCAGCTGAGCCTCCGGGGAAAGGATTTGGCAATGCCAGTAGACTAAACAGTTTTCTCACTCACCTGCACACTGAGAAAATTATGCGCAACCACAAACATTCCCATGGTTAGAACTAAAATCCTCATTCTTTCTTGTCTTTAGTCTTTGATCTTATAAGAATTTTTGAGGAGATTTATGGTAGACTATGTTTTTTCTGACATTTATTACATTATAAATGATGTTTCAAATATTGTGCTAGAATGTATTTACTTTACATGGTGTATTCAGTCTTGGATAATCTGCTCCATAGGATCCAGTAAAGTAAGCATTTTGGTAGATTTTATTGAGGCTCATATTAGCCATTCAGGTTTTCCAGTGAAGTGTTAATTTACTTTGGTTGATCATGAAAGTGGTTTATTTAAGTTAATCAGATAAGGGGAAAGTAGCCTTCACTTATTTTATATCATGAGACTAGGCTTAAAAGGGTCTTTCTTTCCAAAACAGAACTGATAAGCTTGTACGTGAAGAAAATGAACACTTAGAGTTTTCATGAAAGCAAATATAAGGTAACATACACTCGTTCATAGTGTCTCCTATTACATCTGAGGGAAGACCAACAGCTTTCTCTGTTTCTGCCACAAATGGTTTTTGACATTTTAAAAATTTTCCCTCATTGGAGTCAAAATGGAATGTAGCATCCAAATGTTATTAACCTCAACTTTATTAGGTTCTGTCTTTTTACCCCATAGGAATTTTATTAGCATTTTTTATTTACTATGTCCATCCCACAGCCTAATTGTTCTTTTAATACACTGTACCCTAGGTTTAAAATTGTTTTTTTATGAGATGATGTTTCTCTAATATGTGACCTGAAGTAGTTCAATTGAGTGTTGAAAAAGAATGCACTTCTGATGAACATTTTGAAAGGGAATCATCTCAGTTACATCTTGACACAAAATCAGGAAACATGGCCCCAGGTTAGCTGCAGGAATCTTGCTTTAGCCTTGCTCTTTACTATCACAGAATACTCAAATCTCTCGGTTTTCTTAGTTTTCACTAGCATCACAATGTATGTGTGTGTGTGTGTGTGTATAATATGCATATATGTATATGTGAGGGGATGGACATGGGGATGAAGCAGAACAGCTTTCATGATCAGTTATCTTCTTCCATTGAGAGTCCGGGTAATTAAGCTTATCCCCTGAGTCATCAGGCCAGCTTCTGTTTCACTTTTAATGATCATTTTAAAGCATGCTTAAATTATCCTAATCTACTTTAAACTTTTCCAACCTCTGCTCGTTACCCAGTTCCATAGGTCATTATTGAATCATTTCAGTTCTCATAGTTAACATTGCATCATTTTTCTGCTGCTAGCACCAAATACCCAACTCTAAGTAATTTATAAAGAAAACAAAGCTTGTTTTTGCTTGCCAATGATGTCCAGTTGTATGTCAGCATCTGTTTAACTTCTGATTAGGAGCTCACGCTATAGCATGTCATAGCACATAAATAAAAGGTGACTTGTTTTTTTGTGCAGAAAGAGCACATGAGGAAGGGATTTGGGATTTCTTGATGATATTTTGCTGTAATAAGAATAATATACTCCTGGGAGAACTAATTTACCATTGAGTGAATTTACACAGTCTCTGAAGATTCATTTATTCATGAAGACCTCTTTGCATGACTCTAATGTTTTATGAAGACCCTATAAACTCTCAATATTGTTATATTGAGGACCAAAACTCAACGAGTTTTGATAAAAAGTAAACTGCATTTAAACTATAAGAACCCTCAATATGGTAACTCATAGGATTATGAAATGAATAATTGTAATCTGTTGAAAAGCTTTTAAATCAAGACAATGATGGTACTCTTCATTATCCATCAACCAAGGAAAACTTGCAATAATACACCTTAGGTACATAAATAGACATGTGGTGCTCATGGATAGCAAATGCACTGTAGCGAGAGATTGCAGTGAATACAGAATGAGTTTAGAGGGAGGTTAAGAAACTTGAAATGTTCACACATAACTTGCCATCTCTTAAAAAAAAACCAAAACAGAACAAAAAATCCACAAACTTGCCAAAGAGTAATGGTGGTGGTGGGAAATGAAGTGTCTGAGGCACTGAATAATAAAGACTGTATGGTAACTTCAATTCACTAAACAAAATATGTCTTATGTCATCATCTTAACATATGAACATATCCAAGATTATGAAAAAAAATCGCAAAATAGTTCCCAGTTTTAAAGTGAGAAAATAAAATGCAAAAAGGAGGTGTCTATTCTTAACTCATCACTGTGTTGAAAAGTTCACACTGCTGTGATTACACTCATGTTCTGATTATGTGTCTATAGCACTTCATATATAGTAGTCACTTCATGTATTTTGCTTGGTAACTTGAAAATAAGAAAGTTAGTTAAAATTGAGTTGTGGGAGAATATTAGAAAAATCATAGATTGACTCAAGGGATAGCTTCAAATGAATTGTTTTGCCATTTTTCTTTTTTGCCAAAAAGTGCTGAAAACTGAATGTCAATTTAGTATCAGATGAGAAAGGTTCATAGCTACAGTTTTGTTCAGAATAATCTACAGTGAAAATCAATATGTGATAATTTTTTCAGTCATATACATTCCACTTTTACTGGGGCCTCCCTCTTCCCCCTCCCCTCAGTGATAACTTTTCATCAGGGCTTTGTTAACTAAAATATGGAGGGTAAGAATATAACCCATAAGAATATACATAAGATTGTCTTTGGAAGAGACAGTAATTCAGCTACTGGGGTTTAACAATAATAAAGTGAAAACTTAAAGGAAAACATACTAAACAGTTCCAGGGACAGGTATGGACCCTCTGTGGGAGCTGTTGGTCAGGGAGACTCAATAGACTTCCCCCCCAAAAAAAAACTAATGAAGATTCTTGCCCTTGTGCTCTTTTGTCCATCAGAGCTACATGATAAGACCATATTGCTGAAGATACCACATGTCATGGTTGTAAGGTATGAAAGAGTTAAGCTGGAATTGAGCTGGAAACCTTCTCTCTGCTGGCTAGAAGATACTATTGAGGCTGCTGGTTGAGAAAGGACATTAAGGATCTTAACCAAGCAACAAACTATATGAATTACAACCTGCCAGTCAATATGTTCTACTATGTGCAATAGTGGCATGACTATCACGGGAAAACTAAATACTCTCTGATTAGATTTGGGCTCAGTCCACAGTAGGGGTCCTATACTTGGTCCAGTGAATGTAATAAAATTATAACTTAGGAGGTTATAGGCTGCATAAGAAAAATTAGTGTTCAGCTGAACATGTGTTCAGCTAAATAGACAATTGTGCCTTCTAAATGTCTATGCTTAGAAAAAGGACACTCTCAACCCTAATCAGTAAAGTTTCTGTTTACAGTGAATGCTGGTGAATGCAGAGACACAAGGCTATTATGCATGATGCTGAAAATAAGTGATGAATGAGGGCTCAGCAATAAAATACTCAAGGACACTGTAGAAGAGGACATGGAAAGAAGGAAAGAATGAGAGATAGAAGAAAGGAAGAAGGAAGTAAAATCTCTTTGTCTAGACATGACACAACAAATGTAATCACAAACCCACAGCAGCTGTGATCACTTGTACTGGGCCTGCACAAGACAATCCAGTCAACAGTTCCTCATGGATGGGGGAGTGGTTCTTGGGAACCTGCCACTTACTGCTTAACTAAGGGCTACTGATGGAGTCTTCAAGAGGAGAAGCTGCTGTCTTTGGTTATGTACTCACTGATAGGTCCACTAGGCTCTAGATAGAGGGCCTCATAGATAGTCCTAGTCAAACTCAGGACACAAACAGATAAAAAAAGAGAGATAAAAGTGGTTTGGAGATCGTTAGAAGATGGAGAAAGATAAATGGGGAGAGGGAAGAAAATGAGAAAGAGTAGAAGTGTGTTGTGGGTATTAATATTTACTTATCTTTTATTTATTTCTTTATTTCTTTATATATCTTTTAGTTAAGCAGTGGATATTCCTAAACGAGCTGTATACCAAAATCACCACACAGAAGCTGGGATTTATTTAATTAAGTCTTCAAGCCTACATAGTTTCCTACTATTCAGATTTCACCCATTATATTTGTTTTTAGTCATATCTTAGATCCAGTACATCTCTCCACGTTGTTCCAATACCTCTCCCACAGATTCTCTCTTCTCCTCTTCCCACTCGCTTCTCCCCCACTCTCGGGACCAGGATGTCCCACCCTATATTCTCCATTGTACAGCACTGGCTGGTTGGTTGTTTAATTGACAATATAGAGAACAAATGGTGGCATGTTTACACAAACTTGAGACAGGTGATGCTTATATTAAGCATCACAATGAAATGTCTGGATTGAAACCAGATAGTGGGGTAGAGAAATCAGCATTTGAATGAACCAGGGTAAATTGTATACATTCCAAAAGAACATTATAACATCAAAGTGAGAGCTAACAGAAAGCATTATATATGCATATAAAACTGTCAAAGAACAACATTAGTTAATAAAAATAAAATATTTATCAATTTAAAAAGATAGTGATTGAAAAGAATTTGCTTTAGACCTCAAATATGTTATGATCATCATTTTGATCAACATAGTTTATATACATGTATGAAATTTCCAAAGATTAGATAAAATAAAGTTTTAATGTATTGTAGATTATTACACTTTACCCCATAAATTGTAATTTTACCGAAAACAAAGAAATCTGATTGGACATGATGTGAGAATTATTGATTAGTTTTACACTTCTGAATTGGAATATTTTAATTCACAGCTCATTTTAGGATATGCATTGACAATCGGTTCTTATAAGCCATGAAGGTTGGCTGCATAGGATTTGCAAATTTATGTATTTCATTAATATGCAAGAAAAACAACAACTTTGATGATGACAGTGTTGCCTCCTCTCTGAGTGTTTCTCCCTGAGAAGATGACTTCTAGAGCTCTACTTAGGAGAATTCCCACATGACAGGTGGGTAAAATTAATCCTCCCTTTAAATTTGTCTTGATTGCAGGAAATTAGCTAATTTCATCTCTATGTTCTCCCTAAGTTGGTTACAGCTGCACATGTAAGCTTGCCTGAATTGGAAATAGATTTCAAAAATTATTCATTTGCATCTTCTGTTAGGAGAAGAACTGTAGTGTTAACAATAGTCTATCCTTTTATGTTCTTTAAGTATTCAGCAGATCTAACATAATATCTTTTAAACATTTGAGTTATTCATATAGGTGACTTTCTTAAGAGACTTTTAGGTTACCAAAATAGAGAACCATATTTTGTATTGAATATTTCCAATTCATTTTTTTTCTTTGCTAAATTGAGACTCAGTAGTTCATAGCATGCATCAAGTCATATGTACTATTTAACCAGTAAATCATTCCATTCTATGTCTTTCTTGGAAGAAAGGAACTAACCAATGACCAAGTAGGTATCCTAGGTAAAGTACATATCAGCATTTTCTCATAAAACTAGTAATAAAGGTATTTGCTTTGCCCTACTAGTTGGGGTTTGAGTCTAATTCCTACTAAAGAAAAATGATATCCAGGTATACAGGCACATGCCTGATATTATGGCACTTGAAAAGCTGAGACAGGAAGACTTTGTGGTATTGAAGACAACCTGTGATATATATATATATATATATATATATATATATATATATATGTATATATCCTCTCCAAGCTAGCCCAGGATACAGATTAAGACTCTGTCTCACAAATTAAGCAACTAACCAACCAACCAAACATCCAATCAACCACCTAATAATTAGAAACTATAACCTGGATATAAGCACTTACAGGCCAGTGAGGAAGTCTACTCCAAAGGTACTAAAGACTTTGGTTTGTTTCAGTTTCTGGTCCACCTGGTATTCTTTATCATCAGGGATCGATAGTACTTCGCCATATTTCCAATGTTCTAGTTATTGAAAGATAAAAGAAGAAAACAAATTCTCCCTTCTCATCCTCCTTCTACTCCTTTCCTCCTTATTCTCCTTCTCCTTCTCCTTTTTCTTCTTTACAGAGGTATATAAAACCCAGGTCCTTGCCCATGCTAGGCAAAGGCTCTACTGCTGATCTATACACAGCCAATTACAATGAGTTATTTGTCATATAATATTGACAAGGAATTTGCTAAAATGCCACACTAATTCTCATGGGTCACTGAAAACTTTGCCCATTTTCTAAGTGGCCATGAACATAACTATTATCTGTTATATAAGGAAGGGAGATGGGTTTGGGAAACAACTACTGATTTCTGTCCTACCTCTCAGGAGTGCTCTGAAGTAGAGAGGATATATGAATATTAGCTAGTGACCAGAAAAATGGTTGTAGCTTGTCTTAGAATAGCTACTTGCACAGCTTCATGCCCTTAATGGCCTCTTTAAATTTTAGTTCCTGTCTTTTGATGACCCAAGATCAATGATCTTCATGATCCTTTCCTATGCCTCTCTTTATGATCTTGTTTTTTGTGCCTTTCTGAAGAAATTATGGGATCCTTATTTAAATTTGTATGTCTTAGCTGACTAATGCTAATTGCTGTACATTTCTCTCCTGAGTCTGATTCCTGATATGGGTGATTCCAATGTCTGTCCTGTCTTCTTTTGCTTACTTATATTCTAAATAAGTCTAACGATACATTTTATGCAGTGTCTATAAGGATAGAAAGACTGATGAAAAAATGAGAGGATGTGTCTTGGGAAGAGTGATAATAAGGCCATGACCTGTAAGTCACAATTGGAGTGGTCAATTAAATAGGTCTTCGCCCCACTGGGAACCCCAAAGCACAGTAAATGTAGGTCCTGGAACATGCTGGCTTTAGCCAAGACTTAATATTAAAATGGGTCACCTTGGTCATACAAAAGCACTTGACAGAAGATAAAATTGTTGAGCAGAATTATCAGAAATCTTGAGTACAGTGTTGGCACTTAGCTCCCACCAATTTTGTTTGAAATGAGTTTCAAGGGACAGGAGGAGAGATGATTTTGTTCCCATCTTTTTTAAATCAGGAAAAAAAGTAAAGGTCATTTTCCTTTGATTTTCTAAACATATTTATTCTATTTTTGTTTTTGCTGGATGGAAAATTCATGACTTTCTGAGATAGTCTATTGTTCTGTTGACTGAGAAATCTTGCATTTGTGCCCTAACACCTCTTTTCTGTCTTTCAACTACCCATGCGAGAATTATATCAATTGTATTGTGTTGAGACTCAAATAAACTGAATTTTTCTTGATTGAGTTTTGATACCTAACACTCTAATGTCCATATGCATTCATTTATATTAACCAAGCTTTTATTGAGTTTTGTTGCAAACAAACTTCTTGTTACCTACAGTTATATAACCCATTCATTCAGATGGACTACATGATGTCATAGTAAACCTTAACATCAAAATGGCTTAGAAATAAAAGTGCATTTATTCCTTATATTATATATGATCTCCTGTTCATAGGTTCTCTGTTTAATGTTGTCCTCATCAAGAGTAATTGCCTGATGGAGATTTTTATGATCTGTAAGATCATTGGTTGTCATGGAAACAGAAAAGGGAGGTGCTGGTTGGGATGCTTATATTAAAAATTGACCACACAACACCATTCCATGGGAAGTTTTATTTTATGTAAAGGAGCCACAGTGCTACTATATACCCAAATGGAGGAGACATCTTCAAAATTATCCATTACTCATGAAAACATTAAAGACAAATACATCTTTGATCAAATATGTTCACATTATGTTCATAATTCTTATGTAACAGAATAAATCTCATGCACCACAGTTTCTTACAATGTCCAGCTTATCTGAGTATATACAACATAGAGATACAGGAAGTTAAAATGTTAGTTAACTTCCTTTCATCAATCATTGTACACTAACCAAAATGGAACAGGACAATGTCAATGAATATTGTTTGGAACCATGGAAGTCCTGTGGCAATTGCTTGTCTGGATCAGAGCAATTTTACTTTTCTGTAGAGAAAGCATTCTACTTCTTACACAGACCCTGTTGCCCTTCCTAGGAACAGCTCCCTTGTTATTTGTTATTTGTACTTCTCTGGAAGATTTTTCTCTTCTGTTTGCTTTTGTGGGCACCTGTGAAAAATGAGAAGTGGAAAATACAGCTTCTTTTCAGGCCCAAAGGATTTCTGGGTCTGTTTTCTTCTTAGACATATCTGGTATTTCCAGGACTGATTTAAACCTCAATCAATGGTTTCCTCTTTCACTCCAACCTGGTAGTTTGTTATAGTATTTTTCTGGTGTCTTATCTATCTGATCCCAATCTACACATCGTGTTTGGAATTTCAACCACTGCTCCTTATAAAGCATGGCTCTTAGGACAAATACATCTCTATTTTAAACTTTTTTGCTCATACAACTCTAAACATTGCCTTGTAGATACTTTTAGCTAGCTGGGCTAGGATATACACCTTTTCTTTAGTTTAAACTCACAATAAGGTATCATAAACATCAAGTTCTTTCTAGTAATGAGATGCTCCTTTAGTTGGATTTTTGCCTGCACAATTGAGTTTAACTTGATCTTTGCTCCTCAAGGACTGTGAATTTTATTTTGGAGTAAGAAATATTTCTTTTCCACTTTGAGTTCAACTCCAGTATATTTTTCTAAGCAAATAGTTGCTAGTACATGTCACATATTATTTCTCTAACTCCTTTTTTGAGAGTTTGGAGTTCACTGGGTGTGCCATTTGCATATCAAGTTATGACAGGTGACAACTTTCCCAGATGTTTCCCCACTGCTCAACTTATAACAGTTGTTTCCACACATATTAGTTGCTAAGCCAATACACATTATATAGTTAAAAAATGTTCTTGTTTTATCCCCTTCTTTTTCTCATACAAATGACCATATTAATTAAAACATTCATGATTATTTTAAGCCTATGGAAACTACATGCACTTTATACATTGGCTTCAGGGGAAAATGGAAATGAGGGAGACTTGTTTAAAGCATTACTGTATGTCATGGAAGACAGAGGAGAATTTTGAGGGCTGTTGTCAGAAATAATAAATGTCAATCACAATCATATTCTACTTAATAAAAGAGGTCACAGGATCATGTCACACTTGTAAAAGGGATCTGCAATATGCCTACAAGAGCCAGAAATATTGATTATTGATATTAATTATGACCCCAATCCATTCAGTTTCCATTAAAGATTTACTGTGTTTTCAATCTAGAAGGCAGTATCTCTGTGCGTATTATCTTTTGCACAAGTAACCTCTGGATATGATTTTATTATTCAAATATTTTAGAGTTAGAATATTTTAATCAACTAACCATGATGAATTACTTGTATAATGCCTACTAAATTTCAGGAAAAAATATGAACCTATTGTAAAATTAATTAAGATTCTGCCTCAAGAATAATGAAAAAATAAAAAAAGAATAATAATGTATATTAATGATGGAAATAGAAGGTATTCTATTGTCTGCAAAAAGACATTTATAACCCAAGTGACACCATGAGGATTTTGGTCAACTAAAATGTGTTCCTGATTTTCTGTTTCTCCTTTTATTATTGTATAAGATGTGCATTTGCAGAGACAACATTAGGATTTTATTAATCTGTACAGATCAAAATACCATATTCTTTTAAGAGAACTATGCCACACAGTCGTGAAACAAACAGCAGATAAATAAAGGCATCCTTACTGAACAAAATAAAAAAATAATTCTTGTCCTGAAGCAGTTAATATAACTGAAATATGATTTATATTCATAATTGGAGGAGGGAAAGAACTGCATCAACTATACAAAATGGCTATATATTCTTTTATTTTGCTTTTTTAAATTTCATTTTATTTATATATTTATTTATTACAATTTATTCACTTTGTATCCCCACTGCAGCCCCTTTCTTATTTCTTCCCAGTCCCACCCACCCTTCCTCTTCTCCCTCTATGCCCTTTCCCTAGTCTTCCGATAGAGGAGGACCTCCTCCCCTTCTATTTGACCCCAACTTATGGGGTCTTATCAAGGCTAGCTGCATCATCTTCCTCTGTGGCCTGGCAAGGCTGTACCCCCAAGGGGGAGATGATCAGAGAGCCAGCCACTGAGTTCATGTCAAAGACAGCCTTTGTGCCCTTTACTAGGGAGCTCACTTGAAAACTGAGCAGCCAATGGGCTTCCTTTTAACAGGGAGTCTAGGTCCTCTCCATGCATGATACTTAACTGGAGTAGAGGTCTCCATAGGACCCCCTGAGCCCAGGTACTTTGGCTCTGTTGTTCTCTTTGTGGAGTTCCTGTTCCCTCCAGGTCTTTCTATCTCCCTCTTCTTCCATAAGGATTCTGGCACTCTGCCCAAAGGCTCTAAAAGAAAATGCTTTTGTGAACTTATTTTCAACATCTAGTTGACAACCAAACAAAATGGCATCATTTGTGATCTAGTAGGAGAACTGTCTACTTACTCATCATTTACCTCTTTGTTTGTTAATAAAATGACCTCAGATGAGAACAGTTAGTGAGCAAATTAGCAGGCCTTCTTTGTAAAACAAAAACTCATCATGCTTTTCCCTGTACATAATTACCATTCATTCAAAGTATCTCAGAATGGATCAAGTTTTCTCTTGATTACTATAAGTCACAGGATGGACAGGAATCTCAACTCCCTATATCTCACCAAAGAGTTGAGTTGAAAAAAATCAACTTTTCCGCTGGAATTATTTCTCTGGGGCATCTTTTCTTTCAAATGCATTCTGCTCCCCCACTGTGTTGAATTGATCTTTCAAAAAATTCTTAATATTTTTTGTTCATATCAGTTCAAGTCATGAATGACTTTGGTTCCCTGTTACTTATAGAATAAAATCCGGATTTCTTTTACTAGCATTCAGGATTTCTCTGCATCTGTAAGAGAATAACCATTTTCTCCCCTTTTCAGTGTGCCACAGGCATTCCCATATCTAAAATGCTCTTTTATCTTAGCAAGCACACCCTGACTATTCTCTCCCTGAAGATACCTATGAATAGAATTCTATTATTAAGCTTAACCTTACAACTTCTTATTCTCCTCTTTCCATAGCCTATGCAAGTACATCTTCAGTTTGTACAAAGAGATGTAGTTATCAAGTAATGAGATGATTTAATATGCCAAATAATGTATTTTTAAATTCTTAAGATTCTCCTTAAACCTTAGAATTGGAGAGATGCCATTTATAGGACTAGAGATAGTGGCTTAGTCTTATCTCCTGACAAATCTGTGATTTTGATTCATAATCAGATTCCGGTTTCAGTCACTTATTCACTAAATAAATATATATTTATATATATGAAGGAATGAAGATTAGACTAACTATTTTTAAGCTAGATTTTACTTCTATATATATTGCTATAATGGATCAGCATGAGGACAAACATCTCAGCTTTTTAAGATTCTATATGTACTTGTGATGTGGAGTTTCAGCTATGCTTGTGCTCTTAACATGAAGAAATGACTCGTCTTAATCATGATAGAACTTCATCATGGCCTTCAACCTCTTAATTTAATTTTATCTTTCATACAATAACTAATAATACACTGTTTTCAGGTATAGTATATCAATTGAAACAGCATTGACTCCCCTCAGACTCAGTTCACTCTTGTCACCAATATTTCATGCTTCAGTCATATGAAATAGATCATGCAAGTGTTGTGGGATCCAGCCCACTTCTACCTATTCTCATATTTACTAATTGAAATCTTTCTAAACCATTGTTAACTACCTGATAACATGGCATGGTTATCCTGATACAAGCCTATGGCATGGTTATCCTGATACAAGCCTATGTTGTAGATTAGTGAGAAACTTTATAGGAGATTCTCGAAAGAATAAATAGAGGTAACAAGCCTATTTGGTTATTTACCTACTTAAATAAGACAATGAATCAGTACATAATAAGTTCAGAACTTCATGTTTTAAATAAAATAGAAGCTTGATTCTCTCTCACTTTCAGTAAATGGTCCAAAGCTGGACGATGACTGTGCCTGGTAAGATAATGTAAACAATTAGGCTACTCAGTTGTCTCTGGGATCCAGACATGTGACTTTCTTTTGTCAGTCCATGCATCTGTACCAGATTTCCATTGCATCTACAGCAGGAAAACATTGTAATTTTTTCTTTTTAAAAGATGATGTGGATGGGATATACTCACTTATATAGACCTATAAGATATGATAAACATAATGAAATCTATACACCTAAAAAAGATAATCAATTGAGTAGACATGGGGCAAGATGATCATTCCTCGTTTAGAAAGACAGATGGGATGTGCATTGAACGTATGACAGGAGTCTACTGAGCGCATCTGAAAGACTCTAACTAGCAGTGTTTTCAAAGCAAAGACTCATGACCAAACCTTTGGCAGAGTACAGGGAATCACAAGAAAGAAGGGGAGTTAGTCTGATGGGGAAAGGATAGGAGCTCCACAAGGACCAAATATATCTGGGCACAGGGTCTTTTCTGAGACTGACATTCAACCAAGGACCATGTATAGATATAACCTAGAACCTCCACTCAGATGTAGCCTGTGGTAGCTCAGTAACCAATTGGTTTCCCAAAGTGAGGGGAACAAGGACTATTTCTAACAGGAACTCAATGACTGGCTCTTTGGCCTCCCCACCCCTGAAGGGAGGAGCAGTCCTGTTAGGCCACAGAGGAGGGCTTTGCAGCCAGTCCTGAAGACACCTGATAAAACAGGATCAGATGAATGGGGAGGAGGTCCCCCCCATCAGTGGACTTGGAAAGGGGCACGGTGGAGATGAGGGAGGGAGGGAGGGACTGGGAGGGAATGAGGGATCGGGACATGGCTGGGATACAGAGTTAATAAAATGTAACTGATAAAAAAAAATGATGTGGAATTGCCTCTTTCATGTATTCTCATGACTTTCAGGCACTACTTAGTCTGGACATGCTCACACCTAGATAGCTCTGTAACTTTCCACAATATTCCATTTTCATGAGCTTAAAAAAGTGAAGGAAACTATATATTAGTAGAGGACCATCATTGATCTATGCCTCAAATAACCTCAGTTAATGTCTTGTTCAAATTTCTCACAAGAAACTAGGTTTCTGAAAAGTATATACACAAGTAATCATGTGATGCCTAAGGATGAAATACACACACACACACACACACACACACACACACACACACACGGTAGAGTACACAGCTCATGTAAATATATGAAGTATTTAAACATTTTATTTTATTTTTAAAAATTTATTTAGTTAATTATTCACATAACATCCTGATTGTAGCCCCCATCCCTCCCTACTCCAAGCTCTACCTTCCCTCCCTCTCCCATTCCCCCTCACCTCAGAAAAGGAGAGCTCCCTTTCCCACCCAAATTTGCATCAGGACTGAGCATGTGTTCTTCCCCTGCTGCCTGGCAAAGCAGTCCTGCCAGGGTAAAGTGATCAAAAAGCTGGCAAATGAGTCCATGTCCAATGCATTCCCCATTTCCCTTACTAGAGGACTCATATGAGGCCTAAGCTGCCCATCTGCTACATCACTGTAGAGGACCTAGGGCCAGTTCACGCATGGTCTTTGGTTAATGCTTATATTTCATCAAGCCCCATAGTTAGTTGGAGCTCCTGTCACCACCAGGTCCTTTTCTTTTTCTTCTCACTTTTCTACAAGACTTGCCCAATATTTGTCTGTGAGTCTCAGTGTCTGTTTTCTGGTGCTGCTGGAGAGAGTCTCTCAGAGGACAATTCTAAAGATACATAGAGCAGAGATTGAGGAAATACCCAACCAATGCCTAGTCCAACCAAAGACCCACCCTATGGGAGAGTGCCAGCCCTGACATTATGAATGATACTCTGCTAAGTTTGCAGATAGGAGCCAGTCACAGGTTTAAATATTTATTGCATTTTTTAAAATTTTTTATTTTATTTTTAATTACAGTTTATTTACTTTGAATTCCCCTCTAGTTCCCTCTCTCCTCCCCTCCCAATCTCTCTCTTTCTCCCCCTTCTCCATGTATGCCCCTCCCCAAGTCCACTGGTAGGGGAGGGTTTCTTTTTCTTCCTTCTGATCCTAGTCTGTTAGATCTCATCAGGAGTGGCTGCATTGTCTTCCTCTGTGCCCTGGTAAGGTGCTCCCCCTTCAGGGGGAGGTGATCAAAGAGCAGACCAATCAATTCATGTCAGAAGCAGTCCCTGTTCCCATTACTATGGAACCCACTTGGACACTGAACTGTCATGGGCTACATCTGTGCAGGGGTTCTAGGTTATCTCCATGCATGCTACTTGGTTGAAGTATGAGTCTCAGGAAAGAACCCTGTTTTCAAATTTTCTGGTTCTGTTGCTCTCCTTGTGGACCTCCTGTCCTCTCCACATCTATTTCCCACTTCTTTCATAAGATTCCATGCACTCTGCCCAAAATTTGGCCATAAGTCTCAACAACTGCTTTGATAGTCTGCAGGGCAGAGCCTTTCAGAGGCCTTCTGCGGGAGGCTCCTAACATGTTTCCCATTTTTTTCTTCTTCTGATGTCTATTCTCTTTGCCTTTCACAATGGGGATTGAGTGTTTTAACCAGAATCCTCCCTCTAGATTAGTTTCTTAGGTATACAGATTGTAGTAGGTTTAACCTATAGTATATGTCTATATGAGTGAGTATATACAGTGTGTGTCTTTTTGCTTCTGGGATAGCTCACTCAGGATGATCCTTTCCAGTTCCCACCATTTACCTACAAATTTCATGATTTCCTTGCTTTTCATTGCGGAGTAATATTTCATTGTGTAGATGACCTCAACATAAAACCAGACACATTAAATCGGTTAGAAGAAAATGTGGGAAGACCCTAGAATTCATTGGTACAGTAGACAACTTCCTGAATAGAACACCAACAGCACAGGCTCTAAGAGCAACAATCAATAAATGGGACCTCATGAAACTGAAAAGCTTCTGTAAATCAAAGGACACCATCATCAAAACAAAACGACTGCCTACAGATTGGGAAAGAATCTTCACCAACCCTCTATCTGACAGAGGGCTAGTATCCAATATATATAAAGAACTAAAGAATTTGAAAAGCAGCAAATCAAGTAATTCAATTAAAAAATGGGAAACAGAGCTAAACAGAGAATTCTCTATAGAGGACTATCGAATGGCAGAGAAACACTTAAGGAAATGCAGACATCAGGGAAATGTAAATCAAAACGACCCTGAGATTTCACCTTACACCCATCAGAATGGCCAAGATTAAAAGCTCAAGTGAGAACACATGCTGGAGAAGTGGAACCTTCCTCCACTGCTGGTGGGAAGGTAAACTTGTACAATCACTCTGGAAATCCATTTAGCGTTTTCTCAGACAACTAGGAATAGTGGTTCCTCAAGATCCAGCTATACCACTCCTAGGCATATATCCAAAAGAGGCTCAAGTACACAAGGAGGACATTTGCTCAACCATGTTTGTAGCAGCTTTATTTGTAATAGCCAGAAGCTGGAAACAACCCAGATGCCCCTCAACTGAAGAATGGATACAGAAATTATTGTACTTTTTTAATGATAATTTTAGTAAAGATATTTCCTGTAATTAGCCTGGAGCCCTAGAATAGGGGCTGTCAGACTTCCCAGCCAAAGAAAAGATACTTTTTAGTCATTACAGCCATATTCATATACTTGGGTGTATCTCCAACATATGCACACATACCACAAATACACACACACACACACACATACACACACACACACACATAAACACAGAGTGGGGAGAAAGAGAAGGCAGGGAAGGAGAAGAGAGAAGTGGGAGAAAGGGAGGATAGAAAAGGAGAGAGGGGAGAAGGGGAGAGAGAGAGAAGGAACAAGAGAGAGAAAGTAGCAGTTTTAAAGCTAAACCTTGATAAGAAGTGTAGTCATATGGTTACCTGCACAATACAAAGCCAGTGAAATCATGGCATAGGTGAGATAATGAGCTCCAGGCCCCACCCCTTACTGAAGAGTTTGGGTCAGTAGTTGCTGAAAGAGGGGCAGTCATTCTTCATGGAGGAGATTTTGCATGTTCCAGGTGGATGACCCTGCGCTGTAACCACGCGGGCAGCACTAACTGGACTTAATTTTGGTAGATGGAATCTGTCAAGAAAATAATCCATTGAACCCAGATGTCCATCAACGGAGGAATGGATACAGAAATTGTGGTATTTTTACACAATGGAATACTACTCATCAATCAAAAAGGAGGAAATCATGAAATTTGCAGGCAAGTGGTGGGATCTAGAAAAGATCATTCTGAGTGAAGTATCCCAGAAGGAGAAAGACAAACATGGTATATACTCGCTTATATAGACCTACAAAATATGATAAACATAATGAAATCTACACACCTAAAGAAGATAATCAAGAAAGTGGACATGGGTGAAGATGATCAATCCTCATTTAGAAAGAAAAATGGGATATTCATTGAATTTATGACAGGAATCTACCACAAAAGGCATTTGAAAGACTACCTAGCAGACACTAGATGTTACCTAGTGTTTCAAAGCAGACACTAAGACTCATAACCAAACCCTCGGCAGAGTGCAGGGAATTATATGAAAAAAGGGGAGTTAGTATGATATGGAAAGGATAGGAGCTCTACAAGGACCAAATATATCTGGGCACAGGGTCTTTTCTGAGACTGACACTCAACCAAGGACCATCTATGGATATAACCTTGAACTTCTGCTTGGATGTGGCCCGTGGTAGCTCAGTAACCAAGGAATTTCCCAAAGTAAGGGGAACAAGGACTATTTCTAACAGGATCTCAAGGTCAGGCTCCTTGACTCCCCCCCCCCCCCAGGGGAGGAACAGTCCTGTTAGGCCACAGAGGAGGACTCTACAGCCAGACCTGAAGATACCTGATAAAACAGGGTCAAATGAAAGGGGAGGAGGTCCTCCCCTATCAGTGGACTTGGAAAGGGGCAGGGAGGAGACCAGGGAGGGAGTGTGGGGTTGGGGAGGGAATGAGGGAGTGGGATACAGCTGGGACACAGAGTTAACAAAATGTAACTAAAAAGAAAAGAAAAAAAAGAATCAGCATACATCCTCAGAGTGTAGGAAACAAAACAAAAATCAAAATCAAAACCAAAACCCATATCTTATAGGTCTATATAAGTGAGTATATACCGTGTTTGTCTTTCTCCTTCTGGGATATTTCACTCAAAATGATCTTTTCTAGATCCCACCACTTGCCTGCAAATTTCATGATTTCCTCCTTTTTGATTGCTGAGTAGTATTCCATTGTGTAAAAATACCACAATTTCTGTTGCCATTCCTCCGTTGATGGACATCTGGGTTGTTTCCAGGTTCTGGCTATTACAAATAAAGCTGCTATAAACATGGTTGAGCAACTATCCCTTTTGTGTACTTGAGCAAACTTTGGTTATATACCTAGCTGGGTATAGCTGTTCAGACTCCTTTAAAATATCTGTAATTATCTTAGAAACTAGAAGATTTCATAAGGCTTCTTCAAACATCATTTGCTTTGGTTGACCCACTCCTTACCCTTTATTTACCATACCTTCTTCTATCACCTTTCAAACTCTCCACAGTATTCTTCCCACTGCTCTACATTGATAGATGAATGAAATAAAAAAAAAAACCCAAATTCAAAACAATTATGTAACAAACAACCCAGGTGCCTCAGACTTTTAGAGGAAGACATTTCACTACCAATGAGCTCATGAGGAAAAAACAGAAAACACAGAATAAAATATCACACCACAGAATCAGGCAACACACATTTGGAAGAAATTTCTCTCTTGGAACTTCAGATAATGGAACAAAAACAAAGAGGCCATGTAATGATCACTGTGTTCTTAAAATAAAAAAAAAATTAAAAAGAGTAGTCATAGCGAATAGGAAAAGGCGATATTAAAGTGAACTGTAGACTAGAAAAGGAACAAAATATGACCTTTGCTAATTAAAGAAACTAGGATTCAGCACAGAGGATACAGGAGGGAACTATGAAATATAGGTGTAGGGATGTGGAGAAATTGAGAATGAGATAATCTGTGAGCAGCAAGAACATTCGCGTCAGCATTTAAATGCTTGGAATAATCCTTTTCCCTTATATTCCAGAATCATATTAGAATTTTTGGAAATGGTGAGATATCAGAAATGAGCACTTAAATTATATTCTTTTCTGAGAAGTGTGAGGTGGGGTAGGTTTAAGAAAAGTCCCATCTGTTTTACTTTGTTGTCTATGTCCATACCTCCTTAAATGCAATGGATCATGTTTTATTGCCCACAAACCTTAATAGCTCTAATACTAATTTTATCTTTTATCTAAGCCACCTGCCACTCATATGTCATTCGCATATATGTGCCCTGTTATTCATATACATATATATGCATATATATGACATCTAAGTATTATGTGTATTTATATTTTTACCTCTCTCACAAGAACACAACATACACATGTTATTGGATCTGTGTATCTGGGTTTTAAATTTTCATATTCAACTAGATATAGATTAAGAACACTTTTCTGAAAAAAATGTTATGTGTGCCTGCACTGAATATTTGCAGTCCCTGTTTCTTGTCATTATTCCATAATTACACTTTGAGTCCTAACTCATAGAGAGTGGTGCTCACACTACTGCCCAAAGGTGAAGGTTGCACACGGACACTTAAATATGTTTCTATACTAGGTTACCATGTTTAGCATCTTTACATCTTCAACTTGTAATGTCTTTGTCCTTTCTTATGTCCTCACCACTTTA
The DNA here is from genome assembly GCF_030254825.1 of Meriones unguiculatus. Taxonomy (NCBI): domain Eukaryota; kingdom Metazoa; phylum Chordata; class Mammalia; order Rodentia; family Muridae; genus Meriones; species Meriones unguiculatus. Next base: position 86,199,289 of record NC_083351.1, read on the forward strand.
TCTCAAGACTTTTATTTAGATTTTTGCCACAGCCTAAGTGATTTTCTTGCCTTGGGAATTGCAATGCTATTTCCCCAATCTTGTCTATTCTATTTACTCATTACATTGGTCTATTGAGACATGCTACTCCATGATTTAAATATTTAAGGTTGCTTAAAGTCTTTGTGATGGAGCCCTGGCTTCTCAACACTCTAGTCATGGTCCCTTAAGAAGGAACTCATCATGTCTCTGCAATATTTCGCCACGATTGCCCAGAGTCTGAGGACCTGCCCCCACCCTCTCCTCTCCTTTTACTTCATTTCTGCTGGGTAGAGAGCCTGCTAACCAACATTTGTCTAAATCTGCTCCTCTTTGAGAAGGCGATCAATCATCAGTTCATTCTGCCTCACAACCTCTTTCATTGCCACATGGATGGGTATCAACCCTTTCCATGACGTCTTGCATAGAATATCATGGGTTCACTGCCATAGAATTGCCAGAGTATGTTATGTTGATCTTTGGACAATAGTGTACTAATAAGACTTATGTTCCTAGAGGTAGAATCAGATTGTATTTGGGTTTGTTTCTCATGCATTCATTATAGTATCTGGAACAGAGGCTTGGACATTAATGAGCTCCAGAGCTTACAGAATGATTTTATTTGTCCTACATCCTTTGTATTCAGTTCTATTACTTCTTTTATTTCCAGTTTAAACAGAGACTATCCTTTAGAACCACCTTTGCTCTGTTACTCAGAGTGGATTTGAGTTCAATGTCACATTCTTGTCCTTTTAGGCCCCTCACATTGAAACCAAATTGTATGGCTTTTGTTTAAATTGGAGGAATGAAATGTCGAATTCTCTCTTTTTATTTTCTGGCTCAATTTTTAAACTTGTATTTTGTTTTAGTGTTATCTTTCTTGCTTTTTCCATCTCTCTTTGTTTTCTTCAATCTCTCTGCCCCTTTAGTTGGATCCATTTTCTCTTTTCTCTCATGCTGAAACTAAAATCAACCTGTAACCATTTATTCTTTCCTGTCAGTCAATCTCTGGACTGTGACAGATTAATGTTGACAAGCTTTTGTATTGAATAAAAAGAAAAATATTTTCTCTCTGTGCTTAAAGAGGGAACACTCAACATACAAACAAGTTGAAGAAGTGTTATTTATCACAAAGAAGTCAGTAAAAGGGAATGAGCACAGATTAATTGTATTCTATCAATTTTCCTAAAATCAGATCAAGTAATCAGACAGCCACATTACTTCCAGACTCTTCCTACATAATGCTGTTTAACTTGCAGAATAAGGGAAATTTATGGCCCCTGATCTCTAAATATGAACATCCTCTTACTGTATTAAAAGGTGATGTTCGTGACAGAGAGCACTCACCATCAGGAAGGTGGAAGGCGGAAACCAGCTCCATCTTTAAGGCATAGCATTCCGCAGCTCTCTACAGTTCCCCCTTTTTGTTTTAGACGCATCAGGCAAGAGTAGAGATCTGATCTCTGATATTAGAAATAAATTGGGACTTTGTACAGATGTTCATTTAGGTGTCATCCACCCAAAGAGCATCAGACCCGTCTGATACCTTTTTCTCAGAGGCGGGACCTGGGGCATCAACCCGCATGCAATCAGACATGCTCTTCTCTGGGTCCAAAGCGGCTGACCCTGAGTGCAGTATTTAGCCTCGCATCCTGAGTGTATCATTTTAGCTTTTTATGGTATCCAACCATGCTTGGGGAGAATGTCCTGCTTCAATGGCTGTAAAGGCCTGAATGATCATGGCTGCATCACACTGTTGTGAGACTCTAATCTTGCATATATACCACTGGCAAACCAAGGAGACCAACACGAGAAGGCCTGCTAACACTCCCATGCCCATTTGGCTAAGGCCGAGGATCTGGCTTGCTTCCATGTATGTGGACCTATCTGCATTGCCCCCGTGGCACGCCTGGGTTGGCTACCCAGAGGCTATTTAAGCTGTGGGCTGGCTTTCCCTGGGGTCCGAGGATTGTTCAATGTTCCTGAATAAACTGCATTGAAAAAAAAAAAAAAGAAGTGGGAAATAGTAAGATCTGGAGAGGACAGGAACTCCACAAGGAGAGCAACAGAACAGGAAAATTTGAATACAGGGAACTTCCCAGAGAGTCATATTCCAACCAAGGTCTATTCATGGAGATAACCTAGAACCCTGACAATGCAGCCACTTCTGATGAGAACTGATAGACTAAGATCAGAAAGAAGGAGAGGAGGACCTCACCTATCAGAGGACTTTGGGAGGGGCATGCATGCAGAAAGGTGGGGGAAGGGTGGGACCTGGAGAGGAGGAGGGAGGGGCTTATGGGGGGGATACAAAATGAATAAAGTGTAATTAATAAAAGTTAAATAAAAAATTTAAAAAAAGAAAAAAAAGGTGAAACCTGCAGAATTTTTTGCCATGCTCTTTTGAAAATGAGTGCTTATTGTAACATTTTGAGACACATACATCACAAACTGCATGACAGTAAGTTGAAAAGTAAAAACACACATTTTACAAACTCATGTAAACAGATTTCAGAATACTAACTATAGAATAACAATAGGATGTGCATTGAAAAAAAAGTTATCTTGATTACAGAAGGGCATTAAAATCTACATACCTGAGTTAGAATTCTGGCTATTTAGCTTAGCTGACACTTGATATAGGACAGAATGTTTAGGTGTTTAGATGTCAATTTATCTAAGGATTAACTCATTCAGAAGGTCAAACAAGATAGACATCAGAAGCAGAAGACAGGGAATAGGACAGGAGCCTTCTACAGGGTTTATCTGAAAGATTCTACCTACCAGGGTATTGAAGCAGATGCTGAGACTCATAGCTGAACTTTGGGCAGAGTGCAGGGAATCTTACGGGAGAAAGGGAGATAGAAAGACCTGGAGCTGACAGTAGCTCCACACAGAGAACAACAGAGACAAAAAATTCTGGGTTGAGGAGGTCCTGTAGAGGCTGATGAATCAACCAAAGACCATTCATGGAGTGGACCTAGACCCCCTGCTCAGATGTAGCCCATGAGCAACTCAGTCTCCAAGTAGGTTTCCTAGTAAAGTGAGCAGAGGCTGTCTCTGACATGGACTCAGTGGCTGGCTATTTGATCACCTCTCCCTGGTGAGTTGGCCCTAATAGGCTACAGAAAAAGAGGATCCAGACAGTCCTGATGAGACCTGATAGGCTAGAGTCAGCTAGAAGGGGAAGAGGACCTCCTGTATTAGGGGACTAGGGGATGGACATGGGTGGGCAGAAAGAAAGGGAGGGTAATACCAGGAGGAGACAAGGGAGGGGACTACAGCTGGGATACAAAGTGAATAGATTGTAATAAATAATAATAATAATAATAATAATAAAGAAAAATTTTTAAAGAGGTAAATAGGTTAAAGTGTTCATCACAGTTCTTAACAAATGAAAAAAGCAGGATGTCAGTAAGTGATTAAAATAATGCTCACCACCAAAGTTGCTTATTCTCTCTTTTCCTCTTTTACTTTCCTATTCTCAAAGCATTTTTCTCAACTCTTCAGAAAACAATACTTTTCAAACTGTGTTTTGGTCCATTAATGGGAGATGACTTACACTTAATGATCTGTATTAGAAAGTATAATGAAAGGAGTTACATATGTTAAACTTGGTGCCTTTGAAGAGCTCATCTCGATATCGATTATGTTTCTAAAGAACATTTTGATAGAATGAAGATCAATTCCCCAAGTGATAGACTACTAAATGTATAAGGTTTAATATGTTATTATGTAATATGTGTTTCTGTTTTTTCTTTTTTCCCTTCAACACCATGTTTTAAGAGTCTATTCCAGTTTGTATATCTATGCTGCTTTCAACTAATGTGTTTCTGCTACACTTTAAACTCCATTTATCTACCAGCAGAGACCTGGGTAGATTCCACATTATTGCTATAATGAACATTTCTGTTGCCTTTGGGATTTTCAAGAGTTGGCTCTAGGATTACAATTACTGGGTCATAGAGCATGCACATTCTTGATTTTCATGAACCACCACCAGATTGTTTTTTTTTTTCTCACATACCTGAGATGGCTCACCTTCCCACCAGCAGTGTATGGGAAGTCAGTCTCTATATAATTGGCCAATTAATTTTGGCCATGATTTTGATTATTTTGTCCTCCGGATATTCTATTCTGTCTAGGTTTTATTTTCATAGCTCTTATTTCTAATGGTTTAAGCATATGTTCACATAATTGTTAACAGTATGGGCTTCTCTTCTACATCTCTGTCCACATATTCTTTGTCTACATTCATATATTTTCAACTTGCACCCTTGACTCATTGTGGCATTGGAAACATGCACAAACACCATGCTATCTTGCTTTGCCAGCTTTACAGACACACCTACTTCCCTTTATGGAATCAGAGTATGAACTACCATTTTCCTTTCCAATTTATGGTGAGCCTCTAAATGTATAACTTAAAATTCAACTAATTGTTCTACCTTATGTTTCCTTAACTAGATCGCTATTTGAAAGCAAACATCAGGGCTGTCATTTGAAATTTCCACCCTTAAAGTTTTAAAAGAAGAGCTTCTACATTCTTCCATTATTTTTTTCTTCCCACATTTCACTACTGAATATCTCACTTGATTTTCCAGCACACCAGTGAAGAGGTTCCAGGATTTCTTTGACACCCAACACAGATGCAATTCTGTACTAGAAGAATTTATACATTGGTTAGTTAAACCACACAGATGTACCTTGAAATTGCTTAAAGTCTTGTACTAGGTACTGCCTACCTGCATGAACTTCTTTGTTTCTGATGTAAGTGCCCTACTTGGCTGTGTGTGGTTGGAGGGTGGGCATCTCATCACAAACTATTATCACTTGGAAGTCAAGAACTTAAACCCTATACCTGGTGATTTAGGTTAAGTACAGACTTTGACTCTTAGTAACTGTGTAGTTGCTAGGATGTTCCCTGAGTGTGCGTCAGGTTACATACAATCTTCATGAGACACAAATAGATTGCTATATATAAGTCACAAAGAAGAGTAACTGGAAAAAGCAACAGGCACATAATGTAACATGCCAACCACTACTGTAAACATTGATACCCCTTTATTTCATCCTTTTAACACATTCTACATAATAACAATATTATTATTATGTAGTAAATTACCTTACTGTGAGTGTAGCTATAATAATGGGTGAAATGATTATTGACATGTAATAACAATAACGGAAGGATATAAATAAGGCCATGTGAAATGAAAGTTCACAGCCATTAGAAGGGAACTGTGTGAACCTCTACTTGGCTATAACTACCACTGAGGAGGAAATCTCTAGACTTGGTAATCTGTAAATTGTTCTTTCTACTTAGCATTACTGCAACCCAAGATCTTCTCTTCCCCTTTGAAGGCCTGGCACTGCATAGGAATATGCTCATTTCAGGAGAATTATAAAGACCATGTTTTCTCTGAGCTTGTTTTAAGGTACAAACTAAATTCTCAGATACAATATTAAGCTATCAGTAAAGCTGATATTTTGTTTTTATTGGATTTCTGTGCTTTGTTGCTTAATTTCCAGAGGATTCCCAATAAAAAGGAAGATACATAATAATATAATAAGTAAATATAGTTCTGCAGCGAGGAAGAGAGGCTTTAATAAAATTTTAAATATAAGACTGTATATTTATCTGCTTGCTTCTCAAAATAATAAAATCAACATAATGGAAGTGACAGTGGCTGGATAATAACCTAATTTTATTCAAGAAAAAAAGGTACTAGAAAAAAAGGTTGGAACCATACATGTGTCTTGATTTTTCTGAGATGGCCCTACATTCCTAACATTTGTTTCAGTGTAGTGTTTTTCTGGGCAAAAATATTCTAACTGGGATAATTAATCACATAATCACACAGGACTGATGGAAGAAATAAGACTAGTTTTTTTACATTTAGACAAAAACAAATGAGTGGTTTCATGAGAAATTGAATCTTTAAAGATAATTAATTGATTTTAGTTTTGAATATCACCTGAAATCTTTTTTTTTTTTTCAATGCAGTTTATTCAGGAACATTGAACAATCCTCGGACCCCGGGGAAAGCCAGCCCACAGCTTAAATAGCCTCTGGGTAGCCAACCCAGGCGTGCCACGGGGGCAATGCAGATAGGTCCACATACATGGAAGCAAGCCAGATCCTCAGCCTTAGCCAAATGTGGAATTGTTCATGACAGAGAGCACTCACTATCGGGAAGGTGGAAGGTGGAAACCAGCTCCATCTTTAAGGCATAGCATTCCACAGCTCTCTACAGTTCCCCCTTTTTGTTTTAGACGCATCAGGCAAGAGTAGAGGTCTGATCTCTGATATTAGAAGTAAATTGGGACTTTGTACCGATGTTCATTTCTTACATATCATAAGGCTGAGTAAATATAGCTACTATTTCACGGTTGACTGAAGAGATTGTTTTCACCATTTTGTTCAGCTGTTTTTCAACATGTTATTCTTTAGATGGCATCTTCAGTGTGAGCTGGGGCTTTGTTGAAAATGGAAATTCTTGGTATCTGCTGTGAACCACTGAATCATGCCTTCATCGGGGCCTAAACATTCATGCTATAATCTCTCAGATGAGTCTGATGTACATGGGTCTTTAAGAACCATGGTGTCATACATAGATAATACTTGTGAAGGGAGAGATAGTATTGTGTCATAACCTTGCTACCAGTTCATTAAGCATCTTTTTGTGTTTCACTGTTAATCCTGTGAAAGATAGAGTAAAGCACAGAAACTAAGCAAAGTAAGTCCCTACCCTTGAAAATCATAGCCTAGTTGGAGAAATGTGCACACACCCACAAGCTGTTTTATAGTAGAAGATGGTAAGTAAAGAGACAGATTAAGTTGTCTATTGGAGGTAGGAGAGGATTCCCACCTGGTAGTGCATTTAAGAAATACAACATGGGGGAACATAGACCTCAAAGGAAGCAGATCATAAAAAACAGGAACCTGAGTCTGACTGAGGTGACAAGCTAACTCTGCCCAGAGTGAGATGCTACTGAGGAAAGTAGTCTTGACAGGGTAAGGAAGTGCACTAGGCTACTGTGAAAAGACACTGAGGTAAAATGTGTTTTGGAAACACGTAATTAAAGAAAGAAAAACAAAGCTCTCTTACATATGCACTTCATAATCTTTGAAATACTACTGAGTTTTGTGCTGCTCAAAGGGGATTATGGTGCTACTAATTTTGTAGAATTCGGAGAGTCAGATGCCAACATAGAATGTGATCCCTGAAAACTGTGACATGAACAGTCCCCAAATCATCACTTGTGAATAGCAAGGTATCCAGCATGTACAAACCAAGGTAATCACCCCAACTCATGAACATACCAGGATACCCAGCCCACCTGTCACACCTTACTTCCTCACAGACTTTTATATCTACTATATAACATAATTCCAATAGTTAGCAATATGCTATGATATATACTTCAACATTGGTAGAAGATAGATATCATGTTAAGTCAGTGGTTCTGTACTTTCCTAATGCTGCATTCCTTTAATACAGTTCCTCATCATGTGGTGACCCCCAACCATAACATTATTTTATTGGTACTTTATAACTATAATTTTGCTACTGTCATGAATCACAATGTAGATAAAGCAAACTCTGATGAGATTTGTCATTTAGGGCAATGTCATCCATATGAATACTGGCAAGCTCTTATATGTACTTCCTTTTAAGATTTGGTCAATAGATGAGTGCCACCACTGACCAGTTCTATGATATTACTGATCCTCTTGTGATGTGTTTTTGATGTTTATGTGTCTACTTGGCTTCTTAAGGGGCATCACTGATTAGTGTGTTGCCTGACTGTGCATATGTCCATCACTCGTTGCGCACTTTCTTCAGACTCTTTATTCCTTCCTTTGCAATTTTCAAGGCTAACCCAAGCTCATATAATTCACTCAGTATTGGCTATTGCTTTTTTCTGGACTTTTAAAAATTTTTTATTATTATTTACATTTTATTAACTCTGTATCCCAGCTGTATCCCACTCCCTCATTCCCTCCCAATCCCTCCCTCCCTCCCTCATCTCTTCTTTCTCCCTCCCTTCTTCCCTCATCTGCCCCTTTCCAAGTCCACTGATTAGGGAAGACCTTCTCCGCTTTCATCTGACCCTGTTTTATCAGATATCTTTAGGACTGGATGCAAAGTCCTCCTCTGTGGCCTGGCAAGGCTGCTCCTCCCTTGGGGGGTGGGAAGGTCAAAGAGCCTGCCATTGAGTTCCTGTCAGAAATAGTCCCTGTTCCCCTTACTAGGGTAAAAACCAATTGGTTACTGAGCTACCATGGCTACATCCAACCAGAGGTTCTAGGTTATATCCATACATGGTCCTTGGTGAAGTATCAGTCTCAGAAAAGACCCCTGTGCCCAGATATATTTAGTCCTTGTGGAACTCCTATCCTCTCCACATCATACTGGATGAGTTACACATACATACATACATACATAATGAGTTCTAGGCTCTTCCCCACTTTTTCTTCTAACTGATTTAGAGTAACTGGTTTTACGTTGAGATCTTTGATCCACTTGGACTTTAGTTTTGTGCAGGGTGATAAATATGGATCTATTTTCATTTTTTCTGCATCCAGTTAGACCAGCACCATTTGTTGAAGTTGCTGTATTTTTTCCATTGAATGGTTTTGGCTTCTTTGTCAAAAATCAAGTATTCATAGGTGTGTGAGTCTTCTATTCGGTTCCATTGATCCTCCTTTCTGTTTCTATGCCAACACCATGCAGTTTTTATTACTATTGCTCTATAGTACAGCTTGAGCTTGGGGGTGGAGTTAACTCCAGATCATCTGTTGTTGCATAGGATAGTTTTGGAGATTCTGAGTTTTTTTGTTTTTCCATATGAAGCTGAGAATCTTTCTTTCAAGATCTATAAAGAATTGAGTTGGTATTTTGATGGGAATTGCATTGAATCTGTAGATTGCTTTTGGCAAGATGGCCATTTTCACTATGTTAATCCTACCGATCCATGAGCACAGGAGATCTTTCCATCTTCTGATGTCTTCTTCAATATTTTTCTTCAGAGACTTCAAACAGGTCTTTCATTTGCTTGGTCAGAGTCACCCCAAGGTACTTTATGTTATTAGTGGCTATTGTGAAGGCTGTTGTTTCTCTGATTTCTTTCTCAGCCCTTTTGTCTTTGTTATACAGGAGGGCTTCTGATTTTTTTGAGTTGATTTTGTTTTACGGACTTTTAAGAGTTTTTCGAAAGCATGTTTCTTCTTATCCCTGACACTCTTGTCAAAGAGTTAAATCCTCTCTCTATACTCAAGAAAATGAATTCTTTCTTTTTTAACCTAAATTAGGAACCTGTCAATCAACCAACCTTAAAATTCAACCTCAGAAGTGATTCTCAGGTTCCTGCCAATGCATTAGCTAATTCCTGCAGATGCTTTCATGCACCCTTGTTCTCCCTCTCTTTAGACCCTGGATGCTCCTAGCACATTTGTGTTTGGATTTATTGCCTACTTGACAAGAAGCAGTTGCAATGTGGAAGTAGGTCTTCATACAATTTTATGTATAAGGGAAATATAAGCCCATTCTAAGAAAAAGTGAGTTTAAAACTTAAACATAAGTTTTAAAGCCAAGAGGATTTGCAAAGCCAACACCCAGAGGTATTTATCCATGTGTCTTCACCTGTGTTTCAGGGCCCCATGTTTTCCCAGTGATGGCCTTAGTTTGGTTAATCTTTGGAATATTGACAGAGCTCAATAATCATAGCATCTGGGTTTTGTTTTGTCACTTATCTGCCTTCATTGAAGGAATATTTGTTTGTTGGTGAGAGATTGTGTTTCTCTTTTACTCATTTTACTCTAAGACTGCTGCTTATCATGGCTCCTAGTTTCTCATTATCTTTCTGCAGAATGTCCATTCAGCTTAGCATTAACAAGGTGACTCCTTATCCTTCTAGAGATCACTACCATAATCTTTACCACAGTCCATGAATCTACATATTCTATTTCTCCTAGATTACCATATTAAACCTGTAGTTATTGAGATATTACCCTCTTACAGGGATCCATCATGACTCACACTCTTGGCAGAGATGAGTGGATATTTATCTTCTTGGAAGTTATTCATCCATATAAAAAGTCCATCTTTCTATCTGTTTTCTCCCATTCCTGAACCCGTTGTTGTAATTCAGATTCTGAATAGGTAAATGCTAAGATAAGACAAGATGAAAGAATTCTGGAGGAGGTGGTGGGTGTAATGGTTGAATATGAGACATCCCCCAACAGTCATGTTCTGAAGACTTGATTGCCAGATGATGGGATTTTTTAAGTGATTGGATCCTGATCTAATATCCATTGATGTATTCATAGTTAGATGTCATTGCTAGAAAGTGGTAGAAACTAGAAGATGGAGCCTTACTGAAAGAAGTTTAAATGCCACACTCTCTGGTAGAGTGAGCCTTGCCTCAGGCCTTTAGCAGTTAATTCAAACAATTATGGATATAAACTATCAAATTATGATCCATAAAAGAAAAGATATTCATATGCTAATTTGTTTATATTATGTTTTAAATTTTTTTTCCACCAGCAACCACTTTTCACCTGACAAATTTTGTGCAGTCCCAGGTATATAGCTATACAAAATGTGTGTGTAAATCAAACAGCTACTGATAATGAATTATAGAGAAATTTACTTTAAAACAATATGTTGGAATGTGTATATATTTATCATAAATATTAAAGATGGAAACAAATGTGCCTTTTAATGAAATGTGTGTTCTTGTTTCTTTCACATAAAAACTCTAGACTAAATATTTGATAAAATAGGACATTTAAAGAATAGCATCTTTAACATTTTTCATAATTGATACATATTTTGCTTTTATAATCATCAATACTGCGAGAACTGCTTCATATAACACATAGTAGAAAATTACGAAAGTATGTCTAAGAGTACTTCAAGATTGTTGGATATTGTGTTCTAATCCAAAGCTAAAAATTATTGAATGAATTTTAATCAAACCAGCTCAAAATACATTTTCAAAATCAAACACCATAACATAATATAACGCAAAAATATACTGAATAGAAACCTATAAGCTAAGAAGTGGTGGTCAGACAATTTTAATGTCTTCTGTAACTACACTGTTTTGTTTCTATAAAAGAAAACTGAATGTACAATAAAAATTCTGCAGTTCACAGCATAACCTTAAAATATTTATTTGTGTGTACTTAAGTGCATGTCTGTGTACCTCATGGATTAAATGCCCATGAAAGCCAGAAGAGGGTAATAAATCCTCAGTGAATTACATGTGGGTGCTGGGAATTAAATTTATGTCTTATGGAAGAATACCCAGTGCATTAACTATTGAACTATCTCTCTAAGAATTCAAAATCTTGAATCTAGACAAAGTATTTCACAGAGCATTCAGGGATGTTGCAAAGTACACTTGCTGTATGTTAGGAACTAAGGCTGCAGTGAGGTTATGAGTTACATCACAGGTGAGTGCTGCTGGAAACATTTTGTTTATTTTCTATGTTTGAATCTGAATCCATTTTTGTTAGTTATGGATTCAGAAATTTTATTGTTGCTAATTTTTGTGACCTTCTGCATTTAGTAATGTGAGCCTTATGGGGGTTACAACCAAAGTAAGAAAGTATAACTCATGTAAGGCATTTTGTCATGGCATTGAAAAGCTCTCTATGAATAAATGGTGAGTAATTGGGAGAAAATACATAGTCTTGAGACCTTAGTGCAAACTCCAAATATGCAAAGGACAGGATAAGGGGGACAATTTGGGTAAAAAGAGCCTCAGATTACAAAGAAGTTCAAGAACATGGTCATCAAGTTGATGTTGAGTGTAAAGTCGGAGTTGCTGATCTGAACGGCCTGTGCCTTGCATTTGTTTCCTTGAAGTGCTCTTTCATTGGCTCTTAGGTGCTCGTGGGAAATGTCTTGGTAGAAACAGGGTTAGTTATAGTCTATATTTTTACAACAAAACTAAGCAGTACATTTCAAGGTCTTGAATTTCTAAGCTTATGTGATTGTGGATTTTCCTTGTAAATCATGTCTAGCTGATGATCTGTTGCAGTGCAGAATTCTACCAGACATTCAAAAAAGAGCTAACTCCAGTTCTCTTCAAACTATTCCACAAAATAGAAACAGAAGGAACATTACCACAATCATTCTATGAAGCCACAGTCACCTTGGTACCTAAGCCTCACAAAGACCCAACAAAAAAGAGAACTTCAGGCCAATCTCCCTTATGAACATTGATGCAAAAATACTCAACAAAATACTCACAAACCAAATACAAGAACACATCAAAGTTATCATCCACCATGACCAAGTAGGCTTCATCCCAGGTATGCAGGGGTGGTTCAATATATGGAAATCCATCAATGTGATACACCATATTAACAAACTGAAAGAAAAAAACCACATGATAATCTCCCTAGATGCTGAAAAAGCATTTGACAAAATCCAACATCCATTCATGTTTAAAGTATTGGAGAGATCAGGGATACAAGGCACATATCTAAATATAGTAAAGGCGATATACAGCAAGCCTATAGCCAACATCAAACTGAATGGAGAGAAACTTAAAGCAATCCCACTGAAATCAGGGACAAGACAAGGCTGCCCACTCTCTCCATATCTCTTCAACATAGATCTGGAAGTCCTTGCTACAGCAATAGGACAGTTGAAGGACATCAAGGTGATACAAATTGGAAAGGAAGAATTCAAATTATCACTATTTGCAGATGATATGATAGTATACCTGAGTGACCCCAAAAACTCTACCAGGGAACTCCTACAGCTAATAAACACCTTCAGCAAAGTGGCCGGATACAAAATTAACTCAAAAAAATCAGTAGCCCTCCTGTATACAAAAGACAAAAGGGCTGAGAAAGAAATTAGGGAAACAACACCCTTCACAATAGCCACAAATGACATAAGGTACCTTGGAGTAACCCTAACCAAAGAAGTCAAAGACTTGTATGAAAAAAATTTCAAGTCTCTGAAGAAAGAATTAGAAGAAGATATCAGAAGATGGAAAGATCTCCCATGCTCATGGCTTGGCAGGATTAACATAGTAAAAATAGCCATCTTACCAAAAGCAATCTACAGATTCAATGCAATTCCCATCAAATTACCAAAACAATTCTTTACAGAATTGGAAAGAAAAATTCTCAAATTTATATGGAATAACAACAAACCCAGAATTGCTAAAACAATCCACTACAATAAAAGATCTTCTGGAGGTATCTCCATCCCTGATCTTAAATTGTACTATAAAGCAACAGTTTTAAAAACTGCGTGGTACTGGCATAGAAACAGAATGGTGGATCAATGGAATCGAACAGAGGACCCAGAAAAAAACCCACACACTTATGGACACCTGATCTTTGACAAAGATGCCAAAACCATACAATGGAAAAAAGATAGCATCTTCAACAAATGGTGCTGGTCCAACTGGATGTCTACATGTAGAAAAATGCAAATAGATCCATACTTATCACCCTGCACCAAACTGAAGTCCAAGTGGATCAAAGACCTCAACATAAAACCAGACATATTAAATTGGCTAGAAAAAAAAGTTGGGAATACCCTAGAACTCATTGGTACAGGAGAAAACTTCCTGAACAGAACACCAACAGCACAGGCTCTAAGAGCAGCAATCAATAAATGGGACCTCATGAAACTGAAAAGCTTCTTTAAAGCAAAGGACATAGTCATCAAAACAAAGCGACTACCTACAGATTGGGAAAGAATCTTCATGAACCCTTTATCTCCCAGAGGACTCATATCCAGTATATATAAAGAACTAAAGAAGCTGAAAAGCAGCAAACCAAGTAATCCACTTAAAAAATAGGGAACAGAGCTAAACTCTCTGTAGAGGAATTTCAAATGGCAGAGAAGCCCTTAAAGAAATGCTCAACCCCATTAGCCATTAGGGAAATGGAAATCAAAACAACCCTGAGATTTCACCTTACACCCATCATAATGGCCAAGATCAAACACTCAAGTGACAACACATGCTAGAGAGGTTGTAGAGAAAGGGGAACACTTCTCCACTGTTGGTGGGAATGTAAACTTGTACAACCACTCTGGAAATCAATCCAGCGCTTTCTCAGACAACTAGGAATAGCTCAAGATCCAGCCATACCACTCCTGGGCATATATCCAAAAGAGGCTCAAGTACACAAAAAGGACATTTGCTCAACCATGTTTGTAGCAGCTTTATTTGTAATAGCCAGAAGCTGGAAACAACCCAGATGCTCCTCAACTGAAGAATGGATGCAGAAATTGTGGTACATCTATACAATGGAGTATAGCAATGAAAAATAAGGAAATCATGAAATTGCAGGTAAATGGTGAGACTTGGAAAGGATCATCCTGAGTGAGTGGTCCCAGAAGCAAAAAGACACACACAGCATATACTCACTCATATAGATATACAACATAGGATAAACCCACTAAAATCTGTGCATGTAAAGAAACTAAGCAAGAGAGAGGACCCTAACTAAAACACTCAAAACCTATCCTGAAAGGCAAAGAGGATGGACATCAGAAGAAAAAGAAAACAGGAAACAACCTTGGAACCTGCTACAGAGGGCCTCTGAAAGCCAGAAGAAGAAAACAGGAAACAAACTAGGAACCTACCACAGAGGGCCTCTGAAAGCCTCTGCCCTGCAGACTATCAAAGCAGATGCTGAGCCTGATGGCCAATGTCAGGTAGAGTGAATGGAATTTTATGTAAGAAGTGGGAAATAGTAAGAGCTGGAGAGGACAGGGTCTCCACAAAGAGAGCAACAGAACAAGAAAATTTGAACATAGGGAACTTCCCAGAGACTCATACTCCAACCAAGGACTATTCATGGAGATAACCTAGAACCCCTGCACAGATGTAGCCCATGGCAGTTCAGTGTCCAAGTGGGTTACATAGTAATGGGAAGAGGGACTGCCTCTGACATAATCTGATTAGACTGTTCTTTGATCACCTCCCCCTGAGTGGGGAGCAGCCTTACCAGGCCACAGAAGATGACAATGCAGCCACTTTTGATGTGAACTGATAGACTAAGATCAGAAAGGAGAGGAGAATCTCCCCTATCAGTGGACTTGTGAAGGGGCATGCATGCAGAAAGGGGAGAGAGGGTGGGATCAGTAGGGGAGGAGTGAGGGGCTCATGGGGGGATACAAAATGAATAAAGTGTAATTAATAAAAAATAAAAAAAGTCAACTTCACATTTGTGGTATATATTTAAGGTACTGATATAAATCACTTCAGCAGCACAGATCATGCTTTGTTTGATGTTTTTGGGTCTTATTGTTTTCCATAGTTGTTGTTCAGTAGTATGCTCTCATTTTTTTATTATTCTTTTAAACAAATGTATATACAGCAGATTACCACATGACAGAAAATTTCAAAGTTTCTATGTATGTCAGCTCAGGATTCTTAAAAATATCATAAATCAGATGGTTTGCTTATTTATTAATTAGTATGTGTGTGAACATGTGTATATGATTGTTCATCTCTTTTTCTCTCCCTGTGTGTGGGGGGGTGCTTGCCTATGGTGTGTAATAGACACATCTGGATGTGAAGGTACACAAACTTGGGCATCTGGAGACAAAAGGCATTGAGTTATCTTTCTATTGTAGTTATTGACTTAATCCCTTGAGAAAAGTTCCTCACTGAAGAGGAAATTCTCCATTTTGGCTAAGCTGTCTGCCAGTGAGCTTTCAGAATCCACCTGTCTCTGCTTCTCAGTACTGAGTTTGCAGGCCCATGTAGCCATGCCTAATTTTTTAATGTGTTTGCCACGGATTTAGATTCATTTCTCCATGCCTTCACAGCAAGTGTTCTTTTTCTTCCTTTTATTGAAAATAGATTCTTTTCCCATACAATATATCCTAAATATAAGGAATCCCTCCCTCTACTCCTCCTATTTCTTCCCCACCTTCACCCTCTAGATCTACTCCTGTTCATTAGAAAAGAGCAGCCTTCTAAGTGATAACTGAACATGACAATATACAATATAATACGATAAAGCAAAAACCATCATATCAAATTTGGACAAGGCAATCTAAGAGAAGAAAAAGAGTCCTAAGAGCAGGCACAAGAATCAGAGATCCACTGGTTCTCATACTCAGGAGGCCAATAAAATTACTAAGCTAGAAGCTATAGTATATATGCTGAGGACTATAGCCTCTAAACTATCTTCCAGCCTGTTGACTGTGTGGTTTGAACAGATACTTAATTCTGAGTAGAACAAGTCCAAGGTCAATGTTTGGGCCAATATGGTGCCTACTAATAGTGCCCTTCTTGGACTGGAGATCACCATCTTATGACTTCGTATTATGAAGCAAGAAATAACCTCTCTATATTTTCTTCTAGAGCAACCAATCCTGCTCATAAGGCTCCAACCCTGTGAAGAAATAATGTAATGTCTTGTAAATGTTTCTCAAAGACCACATATCCAAATAATGTTATGTTATGTATTATAGTTCTAAAATCTGAATCAGAGGTAGATGCAAAAGTTCAGTTCACATTAGCTTCTCTAGAATTTATTTGTAACACTACATTTGAAACAGGGAGTCATTTACACAGTTTACAAATGGTAAAATGGAAACTTAGAATTATGTGATTTGGGGGCAAGAGGGTGACTTAGTGCTTTAGAGCACTCACTGCTCTTGCTGAGGATCCAGGTTTGGTTCCCAGTATCCACATTGGGCAGCTCACAATCACTTGTAACTCTAGCTCCTGGTGATGTGATGTCCTCTGCTGGTTCTTTGGTTACCTCCATGCATGTGTGTGTAGTGATGTGCAGTCGAGTGCACACACACATGCACACACACACACACACACACACACTCACATTTTAAAAAGAACCATATGATTTGCCAAATCTCAGAAAAATACTCATGTTGAGAAGTTGTGCCCAAGCATCCAGCTCTGGGGGCTCTGCTCTCGCTGCTGTGCTGCCTGGTGAGCATTCCTGTTTTTGAGACTGCAAGTAGCCTTTGGAAGCTAATGCTGAAATGCATCTAGCAAGTTGTTGTTAATGAAGGACTGTTCATTCAGAGCTGGGATGACTCAAACAAGCTGGACACTGATATTAAGAAGGTGCACTTGCATGTGAGCATGTGCACAGACATTGATTCTCTGAGTACAACTTTGTGCCACAGATTTCATGTGCAAAACTCTATGTATAGTCTCCATTCCATATGAACAAGATAAAATGTACAGCTATGTACTGCTTTAAAATATATGTTCATTTTAAACAGCCACGGCTTTTCAGTATACTAACTGATGAATTAGGAGATGATTGGGATAGAGTTGAGGAAGTCTGAAGCCAGGGTGGCTTGAGGCCATGCAGACTCTTTTTAGCAGGGGTACCCTTAACACTTTTCTTTACTTCTCTGAAGCTGCAGCTCTCTCAGCAGCAGAAACAGTCATTCTAATACCTGCCCTACAGGGATATTCATGAGATCCCAAGCAATAGAAATTACCTAGCACAGCTTGCTCAGGGGTGCAGTCAAAATTCTGTTAAATGCATTCAGATATTATTTGTATTTGAATGTGAATTTCAAATGTTTGCAGGAGCCTGTAACATGTTAACCCAGGCTAGCTTCAGATGTACACTCTGCTGGCTTTAACATGAATTCCGACTGAAATAATTAAGGGGCCTGGCTCATCTTTTGGTCTGTCCAGCTGGTTAGTTGGATGCTTTCACACAAGCCATTTTCTTTTGTGGGCACCAATATTTCCTTTTGATTTAAGATAAGGAAATTCCCAGGTTAAGGATTGTTAATAGAGCTGAATTAGCACATGTAAATTTATTTTTAAAAATCATTTAAGAGATTTTTCTCTGCAATTTCATTTTATAGCATTTTGGTTATTTAGATAATACTAGCTACTTTAAAAATCCATGGACTTTAGCAGTTTAATACAAAGGAGTATGGTTCTTGTTGTATAACTGTGTGGTACTGGGATTCATATAGCTGTCTCTATGGGTGTTCACTCTTTTTTTTTTTTTTTTTCAACTTGTCGCTTTTTCACCACTGGGTTGAGCTCATCTGTTTCCAACTAGCAGACAGAGGAACTGCATGCAGGGTGGCACAGACCTCTTTCTTAGATCCCATTGACTAGAACTTAACCAAAAGGCACACATAGATTCAAGAAGCCATAAGACTCACATTCATTTGGTAGGTGACCACATACTAGGGACAGCTTTATAATGAGATGAGAGTGTTGATTCTTTGGTGGACAGACCACTCTCTCCACCTTTGTAAGGCTTGTAAGCCAGTGGATCCTCTCCAAATACTGTGTGACCCTGCGTTAAAGCCCAACATATGCTTTATTTAACTTTCTCCTTTTTATAAAGGAGAATTTGAATTCCACAAGCAAGATAGAAAACCATCTAAAAGCTTACAAAAATTTAATTTTTTAATATGAATTCTTTATGTAGCAGGTGCTAGAATATTGATCATCCTATGCCAAATCTTGTGTGGATAAAAACAAATTCTTTCAGACCAAAAAGGAAGTATTTTTTAATCCCTATTAATACCAAACTTATTTATTTTTATTAATTACAGTTTATTCACTTTGTATCCCCCCATAAGGTCCTCCCTCCTCCCCTCCCAGCCCCATCCTCCCTCCCCCTTCTTCACGCATGCCCCTCCCCAAGTCCACTGATAGAGGAGGTCCTCCTCTCCTTCCTTCTTATCTTAGTCTACCAGATCTCATCAGGAATGGCTGCATTGTCATCTTCTGTGGCCTGGTAAGGCTGCTCTCCCCTGGGGGGGGGGGGCGGTGATCAGATACCAAACTTTTAATCAGAATGAATTTCCTTATTCTTTAACAAGGTAGATTTTATGTTATTTTAGAGAATAATGTTCTTATTGAGTGCTAATTGCATGCACCTACAGCTTTCAAAGAAGTGTTAATAGATACTGTCAAGCTGATAGCCTTCTCTGTGGCGTTATGCATGTGTTAATTTATAAAGTGACTGCAGGAACTTCACAGGTCCCTTATTTTGGTAACTGGCTGATGATGCAGGAGTGATGAAAGATATGCAGATATAAACTGCTTACCAGGGCTTTAATAAGGAAATGGCAACAAGGCTCTAGCACAACTTTTTAAAAAATTATTATTGATAAAGGTCTTTAAACAATTTATCCAAATTTCCTGACCTCTCAGAATTAGCAAAGAAAATACGTATTACCACAGGAAAATAAACATACTTGATTTCCTTAATATACATATTCTTATTGGAAAAATAACACACAGAGTTGTATAAAGTCATTTGGATAGGACTCATCTTCTTTCTACAAGATGTGTAACTTTGTATAGTTCCCATCAAACAGGCCATTATCTGTACTAGACTATGTATATCCCAGTTGACAGCATCACATTCATAATAAATAATATTAATTTTGTGATAATTAAGAAACAATGCATTAGGCATAGTGGTAGAGCCCTGCAATCTCAGTACTCAAACATCTGAAGAAAGATGATTGGGAGATCAAAGCCACCCTGAGCAACTTAATGACAAAAGGGAAAAAAAAAAGAAATATTTCAGATTTGATTTGAATGTTTATTATGAAAGTTTGGTAAATAGAAAGCAAAAGCAAAAGATAGGGTCTTTTTGATTGGCTATTCTAGTTTTTCGAGACTGAGTCTCCTTGCTGGATCTGTAACTCTATGTAGACTGGGCTGCCCTTGAACTCACAGAGACCTGTCTGCCTCTGTCTGCTGAATGTGGGGATTAAAGGTGTGCTACACCATGGCCAACTAAAAGATAATTTTAAAGTGGAAGTCCAATTAAGAAAATAATACATCAAACTTTGAAGCAATTTAGAACTTACTGGGAACACTCACCATCACAAAAAGAAAAGCACATTGGCTTTGGTCTGCATTGATATGTGACAGAAACAGAGAAGAAAAGCTGCAGTGGGATCCTGATTTCAGTAATCTGGAGAGTCTGCCTTTGAAGAACATGTGATGCCTTTAGATATGTCCTCAGAGCCTGGGGGGACAAGGCCACTGATTTTGTAAGGTCCTTGCATTTTAACTTGTGACAAGGAATTGGGCTCCACAATGTTATGTCATGTAATATTTTGTTAGTGGATGAGCAAACATACAGAAAACTTCTACATTTATGATATATACTCACTTATAACTGGATATTAGACATATAATCTAGGATAAATTAACAAAAACTATATACCTAAAGAAGATAAGCAAGAAGGGGACCCTGGGTAAGATGATTAATCCTCACTCAGAAAGGCAAATGGGATGACATCAGAAGAGGGAGAAAACAGGGAAAAAGACAGGAGCCTGCCACAGAGGGCCTCTGAAAGACTCTTCTCATCAGTATATCAAAGCAGAGGGTGAGACTCATAGCCAAACTTTGGGCAGAGTACTGGGAATCTTATGAAAGAAGGGAGAAATAGAAAGACCTGGAGGGGACAGGAACTCTACAAGGAGAGTAACAGAACCAAAAACTCGGGGCCCAGGGTTCTTTTCTAAGACTGATACTCCAGCGAAGGACCATACATGGTGATAACCTAGATAACCCTGCACAGATATAGCCCATGGCAGCTCAGTCTCCAAGTAGGTACCTAGCAATGGGAACAGGGACTGTCTCTGACATGAACTCAGTGGTTGGCTCTTTGATCACCACCTCACCCTTACCAGGCTACAGAGGAAGACAATGCAGCCAATTCTGATGAGACCTGATAGGCTGGGGTCAGAGGGAGGGGGAAGGGGCCTCCCCTATCAGTGGACTTGGTTAGGGACATAGGAGAAGATGAAGGAGGGAGGGTGGAGTTGGGAGGGGATGATGGAGGGAGCTCACAACTGGGATACAAAGTGATTAAACTATAATTAATAAAAATATAAATTAATTAAAAAATTGAAGTGATTCTGATTTTCAGAATTAAAGTGATTTCTAATTATGAAAGTTTGAAGTAATATGAAAAACGAGTCCAGGATATCGTGGTTCAGTTGAGCATCTTTTAAGGCAAGGGATATTTCTAATATCCAAGCATTTTGTTAAACATGATAAGAAGGTCACTGAGTTATAGTTCCCTTTTAATCTACAAAGCTAATTTCTTTCTCTCATCTTTTCAATTAATATTTAATTTTTAATTCCTTCAGCATACAACATTTATTTTAAAGGGTGTATTAATGTTACAAGAAACATTATGCCTTTTTCATTTTTCATCTTTTTTTTTTAATACAGCAGGTACATTTAAGAAGCAACCCCGCTAATGTCTAGTTGATCTGTTAAAGTATTAAAAGGGTGAAGCAATATGGCAGAAGTTGTATGGCAGAAGTGGCAGAAGGTTGATGGGTTCTCAAGCAAGAAATTAAATAAACTTTGTTTTTTATTAAGTTAGTCTAAGCTGAATGGCCCACATAACAATGTATATATTCTTCTTCCCAAGGAATTAAGTGCAGATGCACTTGAAAACCGAATATACTTACGAATGCCCTGTTACATCTTTCTTTTTATCTTTTTAAAAGTTAGCTGTAGCTCTTTCTATTCAATCCTGTCTCAGGTCACATGGATTTATAAGCTACAAAAAGAGTACTATATGACCTTTGCATTAACATAAACCTGGGAATCCACCATAGTTACAACAGTTATGTATAGCCACATGCTTGATCCTCCTACTGCATCCTCCATGACAAATGTATAGGACATACAAAGTTATCAGTAGGCTCTTCTGTGAAAGCAGGAGCAAGATCCATCTGTGGGCTATTCTGCCATATTCTCTGATTCATGATGGTATAGAAATCTGTAATTTGATACAGTTTGAGTATTACCTTAGAGTGTCTGCGAGGAAGGTTTGTCTTCCTTGTGGTGAATCTGGAAGGTAACAGAGCCTTGAAAGCAGTTTAGGTTAGTGGAAAAGGATTAGGTTACTCACACCATTGCCCTCAGAAGAGTTTCTGTTTCTCATGGGACTCTGGCTAGTTTCTACATAAGCTGGTTGTTATAAAAAGAGATATTGTACTCTGAATCTGTCTGTCTTCCAGTGTGTGTTGTAATCTCCTACTTTTGCATGTGACCACTTTCCTTTTTAGTTTTCTGCTGTATTTTTGTGTAGCCAAGAAGTCCTAACCAAAGTCTATACAAGATAGACCTGCATGAGTTTAGACTTTAAGCCCCCAAAGGGAGGAGATGAACAAACCATTGTCATTATACATTGCCCATTCTCAAGTATTTTTGTTGGTATAATATTCTTGTGGAATGCACCCTTGTTCATTCAAATGCTGATTTCTCTACCCCACTATCTGGTTTCAATCCAGACATTGCATTGTGATGCTTATTCTAGGCATCACCTGTCTGAAGTTTGTATAAACATGCCACCATTTGTTCTCTCTATTTTCAATTAAACAACCAGCCCCAATGCTGTGCAATGGTGAGAATAGGGTGGGACATCCTGATCAAAAGGGGAAGAGAAGGAAGTGAGTAAGAGAGGACAGAGATGGGCAGGAGAGGTCTTGGAACCATGTGGAGAGATGGACAGGATCTAAGATATGACTAAAAGCAAGTATAATGGCTGAAGTCTGAAACTATGTGGGGTTGGAGGTTTAGGATGGAATAACTATTGCCAGCATTGTGCTCTAGGTTAATTAAATAAATCCCAGTCTCTGTGTAGTGATTTGAGTAAACCAACTACATAACTAAAAGATAAATCAATAATAAATACTAATAACTCACAACATATTTTGTCATAGCAAGAGGAAATGGACCAAGACATAGAATTTTTGAAGTCCAGACAGTATCGTTTGAAAGACAAGGGTTGTCTGATATAGCATGAAGCATGGCTCTGCCTGAAGAAACAAATTGAAGAATAGTACCACTGCTCATTACTGGATGCCCATCAGCTGTTGAGTGTAGGGCAGAGGGATGAATTGTAGTAGTGGGCAGAGAAGTAGGAGGTAGTGCCAATATCAAATTGAAGATGACAGGCCTGAAATTGACATCTGATAGGGAAGGGCAATCTGACTCCTCTTTCCCAGATCATCTTTACTGGTCCTTCACTTTTTTCAAAGACACTGCCTCTGAAGGGGGTGCGGGGATAATTTCAGGCCTGATATATTTATACTGTCAATGGCAGGATCATATCATATTTTTTCCTTATTATTTAAAAATGTTTTTCCTACTTCTCATTTCCCATCTTTTCCCCTCCTGCCTTCCACCCTCCACAAAAAAAAAAGAAAAAAAAAACAAGGAAAAAAAAAAGTACTGCATAAATGATTGACCCCATCAAATGCCTCTAACACTCTTCCAGAATGCACAGGTAACTCTAAACACAGGAGGACAACTTCTTTTGGCTGGAGAGGGAGTAAAAAGGAATTTGTTGTCAAAGACACATGGGATTAAGTCCTAACTAAAACCTTTAGTGAACATGGGTCCACATGAAGTGATTCATTATGCATTAAAAATTAATGCTATAATGATTTCCACAAAGCATTATTGCAAAAGTGAGGTTCAACTCAGTTTTTTACACATAGCAGACATTAATATAGCAGAGCTGTTATTCTAGTCAGCATTTGATAATTTTCTCCTTCTTTTCTCTGACCCACCACAGACCTCTTTTTTTCACACTCAGACTCTGACTTTTGTCCTTTTTTATCCTTAGAACTTGTCATGATTCATGTCATCAGAGTATCTTCAGACTAATGAACAGTTAAAAGCTGAGTAGAATTCATGGCTGTAATTCCCATTGGATTCTAGTGACTTGAATAATACAGTCATATTAATGAATAACCTTGAAAAGTGACTTGGTGTTCAGTTTTATGTGCATTAGTATGAAGGTGTCAGATCCCTTGGAATTGGAATCACAGACAGTTGTGAGCTGCCATGTGGCTGCTGGGAATTGAACCGGGGTCCTTTGGAGTGCAGACAGTGCTCTTAACCACTGAGCCATCTCCCCAGCCCCGCAAGGGTGTATTTTATCCATGGAAGAGAATTCACAAATGAGACATTGTCATTTAAGTATGAACTGGGATCTAATAGGACGTAGTTTACTATCAATCCACTTGTCATTCCTTTGGATTTAGCGATTTGAGTTTTAGTGTGTTGATAGGTGGTGGATATTTTGCTCAAAATATTTTATCAGAGTGTTAGGATATACTGGGCCAGAGTTTAGGGATGTAGAGGCTGAGGTTCAAGTTCTAGAATCAGGTCCTGTTACTCTTATGGAATAGTGGTATTGTGGTTGTGTTTTAAATAACCCAGAAGTAGTAAAGCATTGCCGTTTCTCAATGAGAACAGCAGCGCTTCATTTCCTGAATGTTCTGTGACCCTTAAAGACAGGGCTAGGTAAATATATAAACTTCAGTTGCAAAATCATAGAGGTTCCCCTAGTTCTTGTATTTGTGAATATTTCAGTGACTTGGAGAAGCTTGAGTTGAATTGGTTTGAGAAGAAATGAAAAGGAAAGGGCTGACACGTGTGGAAATATAGAGGAAGGTGCAGGGTAGGGAGAGTCAAAGAGGATAGGTAGTTTGTCTTGTACTCTTCATTTCTAAGTCTCTTATCTTGAATTTCATATCTGCAGAGTTCTAAGAAATCTATGAAGTATGGATAATAATAACTTTAGACTATTAAACTATAGAATAGATGTTAAGTGCTCAACACAGCATGAAGCACATGAAAAAATAGGATAAGACTATAATGAAAATAATAACAATTCTAAAACTCATTCTTTCTATGCTGAACACTGCTGCAGTAACACAGGGTAATCGAGTGCTGGGACCAGGGTCAGCAGAAATACTGCTGCTCTTTGTTGCTATAACTTAGGAAGTGGCTGTATTGTTGAAGGAGTAATAGGAGGAGAGAAGGGAGTAGGCGGTGGGTGGAAAGAGAGAAGAAATAGTTTGAAAAAGTCCCAGGGGCCCACCCTTGTCTGTGCTGTTGAAGTTAATTTCCTTTTACCAAACATGCTGAACTCTCCTCCTACCCCAGTGCTAGAGAATGTGTTCTGGGTTCTGAATAGACATTTCTCCAAATTAAAAATAGTCTGATTTCTCAGCAGTCTGTCAAATGCAGGGGTTGCTTGCACAGCACTGAGAAGGCCTTGTCTGGCTCCTGCAGTGTCCTGCAGGCATGTGTGCACTGAAGAATGGAGACTCCTGGTAGAAAGGAAAGGATCCTTTTAAGCTGGTGGGAAACCAGGCACACGGGGTGAAATGAGTGCAAGCCCCTCTGACCACCCCTCTGATAGGACTCTATCAGAAAAATGGCTTCTCAACATGAAGTGATTACAACTTATTTAAAATTCATCATCTGCAGGCCTTCAGTTCCATCAGCATTCAACTTCAATCAGTGTTAATCTTCTGAGTCATGTAGGGAAGTGGAAAAAACACTTTGTGCAAATTGTAACAGCATTTTACAGAATCAACTATCCCCGGCACTCTTAGAAAATACAAGGCAAGGCTGCCCACTCTCTCCATATCTCTTCAACGTGATACTTTAAGGCCTAGCTAGAGCAATAAGACAACTTAAGAAGATCAAAGGGATACAAATCGGAAAGGAAGAAGTCAAAGTATCACTATTTGCAGATGATATGATAGTATACATGAGCAACCTCAAAAATTCAACCAGAGAGCTCCTTCAGCTGATAAACACCTTCAGCAAAGCGGCTGGATACAAAATTAACTCGAAAAAATCAGAAGTCCTCCTGTATACCAAAGAAAAAAGGGCCGAGAGAGAAATCAGGGAAATGACATCCTTCGCAAGGTACTTCTTAAAGTACCTTGGGATGACTCTAACCAAGCATAGGAAAGACTTTCTTGGAAAAAACTTCTAGTCTCTGAAGAAAGAAATTGAAGAAGATATCAGAATATGGAAAGATCTCCTGTGCTCATGGAACAGTAGGATTAATATTAGTGAAAATGACCATCCTGCAAAAATCAATCTACAGATTCAATACAGTTCTCATCAAAATACCAACACAATTCTTTACAAACCTTGAAAGAAAAATTCTCAACTTCGTTTGGAATAACAAGAAACCCAGAATTGTTAAAACAATTCTCTACAGTAAAAGATCTTCTGGTGGTATCTCCATCCCTGATCTCAAGCTGTACTACAGAGCAATAGTAATAAAAACTGCACGGTACTGGCATAGAAACTGATTAGTGGATCAATGGAACTGAGAAGAGGACCAAGAAATAAAACCACACACCTAGAGATACTTGATTTTTGACAAAGAAGCCAAAACCATTCATTGGAAAAAAAGACAGCATCTTCAACAAACGTCTAACTGGATGTCTACATGCAGAAAAATGCAAATAGATCCATATTTATCACCCTGCACAAAACTAAAATCCAAGTGGATCAAAGACCTCAACATAAACCAGACACACTAAATCTGTTAGAATAAAGTGGGGAAGATCTTTGACCTCGTTAACACAGGAGACAACTTCCTGAACAGAAAACAAACAGCACAAGCTCTAAGAGCAACAATCAATAAATGGGGCCTCATGAAACTGAAAAGCTTCTGTACAGCAAAAGACACTGTCGTCAGAACAAATCAACAGCTTACAGATTGGGAAAGAACCTTCACCAACCCCATATCTGACATAGAGCTAATATCCAGAATATATAAAGAACTAAAGAAGTTTAAAAACAACGAACCTAGTAATCGAATTAAATAATGGGGTATGGAGCTAAACAGAGAATTCTCTGTAGAGGAATATAGAATTGCAAAGAAACACAGAAATGCTCAATGTCCTTAGCCATCAGGGAAATGCAAATCAAAACAATCCTGAGATTTCACCTTACACCCATCAGAATGGCTAAGATCAAAAATTCAAGTGACAACAACCCATGCTGGAGAGGTTGTGGAGAAAGGGGAACCCTCCTCCATTCCTGGTGGGAATGTAAACTTGTACAACTACTTTGGAAATCAATCTGGTGCTTTCTCAGACAATTAAGAATAGTGTTTCCTCTAGGTCCAGCTACACCATGCCTAAGCATGTATGCAAAAAATGCAAAAGGACACAACAAGGAAAATTTTTCATCCATGTTCATAGCAGCTTTATTTGTAATAGCCAGAACCTGGAAACAACCCAGATGTTCCTCAGTTGAGGAATGGATACAGAAATTGTGGTACATTTACACAATGGAATACTACTCAGCAATTAAAAACAAGGAAATCTCAGGGTTGTTTTGATTTGCATTTCCCTAATGGCTAATGGGGTTGAGCATTTCTTTAAGGGCTTCTCTGCCATTCGATATTCCTCTACAGAGAGTTCTCTGTTTAGCTCTGTTCCCCATTTTTTAAGTGGATTACTTGGTTTGCTGCTTTTCAGCTTCTTTAGTTCTTTATATATACTGGATATGAGTCCTCTGTCAGATAAAGGGTTGGTGAAGATTCTTTCCCAATCTGTAGGCAGTTGCTTTGTTTTTATGACGGTGTCCTTTGCTTTGCAGAAGCTTTTCAGTTTCAGGAGGTCCCATTTATTGATTGTTGCTCTTAGAGCCTGTGCTGTTGGTGTTCTGTTCAGGAAGTTTTCTCCTGTACCAATGAGTTCTAGGGTATTCCCCATTTTTTTTCTAGCCGATTTAATATGTCTGGTTTTATGTTGAGGTCTTTGATCCACTTGGACTTCAGTTTGGTGCAGGGTGATAAGTATGGATCTATTTTCATTTTTCTACATGTAGACATCCAGTTGGACCAGCACCATTTGTTGAAGATGCTATCTTTTTTCCATTGTATGGTTTTGGCATCTTTGTCAAAGATCAGGTGTCCATAAGTGTGTGGGTTTATTTCTGGGTCCTCTGTTCAGTTCCATTGATCCACCATTCTGTTTCTATGCCAGTACCATGCAGTTTTTATAACTGTTGCTCTATAGTACAGCTTGAGATCAGGGATGGAGATACCTCCAGAAGATCTTTTATTGTAGAGGATTGTTTTAGCAATTCTGGGTTTCTTGTTATTCCATACATTAGCCATTAGGGAAATGCAAATCAAAACAACCCTGAGATTTCACCTTACACCCATCAGAATGGCCAAGATCAAAAACTCAAGTGACAACACATGCTGGAGAGGTTGTGGCGAAAGGGGAACCCTTCTCCACTGCTGGTGGGAATGTAAACTTGTACAACCACTCTGGAAATCTATCTGGAGCTTTCTCAGACAACTAGGAATAGAGCTTCCCCAAGATCCAGCCATACCACTCCTGGGCATATATCCAAAAGAGGCTCAAGTACACAAAAAGGACATTTGCTCAATCATGTTTGTAGGAGCTTTATTTGTAATAGCCAGAAGCTGGAAACAACCCAGATGCCCCTCAACTGAAGAATGGATGCAGAAATTGTGGTACATCTATACAATGGAATATTATTCAGCAATGAAAAATAACGAAATCATGAAATTTGCAGGTAAATGGTGAGACATGGAAAGGATCATCCTGAGTGAGTTGTCCCAAAAGCAAAAAGACACACACAGTATATACTCACTCATATAGACATACAACATAGGACAAACCCACTAAAATCTGTGCATCTAAACAAAATAAGCAAGAGAGAGGACCCTAACTAAGGCAAAGAGGATGGATATCGGAAGAAAAAGAAAACAGGAAACAACCTAGGAACCTTCTACAGAGGGCTTCTGAAAGCCAGAAGAAGAAAACAGGAAACAAACTAGGAACCTACCACAGAGGGCCTCTGAAAGCCTCTGCCCTACAGACTATCAAAGCAGATGCTGAGCTTGATGGGCACCTGTTGGGCAGAGTGAAAGGAATTTTATGTAAGAAGTGGGAAATAGTAAGAGCTGGAGAGGACAGGGTCTCCACATGAGTTCCTGTACTAGAACTCATTGGTACAGGAGAAAACTTCCTGAACAGAACACCAACAGCACAGGCTCTAAGAGCAACAATCAATAAATGGGACCTCCTGAAACTGAAAAGCTTCTGCAAAGCAAAGGACACCGTCATCAAAACAAAGCAACTGTCTACAGATTGGGAAAGAATCTTCACCAACCCTTTATCTGATACAGGACTCATATCCAGTATATATAAAGAACTAAAGAAACTGAAAAGCAGCAAGCCAAGGAGAGCAACAGAACAAGAAAATTTGAACACAGGGAACTTCCCAGAGACTCATACTCCAACCAAGGACTATTCATGGAGATAACCTAGAACCCCTGCACAGATGTAGCCCATGGCAGTTCAGTGTCCAAGTGGGTTACATAGTAATGGGAAGAGGGACTGCTTCTGACATAATCTGATTGGCCTGCTCTTTGATCACCTCCCCCTGAGTGGGGAGCAGCCTTACCAGGCCACAGAAGATGACAATGCAGCCACTTCTGATGTGAACTGATAGACTAAGATCAGAAAGGAGAGGAGAACCTCCCCTATCAGTGGATTTGGGGAGGGGCATGCATGCAGAAAGGAGAGAGAGGGTGGTATCAGGAGGGGAGGAGGGAGGGGCTTATGGGGGATACAAAATGAATTTTGTGTAATTAATAAAAAAATAAATAAAAAACAAGGAAATCATGAAATTCGCAGCAAATGGAGGGAGCTAGAAAAGATCATCCTGAGTAAGGCATCCCAGAAGCAGAAAGACATACACAGTATATACTCACTTATAAGCGGATATGAGACCTGTAAGATAGGATAAACATACTAAAATCTGTACACCTAAAGAAGCTAAACAAGGGGCTGGAGAGATGGCTCAGTGGTTAAGAACACTGCCTGTTCTTCCAAAGGTCTTGAGTTCAATTCCTAGTAACCACTTGGTGGCTCATAGCCATCTGTAATGAGATCTGGTCCCCCCTTCTGGTGTGCAGGCACACATACAGGCAGAATATTGTATACATAATAAATAAATAAATAAATAAATCTTTTTTTTAAGGTGAAAAAATGTTTTTTTTACATTTTTTTAATTTTTATTAATTACACTTTATTCATTTTGTATCCCCCCATATGTCCCTCCCTCCTCCCCTCCCGGTCCCACCCTCCCCCCTTTCTGCATGCATGCCCCTCCCCAAGTCCACTGATAGGGAAGGTCCTCCTTTCCTTCTTTCTGATCTTAGTTTATCAGTTCTTATCAGAAATGGCTGCCTTGTCAGGGTTCTAGGTTATCTCCATGAATAGTCCTTGGTTGGAGTATGAGTCTCTGGGAAGTTCCCTGTGTTCAAATTTTCTTGTTCTGTTGTTCTCCTTGTGGAGTTCCTGTCCTCTCAAGCTCTTACTATTTCCCACTTCTTACATAAAATTCCATTCACTCTGCCTGTCAGTTGGCCATCAGGCTCAGTATTTAAATAAATCTCAAAAAAAGAAGCTAAACAAGAAGGAGGACCAGGGGTATGAGGATCAATCATCACTTAGAAAAAAGGAAGGGAAGGACATTGGAAGAAGGAGAAAACAAGAAACAGGATAGGTGTCTACCACAGAGGGCCTCTGAAAGACTCTACTCAGCGGGGAATCAAAGGAGATGCTGACAGTCATGGACAGAGTGCAGGGAATCATATAAAAGAAGAGGTAGTTAATAATACCTGGAGTGTACAGGAGTTCCACAAGGAGAGCAACAGAACCAAAATATCTGGGCTCGGGGGTGTTTTCTGAGACTGTTACTCCAACCAAGAACCATTCATTGATATAACCTAGAACCCCTCCTCAGATGTAGCCCATGGCAGCTCAGTGTCCAAGTGGGTTTCTCTAGTAAGGGGAACAGGGACTGTCTCTGACATGAACTCAGTGACTGGCTCTTTGACCACCCCACTCTGAGGGGGGAGCAGCCTTGTCAGGACACAGAGGAGGACATTGCAGCCAGTCCCAATGAGCCCTGATAAGCTAGGGTCAGATGGAATGGGAGGTAGACCTTCCCTATATGTGAACTTGGGAGGAGATGAGGCAGGGACACTAGGATTGGGAGGGAATGAAAGAGGGGGCTACAGCTGGGATGCAAAGAGAATAAAATGTAATTAATGTAAAAAATAAAAATTTAATTAA
This sequence comes from Meriones unguiculatus, assembly GCF_030254825.1. Lineage (NCBI taxonomy): Eukaryota > Metazoa > Chordata > Mammalia > Rodentia > Muridae > Meriones > Meriones unguiculatus. The sequence continues at coordinate 86,230,258 of NC_083351.1, forward strand.
AAAATAGTGACCATTTGGTATACCTCTAGTCAACAGAGTTTTTATCTATTCTCTTGGCAGAAGTTGACAGTTCTGACACTTGGTCATTAGCATTTGCTGACTTGTATGAGACCTGAATGACAACCCAATTTTTGATGTTAGGAAAGGAAAGGAAACCCCTCTCCCTTTTGTTTTGTTTTGTTTTTTGTTTTTTTGGGTTTTTTTGTTTGTTTTGTTTTGTTTTATAATCTCCTCTGATAGGTGGTTGACAAGTTTTCTAATCTGGACTCTCTCTTTACTCTGGTGATTATTTCTTTCTCATAAGAAAGTTGTGTATAGGTAATGAAACTGTAAAGGTGAGGATGAGAGGGAAAGATATAGCGGGAGTAGGGGCAGGGGAAAATGGGCATATCCATACTAATAGTATATCCATCCTAGTATTTTTGACCAGCAGGAATTAGAGATCAGGTGAATGGGACAGTGGGGGACAGAAAAGAATGAATAAGAATATAAAAATTCCACAATAAATCTCATTACTCTGTATGTTATCATAGGTATATATTCAAAACCCCACCACTATAGTAGGCAATCTGTATAAAGACACAAAATTAAATATTTCCATACATGATGTTTTCCTGGGTCTCTTAGTTGAATAACATATATCTGTTAGTTTAAAATATTCTAAAATAAGATCAGTTTTATTATCAGGAGACTGTTTTATTGTATGATATCCATTAGAGTTCCATTTAGTTGCAGAGTAGTGTAGTGTGTCAAGTGGCTAGAATAGAACCTATTAAGATTTCTTTTTTTTTTTTTCAATGCAGTTTATTCAGGAACCTTGAACAATCCTCGGACCCTGGGGAAAGCCAGCCCACAGCTTAAATAGCCTCTGGGTAGCCAACCCAGGCGTGCCACGTGGGCAATGCAGATAGGTCCACATACATGGAAGCAAGCCAGATCCTCAGCCTTAGCCAAATGTGGAATTGTTCGTGACAGAGAGCACTCACCATCGGGAAGGTGGAAGGCGGGAAACCAGCTCCATCTTTAAGGCATAGCATTCCGTAGCTCTCTACAGGTCCCGCCTCTGAGAAAAAGGTATCAGACGGGTCTGATGCTCTTTGGGTGGATGACACCTAAATGAACATCAGTACAAAGTCCCAATTTATTTCTAATATCAGAGATCAGACCTCTACTCTTGCCTGATGCGTCTATTAAGATTTCTTAAGCCCCATAAGATTTCCTCAGTTATTTCTAATTATACATTCAAAAACATTCATGGAAATTTTTAACTTTTTTAAGCTGAGAACATACACAATAAATAACTATTTGCTAGTGAACACTTGAATTACAGCTCTTTGAATCTGCTTGTTTTTAACCTTTTCTTAAATATTAGTTCTATAGCTATCTTCAACAAATCAATTTTCATACTAATTAGCCTAGGTCTAGGAATTTCTGTAAGAACTCAGAAGGTAACATAAACATCAGTCAAGGATCAGTCATAAGGATATATTCATATTAACAAATTCTTTAGAAAGAATTACAGAGTTTCAGTGCTCGCTTAGTCAGTCAAGAATTCCTAGAACAGGATATTAAAGTTGTTACCCATAGTTGTTACCCATTACTCCTCCATCAGAAAAACCTTAGTTCTGATTTAAGAATTTTAAACTGATGGGAACAGACCCATCTGGTTATCTAAACTAATTCTCTTACTTGAAGATCATGGACTTTAATGTAATTTTAATGCATTGAAATGTGTTAGTTCTCATTAATGGCAGTGTCATAGCCTAGGTAAGTTGACACACCAAAAGACCATTGCAGCATATCAGCATTTATTAGATCTACATAGTTAGCAGAGAATTAATATCATCCAATGACTTGTTTCAAAGACAGTTTGTGAGTGCATTTCCAACCTTATATGACCTTGAAGATGCTCCAGCATTGGCATTTAATTGCAGGGTAGCTCATAGTTAATTGGTGGGTGCTCAGGTATGTTTAATATCTGGGTGAAATCTGAGAATTCCATAAACCAGACAAAAATCCTTCATGTCACAAAGATCAGTAAATAGCTCTGATTTGGAGGACTTGTCTTTCTCCTTTCCGATAGCATCTTTTTTTAGTTTCTATAGGAAACCAAGAAAAAAACAAAAACAAAAACAAAACCCATCCTTTCACTGAGTTAGTTATTTGGTGCAATGACAAGGGGAAGATTTTTCCATTAAAATGTTATACATAATGGATAAGTTTCACAAAACCCAATTCATATACTCAACAGTGTGTACCCTGTAGGCAGTCATGCCATATGACACCAAACAGTGTACCCTTTCGGCAGATGTGCTTCCAAATGAGTTTTCTTCACTTTCAGTAGAGTTTCTAGGTAACTTGTAAAGTGGATAAGTGTAGTTTTTATGTTTTCATCTACTCATTCATTAAGTTATTTTTCTATTCATAATAGGAGAATGACATATGTACATGTGTATGCATATTCATGTGTGTGCAGGTGCACATGTGGGGACTACCAGCACACTTGTGTGCATGTACATGTGAAAGTCACAGGACAATCTTGAGTTTAATTAGGTACCACCCACTTTTTCTATTAGACAGTGTCTCTTGTGGGCTTGAAAATTGGTGATTAGGCAAGACTAGATGGCCAAGGATCTGCCTTTTTCCACCTCCTCCATACTGGGATCACAAACATGACCCAACATGCTCAGCTCTCTTGATTGAGTTCTGGAGATTGAATTCAGATCCGCATACTTTCACAGTGAGTGACTTACTGACTGAGCTATTTCTAAAACTCAAAGAATTCTTTGAGTTTCATAAACTGACATTCAAACAATAAAATTGTTTCTATTCCCTCTAAAGTGGGGACTAAATACAATGGCATAAGCCTACACAGGCAAAGGATAAAACCTTACAGAACCTAATTTTATATTTAGGTCAGGGTAATTAGTGTTACAGAAAGAGAAGTAGAGACTTCTATGGAAGAAGATACTAAGGGTATGAGTTGTTTGCTTCTCTCACTTTTCCTAGAGGAGCTCTGAGGTAAACTAAGGTGCACTTAGGTTAGAACAGGTGGGGGTGAGGAATAATGGGAAGGAGGAAACACATGCAGAAGGCCCAAGAGGTGAGAGAACCTTGGCATCTGAGAAAAGCATGAACTCAAGATGAAAGTGCAGGAATATCCACAGAGGAGACTGAAAAGGCAAACTAAGCTAAGCCTTTCAAGTCCCAGTGAGCTACATTAATGAATTTAGACTTTCACTATGGAAATTTCAAAGCCACAAAAGACTTGGAAATAATGAAAACAGGCAGAAGAAAGTGTTTTACTTTAGAAATTTTATAACAGAGACAATAGGTTAGAGAAAAGGAATCAGAAATGGTAGTGGCTGTTTATATTTAATGTGGCAATATAGCCTACTGCCTAGTTAAGTGCTTGGAATGGAATAGGATAGACATGTATCTATTTATTTATTCTCTCATTTATTCATCTTACATTACTTATTAACCGCTATGTGTAATTTTCTTTACGATATACAAGGAGGTACGATTAAATTAGACTGACATAGCCTAAGCCATCTTGGGTCCAGTGAGAGAGGAAGGAAAGCATATGATACATTTATAAATGAAACAAAGAGTTGTTTGGCTAAGAGCCAATTATCTAATGGATAAATTGACAACTGTACCCACAAGCTTGCATTTACATAAGCAACAAATACATGAAAGCAATGGTACAGATCTGTTATAATTTTGTGTTCTTGCTTGTTAAATCTTATTGTAATGTTATTCATATAAGCATTAGCCTTTTTTTAAAAAAAAGTATGAATAATATTATGGGTATTCCTTAATGTGTGATTTTAATAACTACATAAGGAAAAACCTTTATCACCTAATTGTGCTAGGAAAAAGAATAGTTTATTTTAAAGGTGTTTCGTAAGTCTGACTCTAGTGCCTTTCATTGAGAACATACCCATGAAAAATGTACTCATACCATTAGCCATATTTGGGGGGTAGAATTCATCAAACCTAGAGATGAGAGTAAAAATACATACGTCACGCCAAGAACTTTACTGCTCACATAATTTTTCTTTCATTTTACATTTTCTTTTCAATAAAACATAAACACAGTTGTTTAGAAACCCAGACAGAGTAGGATAATTTTGTGGCAGGAAAACATAGCAGGCTGCTGCATTGAGAACAGTATTTTTATAATGCCACTTCAAATCTTTGTCATTTTGTTTGAATGGTAAGTGCTTTTGTTGCCATGTCAACAGCTTGACCTGAAGTTCGGTATTCTCTGTCCTCTGATGGAGAGTTATACTTCAGCTGCCCAGTTCTCTTTGAGAACTTTATGAAAGCTGGCTAGACAATTTAACAGCATAAAGGGACCTGGTATTAATGGGAGGTGTGGCTGGGAAGGTCAGTGATTAACATAATGGGAGCTTGTCTCCATTCACAGATGATTGACTTGTATACTCCTGAGCTGCCCCCCACACTCAAGTCTAGTTATTGCTGTGGAGAAGATTTCGAAAGATGCATTACTGGTTGGATGCCATCATTTCCATGCAATGTGATGGTCAGAGAAGTGACTTGTTACATTTTAAGGCTCTGCCTGAAATATGTAGGATGGGAAAGGTAGGACAAAAGTTACTGCTGAGGAAGTCTATATTTTTCAGACACAAATGACTTACCTAGCATGTATCATTATTTATAAGGTACTTTTTTTGTTATGCATTAGGTCCTCTTCTTAAACACAGATTTTAAAAAAAATGAACCAGACACAGGCATCCTTCTGGAATCTGCACTTAGTTGAGAAGACAGCAGATGTTTAGATGTGCAGATTCTTATCGTTGAAGAGTGCAAATGAGCCACAAAGTAAAAACATAAGTAGATGGATAGATTTTCATCGATTGTGACACCTGCTATGATAGACTAAGCCCTGTGTGTGTTCTTGCTTTAGTGTGGCTACTGCAGAGTGGCTTGGTTGGCACAGAGTTTTTGATTGGAGTCACAGGAAGAGTATGGTCAGGGTATGTGTTTTCAAGATTCTGGGATGAGCTGCTCCTCCTTTGGCTGTTATTTAAATTAAAAAATGCCTTGATGGTCTCTGGTCCAAAAGTTAATCTATATGATGGTCACTTTCAGTGCTGAGGTTTACCTCATAAATCTTCCAAATGAAAACAAAGAACTGGAAGCTTTCATGGTTGGCCATCTATTAACAAGTTTATACTTGTATTTCATTTGTTTCTGAATGCCTTTTTTTAAGACTAAGACAACCCAGCATTTAGTTCTCTGTTGTGACCCAAAACTGCAGAAGCATGTATAATACAGCCTATCACCTGGTCACATTGTTCTGATGACAGATAAAGACATGAGTCATAAATCTTCACACAGCTGCAACAAACACTCTGATCTACCACATTTTAAGCCAACTTTCTAAATAACTAGGTAAGATTGAGTTTCAATAAAAGATCACAATTAAATTTTTATAACATTTAAAGTAAGAGATACATAACTCCAAAAAGAGAATCATTCATTTGTCCAATCAAGAAAACACACACACACGTGCGCACACACACACATACACACACACACACACAATTCAAAAACAAAAACAAAAAAACAAAAACAAACATGGAATCTTAATGCAGGAGAGGGCCACAGTGTCACACACACACACACACACACACACACACACACACACACACACACAAACCCTAATGCCTACGAATGTACCAGGTATTATGATGCAGGCTATGGTGTGATATTTCCTGAGTCACAGTCTTCATCTTCTAAAATAAATTTGTATTTATTTTTATAAGTATAAGTATTTTGCTAGCATGTATGTCTGTGCACCACATGTGTGTCTAGTGCCCACAAATGACAGAAAAAGGCATTGGATCCCCTAAAACTGGAGTTATAGGTGATTTTAAACTATGAGAACCAAACTTAGTTCTTCAGCAAGAGCAGCAAGTGCACTTAACCACTGAGCCATCTCTCCAGCCTTTATTTTTTTTATTCTATTTTATACTTAATTCTCTCTCTCTCATGTGTATGTACATGCACATGTGAAGACATGAATCAAATCTTAACCCAGGCACAACAAAAACCCCTGATCTACTACATTTTAAGCCAATTTTCCAAATAACTAGGTAATTGGATAGTCATACACATACAGAGAGAGAGAGAGAGAGAGAGAGAGAGAGAGAGAGAAACAAAAACTCATGTGAGTTCAGTGCTTGCAGAAGCCAGAGAAGGAATCAGATACCCTAGAACTGGAGTTCCAGGTATTTGTGAGTTAACTACTGTAGTGTTGGGAATTGAACTCAGGTCCTTTGCAAGAAGAGCAGGGACACTTAAATTTTGAGTTATCTTCCCTTCCACTCTCTAATCTTTTTTGTTTGTTTGAAACCGGGTTTCTCTGTGTAGCCTTGGCTGTTCTGGACCTGCTTTGTAGACCAGGTTGGCCTCACACTCAGAGATCATCCTGACTCTGCCTCCCCAAGTGCTGGAATTACAGGCATGCACATGGCTTACTCTCTACTTTTAAAGGCTCCATAATATATTTTAATACAGATATGTTCTTAATTTTAACATAAAACAAAAGCATTAATAAACACAAGTCAAATGTGTTTGGGAGCATAAAGACTAGAATGTCTGTAGAGTGAAAGCTTTTTGAAGATGTTGACTTTAAATGAACAATAAGCCTTGCAAGGTAAATAGGTGTTTTGGAAAGCAAAATTCTTTTCATCATGTATATTTTGCAATGTATATCTCATTTAGTTTCAATACACCTTGTCAGTTATCACAATAGCCAATTGAGTCAGGTGGTATTATTGTCTTTCAAGGTGGAAAAAACCACCAGCCTATCAGACATTTGTGATCTGTTTCCCCATCTAGAGTGTGAAGAGGAATACCTTTCCAACCTTATTCCTTACCCATCCAAACTAAATCCTTTCTCACCATGGCTGTTCAGTAAATAGACAGAAGGATTATAGTGAACTGAGCATGATTTTCCAGTCATGGAGACTAATTTCAGATCTGGGAAGATTTTTTAGAAAGAAGGTTTCAGTTCATAAACTTCTTTCATATTTCTTGGGATGAAAATCCTGGGTGTGTGAAAATATATTTGAAGCAGAAAATTACTTAAAAAATAAATAATACAGGGGGCGGGGCAAGATGGGCGCCAGGAGAATACTGTGTCTGAGGAACAGGACAACACTCTCCATACAGCAATCAAGAGACTGAACTCTGGGCCCTAAAATAACAGTGATCATGTTTCCCAGGTGAGAGGAAACCCCCATGGTGTGGGAATCAGTCGGTTCCACACTCAGGCCACCCAGCCAGAACCCTGAAGAGATCCCAGGTTGTTCAGGCACTTGGTTGCAGGACCAGAGCCACACGCCTACGTGTCGAGATCACTTTCTCAGGCTGATGGGTGGGCACAAAAACACCAGAGGACTGGGAGTCCCAGTCGCAAGAAAACCCATGGGGAAGGAAAGTTGTGAGACTGGTCACGGGTCACCCAGTCTTTCCCTGGAAGGTTTCACTGACCTCGGGTACCCTCCACCATCACAACTGAGCTCCCGCCACTGCATGGAGAGCCGCTGCATGCCCAGCTCACCAGTACAGATGAGCTGCACGCCCCAGTGCAACAGAGCCTGAGAATCCCTGTCCGGAGAGGGCCCCACAGGGAAGGAAGGAAACCATGCTGTCTTGGGTCACCTAGGCTTTGCCTGGGGAAAGTTTCGAAGACTGGCAAGTGTGCACCGCAATCACTGATCAGGGCTCAAGTGGGGAGCACAGAGTGGTTGGGAACCCAACTCCCGCAGACTAGCAGGTGGGTGCAAGCACCGCCAGCCCAGAGGCCTGCTTTGTACCAACTACTCCTTACAGACAGAACTGTGTGCCCCAGAATGCCAGAGTCTTGGAGTCACTGCCTGGAGAAACCCTCACAAGGAACAAGGAACAAGGAACAAAGCAAAGGGGACAGACTTAGGTCACCTAGTATATCCCCGGAAAAGGTCCCACAGGCTGGCACAACCCAGAGACCTGCTGTGCCCCAGATAGCCTGCTGTTACCAGGAGAGCAGTACTTATCTGCCAAAGATTACCCCTTGGGTACTGGGGCACAGAGCCCCAACCTCAGACCTAAAGAAGACCGGGAACCCTGAGATCAACCCCCAGATGCCAGTTATCCCTATCAAAACCGACCAAACCACGGGACACACAGGTTACAGCAGCTGATCACTAAATTTACAGCAAGAAACCCAAAAGCAGGGCAGCTGTCTCCAGGACTTCTCCCAGTGAGAGGAGAGCCCTCTCAACTAATAAGGACCACAGTTACCACCCAGGTCTCTATGCCTGAGGTGAGCTGTAGCAACTCCTGAAAAACACCGGCCATCCAGTGACTATACCCATAAAGCTGAGAAGGCTTCCTTCAGGAAAAAACATCTTCCTGCCAAAGGGATTCTCTCCACCACAGGATTCCAGGAACCACCAGAAACTAACTTCAAACACCTAAGATAACCCAATGGGTAGAGGACAGTGTAAAAGTAAAACCAACAAAAGCCAGAGCAATATGGCATCTCCAGAACCCAGTTATCCAGGGACAAATAGCCGTAGACACTCCAGCATAATTGAAATTCAAGAAGATGACTAACATCTATGATCATGAAGAAGATAACAGAGGAAACAAATAAAATACGTAAAGAATTAGAGGAAGCTGCAGCCAAACAGTTTGTGGCCTTTAGAGAGGAAATGCTTAAATCACTGAATGAAATAAAAGAAACAGAGGATTGTTTAAACAAACAGCTGAAGGAATTGATGAAAAAACAGGAAAATACAGCCAGACAGATGAAGGAAATCAACAAAACAGCTCAAGATCTGAAGAAAGAATTGGAAAAATTAAAAAAAAAAAAAAACCACAAATGGAAGAAATTGTGGAGAAAAAGAACTTATGGAAAAAAGCAGGAACTACAGAGGTTAGCATAACCAACAGGCTACAAGAAATGGAAGAAAGAATCTCAGGTGTGGAAGATACAATGGAAGAAATAGATGTATCTGTCAAAGAAAATGTTAAATCTAAAAAATTCCTGACACAGACCATCCAAGAAATTCAAGATATCAAAAGACAAAACCTAAGAATAATAGGAATAGAGGAAAAAAAAGATTCCCTGCTCCAAGGCCCAGAAAATATTTTCTTTCTTTTCTTTAATTTTATTTTTTTATCAGTTACATTTTATTAACTCTGTATCCCAGCTGTATCCCACTCCCTCATTCCCTCCCAATCACACCCTCCCTCCCTCATCTCCACTGTGCCCCTTTCCAAGTCCACTGATGGGGGGGGGACCTCCTTCCCATTCATCTAATCCTGTTTTATCAGGTATCTTCAGGACTGGCTGCAAAGTCCTCCTCTGTGGCCTAACAGGACTGCTCCTCCCTTGGTGGGTAGGGAGGTCAAAGAGCCAGCCATTGAGTTCCTGTTAGAAATAGTCCTTGTTCCCCTTACTATGGGAAACCAATTGGTTACTGAGCTACCACGGGCTACATCTGAGTGGAGGTTCTAGGTTATATCCATACATGGTCCTTGGCTGAATGTCAGTCTCAGAAAAGACCCTGTGCCCAGATATATTTGGTCCTTGTGGAGTTCCTATCCTTTCCCCATCATACTAACTCCCCTTCTTTCATATGATTCCCTGTACTCTGCCGAAGGTTTGGTTATGAGTCTTTGTATCTGCTTTGAAAACACTGCTAGTTAGGGTCTTTCAGATGCCTTCAGTAGACTCCTGTCATACGTTCAATGCACATCCCATCTGAATGAGCTGTCTTGAATTTCTTCTTGAAGGCACTTAGTGCTATGAACTTTCCTCTGAGCACTGCTTTCATTGTGTCCCACAAGTTTGGGTATGTTGTGCCTTCATTTTCATTGAATTCTAGAAAGTCTTTAATTTCTTTATTTCTTCCTTAACCCAGTTGTCATTGAGTAACAAGTTGTTCAGTTTCCATGTGTGTGTCGGCTTTTTGTTATTTCTGTTGTTGTTGAAGTTCAGCTTTAGTCCATGGTGGTCAGATAGTATACAAGGGATTATTTCAATCTTTTTGTATCTGTTGAGGCTTGCTTTATGACCAACTATATGGTCTATTTTGGAGAAGGTTCCATGTGGTGCTGAAAAGAAGGTATACTCTTTTGAGTTTGGGTGAAAAGATCTGTAGACATCTATTAGGTCCATTTGATTTAGGGACTCTGTAAATGTTTTTATTTCCCTATTTGTTTTCTGTCTAGTTGATCTGTCCCTTGGTGAGAATGGAGTGTTAAAGTCTCCCACTATTAAGGTATTTAGATCAATGTGTGATTTAAGCTTTAATATTGTTTCATTTATGAATGTAGGTGCTCTTGTATTTGGGGTATAGATATTCAAAATTGTGATGTCCTCTTGGTGGATTTTTCCTTTGATGAGACTATAGTGGCCCTCCTTATCTTTTTTGATTAACTTGGGTTGAAAGTCTATTTTATTAGATATTAGGATGGCTACTCCAGCTTGTTTTCTGGAACCATTTGCTTGGAAAACATTTTTCCAGCCCTTTACTCTGAGGTAGTGTTTATCTTTGTTGCATAGGTGTGTTTCTTGGATGCAACAGAATGTTGGATCCTGTTTCCTCAACCATTCTGTTAGTCTGTGTCTTTTTATTGGGGAGTTGAGTCGTCCGTTGATGTTGATAGATACTAGTGACCAACAATTGTTACTTACTTTTGATGTGGATTTGGTGGTGTCACTGAGTTTCATTGCTTGTATTCTTTTGGTTTTGTTGTTGTTGTTGTTGTTGTGTAGTTATCTATTTCCTCTGTTTCCTTAGATGTAGTTGTTTTCTTTGGTTTGGAGTTTCCCTTCTAGTAACTTCTGTAGAGCTGGGTTACTATGTAGATATTGTTTAAATTTGGTTTTGTCATGGAATATTTTGAATTCTCCGTCTATGTTGATTGAAAGTTTTGCTGGGTACAGTAGTCTGTGTTGGAATCTGTGCTCCCTTAAGGACTGTATGATTTCTGTCCAGGCCCTTCTGGCTTTCATAGTTTCTTTTGAGAAATCTGGTGTGATTCTGATAGGTCTACCTTCATGTTACTTGGCCTTTTTCCCTTGCTGCTTTTAGAATTTTTTCTTTGTTCTGTAGGTTCAATGTTTTGACTACGATGTGACGTGAATAATTTCTTTTCTGGTCTAGTCTACTTGGTGTTCTGTAGGCCTCTTGTATGTTTATGGACATATCCTTCTTTAAGTTGGGAAAATTTTCTTCTATAATTTTCTTGAAAATATTTCCCAGACTTTTGAGCCTGATATCTTCTTTTTCTTCTACTCTTATTATTCTTAGATTTTGTCTTTTCATGGTGTCCTTGATTTCTTGGATTTTTGTGTTTGGAACTTTTCTGATTTGATTTTTTCTTTGAGAGACGTGTCAATTTCTGCAAGTGTATCTTCGGCTCCTGAGATTCTTCCATCTCTTGTATTCTGTTGGTGATGCTTGCCTTTGTAGTTCCTGATCTTTTCTCTATGTTCTCCAGCTCCAGGTTTTTCTCTATTTGTGTTTTCTTTATTGATTCTAATTCTGTTTTCATGTCTTGCACCATTTCCCTCATCTGTTTGAATGTGGAGTCCTGCTTTTCAATGACAGCTTCTATATTTTTGTCCGTTTCCTCTCTATGTATCACTAATTGTGCCTCTACTTCTTTGGCTATAATTGCCTGTATTTCTATGAGAGCTTTGTTTATTTCTTCTTTATTTGCCTTCATTTGTGTGGACATTTCTTTGAGAGCTTTGTTCATTTCTTCTTTGCCTCAGTTTTTGTGGTCATTTCTCTGAGAGTTCTATTTGTTTCCTCTTTGTTCGTCTCGATTTCTTTGGCTATTTCTCTGAGGGCTTTGTTCATTTCATCTTTATAGGCCTCTAATAGCTGGAGAAACATACTTTTGAGGTCGTTTTCTTGTATATCTAGTGAATTGAAGTGTCCATTGTTTTGTGGGGTTGCTGGTGAGATCATTATGTCCTGATTTTTGTGGGTGTGTTCTTAAGTCTGCCTCTAGGCATCTGGTTATTTATAGCCCTCACTGTTTGTTTCTCGAGGTTGTAGTTCGGGATATGATCGTCTCTTTCTGTTTTCTGGACTGTTTTTTTAGGAAGATGAGAGAGGTTCACTGGTTTGGGAGTGTGCGTTGTGGTTTCAGTTTTGCCTAAGTAAGGAATATGATGCTGGCGCTATTCGCATGTGCTTTTAGCGGGTGCAGTGTGCATGGGTGGATTCTCTGACTATTGCAGTGGTGTGCAGGTCACTCTTATGCAGTTCTGTCTGAGATCCAGGGATTGTTTGCCTGGATTACACTGGTGGACCCACCAGGCAGAGGCTTCTCGCTATCCCAAGAATCCCTATGATGCCCACACTAGGGGTGTGGGTGGCAGGGATCTCATCTGGTTGCTTCAGTGGAGAGGCCCTGGGTCTGGGGCAAGCTCTCCCTAGAAGGCTCACTCACTCTCTTTCAGGACCAGTTGGAATGCACAGGCGTTCCCCTTGTTCTCTACTCTCTGATTTGGTCCTGCTGTGGGAAATGCACGGGTAGACTAACAGTCAGCTCTGTGGCACTGTGGCCGCAGGACTCGGTGTCCACAGGACTCGGTGTCCACCTTTCCTGTGTGCTGCCTCTTTGTCCTTTCCCTCTGCCAGGAGGGGTTATGTTGACTGGTCCCGGGGTAGCACGGGAAAGAGTTAGGTTGAGTGTTCTCACTGCCAGATCCCGGGCCCAGATCTCTCTGCCAGAAACAGCCTGGTGATAGAACCTATGTTTGCTGATTCTGAGAGAGTACCAGGTATGGTTCAGTGTCCTCAGATCCAGAGCTTGGGTTTCTCTGCCCGGGGCCGCTGGGTGAGCTGGAGAGGTGCTCTGTTCTGTGGCAGGCTGCCTCTCTGTCCTTCCCCTCTGACCTTCCCCTCTGCTAGGGCAAGCTATGGTGGCACTCTCAGTGGAGTGCCAGAAGGGGTTGGGAATTCTCAGTACTGATCCTGAGCTGGGGTTTCTCTGCCAGGGGTTGGGGGCCCACCAGTGTTAGGACTTGGTGCTAGACCTTATTGCACTGGACCCGGGAGAGTCTCAGGACATGTGGGATGACCACAGTCCCAGATCCCAAGCTGAAGTTTGTTTACGAGGAGCAGCCGGCAGCACTGGGGTCCAGGCACTGTGAAGCTGCTGTGCACCTCTCTATCCTTCTGCTCTGCTACGGTAGGGTTATGGTGGCGTTCTGGTTCTCAGCAGAGTGCCTGAAAGGATTGGGTTTTCTCAGCCCTGATCTCAGTTTTTTTTTTTCTTTTTTTTTTTTTAATGGGAGTTGCAGCTCTTGCTGGGGCTGGGGTACAGACAGTATGGTCTGTGGCAGATTCTTCTGGAGGTCTCCTGCCTCCTCCAAAGAGGGAGTAGGGTTTTGGGTGCCGGGAAGTGCCTGGGGATCACCTCTCCAGGTGTCTCCTCCAAGAGGAGTCTGCTGTGACCTGATTCTAGATGGACTCAGATCATGGTTAGTCTCTTTCTTCATGGAAGTCTAGATAACTCTATTCTGGGTTGAAAAACACCTTCACTCACCAATTTCTGTGTTGTGGGTCCTCTCCCCTTCAGCTAAGCTGCACACTAGCCACCAACATCTTGGAAGACCCAGAAAATATTTTCAACAAAATCATTGAAGAAAATTTCCCCAACATAAAGGAGAGGCAATGAGAATACAAGAGGCCTACAGAACACCCAATGAATTGCACAAGAAAAGAAAATCCTACCACCACATTATAATCAAAACAGTAAGTATACAGAACAAAGAAAAAATATTAAAAGCTGCAAGAGAAAAAGGCCAAGTAACATATAATGGCAAACCCATTGGAATCACAGCTGATTTTTCAACAGAGACTATGAAAGCCAGAAGGGCATGGATGGATATCATGCAGACCCTAAGAGAACACAAATGTCAGCCCAGGCTACTATACCCAGCAACACTCTCAGTCCTCATAGATGGAGAAAACAAGATATTCAATGACAAAAACAAATTTCAACAATATCTACACACAAATCCAGAGTTACAGAATACACCACAAGGGAAAATACAACCCAAGAAAACTAGGACTTTCAAGAAAACACAGGAAATAACTAACCTCACTACAGTAAAACAAAAAGCAACAAAACACACAACCATATGATCACAGCCAACATCGAATTCAAAGAATCTAACAGCCACTGGTCATTAATCTCTCTCAACATCAATGCACTCAATTCTCCAATAAAAAGATACACACTAACAGAATGGATGCATAAACAAAATCCAGCAATCTGTTGCATACAAGAAACACAGCTAAGTCACAAAGATAGACATTACCTGAGGGTAAAGGGTTGGGAGATTGCTTTCCAAGCAAATAGATGCAAGAAGCAAGCAGGAGTAGCCATTCTAATATCTGAAAAAATAGACTTTCAATCAAAATTAATAAAAAGTAATAGGGAAGGACATTTCATACTCATCAAGAGAAAATTCCACCAAGAAGACATCACAATCCTGAACATCTATGCCCCAAATACAAGGGCACCCACATTTGTGAAAGAAACATTGATAAAACTTCAACCACACATAGATCCCTACACATTAATAGTGGGAGACTTCAACACCCCACTCTCAATAAAGGACGGGTCAACAAAATAGAAATTAAACAAAGAAACAATGTGTTTGACAGAAGTCATGAATCAAATGGACCTAACATGTATTTACAGAACCTTACACCCAAACACAAAAGAATTTACCTTCTTCTCAGCAGCTCATGGAACCTTCTCCAAAATAGACCATATAGTTGGTCACAAAGACAACCTCAACAGATACAAGAAGATTGAAATAATCCCTTGTATCCTGTATGATCACTATGGAATAAAGCTGGACCTCAACAACAACAGAAATAGCAAAAAGCATACACACATATGGAAACTGAACAACTTGCTACTAAATGACAGCTGGGTCAGGGAAGAAATAAAGAAAGAAATTAAAGTCTTCCTAGAACTCAATGAAAATGAAGACACAATATAGCCAAACCTTTGGGACACAATGAAAGCAGTGCTAAGAGGAAAGTTCATAGCACTAAGTGCCTTCAAGAAGAAATTCGAGACAGCTCATTCAAGCAACTTAATGGCTCACTTAATTGGTAGGATTAACATTGTGAAAATGGCCATACTGCCAAAAGCAATCAATAGAATCGAAAGCAGACACACCAAAAAGGAATAGACGGCTAGAAATAATCAAACTCAGGGCTGAAATCAATCAATTAGAAAAAAATAAAACAATTCAAAGAATCAATGAAACCAAGAACTGGTTCTTTGAGAAGATCAACAAGATTAACAAACCCTTAGCCAAGCTAACTAAAAGGCAGAGAGACAACATCCAAATCAAGAAAATCAGAAATGAAAATGGGAACATAACTACAGACTGAGGAAATCCAAACAATCATTAGGACTTACTTCAAAAGTCTGTATGTAACAAAATTTGAAAATTTAAATGAAATGGACAATTTTCTTGATCAATTCCACATACCAAAGCTGAATCAGGACCAGGTAAAACAATCAAATAGTTCTATATCCCCCAAGGAAATAGAAGCGGTCATCAAAAGTCTCTCATGCAAAAAAGCCCACGATCAGATGGTTTCAGCGCAGAATTCTACCAAAACTTCAAAGAAGAGCTAACTCCAGTTCTCTTCAAACTTTTCCACAAAATAGAAACAGAAGGAACATTACTAAACTCATTCTATGAAGCCACAGTCACCTTGTTACCTAAACCTCACAAATACCAAACAAAAAAGAGAATTTCAGGCCATTTTCCCTTATGAACATTGACGCAAAAATACTCAACAAAATACTTGCAAACCGAATACAAGAACACATCCAAGATATCATCCACTATGACCAAGTAGGCTTCATCCCAGGCATGCAGGGTTGGTTTAATATATTGAAATCCATCAATGTGATACACCATATTAACAAACTGAAAGAAAAAAAAAAACACATGATCATCTCCCTAGATGCTGAAAAAGCATTTGACAAAATCCAACATTCATTCATATTTAAAGTATTGGAGGGATCAGGGATACAAGGCACATATCTAAACCTAGTAAAGGCAAGCTATAGCCAACATCAAACTGAGCACAGAGAAACTTAAAGGAGTACCACTGAAATCAGGCACAAGACAAGGCTGCCCACTCTCTCTATATCTCTTCAACATAGTTCTGGAAGTCCTTGCTAGTGCAATAAGACAGTTGAAGGTGATCAATGGGATACAAATTGGAAAGGAAGAAGTCAAATTATCACTATTTGCAGATGATATGATAGTATACGTGAGTGACCCCTAAAACTGTACCAGAGAACTCTTACAGCTGATAAACACCTTCAGCAAATACAAAATTAACTCAAAAAACTCAGTAGCCCTCCTGTATACAAAAGACAAAAGGGCTGAGAAAGAAATTATAGAAACAACACCCTTCAAAATAGCCACTAATAACATAAAGTACCTTGGTGTGACTGTAACCAAGCAAGTGAAAGACCTGTTTGAGAAAAACTTCAAGTCTTTGAAGAAAGAAATCAAAGAAGATATCAGAAGATGGAAAGATCTCCCGTGCTCATGGATTGTTAGGATTAACATTGTGAAAATGGCCATACTGCCAAAAGCAATCAACAGAATCAATGCAATTCCCATCAAAATACCAACTCAATTCTTTACAGACCTGGAAAGAAAAATTCTCAACTTCATATGGAATAACAAGAAACCCAGAATTGCTAAAACAATCCTCTACAATAAAAGATCTTCTGGAGGTATCTCCATCCCTGATCTTAAGTTGTACTATAGAGCAACAGTTTTAATAACTGCATGGTACTGGAAACAGAATAGAAACAGAATAGTGGATCAATGGAACCGAACAGAGGTCCCAGAAATAAACCCACACACTTATGGACACTTGATCTTTGACAAAGATGCCAAAACCATACAATGGAAAAAAGATAGCATCTTCAACAAATGGTGCTGGTCAAACTGGATGTCTTCATGTAGAAAAATGAAGAAATGAGAAAATTTGCTCAACCATGATTATAGCAGCTTTATTTGTAATAGCCAGAAGCTGGAAACAACCCAGATGCCCCTCAACTGAAGAATGGATACAGAAATTGTGGTACATCTATACAATGGAGTATTACTCAGCAATGAAAAATAAGGAAATTATGAAATTTGCAGGTAAATGGTGGGACCTGGAAAGGACCATTTTGAGTGAGTGGTCCCAGAAGCAAAAAGACACACACAGTATATACTCACTCATATAGACATACAACATAGGATAAACCCACTAAAATCTGTACATCTAAAGAAACTAACCAAGAGAGAGGACCCTGACTAAAATGCTCAATCCCCATCCTGAAAGGCAAAGAAGATGGATATCAGAAGAAGAAAACAAGAAACAACCTAGGAACCTGCTACAGAGGGCCTCTGAAAGTCAGAAAAAAACAGGAAACAACCTAGGATCCTGCCACAGGGGGCCTCTGAAAGCCTCTGCCCTGCAGACTATCAAAATAGTTGCTGAGCCTGATGGCCAACTATTAGGCAGAGTGAATGGAATCTTATGTAAGAAGTGGGAATAGTAAGAGCTGGAGAGGACAGGATCTCCACAAGCAGAGCAACAGAACAAGAAAATTTGAACACAGGGAATTTCCCAGAGACTCATACTCCAACCAAGGACTATTCATGGAGCTAACCTAGAACCCCTGCATAGATGCAGCCCATGGCAGTTCAGCGTCCATGTGGGTTACATAGTAATGGGAAGAGGGACTGCCTCTGACATAATCTGATTGGCCTGCTCTTTGATTGCCTCCCCCTGAGGGGGGAGCAGCCATACCAGGCCACAGAAGATGACAATGCAGCCAATTCAAATGAGAACTGATAGACTAAGATCAGAAAGAAGAAGAGGAGGACCTCTCCTATCAGTGGACTTGGGGAAGGCCATGGGTGCAGAAGGGGGAGGGAGGGTGGGATTGGGAGGGGAGGGAGGGGTTCATGGGGGGATACAAAATGAATAAAGTGCAATTAATAAAAGTTTAAATAAATAATGCTGCCACTATGATGTTCAGAGAACAATAAAGATGTTCTCTGAAACAAGTGCCTTGTCTTGATTCCTGAGCCCTGAGTTTTAAGTTTATGAAAGAAACTTTGTGAAATCATAAATGATTTATATGTTGATGAGGTGGTTGCAACATTCTGACAGAATCACTTAAAATCAAAAGGAAAGGCATAAATAAATTAGGTTTTTATGAATAAAACATGAATAAATCTACAGGATGAACCTTAAAAGATCCAGGCCCACTTTTCCTCTGACTGGGTTGCCTGTTCCAGCCTTATTAAAAGGGTAGGTGCGTAGTGGTACTGCAACTTGATATGCCAAGTTTGGTTGATATTTTTAGGAGGCCTGTCTTTTTCTGAAGAGAAATGGTAGGAGGAGTAGATAGCAGGAGGGAGAGTGAATTGTGTTTATGTCACAGAGGGGGCACTGAGAGAAGAAGAGGAAGGGGAAGCTGCAGTTGGGATGTGATAAATGAATAAAAAAAAAGAACAAATTAAATTTTTTGGCTTTTCTTTTTTTAATTTAGTATTATTTATCTATTTATTTATTACAATTTATTCACTTTGTGTCCCCACTGAAGCTCCCTCCCTCATCTCCTCCCAGGCCTACTCACTCTCCCTTTTCCCCCCTATGCCCTTTCCCTAGTTCCCTGATAGGGGAGGACCTCCTCCCCTTCTATGTGATTCTAGCCTATCAGGTTTCATCAGCACTGGCTGCATCATCTTCTTGGCCTGGCAAAACTAAACCTACCAAGGGGGAGGTGATCAAAGATCCAGCCACTGAGTTCATGTCAGGGACAGTCCCTGCTCCCCTTACTAGGGAACCCACTTGGAGACTCAGCTGCCATGAGCAACATTTGTACAGGGGATATTAGACATATAAATCAAGATAAACATACTAAAATCTGTACACCTAAAGAAGCTAAGCAAGAAGGAGGACCGTGGGTAAGATGTTCAATCCTCATTCAGAAAAACAAAAGGGGTAGACATGGGAAGAGGGAAAAAAAATGGAACAGGACAGGAGCCTACCACAGAGGGCCTCTGAAAGACTTTACCCAGCAGGGAATCAAAGCAGATGCTGAGAGTCATAGCCAAACTTTGGGCAGAGTGCAGGGAATCTTATGAAAGAAAGGAGAGATAGAAAGACCTGGAGTGGACAGGAGCTCCACAAGGAGAGCAACAGAACAGAAACCTCTGGGCATAGGGATATTTTCTGAGACTGATACTCCAACCAAGGACCATGAATTTAAATTTTTTTTACAAAGATCCAGGGCTCACTTAAATTGTATTGGTAGTGAGGCATACCAACAAAACATCAATACCTGTGGATACATCCCAGTTCCAATGTAATATCCTGCCATTTCACATGATGCTACATATTCATTGTAGAGCCTTGCTAACAAAAACTTTATACTTAAGCACAAGTTGAAGCAAGAAAAGGAGGCATACTTTATATAAGGTTTGTATTGTATCTTGCTAGAAGTGTTAGAATAAAGTATTAGAATAAAGGAGTCATGGCTACTTCAGAGTTAAATCTGTTCTCTTATTCCTTTAGTGAAGAGTTAGAGTCATCTATTCAAAATTTGCTTGCTTTCTCTCCATTGCTGAAGACCCAAATTATGTTATATATTAGAACTGAATTTTTTACTTCATTCTCCTGTAAATTCCTTGATTACTCAAAGCTCTGGTTATTTTTAAAAGCTTTAGATTTTTCTTTGCACTAATTTCTCATTCAAAGTTTGAAACGATGTGATCAAATACATCTGTCTTAAGAAATAACATTAAAATCAGCATCTGGGTAAAAAGATTTAAATTTTTTTCAGTAGAAGGCATTTTATTAACTAAGTTTCTGCCCATGGGAATATTTTCAATATGTGAGGATAAAGGGAGTTTGTTAGCATCTAAGCAGCTGCTATGAGAAAACTTGTCTAAGCCTATGAGAAGAGGCTTTGATAAAGCCACCAGGGGCTGAGATCAATACATGGAAGTCACAGGTAGAATCTTCTACGTTTCATGTGAAGAGAAGAACAGCTGTGCAAAGAGAAGAATGAATGAAATGCAGGTTATAGTGATTTATCTCTGGGACCGCCTGTAGGCAATGTACAAAATATGAGACAGACCATTAATGGATCACAGAATCAACTGATAGAAGGTGGCTCATCTTAAAAATTACAAGAATAAGAAATGTCAATATATAACCCAACATGAAGATTGTGTATATGCTCAGAATAGGTAAATGAATATCTTGCCAAATCTTAGTGAAACAAATAGTGAAAATTATAATTGAAAGTTAAGGAGAATTATAATTAATGCTGTGGTAGTAAGTGGTATCAGGGGTGGGTAAAAGCAAGCATTTGTAACCTCTTCATTTCTCTTTATTTCAATAAATTATATTTTGATTATAAATAGTTCCAATAAAAATGAAGGCTATTCTTGTTGATTTGTATGAGTGCAAAGAAATGTCCTTGTGGGTCTATTCTGGAGTATGTATCTCAAATATTATGAACAGAGAAAGTTTCAAAAGGTATATGTGCATAGAAGACCATAGATGTAAAAGGCTGTATGTGCACTATGGGTAGGTCATTTATTTAACATCTGTATTTGAATGTGTTAAGTCTTACCACATGTAGAAAAATAATTAAAAATATTGAGTACAATAATTTATTTATTTATTTATTTATTTATTATTGTGCTTCTGAGTCTGAAATTTGAGGAAAGCCAAGTTCTATACTACTGAGTCACATCTTTAACCCAATTAATACATTAAAATAATATCATCTATAAGTCAGGAGCTAATGAGATTCAAATAACCATATTAAGATTAGAAAGACACTACAGAAAGAGTTACTTCAATAAATTATTCAATTCATTTTGAATTAGCTCATCTGAAATGTGATGCATGATTAGCTCAATGTGTAATATCAGGTTCTGAGCAAAAATTAATTTTGATTCTAAGAGACTTTTTCACAATGCAGAATTTTAACGAGCTTTCAGAAAGACTATCAAGTTATCCTTTTTTTTTTTTTTTTTTTACGGAAGCATTGTTCTGGAAAGCACTTACCTTTGTAAATGAGTGTAACTTCCTCTACTTCCCAACAGTTTAGAGTGTCAAAGTTCAAAATTATTGCTTAGTCTGATTTTTTAAAATTCAAAATCTAGAGATTAGGTTATTTTAGAAGCAATTCAGAAACATCTAAACAATCCACTAAGTATCTTCATTAAAACACAAACTTTTCCTTACTTTTACTCTCCTTCTCTTCTCTTCTTTCTTCCCTAAGCACATATTGTGTTCCTATTGTGCGCCAGTTGTTGAAAATGATGATGAAAAAAAAAATGGGTATTGTCCATATGCCCACAAAATTACAGCAAAGAGAAAGGGCAAAGTGTGAGTTCATGTTGATAATAACCAGTAATTGGAAACAGCCCAGATGTCTATCAGCTGATC
This sequence comes from Meriones unguiculatus, assembly GCF_030254825.1. Classification (NCBI taxonomy): domain Eukaryota; kingdom Metazoa; phylum Chordata; class Mammalia; order Rodentia; family Muridae; genus Meriones; species Meriones unguiculatus. The sequence goes on from NC_083351.1 coordinate 86,251,836, forward strand.
AATGGAAAATAAAAATGTACTGCTATACAATGGAATAGTCTTCAACTATTAAATAAGATAAAATTTTCAGGTAAATGAATGAAGCTAGAAATAATCATCTTTAGTGAAGTAACAGATTCTCAGGAAACTGCATTTTCTTGATGTGTGAGTGTTAGCTTTTATGCTTTAGATGTGTCACTAGCATTCTTAGTGTTAGAAGGCACTTTGAATGGTACCAGAGGATCAAAGTGATCATCAATATTACCCAGCTGCAAATCTTGCACAACTGGACAATGTGCATGAGTCAGGGACTTTTTAGCACTCAGCCCTGAAGTCTCAATCGAATCTCTCCTTTCAAGGTTCAAGGATTCATATGGAAGAGGAAGAAGTCAGATTGTAAGGGCCAGAGGTGGTGGGTGACTTAAAGAAAAAAAAAATTTCCAGATACAACAGGCTTCCAGACACAACAGATGAAATCAGAGAGACTATGACATCATTCATAAGACCGATACAGATTTAAAATCAGACAAAATTCCAGCACAGAGATGGACTCAAAGTTCCATCCCCCATGAAGAAGCTATTTTCAATTGACACCTACATTCTGGAAAAGGGAACATCTTTTTTTTTTTTTTCCCAGTGGAGTGACACTGGAGAGATCAACAGCTCTCCTGGACAAGCTGCATGCCTAAAGTAGCTGGACCATACAAAATGGACTCCATATTTTGTGTACTTTTTGTTTTGTTTTGTTTTGCTTTGTTTTCTCTTTGTTTTGATTTTCTTTCTTAATTTTTTTTGAGAAAGTCAGACAGAGAGACAGATATAGAGAGAAGGTAAGCAACATGAAGCTGGGTAGGTCAGAGTTTGGGCAGGATCTGGGAAGAGTTTGGGCAGGAGAAAGAATATGATCAATTATATTGTATGAAATGTTTTTAAATAGATAAAACAAAAAATTACAAAATCAAAAGTCCTATTAATAAAAATGAGTGCATATAAAAGGGAAATATATGAGTGCATACAAAAGGGTATTAAGGAAAAATATCTGAATTAGATGATGCTTGGATAACAGCAGGCAGATTGGAGTTGAAATGAGAAGTTGCTATAGGTACAATGGGTAGCACACGGAGTGGTGTAATAAGATGAACATAGATGGTAGAGAAAATATAAAGACTTGCATCTTATTAAAAAAGTGCTGAAGCCATGGAATAGCTTGGGATATACTAGAAAATCATTGAAACTGTTGCTAGTGCCATTTGAACAAGTTCCATCTGAGCATGCATTATTTGTGAAAACAGCTCTGAATCATTAAAACCAGACAAACCAGACAAGACACTGGATATTTGGGTCTCCATGGACCATATTGTCAGTGATGCAACTGTGAAACTATTGTTGCTGTGTAAGCACAGCTATAGATCACGTGTGAACAAATAAACAAGACTATGTTTCCATAAGACTTTATATACAATGAGCATTGAATTTAATCTCAGTTTTGTGTACCATAAAACACCCTTCTTTGTATTTTTTTTTATTGTATCACAAACCATGTAAAAATACAAACATCTCAAGGATTCTAGTGTGCTGACAGTGTTCTGAGGAAGGACAGGTGGTAATGGTAATTTATAAAATTTAGATGGGAGAACTACACATACTGGACTGCAGAACAAAATGTGAACATCAGAAAGGCATTTATTTTCTGCCTTTGGACATCCTAAGAACTTAGTATATCTTTACCACCTGGCTAAGGTAATGTTGGTTCAGGAAGATACAGATCTTCTCCAGGAGGCAGTATTTTTCTTCAGCCATGGGTAACCTGCACTTTCGTTCACTCTCCTATCTTCTCTTGCCTGACTAACCTCTAACGTAGAAGGTTAAAAAGAGCACTCACCTTCAGAAAAAAGTTATATTTATGTTCTAGATTTTATTCTAGAGCTTGACAAATCCTTTTTCGGGGGGAGAATGTGTTCCGAAAAAAAAAAAAAAGGCACGGTGTTTCCTGAACACTAGGCTGGGCATGACGAGGTAAGATAAAGGTATGATCAGCCACAGGTTTCTCATCTATAAGCTCCATCTTTGTCTTGCAAGCTTCAGCCCATAGTCTTGGGACAAAGAGAAGGAGCCGTTTTCAACAACAACAACAAAATCCTTGAGAAACTCCATTTTTGAGGCTTGAAGGAAGATGGATAAATTCTATAAATCACCATTACCACCTAGATTATATTTCTTTTTTTTTCTCAATGCAGTTTATTCAAGAACCTTGAACAATCTTCTGACCCTGGGGAAAGCCAGGCCACAGCTTAAATAGCCTCTGGGTAGCCAACCCCAGCGTGCCACATGGGCAATGCAGATAGGTCCACATACATGGAAGCAAGCCAGATCCTCAGCCTTAGCCAAATATGGAGTTGTTTGTGACAGAGAGCACTCACCATCGGGAAGGTGGAAGGCAGAAACCAGCTCCATCTTTAAGGCATAGCATTCCGCAGCTCTCTACAGTTCCCCCTTTTTGTTTTAGACGCATCAGGCAAGAGTAGAGGTCTGATCTCTGATATTAGAAGTAAATTGGGACTTTGTACCGATGTTCCTTTAGGTGTCATCCACCCAAAGAGCATCAGACCCGTCCGATACCTTTTTCTCAGAGGCGGGACCTGGGGCATCAACCCGCATGCAATCAGACATGCTCTTCTCTGGGTCGAAAGTGGCTGACCCTGAGTGCAGTGCTTAGCCTCGCATCCTGAGCTTAACATTTTAGCTTTTTATGGTAGCCTACCATGCTTGGGGAGACTGTCCTGTTTCAATGGCTGTAAAGGCCTGAATGATCATGGCTGCATTACACTGTTGTGAGACTCTAATCTTGCATATACACCACAGGCAAACCAAGGAGACCAACACCAGAAGGCCTGCTAACGCTCCCATGCCCGCCCATTCCTTCAGATGATTCATGGCTACAGCAATCCATGATGATAATCCTGTGGCTAGTCCTGCGTCCACTCTGGTAGAATTTACCGTGATAATGGCCACTCTCAGCTGTTCCATCGTAGTATCGAATTCTCCAGTCCAATTACCTAAAATATAGCTAGACAATTGTTTAGACAGATTTGCAGCACGGGAAAAATTCTCATATTGTATACTAGTGACACAAAGTCCAGCATACTTCCATTGACAGCCAAGTTGAGCGTTTTGCCATAGGTTATCAATTTGCTCCTGCACAAGGTCAATCCTCTGATAAAACACCATCAAGCCTCCTTTTAGTTGAGCATTAATTCCTTTTTGTACATCTAAAGCATGAGCTACATTGGCTAAAAGATTATTTGGGGTCTGAGCAGTCTGCACATTATGACTCATGGTTAATGCCGCGGTGGTAGCTCCAACAGCTGCCAATGAGATGGCAGTAACAATGGCGGCTGTAGTTCCAAGATCCCTTTTCTGTCTGAAGAGAGTCATAGCGTGAGGGGCATCAATGGGCACAGGAACCCAGCGAGGCATGCGAGTAACCAGGGCATACCTAAATTCACTAGCATTCCAGCATTGGACAAAAAAGCAAGTATCATTACCACAATTACTTGGCTATGTCTGGCTAACAATGAATAAAAATGGGGGATATAAACAAACAGGTGTGGATTTATAGGAAATATTAGGAGAAGCCTTAACCCCCTCGTTGGAACATCCTGCATCAGTTCTAGAACTAGCAGTGGTGGTGTCCGAGATCTGAAGTAGGTTCAGGAGACCATTGCCCCCAGGGACGAGATGTGCTCCATGTAAATTGACTAACTCCATGTAACCTCCACTTTTGGAAGTCATTTAAGGTTCTTAAATTATCTTTTCTTTTCTTTTTTTTTTAATTTTTCATCAATTACACTTTATTCATTCTGCATCCCCCCATAAGCCCCTCCCTCCTCCCCTCCCGATCCTACCCTCCCTCCCCTTTCTGCTTGCATGCCACTCCCCAAGTCCACTGATAGGGGAGGTTCTCCTCTCCTTTCTGATCTTAGTCCATTAGTTCACATCAAAAGTGCTGCATTGTCCTCTACTATGGCCTGGTAAGGCTGCTCCCCCCCCAGGGGTGATCAAAGACCGGGCGAGTCAGATTATGTCAGAGGCAGTCCCTCTTCACATTACTATGTAACCCACTTGGAGACTGAACTGCCATGGGCTACATCTGTGCAGGGGTTCTAGGTTATCTCCATGAATAGTCCTTGGTTGGAGTATGAGTCTCTGGGAAGTTCCCTGTGTTCAAATTTTCTTGTTTTGTTGCTCTCTTTGTGGAGACCCTGTCCTCTCCAGCTCTTAACTATTTCCCAGTTCTTACATAAAATTCCATTCACTCTGCCCAACAGTTGCCCATCAGGCTCAGCATCTGTTTTAATAGTCTGTAGGGCAGAGGCTTTCAGAGGCCCTCTGTGGTAGGTTCCTAGGTTGTTTCCTGTTTTGTTCTTCTTCTGATGTCCATCCTCTTTGCCTTTCTGGATGGGGATTGACCGTTTTAGGTGGGGTCCTCTCTCTTGCTTAGTTTCTTTAGATGCACAGATTTTAGTGGGTTTGTCCTATGTTGTATGTCTATATGAGTGAGTATGTACTGTGTGTGTCTTTTTGCTTATGGGACAACTCACTCAGGATGATCCTTTCCAGGTCCCACCATTTACCTGCAAATTTCATAATTTCCTTATTTTTCATTGCTGAGTAATATTCCATTGTATAGATGTACCACAATTTCTGCATCCATTCTTCAGTTGAGGGGCATCTGGGTTGTTTCCAGCTTCTGGCTATTACAAATAAAGCTGCTACAAATATGGTTGAGCAAATGTCCTTTTTGTGTATTTGAGCCTCTTTTGGATATATGCCCAGTAGTGGTATGGCTGGATCTTGAGGAATTGCTATTCCTATTTGTCTGAGAAAGTGCCAGATTGATTTCCAGAGTGGTTGTACAAGTTTACATTCCCACCAGCAGTGGAGAAGGGTTCCCCTTTCTCCACAACCTCTCCAGCATGTGTTGTCACTTGAGTTTTTGATCTTGGCCATTCTGATGGGTGTAAGGTGAAATCTCATTCCCTAATGGCTAATGAGGTTGAGCATTTCTTTAAGTGCTTCTCTGCCATTCGATATTCTTCTGTTGAGAATTCTCTGTTTAGCTCTGTTCCCCATTTTTTAAGTGGATTACTTGGTTTGCTGCTTTTCAGCTTCTTTAGTTCTTTATATATACTGGATATGAGTCCTCTATCAGATAAAGGGTTGGTGAAGATTCTTTCCCAATCTGTAGGTGGTCGCTTTGTTTTGGTGACGGTGTCCTTTGCTTTGCAGAAGCTTTTCAGTTTCATGAGGTCCCATTTATTGATTGCTGCTCTTAGAGCCTGTGCTGTTGGTGTTCTGTTCAGGAAGTTTTCTCTTGTACCAATGAGTTCTAGGGTATTCCCCACTTTTTTTTCCAGCTGATTTAATGTGTCTGGTTTTATGTTGAGGTCTTTGATCCACTTGGACTTCAGTTTGGTGCAGGGTGATAAGTATGGATCTATTTTCATTTTTCTATATGTAGACATCCAGTTGGACCAGCACCATTTGTTGAAGATGCTATCTTTTTTTCCATTGTATGGTTTTGGCATCTTTGTCAAAGATCAGGTGTCCATAAGTGTGTGGGTTTATTTCTGGGTCCTCTGTTCGATTCCATTAATCCACCATTCTGTTTCTATGCCAGTACCATGCAGTTTTTAAAACTGTTGCTCTATAGTACAACTTAAGATCAGGGATGGAGATACCTCCAGAAGATCTTTTATTGTAGATGATTGTTTTAGCATTTCTGGGTTTCTTGTTATTCCATACGAAGTTGAGAATTTTTCTTTCCAGGTCTGTAAAAAAAAGAAATTGTGTTGGTAATTTGATGGGAATCACATTGAATCTGTAGATTATATTTCTATGTCTTGCCTGAGAAGAGTGTTAAGACACCAGAATCCATGGTATATTATGTTTTGTCTTAGCATAACCCTCTTTAGCTTCAGAGAAGATACTCCTTTCTGACATGTTCTATTTACCACTTAGAAACACCATACTGCAGTCTCCTTTGTTTCTAGGCTTACAATTGTAATTTTTAATATATTATACATATTATCATAGTCTTTATATGTAGTATATCAATTGTCATCCATGTTTAACATCAAAGTTTCATTTACATACATTGAAGATAACATATATCATTCCGATGTAGTTTTAGCATTGCTTCTGTGGGATAAACTGAAAAGGTAACTTCCTAACATAATGTGAAATCTGTTTTAAGGTTTGCTAAAAAAAAAAAAACAATATCTTCATTGTTTATGAATAGTTTTGTCTTCTAAAAATCCAGCTGTGTTCCCATAGAAACCTCACTGACCCAGATATAACGTCATCAGCCAACAAAAGCTAGAATTCAACCACTCTATTACAAATTGCTAATACAAGTAAACATTGAATCATCTAATTGTTGGGTACGTATAACATTTTTCCAAGTGCTTTACTATAATGAGTTTTTAAAATCCATTAAATATGATTGGTCTATAATTAAATATCAGAGAGGGGTGAGGCATTGGCTGAAATGGCAAAATTAACTCTTTGAAAAAGTATAGCAAACAACTTTTGTAAATATAACTTAATGAAAAATTACCTTAATGATGTTTGAAAACCTAAGCACAATTCTAGCTAAATAAATCCCACATAACCCATCTTAGTAACACACACATACATACACACACACAAATAAATTATAAATGAGAAAAGGAAAGGAAAGAAAGCCCCAGCCTTGTTTTCTCATTTTCATGCTCACATGTAAGCCACAGAATTCCCAGTGCCTTTGAGTCATCCTGAGTGGGAGTATAGACCTTTTATTGTCCTCTCTAACAGTCAGCTGCAGCTTTTTACCTGTTGATGCCTCAGACACTCTAACAGGACCCAGAGACATACATCAAACTTTCCTCCAGCTACCTGAAGCCACTTACTAATTTAAGAGAAAAATCTGAAAGTGCCCAATATTCAGGGAAGTATTCTTTCTGGTGCTCAGCCTTCTATTGCTGAATCTCCCACTATATACAACTCCTGGTGTGTGTGTGTGTGTGTGTGTGTGAGAGAGAGAGAGAGTGAGAGAGAGAGAGAGAGAGAGAGAGAGAACCACTTTTAACAAGTCTTTAAAAATCCTTACATGGACTGTGCCTTATTTTGGCATTCTTTAGTATTTATATTTGTTTGCTTGGAATGTTAATTAAAAAATTTAACATTTTAAGGTCCACGTATAGTAGTCATTAATATCCACTTTCTAAAAAAACAAATTGTATTCTAATAATAAATTAGCTCCCTTAATAGAAAAATGAAAACCATGTAATGAAAAACATCTGTACTTGAACTCTGTGTTTTTAGATGATATATTAGAGTAGTTAGACTCTCATGAAAATGTAAAGTTATTTGCACAGACTAGAACAAGTGGATACTGTACTCCATTGTGTAGTCTCACACCCTGAAGTACATAGGCAGCACAAATTGGAATAATAAAAACAATATAATATTTGGATAAGATAGGAGATAGGGGTTGGATCTAGGAGGAGTTATGAGGAAGAGTAGGGAGAATATGAACAAAATTACATTGTATGTGTGTATAAAATTCTCAAGATAATTAATTAAAAGATTATATTCAGATATGGATGAATGACAGTTTTAAGCTATGTAATGTATCAATCAGTATAAATGGATGTCAGGTATAAGTAAGCAATTGAATTTGTTTCTTTTGTCTGAATGACTTAAAAAGATTTCTGTCTTGCATCTTGTATGGTGTACACTTTATTTTTATTTGCTTCAAGAAATCTTGTGGTAACCTTGACATAATCCTTTGATAATGGCATGTGGTGACCACATGTGCTTGTGATCTCAGTACTCAGGAGGCTGAGGCAGGAGATCAAGGACAGCCTGGACTACACAGTAAGATGCCATCTCTAAAACATAGCAACAACAATAACTCCCTTTGTAGGATGACTCTGTAGTTAAGATTCTATCCAGAGTCTCAAGTGCATCAAGGGCAAGTCCTGTTTTTTTTTAAGCCAATTAGTGAAATGCTATCGCAGCTTCTTACTTGACTCTGGGGTAAGAAAATAAAATAAAACTTTGGCCAATGAAGTGAAAGATTATATTTCCTGGGGACTTTGGAGCAAAGTATGCTTCCCATCTTTCAGAAGGGCAGTCTCTTTTCATGATGAACAAGAATGGGGGAAAACATAGGTGTAGTCAGTTTTAGCAAGTCTACAGAAATCCCAGAAGCCAACTTAAAATTATAATCACACTATAAGAAACAGAAAGGAGACAAAAAGAAGCAAGTGTTTTATGGTCTCTTTGATGTGCTGCAGGAACACATCAGAGCCTGTCCATTTGGAATTTCCAGCTGTCTGAGCAAAGTACTTGTTCTGTAGGAAGGGTTTAGGATATTCTTATTGCTGGCAAATAAAAGCATCTATAATGATACAGAACATTATTTGTTTGTTGCTAGCAATACCAATACTGGGGATATAATTGGGTGCTCATTATCACCACCAAGGGACCTAGGCATTCTTAATGAAGGAGAATACTATATTTGTTTTCTTATCAATTATTTTCTATGAAGTTGATCTGCCCTTGCTGTTTTAATTTCACAACCATGATTTAAAGTTCTCTGGTGGAACTTGTGACATGCTCATCCATGATTCTAAGCTAACTTTGCTGCTTTTTCTGGACAAATGTCCTGGCTCCTCTCTCTACTTACCTGTAGACTCAGCCATAGCATTTTCTATGGCAGTTTATCACTTCAAGACTGTACCGTCAAGTCGTGACATGAACCCTGAGGAAAAAGAAAACTCAAGCATTGAAAGAACATATTCTGAAGGTACACACAAAGAGCCCTCCAGAGACTTTTGTGAGAAAAAGGTTTAATTCATCTTAGTATTATATCAATTTTATTCCTATATTAATAGAATAAAGCTTTGGCAGCAATATTACTCAACACCGATTGAATGAATGGACCTTCTTAAATGTGTAGGACAGATTTAATCTGTAGGACTTACAGGTGATCAAAACAAGAACAATGCACTCTCCAGTAGAAAGAAAATTTAAATAGGTTCCAAAGTGTTGTTGGTATGACATTCCTTTACTAAATATGTGAAGATATATTCTCATGTATATACAAAAACATATCAGTATTACATATAGCAGAAAAACCACACAGAGACCGAAGCGTGCCTGCATTATTGTTGAAGTGAGATCTGGGAAAGAGTTCACATGGATACCTTGTTGTCATAAATACCATTTACAATTTACATGACCTCATGATTTATAGTCTATGAGTTTTTATAATTAGTCTGTGTCACCAGGGTGACTCAGTAGGTATAGGTACTTATCATCAAGAGTAAGGACCTCAGACAGATCTCAGTGTTCCACATGGTAAACAGAGATAAATTACTCCTAGAAATTGTTCTCTGACTTCCAAACTCATGCTGTGGCATCATTAAAAAAACAAACAAAACAAACAAACAAAAAAAAAACATAACAACTTCAAGTCTCTGAAGAAAGCAACTGAAGAACATATCAGAAGATGGAAAGATCTCCCATGCTCATGGATTGGTAGGGTTAACAGAGTGAAAATGGCCATCCTGCCAAAAGTAATCAACAGATTCAATGCAATTCCCATCAATATACCAACATAATTATTTACAGAACTAGAAAGAACAATTCTCAATTTCATATGGAAAAAACAAAAAATCCAGAATTTCTAAAACAATCCTGTAAAACAGCATATTGTCTGGAGGTATCTTCATCCCCAATCCCAAGCTGTACTACAGAACAATAGTAATAAAAAAATGCATGGCACTGGCATGGAAACAGAATGGTGGATCAATGGAATCAAATAGAAGACCCTGAAATAAACCAATACACTTGATACTTGATTTTTAACAAAGAAGCCAAAACCATACAATGGAAAACAAAGAGCATCTTCAACAAATGGTACTGGTCCAACTGGATGTCTACATGCAGAAATATGAAAATAGATCCATTTTTATCACCCTGCACAAAACTAAAGTCCAAGTGGATCAAAGACCTCAACATAAAACCAGACACACTAAATCTATTAGAAGAAAAAGTGGGGAAGAGCCTAGAACTAATTGGCACAGGAGACAACTTCCTGAACAGAACAGGCTCTAAGATCAACAATCAGTAAATGAGACCTCATGAAACTGAAAAGTTTCTATAAAGCAAAGGACACTGTCATCAGAACAAAACAGCAGCCTGTCAACTGGGATAGAATCGTTACCAATCCTATATCTGACAGAGGGCTAATATCCAGAATACATAAAAAACTCAAGAAGTTAAAAAGCAGCATCTCAAGTAATCCAATTAAAAAATGAGGTACAGAGCTAAACAGAGAATTCTCTGTAGAGGAATATCCAATGGCAGAGAAACAGTTAAAGAAATGCTCACTGCCCTTAGTCATCAGGGAAATGCAAATCAAAATGACAATGAGATTTCACCTTAGATCCATCAGAATGGGTAAGATCAAAACCTCAAGTGTCAAAACATGCTGGAGAGGATGTGGAGAAAGGGGAACCCTCCTCCACTGCAGGTGGAAATGTAAACTTGTACAACCACTTTGGAAACCAATCTGGTACTTTCTCAGACAATTAGGAATAGTGCTACTTCAAGATCCCGCATACCACTCCTAGGCATATATCCAAAAGATGTTCAAGTATACAAGGACATTTGCTAAACCATGCTCAAAGCAGCTTTAGCTGTAATGACCAAAACCTGGAAACAACCCAGATGTCCCTCAACTGAGGAATGGATACAGAAATTGTGGTACATTTGCAGAATAGAAGACTACTCAGCAATTAAAAAAAAAGGAAATCATGAAACTTGCAGGCAAATGGTGGAACTAGAAAAGATCATCCTGAGTGAGGTATGCCAGAAGCAGAAAGACACACATGGTATATACTCATTTAAAAGTGGATATTAGACATATAATATAGGATAAACATACTAAAACCTGTATACCTAAAGAAGCTAAGTAAGAAGGAGGACCCTGGATAAGATGATTAATCCTCATTCAGAAAGGAAAATGGGACAGACATCAGAAGAGTGAGAAACGGAACAGGACAGGAGCCTACCACAGAGGGTCTCTGAGAGACTCTACCCAGCAGGGAATCAAAGCAGATGCTGAGAGTCATAGCCAAACTTTGGGCAGAGTGCAGGGAATTTTCTGAAAGAGGGAGGATTTAGAAAGACCTGGAGGGGACAGGAGTGTCACAAGGAGAACAACAGAACCAAAAAATCCGGGCACAGGGGTTTTTCTGAGACTGATATGCCAAACAAGTACCACGCATGTACATAACCCAGAACACCTGCACAGATGTAGCCCATGGCAGCTCAGTCTCCAAGTGGGTACCCTAGTAATTGGAAGAGGGGTTGTCTCTGACATGAACTGAGTGGCTGGTTCTCTGATCACCTCCCCCTGAGGGAGGAACAGCATTACCAGGCCACAGAGAAAGACAATACAAAAAGCCAGTCCTGATGAGACCTGATAGGCTAGGGTCTGATGAAAGTGGAGGAGGACCTCCTCTATCAGTGGACTTGGAGAGGGGCAGGGAGGAGATGAAGAAGTGAGGGTGGGGTTGGGAGGGGTTGATGGAGGGGGCTATAGCTGGGGTACAAAATGAATAAACTGTAATTATAAAAATAAATTAATTAAAAAATTAAAAAGCAGGGAAAAACCTAAAAAAAAAACTCTAAAAATCATAATGGTTTGAATCTACCAGTATAGTATCTCATTTGTTTGTTTGTTTATGTGTGTGTGTGTGTGTGTTTGTGCATGTATGTATGTATGTGTGTGTTGCTAGAGATCAAATCTAGGGCCTTGTATATGATGAGCTGTATCCAAATCCATCTTTAACTTTCACTCCAACAATCAGGAACTATGACACCTTAGCCGAGTTGTTGGAAATCCAATTAGCACTATGGACAAATCCATGAATTCTTAATATGCTATCAACCTATAATGCTTCACTGGAGTCAATTTCAGTTAGATGGTATCTGAAAAAAGATATAGTAGCTGAAGTAATTGAAGTATATTATCTATGGACAACATTGTACTAAGAAGTTACTTCATAATGGAATTATACACTGTCATTTATTTTGGTGTCAATGAACATTTATTTTTGCAAGGCAATTCATTCAGTTGTACAAGGCATTTATATAGTATCAGACTACAGATAACTGTACTTCTCAATTGGAAAATTTTTTTTCTTTTCTTTTTTCTTTATTTTTTTTTTCTGTGAAATGAGGCCATGAATTGAAGCACTTATAAAAATTTTCTCTGACATTTTTCTTTTTTGTGGTCAATTATACAAAAATTTTAATCCTCAGTATTTGCTAACTCATGTCAAGAGTTGGTTGAAACCCAAGCTAATATCTAGTTCTTCTTACATTATATATATACCTTCTATTTTGACTGGAGTAGATTGCTAATTGTTCAGGGAGTTGCTTACTTCTCAAACTTCAATGATGTAATAACAGTTGCTACTCAAGGACACAGGTGACAATATAGGAAAATTGTATTAGAACTTGATCCAAACTTTACTGCACCAAAGGCTTTCTTGAGATTACTGATACTAAACAAATGGTCTACCAGGCATATAAAGTCTTGATTCTTGTGACTGCTTCAGTTTATCTTTTCATTTAGTTACATCATGTATGAAAACCTCTAATGTTTATTGCTATGTGTCAGTCTCATACTCTACTATGACATATTCACAGTAGCTTCATCTCTAGAAGCTCTGTGTATGTACACCTCACACATAAGCATATATGCACTCACATGCACACATGCAAGCACACATGAGTGCACATACACTTGCAGATTATAAAGAACTGACTTTCACCTGGAACATCTCAGACTAAGTGGATGTTTGGTGTTATTTACTAGATTTCAAGTTTAATATGCTGGAACTGGAGTTAAAGTCAGTTTTTAGCTATCTGAAGTGGGTGCTGGAAACTGAACTCAGGTCCTTTGCAGAAACAGTTCAAGTTTTTAACTCCTGAGCAGTGATATAGCTATCTTCATTTTAATTTTTGTCTGCCAATCCAGAAAATGGATGAACTATTTAGAAATTGGAAAACAATAAATTTTTGTAGGACTGTATATTATTTTTGTAAATTGTGTATGTTACTATTATTATAGGCTTATCCATGTTAAGTACATTTTAGTAACAGTACTTTACTTTTAAATTGCTTTAAATTTTGCTATTAGAAAGTTTATGTTCTTATGACAGTACTATATAATGATGAAATTATACAATTTTTGTGTATTTTTATGAGAATAAGAATTGAACTCAAGGCTTTGTACATACAAGGCAAGTATGCTACTATTTTGATAAATCATAAGTCTAAATGTATATTTTATGAGAACAATTTAAAAAATATTTCGTATACAAAATACAACATTATGTCAATTGATGTTGACAAAACTTTCTACAGTATCATAGCCAATTTTAAATCAATTTTAAATGTTATAATTGAATTTAGTATAATTTATGTTGTTGGTATTTTGCATTGGTGTGCTTCTCTGAAAGTATTTTGCTATCTTGATCGGATTTGCTGACACACAGCACTCCTATTTCCTCCCCTTGACAGTTAGGTCTGCCCTGGCATGGAGCTCTCTTGTCTGAAGCCAGTGCTTTGTTCAATGACACTCCTACTTTAAACACAGAGAAAAATGTGGCAAAGAAATGTCATCAGATGAATGTAGAGGCAGAGTCTTAAATGGACCTTCCTTTATTCCTTTATTATTTTTGAGGCTTGTTTCTAAAGTCTTTTGTTAATATCTCAACAATACAATAATTTTTAATGAAATTTCTTTCAATTAAACACAATAGGTCAGATTCTGTTGATGGCCTTTAAAACTCAGTCTGATTCAGTATTATTCAGTATTATGTGAACCTGGACATGTTACAGCTGCACCCTGGAAATATATGGCATGTACATAGAAAGTCCCTGGAAAGAATTGAGTCACAAATGAAGTTCTGACAGTCCATAGTGGTTAGCACCTTTGGGCATCAGTGTCTGTTCATATAATTGAAAGTGTGCTTCATGTGGATTTTAATTAGTTCAGTGGCTTCTGAGACTCTCTGGTGTCCAAGCATTCAAAGAAGCTCCCTGTTGGCTAAAGAGATACAGAGAAGAATGGAACAGTCAGGAAGAGGAGAGAATAACGAAGTGAATTTCTCTTGGAACATTTCAGAGTAAGTAAGGTCCTATTTGGTTTTACCCACTAGTTGCCTAAGTTTGCCTTTGAACAAACAAAGAATTCATATGCACACAAACACACACACACAGGTTACAAGCTTCCAAATAATAGGATATAGCTCCCAAAAAATGCTACTCAGATAACGTAGGCTTAGAAATTTGTAACTTATTAGCTGGTGTGAAAAACTATAAATATTTCATTAATAAATTCATTAAATATTCACAATAGGGTTTGCTCTATTCATATGATTAAATAAATATGGAATTTGAGTATGGACTGACATGCTCTTAACTCTTACCTGAGATGCTGAACTCTTCTATCTCATGATACTTTACAATTCAAGGCAGTATATTAGTTGTCCTCATGAATAAATAAATGAAATGGATCCTTTGGAAGAGTTGTGGCAATGTTTACAGTGAAATTCATTTGTGTGTGTGTGTTGGTTGAGTGTATATTTGTGTGTGCACATGTGTGTGAAGGCCAAAGATCAATGTCAGTTGTCTTCCTCTTTATCTTCCCACCTTATTGTTCTGAGACAGAGTCTCTTGCTCAGTCTGTCACTCACTGATTTGAAAGACCAGAAAACTCCAGAGATCTACCTGTCTGTCCCCTTTTCACAGCACTGGGATTACTGGAGGAAACTGCTGCATCCGGCTCCCATGTCGACGCTGGGTATCTGAGCTTGGGCCCTATGCTTGCATGGCAAGCTTTCTATACAATGAGTAATCTCACCAGCACACCCTCCCACACCAGCATGAAGTTTTGCTGTATTTTATCAGGTCTAGTGAAAAGTGTTTGTACCCTGTACTTAGCAATGTACATAAATTGTTTCCTGCTCAGCTCCTACAATTAAAATAAAATAAAAAAATTTAATGGTGTGAGAAGACAATGCAGACAGGGGGAGGGAGGATATTTTAAAAAGACACATTTAGATGAGAGAGAGAGGGTGGGATTAGGAGGGAATGAGGGAGAGGGTTACAGCTGGGATACAAAGTGAATAAACTGTAATTAATATAAAAAATAAAAATAAGTTAAAATTTTACAAAGAACATTTGGTAAAACGCTATTATAGTAAATAAGCAAAATGTCAAAATACTTGACAGTAGGAAAGCAACTTTAGTATAATATAGACCCAAAATCTAGACAGAGACAGACTCCGTTGATGACAAATGAGCATATAGAAGTTTTGTATTATATGTCACCAGGAAAAAGAAAATTAAAACAAAGATGAGTCTCATTCACCTTCTTACAGAGTATACAGATGCCCAATGAGACACTGACAGGGAAGGCTGTTGGGAGCAGCGGCAAAGCTCAGGTGTTGCTGTAGAGGTGAAAACTAATACAGACACTGAGACTAAATACATTGTGGCTGCCCATTTTTTTTTTTTTTTGGTGTTTATTCAGAGCCACACAAGACAGAGCCACACAAAACTTGCTCATGGTTGTTTACAGTAGTTTTATGCACAATTTTAAAAATCTGAATACAAAGCAAGATTTCTTTCATATGTGACTAGATAAACTGTGTATTTCCAAACAGAAAACTATTATTCATTATAAAATGAGTGATTAAATGAATAAAATAAATGATCTGTCAAACCATGAAGAGACATGGAGGAAACTTTTACATATATTTCTGAGTGATGGAAGTCAATATGAAAAGCTTACATACTGATGGACTCCTACTACAATGACATTCTGGGAATTCCAGAGTTATGTAGAAAGGGGAAATGTCACTGTATATCAGGAGTAGAAGTGGGCAAACACAGATAGGCAGAACACAGAGAACTCTTTGGCTCCCCTTGCAGAGCCTTCACTATTTAGACTAGTGCCATAAAAGTGTGAATCCACTGGTAGACAGTTAATGAAGCCAAAATCCTCCTGATGCAATGACCCTCTGAACAACAGAAACTAAACCTTCACCACATGAGCTCCTGAGGGATATTTCATATATAAACTATAAGGATCTTAACTATCTTCATTATGGTAATGTCATATGCTTCTATCAACTTGATTCTCTCTATTTTACCTAGTTTCTTAGAGTTCTTTGTATGTGTCAGTCTTGAGTTTCATTAAAAGCTTTTTCTGGATCTATGAAAATAATCAAATATTTCCTTTTTTTAGCTGACATTGTAGGTTACATTACTAAGTATTGGAATACTCAGTTTGAATTTTCACATTACACCCCTCATTGGATAGGCTATATTGTGCTTCTTAAAATATACTGGATTATATTTCCTTGAGCTATTGAAGTTTTGTGTTTGTATTCATGAAGGAGTTGGCTAAGTAGTTTTGTTTCTTGCAATGGCTTACCTGTTTTGGGTCCCATAAAGTGAGGCAAGAACTAATCCTTGCTCTTGTGTATTCTTGAAGAATAGAATAGAACTGGTGCTATTTCTTACCTACATGGGGAGACTTCACTGACGAAGTCATTTGAGGCTGGAGTTTTCTTTACAGGAAGATCACTGATTACAAATCAAATTTCTTTACTAGCAGTGGACAACTCATGTTATCCATTGAATGAGTTTTAATAGATTGAGTCTGTATTAGCTTGCTGGACATGCTGGAGCAAAATGACATAGCTTCATGGATTAAACAGAAATAAAATTTTTCACAACTTAAAGTCTCTTATCAAAGATGTTCATTAGCTCATTTTTTTCTGAGGCCTCTTTCCTTGGCTTTTACATAGTTATCTTCACCCTTTCTCAGATGGTCATCATTCCATTCTTTTGGTTGTGTCCAAGTATTCTTTCCCTATAAAGCACACTAAGTATATTGAATTACTACTATATACCTTTAGAGATTAAGGTCACTTCTGATCCTATGTCTAAATATGGGGACTAGGAGTTCAATATATAAATTTAAGAGGAACAGAGCTGAGGCCATAACAATGTCACTCTGGAAAATTGTTTACTTATAGGTTTTCTGATTATGATGTTACATATAACACCCTTTATTTTAATCAGTATTTGTAGAGTTTATAATATACTGTATATTTAATTAATTTCTGTCATTTAAAATTACATTATGCCATGGAACAGTAAACATTCTTCTTCCTATCGTTATCCCCATTACCACAGGGCATGTTGCCTTTCTTCCTTACCTCATTTCAAGACTCTGATAACTATGATTATCTATTTCTTTAAAATGAACATTTTGGCCTTTCATGTAAGTAAAACAATGTGGTATGTGTCTTTCTTTGTCTGACTTGTTTAACATAATGTCTTCCACTTCAATATGTGATGCTGCAAAAGACCAACTTTTATACTTTGATGACTAATATCCCATCATCTATGGCCACAATATTTTCTTTATCCATCCATACAGCAATGGACACTTACATGGATTTTTGTATCTAGGCTCTATATTACGTCTTAGATTAAGCATGTGAGTACAGCAGATATCACTTTGACATACTGACTTAAGTGAAATGCCTTTGAGTGTTCATCCTGTGGTGAGAATGCTGGGTCAATGAAAGAGCTCCTTTTACTCTGTGAAGAAAATCCATAATGGTTTCCACAGTGGCTACTGTAAAGTATGGTCCCAGCAAGTGTGCAGAATTCTCCTCTCTCTTAATTGTTGTTGGATTTGTTATTTTGTATCTTGTTTGGATGATAACCACCACTATACCTGGGGTAAAACAATGTCTCATAGTTTTGATCCACATTTTCCTGATGTTTAATATTTTTTTACATAGTTGTTACTCATTGGCACATTCTTTTTGGATAAATAGGTATGTGGGTTACTCATTTTATTGTTTTAGACTATATTTTCTTTTTGACTAGGCATTAATAGCATCCAATGACATCCATTGGAGAAAAAAACTTGTTTTTGCAGTACAAATTTTATATAGTTTAAAATGTAATAGTTTATAGATCCTAAAAATTAAAAACTAGTTAGATGAGTATTTAGAAAATATCACTCCCATTATTTAGACTATGTCTTTAGTCTTTTAATAATTTTCTTTGATAGGAAGTTTTTTTTTTTTTTAGTTTTTTATAAGCCCATTTGTCTATTCAGCTTTTTTTTCTTGTGTCTTTAGAGACATGAACAAAATCTTTCCCAGATGATTATGCATTTCTTATATATTTTATCATAGTTCTGTAATTCCATATTTAAGTTTTTGTTCCATTTTGAATTGGATTATTTTTTATTTTTATATTAATTACAGTTCATTCACTTTGTATCCCAGTTTTAGCCCCCTTCTTCATTCCCTCCCAAACCCACCTTCTATCACTCATTTCCTCCCATGCCTATCTCAAAGCCCACTGACAGGGGAGATCCTCCTCCCTTTCCATATGACTCTAGCCTATCCATTCTCATCAGGAATGGCTGCATTGTCCTCCTCTGTGGCCTGGTAAGTCTGCTCCGCCATCAGGGGGAGGTGGTCACGGAGCCAGGCACTGAGTTCATGTCGAAGACAGCCCCTGTTCCTATTACTAGGGAACCCATTTGGATACTGACCTACATGAGCTACATCTGTGCTTGAGTTCTAGGTTATCTCCATGAATGATCCTTGGTTGAAGTATCAGTCTCAGAAAAGATCCCTGTGCATAGTATTTTTTGTTCTGTTGCTATCCTTGTGGAGTTTCTGTTCCTCCAGGTCTTATTATCTCCCCATTCTTTCATAAGATTCCCAGCACTCTGCCCAAAGTTTGGTTATGAGCCTCAGCATCTGCTTTGATACACTGCTGGGTAGAATCTTTCAGAGGCCTTCCGTGGTAGGCTTCTGTCCTGTCCCTGTTTACACCTTCTTCCAATGTCCATTCCGTTTGCCTTTCTGAGGGAGGATTGATCATTTTATCCAGGGTCCTTCTTGCTTAGCTTCTTTAGGTATACAGATTTCAGTATGTTTATTCTATATTATATGTCTAATGTCCACTTTTAAATGAGTATATACCATGGGTGTCTTTCTGCTTCTGCCATACCTCACTCAGGATGAACTTTTCTAGTTCCATCCATTGGCCTGCAAATTTCATGATTTATTTTCTTGTTTTTAGTTACTTAGTAGTCTTCCATTGTGTAAATGTACCACAATTTCTGTATCCATTCCTCAGTTGAGGGACATCTGGATTGTTTCCAGGTTCTGGCTATTAAAAATAAACATGATTTAGCAAATGTCATTGTATGTACTTGAGCATATTTTGGATATGTGCCTAGGAGGGGTATAGCTGGAAGTTGAGGTAGCACTATTCCTAATTGTCTGAGAAAGCACCAAATTGTTTTCCAAAGTAGTTGTACAAGTTTACATTCCCACCAGCAGTGGAGGAGGGTTGCCTTTCTCCACATCCTCTCCAGCATGTATTGACACATGTATTGACACAGGAGGTTTTGATCTTAGCCATTCTGATGGGTGTAAGATGAAATCTTATGGTCGTTTTGATTTGCATTTCCCTGATGACTAAGGACAGTGAGCATTTTTTTCTTTTAATCATTATGTGTTTTTATTAATTTTTATTTTAATATTAATCACAGGTTATTTACTTTGTATCCCAACCATACTTCCCTTCCTCATTCCCTCCCAATCCTACCCTCCCTCCCTCATCTCCTCCCTGTTCCTTTCCAAGTCCACTGCTGGGGGAGTTCCTCCTCCCCTTCCATCTGACCCTAGCTTATCAAGTATCTTCAGGACTGGCTCTAATGTCCTCCTTTGTGGCCTAGCAAGGCTGTTCCTCTCTCAGGGGGTGGGGGAGGTAAAGGAGCCAGTCACTGAGTTCATGTCAGAAATAGACCCTGTTCCCCTTACTAGGGAAACCCACTTGGATATTGAGCTACCAATATGGTCTTTGGTTGGAGAAACAGTCTCATAGAAGACCCCCGTGCCCTGATATATTTTTGTTCTTGTGGAGCTCCTGTATTCTCCCACTCATACTAACTCCCCCTTTTATCATATGATTCCCTGCACTCCACTGAAGGTTTGATTATGAGTCTCAGCATCTGCTTTGATACTCTGCTAGGTAGAGTCTTTCAGAGGCCCTCTGTGGTAGGCTCCTGTCTTGTTCCTACATCCAATGCTATCCCATTTGTCTTTCTAAGTGAGGACTGATCATCTTATCCCCAGGTCCTTTTTCTTGTTTATCTTCTTTAGGTGAACATATTATAGAATATTTATCCTATCTTACGGGATTATATAAGTGAGAATATAACGTGTGTCTTTCTGCTCCTGGGGTACCTCACTCAGAATGATCTTTTCTAGATCCCACCATTTGCCTGCAAGTTTCATGATTTCCTTTTTTTTTTTTTTTTAATTGCTGAGTAGTATTCCATTGTGTAAAAGTAACACAATTTCTGTATCCATTCCTCAGTTGAAGGACATCTGGATTGTTTCCAGTTTCTGGCTATTATGAATAAAGCTGCTACAAACATGGTTGAGCAAATGTCCTTGTTGTATACTTGAACATCTTTTGGATATATGCTTAGGAGTGGTATAGCTGGGTCTTAAGGAAGCACTATTCCTAATTGTCTGAAAAAGTGCCAGATTGATTTCCAAAGTGGTTGTACAAGTGGAGTGGAGGAGGGTTCCCCTTTCTCCACATCCTCTCCAGCATGTTTTGACACTTGAGGTTTTGATCTTACCCATTCTGATGGGTCTAAGGTGAAATCTCATTGTCATTTTGATTTGCATTTCCCTGATGACTAAGGACAGTGATCATTTCTTTAACTGTTTCTCTGCCATTGGATATTCCTCTACAGAGAATTCTCTGTTTAGCTCTGTACCCCATTTTTTAATTGGATTACTTGAGATGCTGCTTTTTAACTTTTTTTTTTCAATGAAGTTTATTCAGAAACCTTGAAAAATCATCTGACCCTGGGGAAAGCCAGCCCACAACTTAAATAGCCTCTGGGTAGCCAACCCAGGCGTGCCACGGGGGCAATGCAGATAGGTCCACATACATGGAAGCAAGCCAGATCCTCAGCCTTAGCCAAATGTAGAATTGTTCATGACAGAGAGCACTCACCATCGGGAAGGTGGAAGGCAGAAACCAGCTCCATCTTTAAGGCATAGCATTCCGCAGCTCTCTACAGTTCCCCCTTTTTGTTTTAGACGCATCAGGCAAGAGTAGAGGTCTGATCTCTGATATTAGAAGTAAATTGGGACTTTGTACCGATGTTCCTTTAGGTGTCATCCACCCAAAGAGCATCAGACCCGTCCGATACCTTTTTCTCAGAGGCAGGACCTGGGGCATCAACCCGCATGCAATCAGACATGCTCTTCTCTAGGTCCAAAGCGGCTGACCCTGAGTGCAATGCTTAGCCTCGCATCCTGAGCGTAACATTTTAGCTTTTTATGGTATCCAACCATGCTTGGGGAGAATGTCCTGCTTCAATGGCTGGTAAAGGCCTGAATGATCAAGGCTGCATCACACTGTTGTGAGACTCTAATCTTGCATATATGCCACAGGCAAACCAAGGAGACCAACACCAGAAGGCCTGCTAACGCTCCCATGCCCGCCCATTCCTTCAGATGATTCATGGCTGCAGCAATCCATGATGATAATCCTGTGGCTAGTACTGCGTCCACTCTGGTAGAATTTACTGTGACAATGGCCACTCTCAGCTGCTCCATCGTAGTATTGAATTCTCCAGTCCAATTACCTAAAATATAGCTAGACAATTGTTTAGACAGACTTGCAGCACAGGAAAAATTCTCATGTTATATGCTAGTGACTCAAAGTCCAGCATATTTTCATTGACAGCCAAGTTGAGCGATTTGCCATAGGTTATCAATTTGTTCCTGCACGAGGTCAATCCTCTGATTGAACACCATCAAGCTTCCTTTTAGTTGAGCATTAATTCCTTTATGTACAACTAAGGCATGAGCTACGTTGGCTAAATGATTGTTCAAGGTCTGAGCAGTCTTCCCAGTATGACTCATGGCTAATGCCCCGG
Source organism: Meriones unguiculatus (assembly GCF_030254825.1). NCBI lineage: Eukaryota > Metazoa > Chordata > Mammalia > Rodentia > Muridae > Meriones > Meriones unguiculatus. The sequence goes on from NC_083351.1 coordinate 86,273,962, forward strand.
TGGTAGCTCCAACAGCCTCCAATGAGATGGTAGTAACAATGGTGGCTGTAGTTCCAAGATCCCTTTTCTGTCTGAAGAGAGTCATAGCGTGAGGGGCATCAATGGGCACAGGCACCCAGTGAGGCATGCGAGTAACCAGGGCATACCTAAATTTACTAGCATTCCAGCATTGGGCAAAAAAGCAAGTATCATCACCACAATTACTTGGCTCTATCTGGCTAATAATGAATAAAAATGGGGGATATAGACAAACAGGTGTGGGCTTATAGGAAATATTATGAGAAGCCTTAATCCCCTCGTTGGAACATCCTGCGTCAGTTCTAGAACTAGCAGTGGTGGTGTCTGAGGTCTGAGTAGGTTCAGGAGACCATTGCCCCCAGGGGCGAGATGTGCTCCATGCCAATTGACTAATTCCATGTTTTCCTCCACATTTGAAAGTCATTTAAGGTTCTTAAATTATTTTTTCCCTTTTTTTTAAAATTTTTCATCGATTACACTTTATTCATTCTGCATCCCCCCATAAGACCCTCCCTCCTCCCCTCCCAATCCCACCCTCCCTCCTCCCTCTGCTTGCATGCCACTCCCCAAGTCCGCTAATAGGGGAGGTTCTCCTCTCCTTTCTGATCTTAGTCTGTCAGTTCACATCAAAAGTGGCTGCATTGTCCTCTACTATGGCCTGGTAAGGCTGCTCCCCCCGAGAGGGAGGTGATCAAAGATCAGGCCAATCAGATTATGTCAGAGGCAGTCCCTCTTCACATTACTATGTAACCCAATTGGACTCTGAACTGCCCTGGGCTACATCTGTGCAGGGGTTCTGGGTTATCTCCATGAATAGTCCTTGGTTGGAGTATGAGTCTCTGGGAAGTTCCCTGTGTTCAAATTTTCCTGTTCTATTGCTCTCCTTGTGGAGACCCTGTCCTCTCCAGCTCTAACTATTTCCCAGTTCTTACCTAAAGTTCCATTCACTCTGCCCAACAGTTGCCCATCAGGCTCAGCATCTGCTTTGATAGTCTGAAGGGCAGAGGCTTTCAGAGGCCCTCTGTGGTAGGTTCCTAGGTTGTTTCCTGTTTTGTTCTTCTTCTGATGTCCATCCCCTTTGCCTTTCCGGATGGGGATTGGACATTTTAGTTAGGGTCCTCTCTCTTGCTTAGTTTCTTTAGATGCACAGGTTTTAGTGGGTTTGTCCTATGTTGTTTGTCTATATGAGTGAGTATATACCATGTGTGTCTTTTTGCTTCTGGGACAACTCACTCAGAATGATCCTTTCCAGATCCCACCATTTACCTACGAATTTCATGATTTCCTTATTTTTGATTGCTGAGTAATATTCCATTGTGTAGATGTACCACAATTTCTGCATCCATTCTTCAGTTGAGGGGCATCTGGGTTGTTTCCAGCTTCTGGCTATTACAAATAAAGCTGCTACAAACATGGTTGAGCAAATGTCCTTTTTGTGTACTTGAGCCTCTTTTGGATATATGCCCAGTAGTGGTATGGCTAGATCTTGAAGAAGCACTATTCCTAGTTGTCTGAGAAAGCGCCAGATTGCTTTCCAGAGTGGTTGTACAAGTTTACATTCCCACCAGCAGTGGAGAAGGGTTCCCCTTTCTCCACAACCTCTCCAGCATGTGTTGTCACTTGAGTTTTTGATCTTGGCCATTCTAATGGGTGTAAGGTGAAATCTCAGGGTTGTTTTGATTTGCATTTCCCTAATGGCTAGTGAGGTTGAGCATTTCTTTAAGTGCTTCTCTGCCATTCCATATTCCTCTCCAGAGAATTCTCTGTGTAGCTCTGTTCCCCATTTTTTAAGTGGATTACTTGGTTTGCTGCTTTTCAGCTTCTTTAGTTCTTTATATATACTGGATATGAGTCCTCTGTCAGATAAAGGGTTGGTGAAGATTCTTTCCCAGTCTCTAGGTGGTCGCTTTATTTTGATGACGGTGTCCTTTGCTTTGCAGAAGCTTTTCAGTTTCATGAGGTCCCATTTATTGACTGTTGCTCTTAGAGCCTGTGCTGTTGGTGTTCTGTTCAGGAAGTTTTCCCTGTACCAATGAATTCTAGGGTATTTCCCACTTTTTTTTCAAGCCGATTTAATGTGTCTGGTTTTATGTTGAGGTCTTTGATCCACTTGGACTTCAGTTTTGTGCAGGGTGATAAGTATGGATCTATTTGCATTTTTCTACATGTAGACATCCAGTTAGACCAGCACCACTTGTTGAAGATGCTATCTTTTTTCCATTGTATGGTTTTGGCATCTTTGTCAAAGATCAGGTGTCCATAAGTGTGTGGGTTTATTTCTGGGTCCTCTGTTCGGTTCCATTGATCCACCATTCTGTTTCTATGCCAGTACCATGAAGTTTTTAAAACTGTTGCTCTATAGTACAACTTAAGATCAGGGATGGAGATACCTCCGGAGGATCTTTTATTGTAGAGTATTGTTTTAGCAATTCTGGGTTTCTTGTTATTCCAGATGAAGTTGAGAATTTTTCTTTCCAGGTCTGTAAAGAATTGTGTTGGTAATTTGATGGGCATTGCATTGAATCTGTAGATTGCTTTTGGTAAGATGGCCATTTTTACTATGTTAATCTTGCCAAGCCATGAGCATGGCAGATCTTTCCATCTTCTCATATCTTCTTCTAATTCTTTCTTCAGAGATTTGAAATTTTTTTCATACAAGTCTTTGTCTTCCTTGGTTAGGGTTACTCCGAGGTACCTTATGTCATTTGAGGCTATTGTGAAGGGTGTTGTTTCCCTAATTTCTTTCTCAGCCCTTTTGTCTTTTGTATACAGGAGGGCTACTGATTTTTTTGAGTTAATTTTGTATCCGGCCAGTTTGCTGAAGGTGTTTATCAGCTGTAGGAGTTCCCTGGTAGAGTTTATGGTGTCACTCACGTATACTATCATATCATCTGCAAATAGTGATAATTTGACTTCTTCCTTTCCAATTTGTATCCCCTTGATCTCCTTCAACTGTCTTATTGCTCTAGCAAGGACTTCCAGCACTATGTTGAAGAGATATGGAGAGAGTGGGCAGACTTGTCTTGTCCCTGATTTCAGTGGGATTGCTTTAAGTTTCTCTCTGTTCAGTTTGATGTTGGCTATAGGCTTGCTGTATGTCGCCTTTACTATGTTTAGATATGTGCCTTGTATCCCTGATCTCTCCAATACTTTGAACATGAATGGATGTTGGATTTTGTCAAAGGCTTTTTCAGCATATAGGGAGATTATCATGGGGTTTTTTTCTTTCAGTTTGTTAATATGGTGGATCACATTGATGGATTTCTGTATATTGAACCACCCCTGCATACCTGGGATGAAGCCTACTTGGTCATAGTGGATAATATCTTTGATGTGTTCTTGGATTCGGTTTGCAAGTATTTTATTAAGTATTTTTGCATCAATGTTCATAAGGGAGATTGGCCGGAAATTCTCTTTCTTTGTTGAGTCTTTGTGAAGTTTAGGTACCAACAAGACTGTGGCTTCATAGAATGAATTTGGTAATATTCCTTCTGTTTCTATTTTGTGGAATAGTTTGAAGAGAATTGGTGTTAGCTCTTCTTTGAAGGTCTGGTAGAATTCTGCGCTGAAGCCATCTGGTCCTGGGCTTTTTTTGGATGGGAGACTTTTAATGACCGCTTCTATTTCTTTGGGGGATATAGGACTATTTAGTTGATTTACCTGGTCCTGATTCAGCTTTGGTAAGTCAAATCGATCAAGAAAATTGTCCATTTCATTTAGATTTTCAAATTTTGTGGCATATAGACTTTTGAAGTAAGTCCTAATGATTGTTTGGATTTCCTCAGTGTCTGTAGTTATATCCCCCTTTTCATTTCTGATTTTGTTGATTTGGGTGGTGTCTCTCTGCCTTTTAGTTAGCCTGGCTACGGGTTCGTCGATCTTGTTGATTTTCTCAAAGAACCAGCTCTTGGTTTCATTGATTCTTTGAATTGTTTTATTTGTTTCCAATTGATTGATTTCAGCCCTGAGTTTGATTATTTCCAGCCGTCTACTCCTTCTTGGTGTGTCTGCTTCTTCTTTTTCTAGGGTTTTTAAGTGAGCCATTAGGGTGCTTGAATGAGCTGTCTCGAATTTCTTCTTGGAGGCACTTAGTGCTATGAACTTTCCTCTTAGCACTGCTTTCACTGTGTCCCACAAGTTCGGGTATGTTGTGTCTTCATTTTCATTGATTTCTAGAAAGACTTTAATTTCTTTCTTTATTTCTTCCCTTACCCAGCTGTCATTTAGTAACAAGTTGTTCAGTTTCCATGTGTGTGTAGGCTTTTTGTTATTTCTGTTATTGTTGAGGTCCAGCTTTATTCCATGGTGATCAGACAAGATACATGGGATTATTTCAATCTTCTTGTATCTGTTGAGGCTTGCTTTGTGACCCACTATATGGTCTATTTTGGAGAAGGTTCCATGAGGTGCTGAGAAGAAGGTAAATTCTTTTGTGTTTGGGTGTAAAGTTCTGTAAATGTCTTTTAGGTCCATTTGATTCATGACCTCTGTCAGAGACATTGTTTCTTTGTTTAATTTCTGTTTTGTTGACCTGTCCTTTGTTGAGTTGGGGTGTTGAAGTCTCCCACTATTAATGTGTGGGGATCTATATGTGCTTTAAATTTTATCAATGTTTCTTTCACAAATGTGGGTGCCCTTGTATTTGGGGTATAGATGTTCAGGATTGTGATGTCTTCCTGGTGGAATTTTCCCTTGATGAGTATGAAGTGTCCTTCCCCATCTCTTTTGATTAATTTTGGTTGAAAGTCTATTTTATCAGATATTAGAATGGCTATTCCTGCTTGCTTCTTGGGTCCGTTTGCTTGGAAATTCGTCTTCCAACCCTTTACCCTCAGGTAATGTCTGTCTTTGTGTCTTAGGTGTGTTTCTTGTATGCAACAGACTGCTGGGTTTAGTTTACGTATCCATTCTGTTAATCTGTGTCTTTTTATTGGAGAGTTGAGTCCATTGATGTTGAGAGAGATTAATGACCAGTGGCTGTTAGATCTCTTGATTTTGATGTTGGCTGTGGTCATCAGGTTGTGTGCTTGGTTGCTTTTTGTTTTACTGAAGTGAGGTTATTTATTTCCTGTGTTTTCTTGAATGTAGCTAGCTTTCTTGGGTTGTATTTTCCCTTCCAGTGTCTTCTGTAATGCTGGATTTGTTTGTTGGTATTGTTGAAATTTGTTTTTGTCATTGAATATCTTGTTTTCTCCATCTATGAGGACTGAGAGTTTTGCGGGGTATAGTAGCCTTGGCTGACATCTGTGTTCTCTTAGGGTCTGCATGATATCCGTCCAGGCCCTTCTGGCTTTCATAGTCTCTGTTGAAAAGTCAGGTGTGATTCTAATGGGTTTGCCGTTATATGTTACTTGGCCTTTTTCCCTTGCAGCTTTTAGTATTTTTTCTTTGTTTTGTATACTTACTGTTTTGATTATTATGTGGCGGGAGGATTTTCTTTTCTGGTCAAATTTGTTGGGTGTTCTGTAGGCCTCATGTATTCTAATTGGCCTCTCCTTTAGCTTGGGGAAATTTTCTTCAATGATTTTGTTGAAAATATTTTCTGGGCCTTGGAGAAGGGAGTCTTCTTTTTCCTCTATACCTATTATTCTTAGGTTTTGTCTTTTCATATTGTCTTGCATTTCTTGGACGGTCTGTGTCAGGAATTTTTCGGATTTAACATTTTCTTTGACAGATATATCGATTTCTTCCATTGTATCTTCTACACCTGAGATTCTTTCTTCCATCTCTTGTAGTCTGTTGGTTATGCTTATCTCTGTAGTTCCTGTTTTCTTCCCTAGATTCTTCCTTTCCATTATTTCTTCCATTTGTGTTTTCTTTAATTTTTCCAATTCTATCTTCAGGTCTTGAGTTGTTTTGTTTACTTCCTTCACCTGTCTGATTGTACTTTCCTGTTTTTCTTTTAGTTCCTTCAACTCTGTTTCTTTCATTTCATTCAGTGTTTTAAGCATTTCCTTTCTAAAGGCCATAAACTGTTTGGTTGCAGCTTCCTCTATTTCTTTATGGATGGCAATATTCTGTTTGAGTTTATCTTCCTCTATGTCTTTACGAATCTTATTTGTTTCCTCTGTTATCATCTTCATGAGCATACTTGTTAGGTCATCTTCTTGGATTTCAGTTATGGTGGGGTATCCAGGGCTACTTGCCCCTGGGTAACTGGGTTCTGGAGATGCCATATTGCTCTGTCTTTTGTTGCTTGAGCTTTTACGCTGGCCTCTACCCATTGTGTTATCTTAGGTGTTTGGGGTTATTTTCTGGTGGTTCCTGGGGATCCTGTGGTGGAGAGAATCCCCTTTGCAGAAAGCTGGTTTTTCCTGAAGGATGTCTTCTCAGCTTTTTGGGTATAGTCCCTGGATGGCTGGTGTTTTTTCAGGAGTTGCTCACCTCAGGGATATAGACCTGAGTGGTAACTGTGGTCTTTGTTAGTCGAGAGGGTTCTCCTCTCACCCAGGGAAGTCCTGAGGGCAGCTGCCCTGTTTCTGGGTTTCTTGTTGTAAATTTAATGATCAGCTGCTGTGACCCAGTTGGACATAAGGCGCGCCTCAACTGTTTGTGCCTGTGTCTGGAGTACAGCTGAGTGCTGGCGCCTCGGCCCCACTAGACTGCTAGACTTTTTCTAGGGAAGGATTGGGTGATTTAGGTCAGTAGTTTCCTTCCTTCCCCGTGGATTCTCTGGAGACACGGACTCCCAGTGTCTTTTTTTGCCCTGGTGCACACTGCTCAGTGTCCGCCAGCTGGCTGGCCGCAGTAACTGCCTGTGCCTGGAGCACAGCTGTGTGGTGGCGGCTCAGTCTCTGCCAGCTGTCTGGTGCGCAGAAACTGCCTGTGTCTGCCTTTGCAGCTTTTGGGAGCCTGAGTGCCTCCCTCAGATGGGTAATTTTCCGGGGACCTTTTCAGGTTGGGGGTGAGCTGAGTGCTCTGAGATCAGACCCGCCATTTCTATGTCCGGCGGCGAATCAGGCGCGCAGGCAGGCAGGGTTCTGTGCCGGAACCTGGGTCCCCGGCTCTGGCTCTGGGCTGGCTCCTGGGGTGCTCGTGGAACCCGCCTGAGTCTTTTCCAAGGGATGTCTGGGTGACCTAAGGCCGGTCCCAATCGTTTCCTGTACCCTGGGGTTATCTCTCAACTGAAAATTCCAGTCTCTGATAGTGTGGTGCACAAGGTTCAGTCTGGGACCATGACCAGAGACACTGGCTTGTGGCTCTGCGCTGGGGCTGGGGCTGGTGGCCAGCAGCCAAGCGTCTGGCCGAACCGGGATCTCTTCCGAGGTTTAGCCGGGTGAGTTAAAAGCTGATTGAATTCCCCACCGTGGGGTATCCTCTCACCTGGGAAACACAATGACTGTGTTTTATGGTCGCGAGTTCTGATTGCTGGTCACTGTGCTGATCCTGCTGTGCTGCTGCTCAGAATGAGAGTCCTCCTGGCGCTGCCATCTTGCCCCTCTGCTTTTTAACTTCTTGAGTTTTTATATATTCTGGATATTAGCCCTCTGTCAGACATAGGATTGGTAATGATTCTATCCCAGTTGACAGGCTGCTGTTTTGTTCTGATGACAGTGTCCTTTGCTTTATAGAAACTTTTCAGTTTCATGAGTTCCCATTTACTGATGATCTTAGAGCTTGTTCTATTCAAGAAGTTGTCTCCTGTGCCAATTAGTTCTAGGCTCTTCCCCACTTATTCTTCTAATAGATTTAGTGTGTCTGGTTTTATGTTAAGGTCTTTGATCCACTTGGACTTTAGTTTTGTGCAGGGTGATAAAAATGGATCTATTTTCATATTTCTGCATGTAGACATCCAGTTGGACCAGTACCATTTGTTGAAGATGCTCTTTGTTTTCCATTGTATGGTTTTGGCTTCTTTGTCAAAAATCAACTATTCATAGGTGTGTGGGTTTATTTCAGGGTCTTCTATTCAATTTCATTGATCCTCTTTTCTGTTTCTATGCCAATACCATGCATTTTTAATTACTATTGCTCTGTAGTACAGCTTGAGATCAGGGATGGAAATAACTCCAGATGATCTGTTGTTGTACAGGATAGTTTTGGAGATTCTGGGTTTTTTGTTTCTCCATATGAACCTGAGAATCTTTGAAGGTCTGTAAAGAACTGAGTTGGTAATTTGATGTGAATTGCACTGAATCTGTAGATTGCTTTTGGCAGGATGTCCATTCTCACTATATTAATCTTACTGATCCATGAGCACAGGAGATCTTTCCATCTTCTGATACCTTCTTCAATTTCTTTCTTCAGAGACTTGAAATTTTTTTCAAACAGATTTTTCATTTGCTTGGTTAGAGTCACAGCAAGGTACTTTATGCTATTAGTGGCTATTGTGAAGGGTATTGTTTCCCTAATTTCTTTCTTGGCCCTTTTGACTTTGACATACAGGAAGGCTTCTGATTTCTTTTTCTTTTCTTTTTTTTTTTTTTTGAGTTATTTTTGTATCCAGCCACTTTGTTGAAGGTGTTTATCAGCTGAAGGAGTTCTCTGGTTGAATTTTTTTGGTTGCTTATGTATACTATCTGGGAATAGTGATACTTTGGCTTTGTTCTTTCTGATTTTTATCCCTTTGATCTCTTTTAATGGTCTTATTGATCTATCTAGGACTTCAAGTATTATGTTGAAGAGATATGGAGAGAGTGGGCAGCCTTGCTTTGTCCCTGGTTTCAGCAAAATTGATTTAAGTTTCTCTCCATTGAGTTTAATGTTGGCTATAGGTATGCTATATATTGTCCTTACTTTGTTTAGGTATGCGCCTTGTATCCTTGATCTCTCCAAAACTAAACATGAATGGGTGTTGGATTTTGTGCAAATGCTTTTTCAGCATCTAAGGAGATGATAATGTGGTTTTTCTCCTTCAGTTTCTTTATGGTGGATTGCATTGATGGATTTCCGTATATTGAACCATCTGTATATCATGGTTCTGTATATCAACCCATGCCTGGGATGAACCCTATTTGGTCATGGTAGATGATATCTTTGATGTGTTTTGCATTCGGTTTGCAAGTACTTTATTGAGTATTTTTGCATCAATGTTGGTAAAAGAGATAGGTCTGAAGTTCTCTTTTTTTGTTGGGTCTTTTTATGGTTTAGGTATCAAGGTGACTGTGGCTTCATAGAATGAGTTTGGTAATGTTCCTTCTATTTCTATTTTGTGGAATAGTTTAAAGAGAATTGGAGTTAGCTCTTCTTTGAAGGTCTGGTAGAATTCTGCACTGAAACCATCTGGTCCTGAGCTTTTTGTGGAAGGGAGACTTTTGATGACTGCCTCTAATTCCTTGGGCATATACACTATTCAATCTAATTATCTGATCTTGATTTAATTTTGGTAAATGGAATATATCAAGAAAATTGTCTATTTCATTTAGATTTTCAAATTTTGTGGCATATAGTCTTTTGTATGATTGCTTGGATTTCTTCAGTGTTTGTCATGTCTCCCTTTTCATTCAAGATTTTCTTGATTTGGATAGTGTCTCTTTGCCTTTTAGTTAGTTTGGCTACGGGTTTGTCTATCTTGTTGATTTTCTTAAAGAACCACCTCTTGGTTTAATTGATTCTTTGAATTGCTTCATTTGATTCTAATTTATTGATTTCAGCCCTGAGTTTGATTATTTCCAGCCATCTACTCCCCTTGTGTGTGTCTGCTTCTTTTTTTCTAGGGCTTTTAGGTGAGCCATTAAGTTGCTTGTATGAAATGTTTCAAATTTCTTCTTGAAGGCACATAGTGCTATGAATTTTCCTCTTAGCACTGATTTCATTGTGTCCCATAAGTCTGAGAATGGTGTACCTTCATTTTCATTGAATTCAAGGAAGTCTTTAATTTCTTTCTTCATTTCTTCCCTCATCCAGCTATCACTGAGTAGTGTGTTGTTCAGTTTCCATGTATGTGTAGGCTTTTTGATATTGTTGTTGATGTTGAAGTCCAGCTTTAGTTCATAGAGTTCAGATAGGTTGCAAGGGAATATTTCAATCTTCATGTATCTGTTGAGGCTTGCTTTGTGACCAACTATATGGTCTATTTTGGAAAATGTTCCAAGAGGTACCTTTTGATTTGGGGTGAAAAGTTCTGTAGACATCTATTTGATTTAGGACCTATGTAAGTGTTATTATTTCCCTATTTAGCTTCTGTCTAGATTATCCTTCTAGATTATCTAGATTATCTCTTGGTGTGAGTGGAGTGTTGAAGTTTCCCACTATTAAGGTGTTGGGAATCGGATGTGTGATTTAAGTTTTAATAATGTTTCATTTACAAATGTAGGTGCTATTGTATTTGGGGCATAGATGTTCAGAATTGTGATATCCTCCTGGTGGATTTTTCCTTTGACGAAAATGAAGTGACCCTTCTCATCTTTTTGCATTAATTTTGGTTGAAAGTCTATTTTATTAGATATGATCCTGTGTTCGCAACCATTCTGTTAGTCTGTGTCTTTTTATTAGAGAGTTGAGTACATTGATGTTGATAGATAATAGTGACCAATAAACCTTAGTTTCTTTTATTGTGAAGTTGTTGGTGTTAATGTGGTTGGTTTCATTGCTTGTTTTAATTTTTGTTGTGAATTTGTCTATATCCTGTGTTTTCTTGAATGTAGTTGATTTCATTGGATTGGAGTTTTCCTTCAAGTATCTTCTGTAGGGCTGGGTTGCTGTGTAGATATTGTTTTAGTTTTGTCACGGAATATTTTGTTTTCTCCATCTATGTTGATTGAAAGCTTTGCTGGATATAGTAATCTGGGTTGGCATCTGTGTTCCCATAAAGTCTGCATGACATCTGCCCAGGCCCTTTGGGCTTAGTTTCTGTTGAGATGTCTGGTGTGATTCTGATAGGTCTACTGTTATATGTTACTTGGCTTTTTTTCCCTTGCTGCTTTTAATATATTTTCTTTGTTCTATAGCTATAGTATTTTGACTATGATGTGATGTAAGGAGTTTCTTTTCTGGTCTAGACAATTTGTTGTTCTGTAGGCCTCTTGTATGTTTATGGACATCTCTTTCTTTAACTTGGGAACATTTTCTTCTTTGATTTTCTTGAAAATATTTTCTGTACCTTGGAGCCTGGAATCTTTGAAACCTCTTTTTCATTTATTCCTATTATTCTTAGATTTTGTCTTTTCATGGCATCCTTGATTTCTTGGATGATTTGTGTTTGGAACTTTCCTGATTTTACATTTTCTTTGAAAGATGTATCAGTTTCTGCAAGTGTATCTTCAGCATCTGAGATTCTCTCTTCCATCTCTCATATTCTCTCATCTCTCTTCCATCTCATCATCTCTCATAAGGTGATGCTTACCTTTGTGGATCCTGATCTTTTCTCCAAGTCCTCCTGCTCCAGGGTTTTCTCTGTTTGTGTTTCTTTATTGATTCTAATTCTGTTTTCATGTCTTGCACCCTTTCCTTCATCTGTTTGAATGTGGATTCCTGTCTTTCCATGATGGCCTCTATTTTTTCATTCATTTTCTGTCTATATGCCACTAATTGTGCCTCTATTTGTTTGGCTATATTTGCCTGTATTTCTCTGAGATCTTTGTTCATTTCCTCTTTATTTGCCTTCATTTGTGTGGCTATTTTTTTGAGAGATTTGTTTATTTCCTCTTTTTGTGCCTCTAATAACTGGATAAGCAGAGATTTAAAATCATTTTCCTGTGTTTCTGATGAATTGAAATATCCATTTATTTTGGGGGTTGCTGATGAAGCCATAATATCCTGATTTTTGTTGGATGTGTTCTTATGCCGACCTCTTGGTATCTGCTTATCCATAATCTTCATTGTTTGTTCCTGGAGTCTGTCCTTCAGATTGGGTCTGTCTTTCTCTGGTGTCTAGAGTATTCTTCAGGAAGATGAGAGAGTTCCACTGGTTTGATAGTGTGTGTTGCTGTTTCAGCTGTAGCTAAGGGAGGACGGTTACAAGTGCATTAGTGTGGGTGAGCAAGCAAGGGCATGTGAGTGGAAGTGTGCCTTGAAGGACAGGATACTAGAGCATGTGGATGCCTGGAATATGGGGCTTATGTGTAGGAGGGGGTGTGAGTGCTGACACTGTTCGTGAGTACAATGAGCATGTGCAGGGTCCCTGAATTCCTCAGTGGCCTACAGGCCTGTGTACTGCCCTCCTGGTATTCAGATCTGTCTGGACTCCAGGAATTTTTTGCCTCTACTCCACTGGTAGACCCACAGAACAGGGCTTCAATGTTGAGAATACTTTCCCAAGAATCCCTGTGTTGCCCACAATGAGACTGTGGGTCGGAAGGTTCTGATGTCTGGCTGCTAGCATAGAGGGACCCTGGATCTGCGGTTCTGTATGCATTCACTTGAAGATGCACTCACTCTGTAGCAGGCCTAATCGGAAAGCACAGGGGTTCCCCCTCTTCTCTACTCTCAGATTTGGGCCTGCAGGGGCTAATAAGAGTGTAGGAGATCAGTCAGCTCAGTGGTGTCTACTGTTTGTGTGCTGGGCTGGGAGACTGTTACTTGGGATAGCCACTTCAATTGTCTCAGTCACGGAGCATGGAGGCTCCTGTCAGGGTTAGCTGCCACCCTGCTGCCACCACTGCAGACCTGGGATGCTGGTACAGTCACACACTGGGAGGCCCTGGAAGCCTGTACTTCTGCCTGCCACTGCTGTCTCATTTACTGAGCCAGACTTGATGCTGCAGGAACTATGGCCCTCTGCCAAGGAGGAAAGAGGGAGGCCCATCAAGGTAAAATGCAAAGAGGTTGAATGTTTGCCACTTTCAGTCCCTGGAGACGTCTGCCAGTGACCTGGATCCAAAAGGTCTCAGCTCATGGGTTGTCCTCTCTTGCCCAGGAAGCCTCAATGTCAATGTTCTGGCTTTAGCTGCCGCTCCACTCACCAATTTCAAAGTTTTGGATCCTGTGTCACTCAGATACAGTGCGGGCTGGTTGCTGCCATCTTGGATCTCCTTGAATTTAATTTTGTGTAAGAGATATGGGTATAATGTGTATAATTTCTTTCTAATCTGTATCCTCCTCCCATCCTGTTTCTTCCTCTTTCTCTGATATAAGGCTGGGTAGAAACTCCCTTGAGTATTGCTTTTGGGGTTTCTCATAGTTTTCAAGTAAACTGTATTTTCATTTCCATTTGTTTTAAGAAACTTGCAGTTTTTCATTGCAATTTCTCCATGTATCCACTACTCATTCATGAAAAATTTTTTTTGATGGAACATACTTTTGCATTGTTCAAGTTCTTAATTGAATAAGTTTTATTCTTATTTTACTAGAAAAGATGTATCCTATGATTTCAACCTTTTGACTTTATTAAAACTTGTTATTGTTTTAGTCTCTTTCTGAAATCCATTTAGATCATCATATCATTTAATATAAGGATGTAAAAACTGCAAACTCAAGCCTGCTATCAATAAGTGATGACTTAGTATTGTATAAATAAATATGTGTTTTCTTTTTAAAATAGTTGATTAATTGTGTGTAACTGCAATTTCCCCTCCTTTCACCAGGCCCTGACCCCCACACCCTCTATCCTAGATCCACTCCTTTGTTTTCATTCAGAAAAGAGCAGGCCTCCTAGGGATGTTAGCCAAACATGGCATAACAAGTTACAATGAGATGAGGCACAAATCCTCATACCAAAGCTGGACAAGGCAACTCTGTTAGTATTTTGGAACACAACCTGCTTCTGGGTTACCTAGCAACTTATGGTGTCATCATGTGTTGCTGGCCAGGTGGCCACACTTGGAAGGCGTGCTTACCTTGCTGCTTAAAGGGACAAGTGGTCTCTCACTTACTCTCTCTCTTACTCTCTCTTACTCTCACTCTTCTCTCTCTCTCTTTTGGGGCACCCCCCTCCTTTTCCCCATCATGTCCTGCTCTCCCTTCCCCCTTCCCTTAATATCCAACTAATAAACCTCTTGCATAGAAGATCGCTTGCCAGCCTTATTTTTTGTTAATAGATCTAACAAACTCAGTAGGAGGAAAAGGGTCCCAATGGCAGGCAAAAGTTTCAGAGACACTCCCCACTCCCACTGCCAGAAGTTCCACAAGAATACCAAGCTACACAACCAAGACATATACTCAGAGGACCTAGCTCAGACTCTCCTAGACTCTGTGCTTGTTGCTTCAGTCTCTGTTATTCTCTATGAGCCCTGCTTATCTGATTCTGCTTATCTTATTCTGATTCTTATATATTCTCCTGGTATCAGCAACCCCACTGGCTCCTACAGTCCTTGGAAGTTACCATCTTTTTCTTTCTAGAGATTGCTTACTTTCAGCATTATTTTTTCTTTTTAAAATTTATTTATTTATTTATTTATTACAGTTTATTCACTTTGTATTCCCGCTGTAGCCCCCTCCCTTCCCAACCCTCCTTTTCTCCCTTATCTCCTCCCATGCCCCCCTCGCCAAGTCCTTTAGCATTTCTATAGCCTCACCTTGAGATGATTTCCTTAGAGTCTGCTTGTCTTGAAAGTTTCCTTTCTCCTTCACTTCTGAAGGATAGGCTTTTTGGTGTAGAAAAATTCTATTTTTTTTTCTTTTAAGACTTTCACTTTGCTCTGCTATTTCTCCCAATCTTTAAGGTTTCTAAGAGAACTTTACTGTCAGTTTAACTGATTCCTTTGCCTTGCATTTAAGGAATCTTCTCTATCTTGTACTGTTAACAACTTAACTTGCTAGACCCCAAAGAAAATCCTTTTATGTTTACGATTTGAGTTTTCTTGGACCTGAATATCTTTTTCAAGATTTAGAACATTCTCATCAATTACTTAATTGGTTAGACCTTCCAAGGCTTCATTCATCTCTTTCCTTCTGAGAAAAGAAGGACTGCTTGGTTAAGTACAACCTGAGTTTAAAAGGGTTTCTTTAGGAGTGACTGCATTGTCATCTGTGGCCTGGTAAGGCTGCTCCCCCCTCAGGGGGAGGTGATCAAGGAGCAGGCCAATCAGTTCATGTCAGGGGCAGTCCCTGTTCCCATTGCTATGGAAGCCACTTGGACACTGAACTGCCATGGGCTACATCTGTGCAGGGATTCTAGGTTATCTCCATGCATGGTACTTAATTGAGGGGCATCTGTGAAGAAGGGGGAGGGAAGGAGGGGTTTAGAGGGGAGGAGAGAAAGGTTTATGGGGGATACAAATTAAATAAAGTATAATTAATAAAAATTAAAAACAAAAAGTTGACAGACCACAGAGGAGGACAACGTAGCCAGTCCTGATGAGACCTGATAGACTAGGGTCAGATGGAAGGAAAGGAGGACCTCCCCTATCAGTGGACTTGGAGAGGAGCATGGGAGGAAATGAGGGAGGGTGAGATTGGAAATGAATGAGGGAGGGGGCTACACTTGTGATAATAAACCAATAAACTGTAATTAATATACAAAATAAAAATTAAAAAAGGGTTTCCTTTTTTCAGTTTAAGTTATCTCAAAAAAGATTCATGTCCAGTCTTAGAAACTCTTTCTTCTTTCTGCTGTGTCTGTTGTTGAAACCTCAAAAGTTTCACTTATTAAACTACTTAAGTTTTTTTAATTTTAATATTGTCAGTATATTTAAGGTTGCTTTTGCTTTTTTGCTGTTTATTTTTTTTAATTCTTTATTAATTGCACTTTATTCACTTTGTATCCCCCTTGTGGTTCCCTCCCCTTCCTGTCCCAATCCTTCCCTTCCTTCCACTACTTAAGATTTTTAACTGGTTCTCCTTTTTTTTTCTTTTTTTTTAACTAATCTCCATTTCTTTGTTGAAATTTTCACCAATAACATGCATTGCTTTCTTAATGTCATTGACTCTGTATTTTCTTGTTTCCCATTAAGTTTCTAAACTTTGTGCCCCTACACTGTTTGTGTATATGGTTCATCAGTTGCCACTGTAGATGTTGTAGAAAGTCTACACATCATTTCTGTATGTGGTTGGCATCTTGCACTGTGAATGTTACAAGGTACTTACACTGTAGTTCTGTGTATGGTGGGTTGGTTGCCACTTTGAATTTTACAGGGTGTCTATACTATATTTGTATAGCTGTTAGGTCAGTTGTCACTATCAATTTTACAGGACATGTAAACTGTATTTGTATAGTGGGTGGGTTAGCTGCTACTTTGAGTCTTACAGGATGTCTTTACTGTATTTGGGTGGATACTGAGTGGGTTGCCACTATGAATTTTACAGGTTATCTATACTGTATTTGTGTAGCTAGTGAGTCAGTTTCTACTATGAATTTTACAGAGCATCTAAACTGTATTTGTATAGTGGGTGGGTCAGTTGCCACTGTGAATTTTACAGGGTGTCTTTCAGCATAAAAGGCTTTCTACTAGCAGTGTGTTCTAAGGTATTCATTAGATGTGCCTTGCACATTGATTCCAGATGGACACTTTAGTATGGGGTTCTAGGTAGCCTGTTTAAGCCATGAGCACTGTCTGCAGTGAATCAGTGACCTAGTCAGCAGGGGACGTGAGATGGTGTTCAAACTGGGATGATGAGTCTTTCTCAGTTGTGACTGCTGGGAACTCTATAAATAGTGTTTTCCATGTTCCACAATATCTGTTACATTCCTACCACTCTGCTAGTACCTTAATCACTTCTGTAAAATAGATTTTCTTTGCTCTCTATCTGGGTTCTTTGTTGTAGAGAGATGCTCGTGGGCACCGGTAGGCAACCATCTTGCAGTTATTGTTCCTTATTTCTTCCCATAGTGGCAATTTGAATTTCTTTTTTCTCTTCTTCTTAGTGTGATTTCCTGTTTATCAGTTACTTTGTGTTTTTTTTAAGAGGCACCTTGTAGCTTAATTTATTTTCTCGATACTTTTTACACCCTCAATTTCATTGATTTCTTGAGTACAAACTGTTCTTGCTATATTATATCTGTCACAATATTAAATGATCAGATTGATATCTTTTCTAATATGAACATAACTATTATGATTACTCTTTACATACATTGTTTTAACTATACATAGTGCTGTGATAATTTTTTACTCCTGAGAGATAATATTATTATCTTTGCTCAAATCCCACTCAATCTTCTGTAATGTCAACCATGATAAGGATATTTATATTGTAAAATCTAGCAAATACCACATATCATGACATTTTCCCCTGAGAATTAATTACTGAGTATCATCTTCCACATAACCCTCTGTCCTAATTATTTTGGTGCATTATTGTGTTTCAACTATTTCCCCATATTACTATTTCTCCATATTACTTTGATTTTCTTTCACTAATGAGAAGTTTTTTAAAAAGAATTATTATTTTTTATTTTATGTGTATGAATGTTTTGCCTACATGTTTGTTTGTATACCACATGAATGTCTGGTGCCCAAAGAGATCACCAGACCTCTTAGAACTGGAATTAAAGAAAGCTGTGAGCTGTCATGTGGAATCTGGTCAATAAATTGTACTCCTTTGTAAGAGCAACAAGTACTCTTAACCTCTGAATCTCTTCCACCTCCTTCTGAATTAATAGAAAGGGCGTTATTTAATTTTGAAACTATTTGTGGATTTTCTTGGATATCTTTTAGTTTAGTTAATGTATAATCCAAAAGCATACTCCATCTACTTTTACTTTTGAAAACATTATTAGACATTTAAAACATTAACAACACTTTTGTTGTTGTCTAGAATGTAGTCCTATTGCTCTAGAAAGTTTTGTGTGCATTTGAAGTGTTTGCTTTCTTTTGCGCTCATTCCCTGATTGATTTATTGATGCAGGGTCTCTCACTGAACCTGGTATTCACCAATTCTACAGTCTAGCTAGTTAGCTAGGTATCAGGTATTATTTGTTCAGTATTTTTTGTCTCTGCCTCCCAAGTGCCATGATTATAGATGGCCATCATGATTGCCAGCTTTTACATGGATTCTGGGATTCTGAATACTGGTCCTCACATTTTGGAGCAAGCATTTTATGTTCTGGACCATCTCCCAGGCCCTATATTATGCATCTCTATCCCTCTCTTAGGTTTAGAGGATTTTGCTTTGACAATTTCCCTCAACTCCATTGTGACTTTACTTGTATCTTAAAGATATTTTCTTCAGTCCCCTTGAGACTAAAAGGTTCTGTTTCACAGGGAATGTAGGGAGAAGGATACAGACAGGATTCTGTGCCTTTCCTCATCACTGCCCTGAGAGCCTATATTTCTTTCTAGACCTTATGAACTTTAGGAGGACTTTATGAGGATTCTTGCTCACAGTGTGGTAGTATCTAGAAGTTTTGTAAAAAGTCTGAAACTGTATGCAAGGTTCTTTGTGTTTTTTCCAACTGCCACATAATATGACATTATTGTCACATTAACACACATTCCATCTTTAATAAGCTCACATGTTGTAGTATAATTGTTCTTTTCTTATATGGCTTTGAGAATCTTACATACACTTCAAGACATTAAAGGCTAATGTGATTTTTTCTCTTGACTTGTTCTGTCTTCAATTTCAGGCTGTTTTCTCTATGATTCATCTTTCTTACGGAATCAGCAAATATTTTGATCTTGCAAATTTTTCTCTGTCTAAGTGTGTTTCTTAAGGATGGAAATGACTGTGCTTTCAGCTCTACATCTCAAGCAGAAGCTGGAATGCATGACACTTTCGATAAGTGAGACTTTCATTTCTGTAAGTCCTCAATGCAAAAGTCCTTTGCTAAAAGTTACCAATATCAAATTCTAGCTTTCATACAACTCTATGTCATAGTTTATTTTGTTTTGGTTCATATCAAGAAACAATGCTATAACATACATCCAAGATAAAATTATAGGGAATTGTTAAATATTCTTTTAAATATCTCCCTGCTTCTCTAGAAAAGTGAAATTCAGATAAACCAAGGACTCTCTCCTCTCATACCTGATATGTTAGAGATCAGCAATAAAAACATTTATTGGTGCCTAGGGTAATGAAATGAAACAAAGCACGACTGCACGGTAGCAACTTTATCTTCAAAGGCACACAAAACTGTGCTGATGTGGTGGCACATGATTGGGTGTTCAGGGCTTATGCCATTCCCATTGTTTTATCAGATACAAGTGAGCTGTCCTGAGCACTGAAATTCATGTCCAAAAAACACCCCACAAATTATTTTCAACCTGACACTTTTCCTTTCCAGGCATGATTTATTGCCGTGACCCCTGGTTACAAATCACAGATAGTGACTGATGGGTACAGCAGTCCTTTGGCTTTGACACCATTATTTCCTGCATAGAACTTATATTTTTTAAAGCTTGCTGTGACAAGTTAGATCCCATCTGTCTGCTCAGTAATGAACAAAATGACAAACATAACAGGAAACATTGTTCAGATTTCCAAGACTATTTTCTACCTTTCAGTTTTACTAATATCTTGGCATTTTCAGCTGATAAATAAATGAAAGATGGTTAAGGCTTTTCAATTGACATGATCTTTATAACAAGCATAAGATGAGAGCAATATTTTTAAATGGACATTTATTTGCATTACATTTGTTAGGCATTTTATATTTAATTCACTTTTCTCTCTTCAAAAGGTTTCAATGCTGTGGAACAAATTTGCTGTCATATTTTATTTCAGTGGAGAATAAAATATCTGCCTCCCTCTTTGGATCTGGGTCTTGAAAGAAGATGTTGATATGAAGTTTTGTTGTTTTTGTTTCTTGACCTAATATTTTTTTAACCAAGAAAAAATATAGCTACTCTTCAGTGGCAGATTTCAATGATTGATACTGAGAGGTAGTAGTATGTGATAGAGGTAGGTTTGAATGAATTTTATGTCTTTAATTATCCTTCTTAGGAGGCAGAAAATTTACTTCCTGGGGCTGCCCATTGCTTTCTTATGTTGTTGCATGTATGCTTGGAAGATTTATTTATGATGAAGTTAAGTGAATGACTGTGGGGATTTGACAAAACATCTAAAACATGGGGGCTATACATTGAACATATTTTATGCTCGTTTGCTCCTATATAATCTTGTTTCTCCACAGTTCTCACAAAATATCTTGCAAAAGAGTGAACATAAAATATGTGCTCAATAAATGTACATTCAGTTGATAAAATTAACATCAGACTGTTGGACCTTCCCATAATGATGGATAGAACCTGTAGACATAAGTTTCTCTCTCAACCTTCTAACCTTTACAAAGTCCTCCAAATTTTGATTACAAAGTATGCATTAAGTAAATATTATACAGACATATGTAACCACCCCCATCATTGCTGTGATTAATATTCTTTTGTTTTAAAAAAGAAAGTTTCAGTGCTTCTCATTTCTGAGCAAACAACACAACTGTAAGGGCTGTTGCCAAGCAACTGCATTGACAACTCAGATGGACTGAATTGTCTATATTCATATGTAGATAAAATCGACCCACTCCTTTTCATGAAGGGTATCTGTGGGGCCTGAGATGTTCCTATTAAGATTGGAGGGTGTGGTTGTGGCATTACTACTCTATAGTAATATGCAGGGGCATATCTACTGTGTATTCCTGTGCCAAGGAACTTCGTGGCTCATGGTCTAAGTATCAGGTTTAGCACCTATCTCTCTATTAAGCTTCTTTGGAGGCAGGCATTGCAATTTACTTATTCTATAGCAGAGAACCTTATTGATATCTAACACTCCACACCCAGGATGCTACTCTCTCTGTCTCTGTCTCTGTTTCTGTCTCTGTCTCTCTCTGTCTCTCTGTCTCTCTGTCTCTTTGTCTCTCTGTCTCTGTCTCTGTCTCTGTCTCTCTCTCTCTCTCTCTCTCTCTCTCTCTCTCTCAGAGAAAACATTCCCAGTGCAGTGAAGACTGTAAGTTTCTGGGACAAGAATCATCTCAGGAGTCACCTGAGATGGGCTTTTTGGCTTCAGTGTCCCGTCCTCATGATCTGTGTGGTATAGACAGTAATATTTACTCTTTGGGAATGACTACTGTGGTGGTTGAATAGGATGACATGTGCTGTGCACCTAGAACTGTGCTTAGGGGAGACTGGTACTGGCCGTTGCTACTCTTAGCCAACCATTTTCTCTCAGTTGCATACATAGTGTCAGTAGAGTTTTGGTTCATTGACATTCAGATTTTTCTCACCATGAAAAATATTGTGGGAGAATGACTGCAAAGATAGCTCACTGGTTAAGGGTGCCAGTTATTCTTCAAGAAGACCTGAGATTTATTCCCAGTTCCCACTAGATGTCTTATGACATCCAAAACATCCAGGTGTAGATAATTCAGTGGCTACAACATGCCCTCAGACCAAACTGTTGTCTGGCAGAAAGGGAGCTAATATAGAATTTTCTTTCCTCATTTGGTGACTTCTTTCTAGTAATCATGTCAGCTAAGACAAAGGATGTATCAGAGGATTGCTATAGGTCAATCCTGGGACCAAAATTAGAATGAAGGATGGAGAATGATCTGGAAGGCAAGAGAGTCAATGTCTAGGCAATTATCAAGTTTGTAGTTTATGAGGTTTAACTTCATATGCAAGATGTCTTCAAAACACCAAATTATTTGAACATAAATCACCCCTAAATTACTGATACTCTTCACAGTATGGTCTTCATTGTAAGGGTTCATATGCACACCTGCTAACTCTGCTCTAAAATGGATCTTCTTAGGCAAGGAAATCTGAACTTAACTATGGACAAAAGGCATCAGTCACATCAGCACACAGCCCCTATATTGGAAGAGATTCTGGAGGGAAATCAAGCTAGGGACATATAATAACCCTAACCCACTCCTGCCTCAGCAGCTGCCTGCTTTTCCTGAGCCTTCTGTTCACCTCTTTGTTTTATAATTTATCCATCTAAGAAAAGCAAAGGACACCTGCTTCTCATTACAAGATTGAGATGTTTAGAGAAAAAAGGATAATTCTTATGCAACAAAGAATCCATTTAAATGCAAGGGGGAACTTCCATGGATGCTGATCTCCACCACACATGACACATATAAGGTACCTTAAATTTGTTTCACCTTTCTGAATTTGTCTTCAGGAAACTAAAAAATGACTTTACGTTTGAGGAGCTCTAGCCTAATGGGAAGACTGAGAGATAAAGTGTTTTCAAAATAGGACTGATAGTGATTTAAAGTGTTGGTGTTCTTTCATAATTTCTCTTCTATTCAATTCATTTTCTATTGCTTATAACAACTTAAATACGTATGAAGTATAATTTAACACTCTTTCAGCACTTCAAGTGAACCATATCCCTGCAAGTAGGCCTCTCTTGGCACCTGCCTCACCTGGCATCCTTCTTTGAGTTTCCTGGGTTCTCCAACTGTTTTAATATCCACATCTCAGTTCATCTCCAAATCACATCTAATTCCCAAACGGCATGCAGCACTGTTTTTTAATAACTTATCCTAACTCAGTCTCCCATTCATCTGTGTTACATTTCTTTGTACTGGCTCAAATTCAGCATTGATATCTCCATTTCCAATCAATGAAGTAGGCATTTTATTCAGTCATTTTACAAAGCCTACTGAATAGCTGCAGCTGGTAAAGACTTTGTTAATTTTTTCTTTTGGCCCAGTGATGAAAAGTCTGGGTTGTTGAATAACCGGGATGTTAGAACTAACAACTAGAGAAGACTCCGGCCAGCAGAACTCCTCAGGAGGAATTTTGTAGTACCTGATAGTGACTTTGTAGGAGACTGAGGGGGTATCATGACTGGAATATGGTAGTTGTGTGAAAAGCAGCCAAAAAAAAATCTATTTGCACAATGACTGGAAACAAAACAAACATTGTAGAAAACTTGCGACCTGGCCACATAAAGTGAGAAAAATTGTTTTCAGAAACATAAATCAAAACTGTAGACAAGCAACTGTTTGCTGAAAAGATTAGTTTGGCTATAAGGAAGCCAGGTGCTTCTTATCAAGACAATGGGAAATTATCTTGCAGCAACTTCAGAGACAGAGGTTCAGTACAAGTGAAACCCTTGAACACAAGACCAGAGGATCACAGCATTCTTGGCCTTGGAACCACCTCAAATATCTGCTTCTTGCATTCTAGCACAGTTTTTCTCAGGCATTCCAGTCCTGGCTCAAGTGAACCTACCTCTGGTGCATGCTTGCTGATCTGGACGATACAAGCAATAGATCTTAATTGCATCTGCCTGGTACTCACTCTGCAGGTACAGAGAAGGCATGAGCTGTGGGTCATAGCAGTGTACAAAGATCTCAAAGACTGTCACTGAAACTTGAGATCCCGGAAGACACTTTATCTAGGTGTGAAGTCAGTGCAGATAGCCTCAATGAAGGCAATTCTGGAAGAAATGAGGGGGTCAGAGATGTCACAGAGAATCATTGGTAGTGAAAAAACCCATGAAACCATGTGAATCAGATCATCGCAGAAATCTCAGAGTTGTAGTACTATCAACATAGATCTCTAGTCTAGACATAAAAATCCACCCCATGAGTACTGTTATGTGGACTGAGCTTATAAAACCCTTAGGGTTGGGCTTTCTGGAGTATTGAGGGTCTGTCATCCTTTAATATTTGCTCAGATTGTGGAACAGAGTTAAGGGAGAGTATTTAAGAGTGTTATATTTCTGTGAGTTCTAGACTTACCTGGGACTATTTTCTCTTAAATGAGACTATCTACCATGTTTCTTCCATTACTGTATTTGGAAGGACATAACTTTTGCCTTTATGAGCTCACAGCTGGGTAGAAGTGTGTGTTAAGTCTCAATAGTATCTATTGAGTCTGGACCTCAGATCTTTGAGTTGACACCAAAGCAGGTTAAGACCTTTGGGGCCTGAACAGAAGTACTTTGCAAGTAAAAAGATTTGACTGGGAGGTTAAGAATGTCATAATCTGAGTGTCTCCCCTAAAGTTTATACATTGTAAACTATCCCTAATGTGCCATTGTTGGGAGAGGGGTCATTAGGTTATGAGGGCAAAACCATGAATTCATTACTAATTCTCTCTTGTAGCCATCCAGAAACCCTTTGAATATGTCTCAGCTGCTAGTGGTAAGATGAAGGAGAGCAGAAAGCCCTTAGAGGTAGTATTATTATTAAAGCAGCATGTTCATTATTATAAGAGTAAATTTGTTATAAGATTGAGCTTGTCCATCTCATTCCTGCTCTCTCATCTTTCCATCTTCCATCATGAATGATATAGTAAATAGTCTCTCATGAGATGCTGAGCATATACCAATGCCAACCTCTTGAACCAGGTGCCAATACATCCCAGGTTTTCTATCATAGCAGTAGAAATGGACCAAGATATGGGATAACAACAGGGCATAAACTGTTGCTAGCCACTACTATAGACCCATCTATCTTGCCAGCATTTTGTTACAATGCTCTCATATCTGAAAACAGAATATCTCCCCTTCTCTATTTACAAATATTTTTACAGCATGAGAATCATTTAGATGTTTCCATCTGAGAGACAGGAGTTGCTTAATGCAGTGAAGAGAAAACTGTAGAGTCAAATTATCATATTTGTCTCTGGAGACAACTTATAGTACTATTTATTTCACTTAAGTTACTACTCTGTGACCCATGGGTTCCAAGAATTAGCCTTGGCCTTTAGTCAGGTAATACACAGAAAGTAGACATAAACCATTCCTTAATCCAGATTTTAATTAATATGGGAATCTTTTTTAAAAGGCATATTGAATGCCAGAGATGAATTTAATTATCATAATGAGTTTTAGAAATGGGTTCTTTCCAGTAAAGCAAATGTACTTATCTTATATGGATTACGTGAAATATTTTAAAGAGGTGGGATAAGAACTGGAAGCTTTGGGGAAATCCTCAGGCTCAATTCCTAATTGAGATTTCATTTAGTTACTGGGATAGGCTTTTCCAGGGAAACCACAGTATTAACAGAAGCATCTCTCTTGACTGTTCTTGGACCTGTCTTACTTTGCCTTCCTACAACACTTTCAGGCCAAGTTTAATAGACTACCTAAAATGATGAAAAGTTCTGCTTTAACTTACAAAATGTACTGTATGAACTGTCTCTTTCCTCATAAAAGGTTACTTAATAAATCTCTATACGTTTAGTAGAAATATCTAACCTTTGTATATTGTGGATCTCTACAGAACATTCTCATCATTAAAAAGAAGACGAAAGTTCTTAGGTTGAATGGCAAAGGATATCTTTCCTTCTATTTCAACTGCTTTATTGATTAGTTAGAATTTTTGTAGCTTGGAAATCAGACTAACTACAGTAAATTCTCATGGAAATATTTGTTCTACTTATAGCTAGCCAATTTAATAGAACTTTCAAGACAATATTTTATTTATGATTTGAGAATTTTATGCAATATATTTTGATCATATTCTTTCCTTCTCCCATCTCCTCCTAGATCTTCCCCACCTCCCTCCCCAGCCAACTTCATGTTTTTTTTCTCAAAACAAAACAACAAACAAACATACATAAAAATGTGGAATCCAATCTGTGTTGGTCAACTTCTCCTGAGCAATGCCTAGCCTAAAGTAAGACTGACATATCCAATGTCGCTTTATTGGTGAAAATGATTTTTCTTTCTACCAGGAACTATCATTTGTAAATAGTTTTTTCTCTAGGGGTGGGACTTCATGCCTACTTACCCAACACTGTGCTAGGATTATGTGTGTGTTGAGACTGTAAAGATTGTTTGCATTTCGTTGCAGTCTTTGTGAGTTCATTTGGGGATCAACCTTATTGTATCTGGAAAATGATGTTTCTTTGAAGTTGTCTACCAACTCTGGCTCTAACAAATTTTTATTTTTGTCTTTTGATAAAGCCTCAGCAAATTTTTATTTTCTAACAAGGTCCTTCAGTGGACCTCATTAGTGTGTTCTCATTTATTTACTCAGTTTGACAAATGGAAGCAGAACCTAAATTATAGCCAGCCACAAGTTCACTCATCATTCTTGTCATCTGTGGCCATCAGCAAGGTTCAAAAACCTCTAAGTGTGTTTCAGTTATTACTGACAACTTAAAGGAGAGTATGCCACGGACCGGCCCAGTCGGGCTCCCGTCGTCCGCGGGAGAACAAGGCTTTGGACAGGAAGACACAGTTTCGGTGAAGAATTGACAGAGACACCTTGATGGTTTTGACTCTGCTGCAACTTTACTGAAATCAAGCTAGTATTTTTATACAAAAGGCACCTTAAAATTGGCATACTTTCCAGAACATTTAGACTTTTTACCAAGAATACAAAGTTTACATTTTAACTCAAAATGCAGTCAAACATAAAGCAGTGCCCACAAGAAATCTTGGCCTAAAAACTTTTTGATCAGAGCAAACAAAGGAAAAGAAACCTCAAATATAGTTTCATTATTGCTAACCAGTGAAGAGGAAAGTCAGGAGCTAAGTCAGATGCCTGCCAAAGTCTAAACACACCTTTGTCAACCATCCTCCCTTAAGTCCTCCTAAAGATTTATGATCTTCCCTAGGAACAAGGCACTGAAGGGAGGGGGAAACTCCCGCTAGCTGCACCTCTCATGCTATTATTTCTTAAGAAGGAGCCTATTATTATTTTACTACTCTTAATGCCTATTAATATTAAATCTAATTCATTACCTTTCTTAAACTTATTATTTATATTAAAGCCTTTAACAATCTACTAATAATAAATTTCTTTATAAAGTTAGTTGTGCTGTTTCAGGTGTCACAGAGAAAGATCAAAGAATTCATTATTCCAGCCCCAGAGCCACAACTGAAGAAGCGTAGAAATCTCAGAACACGTCTCTTTTCCAAGTGGGATGAGTTTGCCAGGGACCTTCCAGGGGGCTTATTTCCGGGGAAATCATATCCCCCACCCTGTAGCTTATGCTACTATGGTGACACTGGCGTGGGTGTAGCAGAGTAGCTGCAAAATTTACTAATGTATTTGTTTTGCCTCTTTTGTCCTCAACCTGATTTACTTTCCTAATTGTTAGATGCTCTCTTCATTAAGAATTATTAACAGCTAGAGAGGGCTTTGCTGTTTGTCAATGTGATAAATTATTCTTTTGTTCTTAAGGTTAACTGTCACCATTTACAATTTCCTTGTTTGTGCATTAACTTTTCTGATATGTGCAAGCAAACAAACTGTTGTAAACATACATTTAATTATTTCAAAAGGTAGTCTAAAATAACAATCATAATTTTATTTGTGGTGAGGTACAAGAGTATAAATAGACAAGCAGTGGGTGTCAAACAATTGGGAGAGTAGGGACTGTAGCAACAACCAAAAATTATTTGTATTTCTTTTTTTCTGTAGGTTTAAAATAAAAGTGATCTGTAGGTTCATGAAGTTGTTCCAAAGTAAATGGTGATGTTAACTAAAATCCAAAATTTTTGAAAATAAACAATATGGTGAAAAAATTGATAATCTATATGCCATGAAGTACTTTCAAGAATTATTATTTATACTGCTACCAAAATCGATGAAAAGATTGAAGTAGGTAGTTCTTCATGTCAAGAACATCTGAATGGGTTTTTCTTGGGTTCATGTAATTAATGAGACTATAAAGCATGCCTAGGTATTCCAGCCTTGTCTCCTATCCTAAATACAGAATGAATAGAGCCATTTCCCACAAGTGCCTAAATTTCATCATCTCAATATTCATGCTCATATGATAATTAATCATTATACTTAAAAGTAAGCTACAACCGAGTAAACTCTAAAGAGCAAAGTTTTTCTTAAAACACTGCAATTGTAGGCATAAATTTGACAAGAGGCACCTGCCATCTTGCCATTTACAAATTTCTGATTTTGGTGTCTTCAGAAGATGTGACTTGTGAACGCATATCCATTCTAACAAAAGATGATAGGTAGTTCACGGAATCATGTTCTGTATGACCCTCATTTACAAAACAAGGATAAAGTAAGTAATGTTCATAATTACTACATCATTGTTAGCATCAACAACAAATAAACAAGAAAGGCTCTTTCTTCTTGAAGTCTATAATTTCTCAGTCACTAGGAAGGATATTTTAGGGAGCTCTTGGTAACTTGACGATGAATACACAGTACTATGCTTGTTACTCAAGTGACACTACCAGGAGTGGGCAAGGTCTAGCAGACATGAACTTCAGTTACAGAGACTTTGGGCTGGAAGCTGGTAGAACTCTTTAACTATGTTGGAATGAGGGGCATTTATAGAGCATGCCAGGTAGATGAAGAGGATGCTTCTATAGAATAACTACAGAAGACGGAGTTTCAGATCCAGAGGATGGTGTGTGTATACAACACAGAGAAACTGTGCTGAGGAACTAGGTGAACTCTGTTGTATGTATAGCCACATATACAACTAATTATACTGGTTTCTTAATGAGGGTGAGGAGTTTGCCATGCTCTATCACAGTTTATCTGTTATTTCCTGGATTACATGAAGTGCAACATGCTTCATGTTGTATTTCCAATACCTCTAATAGGAATCTTGAACATGATGGTCCCTTAATCTCTGTTCTCCTTTGATGAAGGTTACAATGTACATAAACTTGCTTCTTCATAACCTAGGAGGAAAAAAAAACAATTCCTGATAAGGAGAAAGATTCATAGAGAAATCAGAAAGATAACGTGTAGTAGAAACTTAACTATCAATAGGAGTTAACAGGCTGTTTGCCCATTTCTCCCTTGGCAAAATAATTCCCCCTCTCTTTGTGAGCTAGCTTTTTTTTTTTTTTTAGTTCACATGGAAGAACACACTGCCCTCCACAGAAACCACAGTTACATGAGCTAGGCTAAGCCTCCTGGTGGGAAGAGATCTCTTTCTCTCAGTCTTAATTCTAGATCCTCCGCGAGGGAGACTGCATGCTACATCCCCAAAACAACAGGCCCACCTATTGGTCCACTCATATCTGACAAGGATGTAAGCCCCAGATTGCTGTAATAAAGCTTCACAGAACATGGGGAGGCAAAGCAGTTTTAAGGACAGTGCCAATGAAACAATTCTAAAAATAAGTAGCTTAGC
The DNA here is from genome assembly GCF_030254825.1 of Meriones unguiculatus. Lineage (NCBI taxonomy): Eukaryota > Metazoa > Chordata > Mammalia > Rodentia > Muridae > Meriones > Meriones unguiculatus. The sequence goes on from NC_083351.1 coordinate 86,302,770, forward strand.
CTGCTGCTTCAGAGGAATCAATGCTAAATCAGCTAAAGAAGTAAATATTTATTCAAACAGTATGTAACATAACATTAATAGAATTCTTAGATATAATAAATGATAATATCTTATATATTATCATATAGTATAATTATATAGACTAAATCCATTTTTAAGGATTTATCCTGGTTTTAGAGAGGCATTACAGAGAGTGAAAGAACTTAGACTATGTTTATTTGTAGAAAGCTGACATTCAATGCTGGGACTTCAGAAGTGAGAAGGAAAAGATGCTGCATTCTAGTGAAGCATTAGCTCTTCTGACAGACCAGAAAGGAAATGTTCATTTCCTCCTCACTTTCATCCCTTCATTGTTATCTTGCCTTCTGTAGTAGTTATCCATTCGATTGCAGTGGTTCCTGGCCTACAACACCTTGTGAATGTTGAGAGTTGGCTTCCTGAATGACATGAAGTGCAATGATTAAGAAAAAACTGACTGCCAAGATAGGGGAACTGAGTCGCTCATCAATATGAGAGAGCGAAGATATACAAATGACTCAGTATATTTGTCCATTGTTGGACATGATGAATGTATGCCAATCTACAAATATTCTGGCTTCACTAGAATTTTTCTGTTTGCTATATATTTAGTATTTTCACTGAGTTCTTAGAGTATTGTAGATATTGTTTGGCCATTTTATTATTTAATTGATATAATACTATACAGAATAGAACTTTCTCCTTTCCTGAGGGAAGAAACTGAATTACAGAGAAGGAAAGAATGGAACCCAGACAGCCTGGTTCCAAGGATTACACTCTGATTGCTCTTCTCAAGCTTTTCCCATACAGGTCTGGTGGCATAATACTAATGTTGCCAACAGAGTTAAAGAACTCATTATTGAGATATTGGGATAGATAAAGCCTAAGAAATTACATGAAGCCTAGTGAAAGGACCATCATTTCCCATTGTTTGTCAGTTTTAAAGAGACAGACGGCATGATTTATCATGACTGTTTTCAAGAGCTTTGGGTTTCTAAACCTTTGGATTTCAGTCCAGAAACAGCTCCTTTATTGATTAAGTACTGGTTCAGGTTTCCCTAATTTTCAGGCTCAGGAGCAAAGTCCTTGAGAGAACATAAAATAAGCCTAAGTGGAAACTCTGAGGGCCATCTGTCTCTTTCCAAATAGGACTATTTAAATGATTTCTGAGAGGAAAATGCCTGCAATGAAACCATATGGATATATTACAATATTGCCTTCTTCATCTCACTCATCAGCAAGCATACTTATTCCAACTTCATGCTTGTTAGTCTTTTTTTTTTCTCTTACTGGATTTTAATTGCTACAAATCCCTAAAGCTTACTCTGTATAATGTTCCCTTCCCAATCCCTATTTATTGTGCAATTCTGACCCTGAGATATTTTTCTGCTTTTGTTGCAGCCTTAATTCTGCTTTCAAATATCAGTGTTAGAACTCACAATTGGGCAGACCTGGATATAAGGGGGCTGTATGTTTTTTTTCCCTCCTAACTCTTTGGGCTCTCACATTTAAATACATGAAGTGAGGAACAAACTAGCAGTATATATATGGTAGGTGTTGGTTGGAAAATACCTCAGGCTTGAAGCAGAGATTCTATCTCAGTTGTTTCCAAGTGCTACATGACGGGAAAGACATCTTACTTATGCAGTCTTAGGTTTGGATTCAGGCATGAGGATGAGAGCAAATATATATAATGTATATACATATTTGTAAGTTATGCATTTTCCTACTATTTTTCCTTTACAAAGCTGGATATTTTTGTTTGTGTATATATGTATGTGTGTTTATACTTGTGTTGCGTAGGTGTGTCTGTTCATGTCTGTATGTGTATGCCTGTGTATATATACATGCATGTATATATACTTATACATACATGTGTATGTGTGTGCACATGTATGTATTTATGTGTATGTATATATAGTGTGTATGTATGTATTATAGTGCATATGTGTGTATTTATGGGTATCTGTATAGATGTGAATGTGTGCATGTGGATATGCTAAGCTGAAATTTATGATGCTGGTGTTGATTTTTTGTTGCTAAAATGTCCAACTAAATTACCCCATCCATTTTTTTCTTGATATTAATATATTTGGCAGGGAGATGCTTTCTCCTAACATTCTTACCTTCATTTGGTAGAATTTAAGAGTTCCAGAACTCTAGTTTATTGGCAAGGGGTGATGTAATTTTAGGAGAATGAAAATATCAGCAAAACAGTATAAACCATATTTCTTTTCAACATGCACAACCTTAAAGCCTTCTGTGAAATCTCAAGACTATTGAAACTCCTTTTGAATTTAATAGAAAGTATTGATTTTGATTCCTTCAAAAAATAAGAAGAATTTTCTGACAAATCCTCAGCATGCAAGTATTTTGCATGTGAAGTATGTGGCTGTCTGCCATTGCCAGCCTGGTGTGCATTGTTCAGTGGAAGAACAGTCTAAATTGTTCATCTGTGACATCACATTTGGCAAAATTATCAGGCCACCATGAATCTCGTTTTTCTTGCTAACAAAATTGAAAAAGAAAACCATACATCACAGAGTTTGAGTAAAAAAAAAAAGTGTAAGTTGAGTTTCTTTGATTCTGAGTGTAATGAAGAAAAAAAGAGATTTAAAAGAAGGAAACCAGGAATAATAATATTGTTGTTAAACTGATGGATGAAGAAAACCCTACAGCAGCCACAACCATAGACATGATCTCACAGCTTAAATAAATTGATCTATTTACTTCACTTAAAGGGTGAGATGTGTGTTTTCTTGCTTGTGCTGCTAATCTTGAATCAAAGTCTCAGAAGAAAATATGAGATTGAAAATATGTTTTTGGTTTACTTTTTATTTTTAATTTTACTTTTTACATTATATATTCTGACTGAAGCCCCCTCCCATCTTCCATGTTGGGAAGGAAGACATGGGATTTTCATCCCAGCTAGGTGCTACTCACTCAAAAAAAACAATGGCTCCAAGGGAAATCAAGCTGCTGTGAAAGCAGATGCTAGGCACAATGGTGAGAGTGGGGACTTGAAAATGGTCCATCAAAGCAAAGGCTTTTGATTCACATATTAAATCATAGGGTGGGGTTCAAATATGTGAACTAGTGTATGTATGTATACAGAACAAAGAAAAAAAACTTTTAATAAAACTTATTCCTACTTGCACTGAATAGCATTTTGTTCTATTTTATCCCTTTTATTTTTAAAGAGATAAATGCTAGTGGCACACTAGATGGATTTTATGACTCAAGGAAGCATTGCAAAATACTAAAATACTTTCTTACAATTAGGTTATTAGAAATTGCATGCACACTATACATATATGTGACACCTTCTTAGACCATCTCCCCCCCCCCATGCCCGGTATTATCCTCCCATTGTCCTATCAAATAGAATTATGCACTGTGGCTTAAATAATCAAGGAATTTTACTGGTTTAATGTCACAATGTTAATAGCATTTTTCTAAAGAACAAAGCCTTTTGGGCCATAGAGTTTTTAAGGGAATAAAAGATGTTTAGATGGAAGAAGACGTGGTTAAGTGCAGGCTACAAAATGACTGCCGACCCAGCAAGACTATGGAACTGCACTTCCCTTCTTGAATACAGTAGAATAGTTTTACATTCTGTATAAGCATCTGGGTGCTAATTAAGATCACAATTTCAAATAAATAACTTTACTGGGAAAGGTATCTGCCCATAATTTCATGATATGGATGTTTCGAGTTCAATAAGATGGACATGTAAGATAGGGACCTAGCAGTCACTGTTTCAGAACAGCAGGGGAATACTACTTCTAGGCAAGGACTACTCCACTCTACTACCCAAGTTCTCCACCTGCTCTGTCCCTTTCTCCACCTTTGATTTTGTTGGTAGAAGAAGCTCCAGGGTAAGATGATCAATCCTCACTCAGAAAGACAAATGGGATAGACATTGGAAGAAGGAGAAAACAAGAAACAGGACAGGAGCCTACCATAGAGGGCCACTGAAAGACTCTACCTAGCAGTGTATCAAAGCAGATTCTGAGACTCATAACCAAACCTTTGGTAGAATGCAGGGAATCATAGGAAAGAAGGGGGAATTAGTAAGACGTGGAGAGGACAGGAGCTTGCCTCGACCCGTGGGACTTCAACATGGGTTCCTAAGGGAAGAGACAAGAAGTGCAAGGAAGGAAGCCAAGTCTGTTTGTCTGATCAAGGCTTCATTTATTAGAAATTTTTACCCAACTTATATAGGGAGAAGGCAGGAAAAGGGGGAAGGTAATTAGCTGCTGCAGGAGACAGGAAGAGTGCTTTCATGTGTTAAATAGGGTACCTGCAAGATACCATAGGGATGTTTTCTCACGGATGTTCTAACAAACAGATGTCCTCATAGTCTATCACCCATGAGTTAGGGTCCTAGATAACTTTCACTAAAAAGATTTAGGTCTCCACTAAATGACCTTTGCTCACTATTTGGCTTTGGCCTAGTAAACATCTTTTGTCTCCACTACATAGCTTTGACTCACTAATTGACTTAGGCTTCAGTAGATAGCTTTGGCTCCACTAGATAGCTTTAACTTTGGCTTCAGTAGATAGCTTTTGCTCCCAGCAGGAGTTCCACAAAGACAAAATATATCTGGGCACAGGAGTCTTTTCTGAAACTGACCCTCCAACCAAGAACCATTCATGGATATAACTTAGAACCCCTGCTTAGATGTAGCCCATGGCAGCTCAGCATCCAAGTGGTTACCCTAGTAAGGGGAAAGGGAACTGATTCTGACATGAACTCAGTGGCTGGCTCTTTGACTCCTCCCTCCTGAGGGAGGAGTAGCCTTGCTAGGCCACAGAGGAGGACATTGCAGCCAGTCCTGATGAGACCTGGTAAACTAGGGTCAGATGGAAGGGGAGGAGGACCTCTGATACCAGTGGACTTAGAGAGGGGCAGGGAAGAGAAGAGGGATGGAGGGTTGGGTTGGGAGGGAATGAGTGAGGGGACTAAATCTGGGATACAACGTAAATAACCTGTAATTAATATAAAAAATAAAAATTATAAAAAAAAGTACCGGAGGGCAGGGCAAGATGGTGGCACCAGGAGGACTCTCATTCTGAGTAGCAGCACAGCAGGATCGGCACAGTGACCACCAATCAGAACTTGTGGCCATAAAACACAAGTGATTGTGTTTCCCAGGTGAGAGGATTCAATCAGCTTTAACTCACCCGGCTAAACTGTGGAAGAGATCCTAGTTCCACCAGGCGCTTGGTCGCCAGCCCAGAGCTATAAGCCAGTGTGATCTGGTCACTGTCCCAGACTGAACTGTGGGCCCACAACATCACAGACTGGATTTTCCAGTCGAGAGATAACTCCACAGAGCAGGAAACGATTGGGACCAACCTTAGATCACCCAGACATCCCCTGGAAAAGACTCGGGTTCTGAAGGCACCCTAGGAGCCAGCCCGAAGCCAGAGCCGGGGACCCAGGAGCCTGCACAGAGCCCTGCCTGCGCACCTGATTCGCTGCCTCAGATAGAACTGTGGGCCCCAGGGCACCAGGGCACCAGGGCACCAGAGACTGAGTTTCACTGTCAGGTGCAAACCCACAGGGAGGGAAACGGCTGGTCTGATCTCAGAGCACTCAGCTGATACCACCACCCCGAAAAGGTCTCAGGAAAATTACGCAGTTTAGGCAGATGCCCAGGCTCCCAACAGCCAGAAAGGAGGAGCCACAGGCGGGCGTCTGTGCCTGTGGGTTCTACTCGCCCCCACCCCAGACAGAACGACCATCCCCAAAGCAAAAACTGAGTGTACATGGCAGGAGGAAACCCCCAGCGGGGGGAGGGGGGATCATCAGGTCTAACACTCAGGACACCCAGCACCAAAAGACTTTCTGGATCCACGCAGACTCTACGCTCTAGCTTTCTAATGCAGGCAGGAGCGCTGTGCTCAGCTGCCATTATTCAGTACCCCTAGGGCACTGGGGCACACAGCTGCATCTCAAGACCTACAAAGGCCAGAGAGCCGTTACTGCAGCCCTCAGATACTGTGCCAAGCATCAACCAGTTATACCTAGCTAGACTGACAAAACTGTGGGAATCCCTGGTCCTTCAAGAGGGCTGCACCCACAGCGTCCAGACCTGAGCAGTGCCTGCAGCCGACATCCAAGACAGAGACACACAACTTCCAGTCCAGACTGAGGCACCCAGCCTCCAGACCAGAGCGGCTCCCCCAGGTGCCAACTCAACCTAGGTGCACATTCTCCAGGCCCAGAGCAGAGCACTCAGCCTCTGGCCCAGAGACTTGCTGGGCGCTCCTCTCACTTTCCCAGACAGAACTGTGTGCCCCAGGATAACAGACTAAGTTTCCCTGTTGGGAGAAAACCCCACATCTAGGGAATCAGCAGGTTCTTCAAGAGGACTGTACCAGGAAAACTGTAAGAACAGCAGCAGCTCACTAAATTTATAACGAGAAACCCAGCCGTGGGGCAGCTGTCTTGAGAACTTCTATGGGTAAGAGGAGAGCCCCCCTGCCTAAAAAGACCACAGATACTACTCAGGGCTATATACCTGAGGTGAGCAGTGGCAATTCCTGAGAAACACTGGCCATACAGTGACCATAACCAAAAAGCAGAGGAGGACTCCTTCAGGAAAAATCATCTTCCGGCCAAGGGGATTCTCCCTACCTCAGGACTCCAGGAAGCACAGAAACTAATAGCCAACACCTAAAACAGCCCAATGGGTAGAGGTCAGCGTAAAAGCTCAACCAACAAAAGACAGAGCAATATGGCATCTCCAGAACCCAGCCATCCAGGGGCGAACAACCCTGGACAATGCAGCATAATAGAAAATCAAGAAGCTGACCTTACATCTATGCTGATGAAGAGGATGATAGAGGAAACAAATAAAATACGTAAAGAATTAGAGAAAGATAAAACTAAATAGATCATGGCTATCCGTAAAGAAATGAAGGAAGTTAAAGACAAGCAGATTATGGCCATCCATAAAGAAATACGGGAAGATGCAGTCAAAAAGTTTGCAGCCTTCAGAGAAGAAATAATTAAATCACTGAAAGAAATAAAAGAAACAGAGTTGAAGGAACTAAAAGAAAAAGAGGAAAATACAATCAAACAGGTGAATGAAGTAAACAAAACAACTCAAGACATGAAGATAGAACTGGAAAAATGAAAGAAAACACAAATGGAGGAAATAATAGAGAAGAATTTAGGGAAGAAAACAGGGACCACAGAGGTAAGCATAACCAACAGACTACAAGAGATGGAAGAAAGAATCTCAGGTGTAGAAGATACAATAGAAGAAATTGATGTATCTGTCAAAGAAAATGTTAAATCCAAAAAATTCCTGACACAGACCGTCCAAGAAATCCAAGACAATATGAAAAGACAAAACCTAAGAATAATAGGTATAGAGGAAAAAGAAGACTCCCTTCTCCAAGGCCCAGAAAATATTTTCAACAAAATCATTGAAGAAAATTTCCCCAAATTAAAGGAGAAGCCAGTAAGAATACATGAGGCCTACAGAACACCCAACAAATTTGACCAGAAAGGAAAATCCTCCCGCCACATAATAATCAAAACAGTAAGTATACAAAACAAAGAAAAAATACTAAAAGCTGCAAGGGAAAAAGGCCAAGTAACATATAATGGCAAACCCATTAGAATCACACCTGACTTTTCAACAGAGACTATGAAAGCTAGAAGGTCCTGGACAGATATCATGTAGACCCTAAGAGAACACAGATGTCAGCCCAGGCTACTATACCCTGCAAAACTCTCAGTGGTCATAGGCAGAGAAAACAAGATATTCAATGACAAAAACAAATTTCAACAATACCAACGTACAAATCCAGAATTACAAAAGACACTGGAAGGGAAAATACAAACCAAGAAAATTAGCTCTGTCAAGAAAACACAGGAAATAATTAACCTTACTACAGTAAAACAAAAAGCAACCAAGCACACAACCTTACGACCGCAGCCAACATCAAAATCAAAGGATCTAACAGCCACTGGTCATTAATCTCTCTCAACATCAATGGACTCAACTCTCCAGTAAAAAGACACAGATTAACAGAATGGATATGTAAACAAAACCCAGCAATCTGTTGCATACAAGAAGCACACCTAAGTCACAAAGATAGACATTACCTGAGGGTAAAAGGTTGGAAGACGAATTTCCAAGCAAATGGATGCAAGAAGCAAGCAGGAGTAGCCCTTCTAATATCTGATAAAATAGACTTTCAACCAAAATTAATCAAAAGAGATGGGGAAGGACACTTCATACACATCAAGGGAAAATTCCACCAGGAAGACATCACAATCCTGGAACATCTTTGCCCCAAATACAAGAGCACCCACATTTGTAAAAGAAACATTGATAAAATTTAAACCACATATAGATCCCCACACATTAATAGTGGGAGACTTCAACACCCCACTCTCAACAAAGGACAGGTCAACAAAACAGAAATTAAACAAAGAAACAATGTCTCTGACAGAGGTCATGAATCAAATGGACCTAACGGACAGTTACAGAACCTTACACCCAAACACAAAAGATTTTACCTTCTTCTCAGCACCTCATGGAACCTTCTCCAAAATAGACCATATAGTTGGTCACAAAATGAGCCTCAGCAGATACAAGAAGATTGAAATAATCCCTTGTATCCTGTTTGATCACTATGGAATAAAGCTGGACCTCAACAACAGCAGAAACAGCAAAAAGCCTACACACACATGGAAACTGAATAACTTGCTACTAAATGACAGGTGGGTCAGGGAAGAAATAAAGAAAGAAATTAAAGTCTTCCTAGAACTCAATGAAAATGAAGACACAACATACCCAAACTTGTGGGACACAATGAAAGCAGTGCTAAGAGGAAAGGTCATAACACTAAGTGGCTTTAAGAAGAAATTTTAGACAGCTCATTCAAGCAACTTAATGGCCCACTTAAAAACCCTAGAAAAAGAAGAAGCAGACACACCAAAAAGAGTAGACAGCTGGAAATAATCAAACTTAGGGCTGAAATCAATCAATTAGAAACAAATAACACAATTCAAAGAATCAATGAAACCAAGAGCTGGTTCTTTGAGAAAATCAACAAGATTGACAAACCCTTAGCCAAGCTAACTAAAAGGCAGAGAGACACCACCCAAATCAACAAAATCAGAAATGAAAAGGGGGATATAACTACAGACACTGAGGAAATCCAAACAATCATTAGGACTTACCTCAAAAGTCTATATGCCACAAAATTTGACAATCTAAATGAACAATTTTCTTACCAATTTGACTTACCAAAGCTGAATCAGGACCAGGTAAATCAATTAAATAGTCCTATATCCCCCAAAGAAATACAAGCAGTCATCAAAAGTCTCCCATCCAAAAAAAGCCCAGGACCAGATGGTTTCAGCCCAGAATTCTACCAGACGTTCAAAGAAGAGCTAACTCCAATTCTCTTCAAACTATTCCACAAAATAGAAACAGAAGTAATATTACCAAACTCATTCTATGAAGCCACAGTCAGCTTGGGACCTAAACCTTACAAAGACTCAACCAAGAAAGAGAATTTCATGCCAATCTCCCTTATGAACATTGATGCAAAAATACTTAACAAAATACTCGCAAACCCAATACAAGAACACATCAAAGATATTATCCACTATGACCAAGTAGGCTTCATCCCAGGTATGCAGGGGTGGTTCAGTATACAGAAATCCATCAATATCATCCACCATATTAACAAACTGAAAGAAAAAAACCACATGATAATCTCCCTAGATGCTGAAAAAGCATTTGACAAAATCCAACATCCATTTATGTTTAAAGTATTGGAGAGATCAAGGATACAAGGCACCTATCTAAACATAGTAAAGGTGATATACAGCAAGCCTATAGCCAACATCAAACTGAACGGAGAGAAACTTAAAGCAATCCCACTGAAATCAGGGACAAGACAAGGCTGCCCACTCTCTCCATATCTCTTCAACATAGTGCTGGAAGTCCTTGCTAGAGCAATAAGACAGTTGAAGGAGATCAAGGGAATACAGATTGGAAAGGAAGAATTCAAATTATCACTATTTGCAGATGATATGATAGTATATATGAGTTACCCCAAAAATTCTACCAGGGAACTCCTACAGCTGATAAACACCTTCATCAAAGTGCCTGGATACAAAATTAACTCAAAAAAATCAGTAGCACTCCTGTATACAAAAGACAAAAGGGCTGAGAAAAAAATTAGGGAAACAACACCCTTCACAATACCCACATATGATATACAGTACCTTGGTGTAACCCTAACCAAGCAAGTCAAAGACCTGTATGAAAAAAATTTCAAGTCTCTGAAGAAAGAATTAGAAGAAGATATGAGAAGATGGAAAACTCTCCCATGCTCATGGTTTGGCAGGATTAACATAGTAAAAATGGCCATCTTACCAAAAGCAATCTACAGATTTAATGCAATTCCCATCAAATTGCCAACACAATTCTTTACAGACCTGGAAAGAAAAATTCTCAACTTCCTATGGAATAACAAGAAACCCAGAATTGCTAAAACAATCCTCTACAATAAAAGATCCTCCGGAGGTATCTCCATCCCTGATCTTAAGTTGTACTATAGAGCAACAGTTTTAAAAACTGCATGGTACTGGCATAGAAACAGAATGGTGGATCAATGGAACTGAACATAAGACCCAAAAATAAACCCACACACTTATGGACACCTGATCTTTGAAAAAGATGCCAAAACCATACAATGGAAAAAATATAGCATCTTCAACAAATGGTGCTGGTCCAACTGGATGTCTATATGTAGGAAAATGCAAATAGTTCCATACTTATCACCCTGCACAAAACTGAAGTCCAAGTGGATCAAAGACCTCAACATAAAATCAGAAACATTACATTGGCTAGGAAAAAAAGTGGCGAATACCCTAGAACTCATTGGTACAGGAGAAAACTTCCTGAACAGAACACCAACAGCACAGGCTCTAAGAACAACAATCAATAAATGGGACCTCATGAAATTGAAAAGCTTATGTAAAGCAAAGGACACCATCATCCAAACAAAGCGACTGCCTACAGATTGGGAAAGAATCTTCACCAACCCTTTATCTGACAGAGGACTCATATCCAGTATATATGAAGAACTAAAGAAGCTGAAAAGCAGTAAACCAAGTAATCCACTTAAAAAATGGGGAACAGAGCTAAACAGAGAATTCTCTGTAGAGGAATACCAAATGGCAGAGAAGCACTTAAAGAAATGCTCAACCTCATCAGCCATTAGAGAAATGCAAATCAAAACAACCCTGAGATTTCACCTTACACCCATTAGAATGGCCAAGATCAAAAACTCAAGTGACAACACATGCTGGAGAGGTTGTGGAGAAAGGGGAACCCTTCTCCACTGCTGGTGGGAATGTAAACTTGTACAACCACTCTGGAAAGCAATCTGGCGCTTTCTCAGACAACTAGGAATAGCGCTTCTTCAAGATCTAGCCATACTACTCCTAGGCATATACCCAAAAGAGGCTCAAGTACACAAAAAGACATTTGCTCAACCATGTTTGTAGCAGCTTTATTTGTAATATCCAGAAGCTGGAAACAGCCAAGATGCCCCTCAACTGAAGAATTGATGCAGAAACTGTGGTACATCTATACAATGGAGTATTACTCAGCAATGAAAAATAAGGAAATCATGAAATTTGCTGGTAAATGGTGGGACCTGTAAAGGATCATCCTGAGTGAGTTGTCTCAGAAGCAAAAAGACACACATGGTATATACTCACTCATATAAACATACAACATAGAATAAAGCCACTAAAATCTGTAGTCTAAACAAACTAAGCAAAAGAGAGGACCCTAACTAAAATGTTCAATCCCCATCCTGGAAGGCAAAGAGGATGGACATCAGAAGAAAAAGAAAACAGAAAACAACCTAGGAACCTTCTACAGAGGGCCTCTGAAAGCCAGAAGAAGAAAACAGGAAACAACCTAGGAACCTACCACAGAGGGCCTCTGAAAGCCTCTGCCCTGCAGACTGGCAAAGCAGATGCTGAGCCTGATGGACAACTGACGGGCAGAGTGAATGGAATTTTATGTAAGAAGTGGAAAACAGTAAGAGGTGGAGAGGACAGGAACTCCACAAGGAGAGCAACAGAGCAAGAAAATTTGAACACAGGGAACTTCCCAGATACTCATACTCCAACCAAGGACTATCCATGGAGATAACCTAGAACCCTGACAATGCAGCCATTTCTGATGAGAACTGATAGACTAAGATCAGAAAGAAGGAGAGGAGGACCTCCCCTATCTGTGGATTTGGGGAGGGGCATGCATTCAAAAAGGGGCAGGGGTGGGACCGGGAGGGGAGCAGTGAGGGGCTTATAGGGTATACAAAATGAATAAAGTGTAATTAATAAAAGTTAAATAAAAAATTTTAAAAAAAGTACCAATGAGGAGTCTAACTTCATAATCTTTCCTCTCTATTCTATTGATATGCTAAACATTTTAGAGTAAGTAATGCTAGACTTTTCAGTCAGGAAGTGCATTCTGCCATAATGCCATGCTCTTCAACACTTTTGTGCTTTCATTTCCCTACTCTACCAGATTTCAGTTGCCCTGGTGAACAGAGAAAAATGAACAGAGAACAGTTACAACTCCCAAACTTTAATACTTATTTTTCTTTTTCTTAATACATTAGTTTCAAAATTCCAGGTTCTGCCCAGTATAATCCATCTTACATTCAATTGTTTGTGTTCTTCCTAGAGACAAATTCACAATGTCTTTGCTTTCAGGTGGGATTGTTCTCATGTAGAATTTTGGCTTCAATTTGTATTATTTTTTTTCACTTACTTTCAAATTTCTAATAGTATTTTATGATCATTTCTGTTGTTATCTGTCAGTAAATTGTTTTTATTATCTCATACAATATAATTTCTTTCATTCTTTTGTCACACATTTAAATTGTTCTGAAATATATATAATAAGCATATGTGGCATTTTTATATTAAAAATAGTATTATTTATCTCTTTACAGAGTATAATCATAACATGTATTACAGCAAGAAATGCAACTTTTCCTTCTTTTCAAACTCAACAGTGTCTAATGAAAATTGAGCATAAGACATGATCACAAAAAGCTATGGATAGTAGGTTTTACTAGGTATTTTATGACTCAAATGGAAATTAACAAGTAATATAGTAAGTTAATTAGGGTTTTTTTATTTAAATAAGACCAACTGGGAATAGCTCTGTCTATTTATCTGTCATCTGTCTATCTATTTATGTATCATCTATCTATCAACTATTTCTATCTATCTGTCATCTATTTGTCTGCATATCTGTCATATATTTATATCTATCTATCTATCTATCTATCTATCTATCTATCTATCTATCTATCTATCATCTCCCTTTATATCTGGTTTACTTTAAGGAACTAGCTCATATAATTATGGAATTGACTACTACCATGACCTACCGTATATATGCTGAGAGGAGTGACATCCTAAGCTCCTGCCCAGTTAGGAGAAGACACATGACTTAATTCAAGCAGTCAGACAGGAAGCTTAATTTCCATTCCTACATCTTTTGTTTTGTTCAGTTCCTCTGTGGTTATGTCCACAGTGGGGCTGCCATTTGCTTTAGAACTCATTGATCTTAGTGTTAGTCTCATCTAGAAACATCCTTGAAGTCAAACTGAGATGTAATGTTTAGTCTGGGCATCCCATGTCCCAGTCAAATGGACACATTAAACAATCAGCACATACATCAAAGCTGCCTATAGAACACTCTTTCCACCCAGTTTTTCTTTAGTTACTGTAATTTTCCTCTGGATGGCATCTTGTGTTTTAATAGCAACATCAAGGTATTGTTTTCTTTTGTTTGGTTGGTTTTTTGTTTTGTTTTGTTTTTATTTTCAAGACAAGGTTTCTCTGTGTGGCCTTGGCTGTCCTGGACTTGCTTTGTAGACCAGGCTGGCCTCGAACTCACAGCAATCCACCTGAGGACAGCCCGAGTGCTGAGATCCTAGTCATTTTCCACCATGCCAGGCTGCAAAACACTATTGTTATAATCTTTTGAGTAACTCTCATGTTGGAGAAGTTAATTTAAGGTTTCAAAACATGTAAGGAAATTAAAGATTAAAGGTCTCATTGGAATACTGGCTTCAACACATGCCTGAGTCATTGACATGAGTACGGTTCATCCAAGATTTTCTTTGAAAATCAGCTTCTCCATACTTTAGAATGCCCTGGCTTCTCTTCTCTTCCATTCATTCCATAAAATATTTGCCATGTTTTGACATGTACCTATGCACAAATCGATGAGCTATGCCTTTTGGGATACTTCAAACTTAATTTAAAAGACTGTGATCACAAAGACAGTCAGCCAGCTGTGCCTGTGGAGTCTTTTTGAGGCTCTTTGCTTTTCTTTATCATAAATTCATTATTTCTTTCTCCTTATTCCACTTCTCTTCCATTTTATTTCTAAGCCCCTTTAATACTCAGCCCCCATCCTATGTATTCTATTGTATTCTTCACCTCCCTGCCTCTGGGTTTATTTTAGGGCCCGTACGTGGTGCAGTGTTGCACTAAATTTATGTCATTTATAAAATTCTTGTGAAATTCTTGAGAACATTGGCGAAATGCAGAGAGGTTGCAGGTGGGAAGAAATGGCTTTGACACCAACCCCACTGTGTGCCAGAAATTTTAACAGTCTATCTGTGGGATGCAGGCTGCACACAGCCTATTTGGCATTGTGGCCTCAGCACATCATACAGCTCTCTAGTTTCAGTTTCATTCCTGTTGCTGTGCTAAAAAACCCTAACCAAAAGTAGCTTAGAGGCCTGAGAAGAAAGGCTTATTTGGTTTACACTTTCAGGTCACGGTTCATCACTGAATGAAAACAGACAGGGATTTGAAGCAGAAACCATGGAGGAAGTCTGCTTGCTGGCTGGCTCTGAGGCTCATGCTTAGCTTTCTTTCTTATTGGTACAGCCTACATTGGGGTGTTTTCTTCTGTATCAATTCGCAATTAATAATCAATTAGCAATAGAACAACCAAATAAGATTATGACTCCACTGAAATTTATTTTTGCAAGAGATTCCAAGCTGGCTCAAATAGACAATGCTCAATAGAACATACAGTGCATTGAAATGGTAGAAATATTCATTAAACAATAAATCAACAAGCATATAAAGATGTAAAGAAAGTACTTTAGCCACATTTAATGGTTTTTATTGTTCTGGTCTTACTCTGGGGAAGGGGCACTAATGAGAACTTTTTTTTCTTTTTCTAGTTTTTAAACTTTTTTTCTTTTATTGAAAATAGATTTCTCTTACATATATCTTGATTATGATATCTCCTCCCTCTAATTTTCCCAGTTCATCCCTAAATTCCCTTCCATCCAAATCCACAGGGGTCTGTCTCTCATTAGAAAACAAAGGGTCTTCTAAGGGATAATAAAATAAGATTAAGAATGGTAAAGCAAAAACTAACATCATATTTAGACAAAACAACCAACAGAAGAAAAAGAGCCCAAGAAAAGGCACAAAAAGGGCTGTAGAGGTGGCTCAGCCATTAAAGGCTAGGCTTACAACCAAAACTATAAGAACAGGCACAAAAAAACAGAGACTCACTCATTTGCACATGCAGGAATCCCTTAAAATACTAAACTGGAAGTCATAATATATATATAAAAGACCTGGAAGGTAAAAGAAAAAAATATATAATAAAATATAATATATATTTATATAATAAAATGTGACATGTTTACATAGTACATACAATATATTTATAAAAAATACATGTTTATATAATAAAATAAAAAATAAGATAAAATTTTTAAAAAGAACCCCTTATGTGACATTATAAGTCAAGGAATCTCCAAAGATGTGGAGGTCATTTTCTTTTGGCTCTACTGCTGGGCATGCAGCCTGATCTTAAAATAGTTTGTTTCTCCCATGAAACTTCTTTGGAGAAAACTAAATTTTCTTTTGCAAGTGGCTATTGTTGGAGACTACTGGGCTAGGAATGGGGCACATGTCCCCTTTTCCTTTCCGTTCTGGAGTCTCATTTGATGCAGACCTGTGCATGCTGCCTCAGTTTCTGTGCCTTTGTATCTTCAGAGGACATTTATTTCTTAATGACTGTTTTGCCTGCACAATGTGCATACAGGTCCACAGAGGCCAGGTAAGACTTATGATTCCCTTGATCTGGAGGCATAGATGTGTGTGAGCTACCATGTGGATGCTGAAGACTGAAGTTAGTTCTCTGCAAGAGCAGTAAATACTCTTAACCACTGAGCCATCTTTCCAGTCCCTGCTGAGGACTTCTATATGCAAACTTCTGTGAACTGTCTTTCAAGTAAACTTGTGCTGGTCTCATCACTTAGGTGTGCTATTTATCAGATAATAATAGGCATCTTAACTATCTTAAGAAAAAAATGTCCAAACTGAAAATTCCATTGTGGAAATTTATGCAAAAAATAGGAATCTATTAAAATCATGCCAACCATCAAGGCTTATCCCACAGGCTACTCTACAAAGACATGTATAAATTATGCTTTTTTTATTTGACCCCCTAGAACTTGGGTCATTTCTCTATTACAACTCACTATGTTCTGTCTTATTCAGTGCACAGACATCTGTGATGTGTATATATGTGTGAAATTGTGCACGTGTGTATATTTATATTTGTTTGTAAGTGTGTTCTTTGTTGATTGAGTTTATGAGTCTGAGGAGCTACTTTTTTTTTTTTTTTTTTTTTTTTTTTTTTTTTTTTTTTTTTATCCATACCTCCTGGCTAGATCTTCAAAGCAGGGAATCAATGTACACTGGTTGAATGTTGAACGTGCCTGACTGATACCATGATTAAATTTATAATCTAGCCCTGTCATGTCTTAGATGTACTGGAACTAAGGTCTGTGTTTTTAAAATGAACTCTCAGAACACACCGATAGATCATGTTTTTCATCATGTTTTCTGGGAAACATGCATGAGATCAGCATGTTGCCATAAAGTGTAATAGGTTAATTTTATGCCATTTAAATAACCAAAATAGACAATGTAGAATGTTTTCAAATAGTGCTTATAATCTTCAATAACTATCCCTATGATTGGCCTGAAGATCTGGGTGAGTGTCAGATGTTAAAAACTGAAATCATGATTGCAAGTTTTGAAATTTTCTCAGGAGCCCCTGTCATGTTCAGTCATGAGGAGACTTGCTTATAGTCATCCCAGATGATAGGGATGATAAAAATCTTGGGAGCTGTTTTTAGTACTTCTTAGGATGAAAACCAATCCTTGGAAAAATGTTTAAATACATTTATTTGAACCAACAAATGACTCTCATTAGACCAGTAGTTCTGAACCTCTCTAATGCTATGACCCTTTAATACACTTCCTCATGTTGAGATGATCCCCATCTGTGAAATTATTTCATTACTATTTCATAACTATAATTTTGCTACTGTTATGAATCATAAAATAAATATCTGATATGCAAACCATGTGAAAGAATTGTTCAGCTCACACAGGTTGAGAACTGATGCATTACAGAAATCAAGTGTCATCATTGTAAAACCTTAAATATATTTTAACACCAGCACTTGAAGGCACCCACATGCAGCAGCCAGTCTAGATCCTTGCAATGAGAGCAGTGTTATGCTCAGTGTTTAAAGCAGTCTATGAGGATGCTCTCTCAGTATCTATAAAACTTTAAATTGGAAGGTTTTAACCATGTACTGTGCTCTGCTTATCTAAAATAAGGACAGAATTGCTTTGGGATACACAGCAAAATTAGCATTGACTCAGAAGCATAACCAAATTGTATTTCTTTATTACATGTAAATGAACACAGCTATCTCTTCTCACTATCTTTCAAAATGAGCAAAGTAGGGATGATAACACAAAAATTAGTACATTTGCTCATTGGCAAGTACTTTCTATACATCACCTATGAGGCTTAGAGAGTGTAAGTATGCTAGGAATTGAAGGCTTAGATGTCAACCCAGACAAACAAACCTTGGAGCTCTCAAATTTTAACTGTTATACAGATCAGTTTAATAATTTATTTAATAGGCCCAAATGTGAAACACCATTTCTAACAGTGCATCTATAATTAGTAATTATAATAATTTTCTAAAATATTCTTATTCACCTTTCAGTTTTTTAAATTCCTCTAACCAGTCTCAGTTAAATGCAATCTGTGATTTTATTTGGCATAGCCTCTAGAATTATTTCACAAAATATTTTATCTGTTCCATTGTATACAACTTTTAAATGGTGTGATGCTGTCTTAGTTCCCTTCCCCCCTGCTGTGAGAAAATATTAGAAAAAAAAAAAGCATTATGAGGAAGGAAGCTTATACCTGGGTCCACAGTGCGCTGTCTGCTTATTTTATATTTGTGGTTACTGCCTGCTGTGGCAGAAATGGCAAGGTGACAGGAGCAGAAGTAGCTGATCACAGAAGTTTACATGAGGAGCAGGAGAGAGATGGATGTTGTTGTCTACTCTTCCTGTAGTCTTAGACACTAGACCCTGGAATAGTGACACCCACACTTAGGAACATCTTATTCCAGTTGACACAATCTAGAAGAGATTTGTCTTCTATGCGATTCTAGATCCAATCAAGTTTTACTCTCACATGTACATTTCATAGTATTAGTAAATTATATTGTCTTTGTTTGTACTAAGACTGGAGCCCTAAAAATAAATGTAGAAATAAGTTTATTCTGAAGTACCCAGGAAACACACAGCTGCAGTTAAAATCTGAAATATCACTGTGTAGACTGTCACTACCACTGTAGTCTACAGACATGTTTATGATTATTAATGAGGGTGCCCTGAGACATCTGAGGGAGTAACAAACAGGAGACTGAAAAATACTATAATGTTATTTGACCTCAGATTTCATTAGAGTTCTAAGTCATTTTTGTTCTTGAATTTATAAAAGGCATTCACCATCAATAAGAATAGAAAACAGAGAGAGCGAGAGGAAAAGTGAGAGAGAGAGAATAAAGCATGTTGTAACCAGAATAGCAGAGATTAGCAGAGTTCATGTCACCTGTCACAATAAATGCCAAGGAGCACAGACAGGAATTAAATCTTCAATCTGTGCATTAGTCAGAGAGCTAGGAGCTTAGGAGGTCAGCATTCCCAAATATCCACCTTCCTCTACTTATCTCCAGCTATAATCTCTTACAGGAAACTAGAACAAAGAGAGCCATTATTCCAAAGTTTAGTGTCATTCCCCTGGTCATGGTCAGCCTTGTTTCACATTGTGCAATGTTGGTGCTTCCTTCATTTTTGTTTCCCAATTTTCCCTCATCTCCATCTCTTTGTTCACATACTCCCAAGGACACTGAGCTTCACACTCCTCTCAATGTGTTGCCCAGGTCAAAGATTAACTTGTAGCAAACAAACCATTAACAGTGTACTCCTGAGCTATTTAAGTTTTCTATGTACAGAATCCTTTTTACAATATGAAGTACAAAAATGTCTTAAAGAATATAAACACACTTCTATACAGCCTTCTTGTTCCATATCTACATCAACCATCCAGAAAGTGCTAGTTCTTGTGATGGTTGATAGTGTCAATTTTACAGGTCTAGTATTATCTAGAAGATAAACTCCCATTCATGACTGTGGGGGACTTTCTAGATTAAGTTAGCCTGCAAGCACATCTGTGAAGAATTTTCTAGATTAGCCTCTGGTAATATCTGTTAGAAATTATCTAGATTAGGTTCATTGAAATGAGAAGACCCAGCCTGAATGTAGGTGGTACCATTCCACAGGGTGGGGTCATAAACCACATGAAAAAGAGAAGGTGACATGAGTATGGACATCTGCCTTTCTATGTTTCCTGAAAATGTTTCCTGGATTATGATCAATTTCCTCAAACTCTGGACACCATGACTTTCCTGGCAAGATAGACTGTACTGGGAAGTGTGAGCTAAAATAAATTCTTTTCTTGTTGGTATAATGTTCTTTTAGAATGTATACACCTTACCCTTGTTCATTCAAATGCTGATTTCTCTCCCCAACTATCTGGTTTTAATCCAGATATTGCATTGTGATACTTACTCTAAGCATCACCTGTCTCAAGTTTCTGTAAACATGCCACCATTTGTTCTCTAAAATGTCAATTAAAACAACCAGCCACAATGTTGAGCAATGGAGAGGATAGGGTGGGACATCCTGGTTCAGAGTGGGAGGAGAGGAAGGAAGAGGAGGACAGGAAGGAGTGGGAGGGAGGAGGAGAAGAAGCAGAAGGAGAGAAGCTGAGAGAGCAGAAGCTGAAGGATGATGTGGAGAAATGAACCAGATCTAAGATATCACTAAAAGCAAGTATAATGGATGAATCTGAATGGTATGAAACTATGCAGGCTTGGAGGTTTAGGATGGAGTTGCTATTGCCCAGCATTGTGTTCTAGGTTAATTAAATAAATCCTAGTCTCTGTGTGGTGATTTGGTTAAACAGCTGTTTAGGATTAACTGCAACTTTACTAAAAGATATATCAATAGTAAATATTAATTGACAAATACAACATTTACCCTTTAAATTGCTTTTGTAAGATTTTTTGTCATGGTAACTAATGCATTAATTAACTAATATAAAATATATTCTATTAAGCTATCTATAAAATAAATATCTCCCTAGTTCAGGCTTAGATTATGATGAGGAGAATCAGGCACATCACTGTTGCACAAAGCACAGTGATCAACTCATCATTTGATGCTTCTAACTGATATTTTCAAGTTCTTTTATGGTTCTGAAGTGAATGTGTGCTTCATAGTTCATTTACTTCTCACTGAAATGCTATTCTGGGTATAATATAACCGTCATTATCATGGATCAGAACTGCTGGAGTGACCCACAGAATGCCTCATCCCACAACTCCAGTCACGACTACACAAAGAACAAAACAATTGCAATGTCAGCTAGGTCTGAGTTCATATAAACAGAGCTGTTAACATTTCGAGCTGCTGTGATGCAGCATTCCTGAGACATTGCCCACATTGTACTGAGACTTTCTGGTGATGTAAACAGCTATTGAGTCCCTCATGTTCATGTAAGTAGTTTCAACAAACTCATTAGTTTACCAAAATGGATGTGGACAGAATGGTTACTTTGGCCTGTTGCTGTCCTGTCTGGGCTAGAAATGTTTGTTGATGTCTCCCTGGGAGAATATACTATTTTATCATAAGATTTTAAAACTAAGAGAAAGAGACAACAGAGATCATATGACTCACAGATTACAAAAGCTGGGTACTAGATAGTTAAAGTTTCAAAAGAAAATGGCCAGCATAGTAACAAAACAAACTGACAAGTAATATTTGATACTAGTGTGTGCCTGGTAAATGCTTATTTATTAATTCCTAGCTAAACTAAGTTAAAGTAGTATAGGAAAACAAGCCTGTTTTGATATGAAAAAAAGTGAAAGAAAAATGAAGGGAATACAATCTGTAGAAATAAAATGACATTGAAAAGCTCTTCCTGTGGAAAATAATGGTTTTACTTTTTAATTTGTCAATGAAATTTGTTAGTTATAAATATTATTCCTGAACAATGATCCTGTTTTACTCACTTCTTTTTTTGCTGTGACATAGATACTATATACAGGGAATTACTTGAGAGGAAAGATTTCTTTAGGGTTACAGTAGCAGAGGTCTCAGCCTCTCTTTGACTTGCTCTGTACTCTGGGTTTGCAACAGGACAGAAGAGCATGATGGGAGGAAAATGTAGCACTGAATGCTGCTCACCTAATGGTGGCATGAAAATAAAGAGACAGGCTGAAAGGGGGCCTGACATGTGATACATCTACTAGGCCCTGCTTCCTATTTTCAACCACCTTTCTAAGCTGCCATTGTATTACAAGTTCATCAAGACAATACTATTTTAGTTAGATCAGAAACTTCTGAATCCAGACACCTATAAATGATTAGACCCAACATATTGAGGCTTTGCTGGGTAGAAGAGTGGGGGACATTTCTTATCCAAACCATAGCAAATTGCCCTCAAGAATGTTTAAAAATCAAAAAAGGAAAAGAGGAAGTGGAAGAATGTGGAATTCATAGCAGATGTTTCTCTGAAAACAGACTCGGATTGAACTTTTTTTTTTTTTTTGAGAAAAAAGGCAGGGTGGATGCTCAAAATATTCTAAAAATAACTGAAACAGCACTGAAGTCAGTAAATGTGTTTTCCTCATCTAGAGTCTTTAAAGCCTTTCATTAAAACTTTGTAGAAAGAACCTTCTACATTATGTCAATATTTTAAGAATAACATTGGAAAGAAATGTTGCCTTTCAATAATTTCTCTCCCTAATTAATATTTGAAGGAGAGAATTCCAGAACATGCCAGGAAAAAAAATCTATTGCTATGCACACACCTCTCTCTTTCTCTCTCTTTCTCACAAACACACACATACACACACACACACAACTCAGGTACATATGCTAGCACGCTCATGTGTGCACACACACCAATGTATTATTCTCTGAAAACACAGCAAGAGGTCTCATTCCTCCTTGTACCCACACCTTTTTCTTTCTTCTCCCATGTGACCCTTGCTAGTCAGTCTCTAACCAAGAAAAATTACACTTCCCCAAACCAGAAGCAAATTGAACCTACAAGCGTGGTTTCATTAACTCCATTTTGGAACACAGACTTACAAGTTTCTTTAGTTTCTGGGGCTTAATATGTGCTCATTAAAAAATACACTTTCCTCTTTAAAAAATTAGGGAAGTCCAACAGATACCCAGGACTGCCTGGCCTCATGCCTAGACCCTGACTGTGAGTAGTGAAGTAGAATGGATTGCTGGGGCTCAGAAAGTAGCCTGTTAGAAGTTGCGGGAGAAGAGAAAAAGGTACCACTTAGGCAGTCCTGGAAAGGAGGTGGAGGACTAAGGGTTCAGAAAAGCTCCTGATAGACAGGTGTTCCCTTTGAAAGTTTGTCTCAGTGAAATCCAATTTCAAAATCTCTGAGGTTTGCTGGTCATTAAGTTCTGTAAGCATAGTATTATGTTTTCTCAAATGTAGGCAATTTGCCACCTAAAAATTGCTGACCTTGTTTGTGGAAAAAAAGAGTGGCTGTCCAAGTGAGCAACCCAATTTTCTCTGTGTGGGAGAATGATCTACTGAGTGGGGGTTTTCAAGTGAATCTCATAGTTCAGACTCTGTCGCCTGTGACTGAAGAGTCAAATCACTCATTAGAAAAACGTGTCTTCCAGAGACAAAGGAGGCATAAAATTCTCAAGTTGGAAATCTGCTCTTCTATTTCATTAACAGTGTGCAGCTTTTTTTTTAATACATACATATATATATATATGTATTTGTTTGTTTGTTTTTACAATTTATTCATCATTGACACAATCTTCCTGCTCATAGCTGGAGTTCTGAAAAATTAGCAATTCTTGTTTAGTGTTGACTTTTGAATCTTCTCATTCCTGTGTTCCATAAGTAACGATAGCCTTCCAAAATTGTGTCTGAACCCACAAGAAGCATCTCTGTTTTCTCTTCTGAGCTTGAGCTTGTAGTCCATCATCTAGGGAAGTCAGGACATGAACTCAGTGCAGGAGCCTGGAGGCAGGAACTGAAGCAGTAGCCATGAAAGAATCCTAACCCTAACCCTAACCCTAACCCTAACTCTTATTAGGAGCAACCCTATTGGCTTGCTCTTCATGGATTGCTCTGGCTGCTTTACTATACCATCCAAGATTATCTGTCTATGAGTGGTACTACCCCCCCCCCCAATGAATTGGGAGGGACCCTTATTCAACAAGATGCACTACAAATTTGCTCACAGGAAAATCTTTGGGGAGCAGTTTCTTAGTTGAGAGTCCCTCTTTCCAAATGATTCTTGCTTGTGCTAAACTGATATAAACCTAATCAAGATAAAGGGGATATTGGGGCCAGAAACTGAGCCTTATGGGTGCCTTGTAAATGTAAAAGAACATGGACATAGTGTACTGGAGCAATAGGGGGAGTCATAAATACTTTCACTATGAAAATATGAACATTTCCCACTGTACAGTTCTTAAATGTTCCTCAAAGAGGCATGGGTCCAAGCTTGTGGCACTTAGAGAGAATCTTACCTCCTTTTCTTTTCCTTCCTCACCACTGTTCAAGAAAGAAAACTGCTTCCTTTCCTTCATCATGGGTCCCTGCTGTGGTGCACTGCCTTGCTATAGTCCCTTGTCTATGGACCAACCTGCTGTGATCTGGAATCTGCACAACTATGACCTCAGCCTACCTTTTCTCTTTATAAGTTGATTTATGTACACTTAAAAAATTAGCAATGGAAAGCTAATTAGCACAACAGGGCTGTCATAAAATTTCTCAGATTATATCATGGGAGTCACCAATATTTGAGATTTAATGAAAACAATAAATGGCTTTCAGAAAAAAAGGGTAGGTCTTTGCATGATAGAAAAAAAATGGCCTCGATTTGATGCATATGGTTGTCATAAGATTTTGTGAAGTCAAATGTAGTTTTCTTGGTCCTTTTATAATTTAATTAATAAGGGCATTTTCAAATCCTATGAATAGTACACAGCTTTCTAATATTAGGGGCCTTTTAAGGTAGAGAGTCTTCAGCAACTGGGGTGAAAGTTCATGAGGAAGACGTGAGGAAGGATGGGGGTGCATTAAGGAGATGAAATCCTAGTTGGAGTCATTATGTGAGAAAGAATGGTGTTCCTCAGATTCAAAGCAAAAGTGCCTGTGATCACATCTTAAATTGCTTTGTTGTGTTACTGTTCTTTGTGTCTTTTAAAAACCACAGTTGTGTTTTGAAATCTGACCACGGAGACAAAGAGCAGAGACACCCACACATTTGGTTTGCATCCTTCCAAACTCTGTGTGTCTCCAGCTTCTGATGCATTGTTTTCAGTGAATTTAATGGTAGTCACAAGATGGCTATTTTGATTTTCCATGATGGAGACCTAGAAAGGGCTCCTCTTTAAATTGGAGGGGAATTGTGAAATGTCTCCTTTAGTGGAGGGTGCTAAATGGCACAAAGGCTTAGATTCAATGTTTTAGAAGGATTTGTTTTCTTTCTCTTTTTTAAAGATGGGTAATTATTAGAAGGTTATTGTAAGTAGTTGAATGAAAAGGCAATTGTAAGGAAACCGGGGATAAATGTGACTTCACTGAGATTTGAATGTTAGCATATTTAAGTATTTGTTGTGTGTTCCTGGTAATGAAATTCAATCCTTTATCTTTTGTTAAAATGGTCTTCAAAAATATACAATTATGCAGATGCATACGAATAAAACATGCATTATAGAGTCGGTCTGTGTAGTCCTTTTTTTGCAGCAAATTTAGAGTCTCTCTTACTTTATGTCAACACAATAAACAAGCTCAGTGTCACTTTTGCTTGAGATTTGCATATGAGCTGGGGTGTTTTTCCTTTCTGTTTGGTTTAATTTTGGCCACTTAAATAAGAAGCCAAACAGGCATACCACTGAGACATCTTTTGACCAAGTGAAAACTTGTGGAAAATAATCTTTCACTATTTTTAAAAAATATTCTATACTGCTGTTCTAAATTCAGTTACTGTTAAAATATTTTAAAGTTTCTACCCCTGAAATACAAATTATCCAGACAGTGGGATATTTTCATTAAAATCAATCTATGAAAGTTCCTTCCAAAGAATATTGCAGAGAATCTACCCCTCTATATTCCTGAGACATAGGGATTTTGTGCAATAATATTTAATTTCATCTTATGCATAAATTTTTCAAGATTGGCTCCAAGCTCTTCATAGGAAAAACACTGACAACTGATTCTATTTCTTTTTACTCTTACAATAATGTTACAGCCTAGAGCTACATCAACATTCCTTTAATCCTGTTATTTGTGATGTTTACTGTGTACTAGCATTACAGAGAAAGGACCTTTGAATAAGTATCAAGTGAACCTACTTGAATAATTCTGTATTCATCAACACTGAATTTAAGAAACTCACTTCATCTCCTGGAGTCTTGGTGATGTAATAAACCAAAACTCCTGAGCCTGAAGTTGTCCGAAACAATAGGATATGTGAACTACTACAAATTCTGGTTAGAAAAGGGTCAACCCAGGTGTAAACTCCCAGTTACCAGCAAGGATACCAGGCAGCAGTAAAATATGTTTGTGGGCCCCAGAGTCCAAGGGTATTTTAATAATGAAAACTGAGGAAAAGAAAGCATGATTTCTCAAGTCTGCAATCTGTCTCAACTGTAGAGTGCTTTGTAGCTAAGAGTACTTTGGGGTTGCAGGTGGGGAGTCTTTAAATAAAGAGAAGCATTTTTGTTGTTGTTGTGCTGGTTTGGCTAGAAGAAGTAGACTGGAAAGCTTCTATGGAGACAGAACAAGGGTGTCTTGTCATCAGTGCTGGGATCAAAGTCAGGTGTCAATATGCTTTCAAAATATGGAACTGTACTTTGTTGATGTAATTCTCAGCTATTAGTGGATGAATCCCCTTATCTTTCCTCCCCTTCCATCCTGGAGCCACTAGAATTAAAGTTCTAACATCTAAGTATTTTTTTTTCATCAAGATCATCATACAAATGTGAAGAACTACAAGATTAGTTTGTCTAATTATTTTGTAGCCTCAATATTATGTAACACAATCTTTGTTTTACTTCCTATATGATTTGTATTTTATTTATATTAGTAATATTACTGTAAAAAGGAATTCAATCTTTTCATATTATTAATATAGTTTAAACTTCCCAGAGATGATATTTTTTAAAAGATATACCAGTGCTATCAGACTATTGACATGATGGAATCCAAAGAATTAAAATTTACCTAGAAAAGACAAGCTGGGAGAAGGGAAATGTCAAGGCCCTCATGCCTCCCAGAGAAGAAGCTATTTCATAGAGTTCTAATAACTTAGTAGACCATTTGCAGGACCAATTAAAGCCCAAACAATAGTGAGTCACTAAAGAATGGGACAGGGTTGCTTAATTATGTATACTTTCAACCCTACCTTTAAACCTAAACCTCATGTTACTAGCTGACTGGGGGTCACAGGACATCTTCATTACTCTTCACAGTGTAGCCATTGACTAAATCTCCTTTCTCTGGTCTTTACTGTCACTTACTTCTTTTATTGTGTACTGCTAGGAGGCCCAGAGTCCCAAGTTTTAACTCTAAGTGAGCCAATAACAACAGATTAAAGTAGTGCCTCATCTATACATTTTATGTTAATTATTTCAAAGGATTTTTTTGTCAGAACTTATTATCAATAATTTTAAATTGAAAGGAAAAGTGGGACACAATGAATGATATCTGTCTGGAAAACTGTAAATGCTTTCAGCATTTAGAAGAACATGAATCTCTCATTTAAAATAATAAGAGTTTTTCCTTACCCCTTCATCTAAAAGGTTTCTTTTTGCAGCAGATTGAAATCACTACAGAAATCCACAACTGGTCAAAACACAGAGATCAGCTGACATCGGAGTGTCTGTCTCCAACTAATACATTTACAATACAACCCCTTATTTGAGGCTCAGATAAACAATAGAAGAGTGATGAGGGAAGAGCCTACCAGCCAGAGGACCAAGAAATCTGCTGTGAGATATTCTCTACTGAAATAAAAAATGAAGAGAACATGAAGTGGCAGGAGAGTTGGGGGGTGGATCTGGGAGGAGTTGAAGGAAGAAATGGGAGAGTGAATATGATCATATACTCAAAATGTATAGTATGAAATTCTAAAATGAATTAATAGAATATTATTATTGTAATAAGATATATATATATATGGTTAAGAATAATTATTAAAAACTTACATATTTTATTATGGTAGTTTTGACTCTGAACTGTCCCATCAAGTTTGATGTTTGTACAGTAGAGTCTATAATATTAGTGTGCCTGTGGGAAAGTCTTAGCTCAGTACTTAGAGTCACTGAATGATGAATGAGTGCAATGATCTTACCATACTGTGTGGGTTCTAGAATCTCTACTCAGCTCAGATTTCCTGGCTGTTTTCTTTCAGTTCTTGAATGCTTGTGCATTTTTGTGTGTATGTGTGTGTTAATTCTCAACCAGGGAATCAGATGGAATTCTTTATAGGCTTAGGAGTTTCCCTCTTTATGTAGCTTTCCTGTTCATGCTCCCCCACTCTGCAGATTCTGCAGGGTCTCATACCTTAGACTTTGAATTTTATTTACTGTCACCAAGACTCCATCTCTCTGAGTTCAACCACTCACTGCTGCAATTTGGATAATGATGCTGGAGGACAGCTGAGGTGAATGTACAGCTGCTCTATGTGATCCCCTTAGCTCAGTGACCCAATGCTTGACAGTAGTGGTTACATGTATCTGTGTAGTTCAAATGTTGCTGACCATGAGAAGCTCACACAGGAGAACCATTACGTCATAGCATTGCATGGGTTCTCTTGCCAGTCTTATTGGGTTAACAGTTGTATCTCTTTATAGATATGGAAAATCTTTGTCCCAGAATCCCTTAACTTTTTTCACTTGGAGGTATAATTGTTTAATATTGAATCTCACTCTCTTAATTTTATCTATTACTTCTGTAATATTTTAAGATTTATTTTATATGTGTGTATGCACACACATGCATACATGTGAGATGTATGTACATGTGTGCATGATCATGAACCGGAGGAAGATGTCAGTGATCCCTTTCTCACTCTTGACCCTATATCTTTGAGGTAGGATCTCTACAAAATAAACCTGGAGATTACCCTGTTTGGCTAGGCAGACAACCAGTAAGCCCCACTGATCCTTCTGTATCTTTCTCCCATGGCATTAGAGTTACAGGCATGGGAGACCATGTCTGGCTTCTTACATGTATGTTAGGATCCGAACTCAGGTCTCCACGGTTGCAAAAGTGCCTGTAACCACTAACTCCATCCAGCCTCTTAGGATTTATTTATATATTTTTAATTAACTTATTTTTTATTAATTACAATTTAGTCACTTTGTTTTTTAAAATTTATTTATTTTTCTTTATTTTTATGGCTTTTTAACCTACATTTTCTTGCACTTCGGATGTAACTTTATATTAATAAAGTTTGGTTCTTTGACTGTAGATTGTTTAGTTCAGAAGCAAGAGTTGACCTATATTTCTAAATAATGTTCAAATATTTGAAAAAATAATTAAAAGTCCTTGGAAAGAATTATTTTCTCATTAGCACCATTCCCCGTCTTTTTTTCTTTGCTTGCAATTCATTATAAACTTAAATGTATTATATTAAATGTATTAACTTCATTATAAACCAAGTTCTAAGGGGTTCTAATGATTAATGCAGTGGAGACTGGGTAAGCAGGGCCTCTGGACTGGGTCCCAGTACCAGCTCTGCCCCCCAGAAGCATCTGATATTTGACAAACTATTTTGCATTTTGGGTATTTATATCCCCCAATTTTTTTTGTTCCCGTTTCTCCACATCGTCCCCAGCATGTGTTGTCACTTGTTTTTATTTTTTAAGATATAATTTTTTTTTTACTATTAATTACATTTTGTTCATTTTGTATTCCCCCATAAGCCCCTCCCTCCTCCCCTCTAGATCCCACCCTCCCTCCCCTTTCCTCATGCATGCCCCTCCTTAAGTCCACTGATAGGGGAGGCCCTTTTCTCCTTCCTTCTGATCTTAGTCTTTCAGATCACCTCAAATTTTTAATGACCTCAATGCTTGGTAATGTCCAGGACTTCTGCTCTAAGTCCTAGTTATGATATTTTGACGCGTGAAATGTCTGCCTTTCCCAACATTGTTAAGTCAGGTGTAAGAAAATTACAGTTATTAGAAATGTTATTTTACTCTAGTCATCAAAAGAGGAAATATCATAATGTGTATAAAAGCAATTTGAAAAAGTTTAAAGTGCCTCAATAAAATTTACATTATTATTACTGTAATTTCAAGGGGCAGTATACACCAGTTCCTTATTGTATGCTATGTTTGGTGCATATTGAACACTTTCACATGTTTCTGATTTATATAATAATAAAGAATGAAAATGGCAAGAGGAAGTCAAAATAACTGTATCATGAAAGAAAATACACATGGCCTATTTTCAAACCATAGCTTTTTCTCAGAATCTCTTCATGACTCTGACCCATTTAAGCACAGTTTAAGGAATTTGATCCTGTCTTGGTCCTAGACTATCACCAGTTGTCATAGAAAGCTTGCATTCATGCCTTCATTGCGTTGGCAACCTAGTATTGAATGGAAGTCTGATTGAATCTCGAGAATGATGTAAACACTACAGCACTATATTTTTGCTACAGCAGCTCAAGTTCTAATAGGCTGCCAATAATTACAAATCTGGGTGACTTCTGTACAACATACTAAAAGCCATTTTTGCCTGATGTGTCTAAAACAAAAAGGGGGAACTGTAGAGAGCTGCGGAATGCTGCGCCTTAAAGATGGAGCTGGTTTCCCCCTTCCACCTTCCCGATGGTGAGTGCTCTCCATCGCGAACAATTCCACATTTGGCTAAGGCCGAAGATCTGGCTTGCTTCCATGTATGTGGACCTATCTGCATTGCCCACGTGGCACGCTGGGGTTGGCTACCCAGAGGCTATTTAAGCTGTGGGCTGGCTCTCCCCAGGGTCAGATGATTGTTCAAGGTTCCTGAATAAACTGCATTGAAAAAAAAAAAAAGAAGAAGACAATGCAGACACTCCTGAGATCTAATTTACTAGGATCAGAAGGAAGGAAAAGAAGACCTCCTCTATCAGTGGACTTGGGGAGGGGCATACATGCAGAGGGTGGAGGAAGGGAGGAATTGGGACAGGAGGAGGGAGGGTACCCAGGGGGGATACAAAGTGAATAAAGTGTATTTAATAAAGAATAAATAAAAAAATACAAAAAAAAAAGAAATGTGGGACCTAAATATCTGGCTTACTTAGTGGAAGATTTGCCTAGCATGCATGAAGTCTAAGGTTCTATCTCAGTTCCATATGAATTGGCTTTGATTGCATGTCTATAATCCTGGCACTTGGGCTGTGATTGAGTATCACAAGTTCAAGGTAATCCTTAGTTACCTAGTAAAGAATTGGCATACAACTTGGGCTACCCAAGATCCTGTCTTGAAAGAGAAAGAGTGAGAGAGAGAGAAATAGAAGAGCAGGGAGGAAAAGGAAAATCAAAGAAGAAAAAATTAAACAGGTTTTAATTCTAGGATCAGAGATGAGAACATTGCCCACCCTGTGGCTCAAGCAGGCCATTTTGTGACTATGGTTGTGCACCTCAAAATTTCAAAGCTATCTCTGTAATTTTCACTTCAGATCATATATGTTCCAACTAAGAAATCACTTTCCTTGTGACGTTTTTATTTATATTACCCCAAACAGTCTCATTGTTGCATTTTAATTTCTCCACTTTACTTTTTCTCAGTAAACTTCCCTCATTTTTTATCTCACTTTTTGACTGGCTATTGCACCAATGACCTAGATTATACATGACTAACAGATGCCAAATTGTTTAAAAAGGAAGGAATTCATTAGAAAAGAATTAGAGACTGAATACTTTTCCTTCTACTCCCTCCCTCATGCAAAAGTCAGACAATTAGTGCAAAATGTCCCTCTTAATATTCCATTTATTAATTCAGAAAATATTTATGGATTTGAGCACTATTCCAGGCCAGAGTTCATGATATATAATTACATTTCCCTTGCTAAAAATTTTATTTCTTGTCAGAAAACTTGAACTAGATTGAGTTAATTGTGTGACAACAACAACAACAACAAAAAAGGACAGGAAATATTAGCTCTCAAACAGTGTAACTGTTTGCACCCAATGGTGAGTTGCAATACTACAGGCCACATAACACATGATAACACGATAACACTGATAAATTATGTCACTGGTAAAAAGAATTTACTTATGCCCTCTTCTCCAGAAGTTCTGTGTCACCCCTATTCTTTGACTTGAAGTTCAACCATACTATCTGCAGAAGGCAGAGAAAGACTATTGAAGCCAACACAAGAAGAGATGTGAAGAATGCTTGTCTGCTTGGCTTTGTCCAGACAAGCATTGTCACTAACCTATCATCCTCTCAGAAACAGCTGTTTCCTCAGACCAGGTCCAGGATGTACAAATCAGACCTGAATCTAATGCACAGCAACTCTACCTTGAAGCATCACATCCCGGAGCAACAGGAGTCAACCAAGTCCATGTATCCAAAGATATGTGATAAATTACAGTAGTTTAAAGCCACTGGTTGAAAAGGACACAATTTCTTATGATTAAGGAATGTAAAAAACATTCCTGTGAAGAAGTCCAAAGATGCTGTTGAAGCACTTCCTTAAGGAAAGTAAATCTATGTATGACTAGGTTTTATGCTATTGAAAATGTTTGTTAACTAGGAAAGTCACAGTATTCCTGAGAAAAAAGGGCATGTAAGACAAGAATTTTTACCAAATACTTCTTCAAGGAAAGGCCTTCACTGGTCATCACCACCTTACAATGCAAAGTCAATGATTGGCTGGTAGTATTTACATGTTTTTGTCATGTATACTTAGAAAAAAAAACTAACAGAAAATGATAATAGTTCATCCAAACTGTGTGCTCTCTCTGACAGGCCTGTATCAATTTTTCATGTGTTTATAACCCTGAAAAGGCATATACTATAGTTATTCCAATTTTATCAAGGTACCAATAACTTATGAAATTTGCTCAAAAAATCCAAAAGCTGGAGAGAAGGATATCTGAAATTCTACCAGATAACATGGAACAGTGTAGCCCTGGAAAAGTCAGGAGTCACAAGCTTCTTCAATCTCTGGCCTCATATGTAATAACATAGAATAGGCTCAGAAACATCTGGTATCTCAGGATAATTTCCTTTGAAAATTTCAAATAGATCATCATCATTTCAAGTACTGTGGCTTTGATCGTCCAAGGTTCATTGAATGCTAGTATTCTGACTATGGCCTTTTGCCATGAATCTTGGGGATTGAATGCCTAGACTTTGTTCATGCTATAGGGTGGGCAATGTAGCATCAAAAGTCAGGCCACAGGTCATGAGGAAGACGTGCCCAAGAACACTTGGATAAATGGCCCGAGAAAGCTGTCATCTTGCCTCATCTCTTCTTGATAGCTAACAAGGAAATGATGTTTTAATGATAGTGATCCAGAAGTGGACAGTGACACATCTGTTATTCATTTATTTATTTTCATTTATTTGTTTTTTAAATGTCACCCAGCGTCACCATTCTTCTCAGGCTATGAGCACATGTTTTTAATCTATAGACAAGTATCTTATAAAAGTGTCTGTTCCAATATACAGCAAGCCCACAGCCAACATCAAACTAAAAAGACAGAAACTTAAATCAGTCCCACTGAAATCAGGGACAAAGGCAAGGCTACCCACTCTCTCCATATCTCTTCAACATAGAACTTGAAGTCCTAGCTAGAGCAATAAGAAAACTAAAGGAGATCAAGGGGATACAAATTGGAAAGGAAAAAGTCAAAGTATCACTATTTGCAGATGATATGATAGTATACATGACTGACCCCAAAAATTCAACCAGAGAATTCCTTCAGCTGATAAACACCTTCAGCAAATTGGCTGGATGCAGGACTGGGGGAGGGGCATAGAAGAAGAAGAGAGAGGGAGGGTCAGATTGGGAGGGGATGGGGAAGGGGCTACAGCTGGGATACAAAGTGAGTAAACTGTAATCAATAAAAATAAAATAAAAATTAAAAAATAATAAAAACAACCTTTAAAAACAAAAGAAAACAAAAATAAGAAGCCCTCCCATATACCAAAGACAAAAGTGCTGAGAAAGAAATTAGGGAAACAACACCCTTCACAATAGCCACTAATAACATAAAGTACCTTGGTGTTTGAAAAAAACTACAAGTCTCTGAAAAAAAAATTAAAGAAGATATCAGAAGATGGAAAGATCTCCCATACTCATGGATGGGAAGGATTAACGTAGTGACATGCTTTTGGCCATCCTGCCAAAAGCAATCTACAGATCTAGTGCAATGCCCATCAAAATACCAACACAATTCTTTACAGACCTTGAATGAACAATTCTCAACCTCATATGGAAAAACAAAAAAATCCATAATTGCCAAAACAGTCCTGTACAACAACAGATCATCTGGAGGTGTCTCCATCCCTGATCTCAAGCTGTACTACAGAGCAATAGTAATAAAAACCACATGGCACTAGCATAGAAACAGAATGGTGGATCAATGGAGCTGAATAGAAGACCCAGAAAATAAATCCCCCCCATACAGATATTTTATTTTTTATATAGAAGCCAAAACCATACAGTGAAAAAAGACAGTATTGTCAATGAATGGTGCTGGTCTAACTGAATGGCTACATGTAGAAAAATGCAAATAGATCCATATTTATCACCCTGCACAAAACTAAAATCCAAGTGGATCAAAGATCTCTCTATAAAACCAGACACACTAAACCTGTTAGAATAAAAAGTTGGGAAAAGCCTAGAACTCATTGGCACAGGAAACAACTTCCTGAACAGAACAGGCTCTAAGATCAACAATCAATAAATGGGACCTCATGAAACTGAAAAGCTTTTGTAAAGCAAAGGACACTGTTGTCAAAACAAAAC
The DNA here is from genome assembly GCF_030254825.1 of Meriones unguiculatus. Classification (NCBI taxonomy): domain Eukaryota; kingdom Metazoa; phylum Chordata; class Mammalia; order Rodentia; family Muridae; genus Meriones; species Meriones unguiculatus. The sequence goes on from NC_083351.1 coordinate 86,337,318, forward strand.
GACAGCCTACAGACTTGGAAAGGATCTTCACCAACCCCATATCTGAAAGAGGGCTAATATCCAGAATAAGTAAAGAACTAAAGAAGTTAAAAAGCAATAAATCAACTAATCCAATTAAAAATGGGGTACAGAACTAAACAGAGAATTCTCGATAGAGGAATACAGAATGGCAGAAAAACACTTAAAGAAATGCTCACTGTCCTTAGCCATCAGGGAGATGCAAATCAGAACAACCCTGAGATCACCTTACATCCCTCAGAATGGCTAAGATCAAAAACTCAAATGACAACACATGCTGGAGAGGTTGTGGAAAAGGGGAACCCTCCTCCATTGCTGGTGGGAATGTATACTTGTACAACCACTTTGGAAATCAATCTGGTGCTTTCTCAGACAATTAGGCATAGCGCTTCCTCAAGACCCAGCTATTCCACTCCTAGGTATATATCCAAACTATGCAAAAGGACACAACAAGGACATTTGTTCAGCCATGTTCATAGCAGATTTATTTGTAATAGCCAGAACCTGGAAACAACCCAGATGTCCCTCAGTTGAGGAATGGATACAGAAGTTGTGGTACATCTACACAATGGAATACTACTCTGCAATTAAAAACAAGGAAGTCATGGGATTTGCAGGCAAATGGTGGGAACTAGAAAAGATTATCATGAGTGAGGTATCCCAGAAGCAGAAAGACACACATGATATATACTCACTTATAAGACCTATACTCACTTAGACATATAAGATAGGATAAACATACTAAAATCTGTACACCTAAAGAAGCTAAGCAAGAAGGAGGACCCTGGGTAAGATGATCAATCCTCCCTCAGAAAGACAAATGGGATATACATTGGAAAAAGGAGAAAACAGAAAACAGGACAGGAGGGCCTCTGAAAGACTCTACCTAGCAGTGTATGAAAGCAGATGCTGAGACTCATAACTAAACATTGGGCAGAGTGCAGGAAATCATATGAAAGAAACGGGAGTTAGTAAGACCTGGAGAAGACAAGAGCTCCCCAAGGAGAGCTACAGAAGCAAAATATCTGGGCACAGGGGTCTTTTCTGGGTCTGATACTCCAACCAAGTACCATTCCTGGATATAACCTAGAATGGGGGTCTTTTCTGAGAACTATTCATGGATATAACCTAGAACCCCTGCTCAGACGTAGCCCATGGCAGCTCAGTATCCAAGTGGGTACACTAGTAAGGTACCCAAGGACTGTCTCTGACATGAATTCAGTGGCTGGCTCTTTGACCACCCCCTCTGAGGGGGAGCAGCCTTGCAAGGCCACAGAGGAGGACACTGCAGCTAGTCCTTATGAGACCTGAAAAGCTAGGGTCAGATGGAAGGGTTGGAGGACCTCCCCTATCAGTGGACTTGGAGAAGGGCATGGGAGGCGATGAGGGAGGTAGAGTGGAATTGGAAGGGAATGTGGGAGGGGGTACATCTGGGATACAAAGTGAATAAAATGTAATTAATGTAAAAAAATTAAAATTTAATTAAAAAAAAGAAATTGTCTGTTCAAAACCCTGTGCCTTTTGTCTCGGATTCTAAAATGAAAAAGATAAACCATGTTTTATCTTATCAGTGATACAAAGAGAAGCTCTGAAGATGAATTGTGCCTCATAGGCATGTGGACATTGGAAAATTTTTCCTCAGCTCTTCCTTATTAAGGAGTAAATCTTTGGGATCAAGTGAAATGAGGATGGTCAGATGTTAGTTCCACCACCTCATCCAATGTGAAAAAATATAGTTCATTGTGTTCTTGTGGGATTACTCTTTTCCTCTGTTCAAGCACCCAGAGAAATTTTTTGTTTTTGTTTTTGTCTTTTTTTTGTTTTGTTTTGTTTTTAATTTTTTATTTAACTTTTATTAATTACACTTTATTCATTTTGTATCCCCTATAAGCCCCTCCCTCCTCCTGTCCCAGGCCCACCCTCCCCCCCTTTCTGCATGCATGCCCCTCCCCAAGTCCACTAATAGGGGAGGTCCTCCTCTCCTTCTTTCTGATCTTAGTCTATCAGTTCTCTTCAGAAGTGGTTGCATTGTCAGGGTTCTAGGTTATCTCCATGAATAGTTCTTGGTTGGAGTATGAGTCTCTGGAAAGACCCCTGTGTTCAAATTTTCTGGTTCTGTTGCTCTCCTTGTGGGGTTCCTGTCCTCTCCAGATCTTACGATTTCCCACTTTGTTGCATAAGATCCTATGCACTCTGCCCAACAGTTGGCCATAAGTCTCAGCGGCTGCTTTGATAGTCTGCAGTACAGAGCCTTTCAAAGGCCCTTTGTGGCAGGTCCCTAGGTTGTTTCCTGTTATCTTCTTCTGATGTCCATCCTCTTTGCCTTCTGGGATGGGAATTGAGCATTTTAGTCAGGGTCCTCTCTCTTGATTAGTTTCTTTAGATGTACAGATTTTAGTAGGTTTATCCTATATTACATGTCTATATGAGTGAGTATATACCATGTGTGTCTTTCTGCTTCTGGGACAACTCACTCAGGATGATCCTTTCCAGGTCCCACCACTTACCGGCAAATTTAATGATTTTCTTATTTTTCATTGCAGAGTAATACTCCATTGTGTAGATGTACCACAATTTCTGTATCGATTCTTCAGTTGAGGGGCATCTGGGCTGTTTCCAGCTTCTGGCTATTACAAATAAAGCTGCTACAAACATGGTTGAGCAAATGTCCTTATTGTGTACTTAAGAATCTTTTGGATATATGCCTAGCAGGGGTATGGCTGGATCTTGAGGAAGCGCTATTCCTAGTTGTCTGAGAAAGCGCCAGATTGATTTCCAGAGTTATTGTACAAGTTTACATTCACCTTTCTCCACAACCACTTCAGCATGTGTTGTCACTTGAGTTTTTGATCTTGGCCATTCTGATGGGTGTAAGGCGAAATCTCAGGGTCGTTTGATTTGAATTTCCCTAATGGCTAATGACGTTGAGCATTTCTTTAAGTGTTTCTCTGCCATTCGATATTTTACAGAGAGTTCTCTGTTCAGCTCTGTTCCCCATTTTTTAATTGGATTACTTGGTTTGCTGCTTTTCAGCTTTGTTATTTCCTTATGTATACTGGATATTAGCTCTCTGTCAGATAAAGGGTTGGTGAAGATTCTTTCCCAATCTGTAGACAGTCGTTTTGTTTTGATGATGGTGTCCTTTGCTTTACAGAAGGTTTTCAGTTTCATGAGGTTTCATTTATTGACTGTTGCTCTTAGAGCCTACGCTGCTGGTGTTCTGTTCATGAAGTTGTCTCCTGTGCCAATGAGTTTAAGGGTATTCTCCAATTTTTTTTCTAACCAGTTTAATGTGTCTGGTTTTTGTTGAGGTCTACGATCCACTTGGACTTCAGTTTTGTGCTAGGTGATAAGTATGGATCTATTTGCATTTTTTCTACATGTAGACATCCAGTTAGACCAACAGCATTTGTTGAAGATGTTATCTTTTTTCCATTGTATGGTTTTGGCATCTTTGTCAAAGATCAGGTGTCCATAAGTGTGTGGGTTTATTTCTGGGTCTTCTGTTCAGTTCCATTGATCCACCATTCTGTTTCTATGCTAGTACCATGCAGTTTTTATAACTGTTGCTCCATAGTACAGCTTAAGATCAGGAATGGAGATGCCTCCAGAAGATCTTTTATTGTAGAGGACTGTTTTAGCAATTCTGGGTTTCTTGTTATTCCGTATAAAGTTGAGAATTTTTCTTTCCAGGTCTGTAAAGAATTGTGTTGGTAATTTGATGGGAATTGCACTGAATCTGTAGTTCCCTGGCAGAGTTTTTAGGGTCACTCATTTTACTATCATATCATCTGCAAATAGTGATAATTTAAGTTCTTCCTTTCCAATTTGTATCCCATTGATCTCCTTCAACTGTCTTATTGCTCTAGCAAGGAGCTCCAGAACTATCTTTAAGAGATTTGGAGAGAGTGGGCAGACTTGTCTTGTCCCTGATTTCAGTGGGATTGCTTTAAGTTTCTCTCCATTGAGTTTGATATTAGTTATAGGTTTGCTGTATATTGCCTTTACTATGTTTAAGGTTGTGCGTTGTATCCCTGATCTCTCCAATACTTTAAACATAAAAGGATGTTGGATTTTGTCAAATGCTTTTTCAGCATCTAGGGAGATTATCGTGTGGTTTTTTTTCTTTCAGTTTGTTAATATGGTGGATCATATCGATGGATTTCTGTATACTGAACCACCCCTGCATACCTGGGATGAAGCCTACTTGGTCATAGTGGATGGTATCTTTGATGTGTTTATGTATTCGGTTTGCAAATATTTTGTTGAGTATTTTTGCATCAATGTTCATAAGGGAGATTGGCCTGAAATTCTCTTTCTTTGTTGGGTCTTTGAGAGATTTAGGTACCAAGGTGACTGTGGCTTCATAGAATGAGTTTGGTAATGTTCCTTCTGTTTCTATTTTGTTGAATAGTTTGAAGAGAGCTGCAGTTAGCTCTTCTTTGAAGGTCTGGTAGAATTCTGCACTAAAATCATCTGGTCCTGGGGTTTTTTTGGATGGGAGACTTTTGATGACCGCTTCTATTTCCTTGAGGGATATAGGACTACTTAATTGATTTACCTGGTCCTGTTCAGCTTTGGTAAGTTGAATTGATCACGAAAATTGTCCATTTAATTTAGATTTTCAAATTTGTGGCATATAGGCTTTTGAAGTAAGTCTTAATGATTGTTTGCATTTCCTCAGTGTCTGTAGTTATGTTCCCCTTTTCATTCCTGATTTTGTCGATTTGGATGGTGTCTCTCTGCCTTTTAGTTAGCTTGGCTAAGGGTTTGTCTATCTTATTGATTTTCTCCAAGAAGTAGCTCTTGGCTTCATTGATTATTTGAATTGTGTTATTTGTTTCTAATTGATTGATTTCAGCCCTGAATTTGATTATTTCCAGCCGTTTGATTATTTCCACAAGTTTGTGTATGTTGTTTCTTCATTTTCATTGAGTTCTAGGAAGACTTTAATTTCTTTCTTTATTTCTTCCCTGACCCCCCTGTCATTTAGTAGCAAGTTATTCAGTTTCCATGTGTGTGTAGGCTTTTTGCTGTTTCTGCTGTTGTTGAGGTCCAGCTTTATTCCATAGTGATCAGACAGGATACAAGGGATTATTTCAATCTTCTTGTATCTGTTGAGGCTCATTTTGTGACCAACTATATGGTCTATTTTGCAGAAGGTTCCATGAGGTGCTGAGAAGAAGGTAAAATCTTTTGTGTTTGGGTGTAAGGTTCTGTAACTGTCCGTTAGGTCCATTTGATTCATGACCTCTGTTAGAGACATTGTTTCTTTGTTTAATTTCTGTTCTGTTGACCTGTCCTTTGTTGAGACTGGGGTGTTGAAATGTCTGTTAGGTCCATTTGATTCATGACCTCTGTTAGAGACATTGTTTCTTTGTTTAATTTCTGTTTTGTTGACCTGTCCTTTGTTGAGACTGGGGTGTTGAAGTCTCCCACTATTAATGTGTGGGGATCTATATGTGGTTTAAGTTTTATCAATATTTCTTTTACAAATGTGGATGCCCTTGTATTTGGGGCATAGATGTTCAGGGTTGTCATGTCTTCCTGGTGGAATTTTCCTTTGATGAGTTTGAAGTGTCCTTCCCCATCTCTTTTTATTAATTTTGGTTGAAAGTCTATTTTATCAGATATTAGAAGGGCTACTCCTGCTTGCTTTTTGGATCCATTTGCTTGGAAAGCTGTCTTCCAACCTTTTACCCTCAGGTAATGTCTATTTTTGTGACTTAGGTGTGTTTCCTGTATGCAACAGATTGCTGGGTTATGTTTACCCATCCATTCTGTTAATTTGTGTCTTTTTATTGGAGAATTGAGTCCATTGATGTTGAGAGAGATTAATGACCAGTGGCTGTTAGATCCTTTGATTTTGATGTTGGCTGCGGTCATAAGGTTGTGTGCTTGGTTGTTTTTTGTTGTTAATTATTTCCTGTGTTTTCTTGAAAGTAGCTAGATTTCTTGGGTTGTGTTTTCCCTTTTACTGTCTTCGGTAACTCTGGATTTGTGTGTAGGTATTGTTGAAATTTGTTTTTGTCATTGAATATCTTGTTTTCTCTGTCTATGAGGACTGAGAGTTTTGCGGGTCATAGTAGCCTGGGCTGACATCTGTGTTATCTTAGGGTCTGCATGATATCCGTCCAGGCCCTTCTGGCTTTCATAGTCTCTGTTGAAAAGTCAGGTGTGATTCTAATGTGTTTGCCATTATATATTACTTGGCCTTTTTCTCTTGCAACTTTTAGTATTTTTTCTTTGTTCTGTATACTTACTATTTTGCTTATTATGTGGTGGGACGATTTTCTTTTCTGGTCTAATTTATTAGGTGTTTGTAGGCCTCTTGTATTCTTATTGGCCTCTCCTTTAAGTTGGGGAAATTTTCTTCAATGATTTTGTTGAAAACATTTTCTGAGCCTTGGAGCAGGGAATCTTCTTTTTCCTCTATTCCTATTATTCTTAGGTTTTGTCTTTTTATGTTATCTTGAATTTCTTAGATGGTCTGTGTCAGGAATATATTTACTTCATGTAGACAGGTCATCCAATCTCTCAGGTTAGGAAACAAGATGAGAGCTTCCAAAGTTTTAAGAAAAATTTTTGCTCAAGTAATCAACATGATAACTATAATTTGATCAGAAAGCTATTAACTATTGTCTAAGAGAGGAAAATTTTGGGTTTCCTAATAATTTTAGTTTGGTGTTTTGAAAGCAGCCTAGTGACCCATCCTACTGGTGGCTTTCCTCTCCCATAGCAATGGAAGAAGTTTGCTTGGGCCTTTTGCTACCTACTCTTTTCACTTCAGTTAATTATAAAATGGCTTTAATACATTTTTTTGTTTTGTTGTTGTTGTGCTTGTATATTTGCTTACTGATTCCTCTCTACATATTTCCTTTCTAAATATTTTTCTTATTCATGCTGTCATTTCTTTCTACATTGCATACATTCCAAAGAGCTGCATACCCTCATTGGTAGCTCTCAACCTTCCTAATGCTATGACCCTTTAATACAGTTCCTTGTGTTGTGCTGACCCCCAACCATAAAGTTATTCTGTTCATACTTTAAAACTGTAATGCTGTTACTGTTATCAATCATAATAGAAATATCTGCTATGCAGGATATCCTATATGTGACCCCTTTGGTGTCACAACCCATAGATTAAGAACTATTGATATAGAATTGTCACTCTCTGCTCTAGGTAGAATAATGACAGCCCTAAAGACATATTTTCTCATTACTGGAACCTATAAATATGTTACCTTTCTGAAATGTATAAAGGACTTTGCAAATATACTTAAAATTAGAATGTTGAAGAGAGGAAGTTATTCTGGATTTTCTGAGCTGGACAGCTGTATTGTCTAATAAGACAGAGACAAGGTCAGTGTGCCTCTGTGATGGTGGAAGGATAATTCAGAATGATACAGTTTCTGACTTTGTAAATGAAAAAAATACAGTGAAATTCCAGATGCAGATTACCTGCAGAATCCAGGAGAAGGAAGAAATGGATTCTGTCATTTAACCTTCTGAAAGAACACAACACTCTGACCACCTTGGTTTTAGACCACTGAGACATATTTTCAATGCATCATTTCCAGATGTATAATCTAATACACATGTGTTGGCTTTAGCCATCAAATTTATGAACAGGAAATTTAGTAAGACTTCTCCTGTTGGAAAGTGAGACACTCATATAACATACACATACAATGACTGGGTGACCTTGTATTTGAGCAATGGACAGAAGCTGGAGGATATAAAAAAGGACAGTAGCCTAGTTTGTCTCTAACAGGGCACTGGTAAGAATGTGGAGGCAGTGTCCTGTGCTAGTGAGGGACCAAAAGGCAGCAAGGAGCATATAGAGAGCATATCTGTTGTCCTAAGGAATGTCCCAAGTTTTGGACAGACAATTGGAGGGGGTTAGACAGACATTAAATATTGCTAGTAAGGGCCCAAAGTAGATGAGGATCCTGTTATTGAAACTGAAGGGAGAGGGTCCTTGTTTCAGGTCCTATGTTTCAGGCATAATAATGCCTGAAAACTTAGTTGTGTTGTGCCTTGAAGTTATTAGCAAGACAATTTTTTTTACGTTATGAAGTTGAATATTTCTTGATTTCTAAGCATATTGTGAAAGGCTTATCTTAGTTTTTTTGTTGTTGTGCTTGTATATTTGCTTTTTGCTTGTTTTGTTTTAGAACTTACATTAGAATGTGAAATGAAGGAGATGAATTAAAGAGCTACTAGATAAGACTACATGATTTGGGAAAAGTTCAGCAAGCCCAGATTATATATATATATATATATATATATATATATATATGTATATATATATATACATATATATATTTATATATATAATTGTGTATATATATATATATACATATATATATATATACAATTTTTGTATATATATATATACAAAATGCATGAGCAGGATTAAAAGTTCAACCTACCAGCCACAGGGAACTCTTTGAAGAGACTGAAATAAACTGTGTTGGTGTCTTAGCCATCCACATAGAATCTATAAGCACATAGTGAATTATATAAGACCTGTTGAAGAACATGTTGTCTAATGAGATCAATTTCCTGAACTCACATGAAACCTATGAGGTTTGTTTTGTTTGTTTGCTTTTTGTTGGTTCAAGACAGGGTTTCTCTTTGTGTAGCTTTGGTTGTCCTGGAACTATCTCTGTAGACCACGCTGGCCTCGAACTCACAGAAATCTGCCTGCCTCTGCCTCCCAAGTGTTGGGATAAAAGGTGTGCTTCACTACTGCCCAGCACTTATGAGGTTCTTAAGGGCATCTGGCAAACCATGAAATACTGGCAGCTTTGCTGAAAGGGACAAAGAGAGCTTCGGCTGAAGCAAAAGCATCACAAAATTAAGCAGGCAGTACAAGGCCTGAGCAAAGTGTCCATTTGTAGACACATGCTACTATACTACATCCAAGAGAAGATATGACCCACAGAGCCAGAGAACGGAGTCCGCAATCAAAGAATCACTCCTCTTCCTGAGGCTCTGATGTTTCACCCTTTTCACCTTTCACTTGGCTGCAACTGGTTTGTATGTTTATATGTTTTGGTTTTCTTTCAGGTTTTTGTTTTTGTTTTTTCTTTCTTGCATTTTTCTTTCAGAATAATGGGACATCTATGTAACCTCATTCATGACCCAATAATTGTTTGTGACCAGATAATTTGTCATCTAATTTTACAGGCTGCCAGATGTAGAACCAATTCTGGTCACACTCATACATGGTTCAGATTGGGATGATGAAACCCAAAAACAAAAAAGCTGATGAAATTTAGGTGGAATTTTGGACTCTGAGGTGATGTGGTGTTAGCTGGAAACGTTTGAAAATATTAAGATGGATGAAATCATTTTTATATGGTATCAGTGTGAATTGTTATATATCAAAGGTTAGACTGAGGTGGGTAAGCTAAAATCTCAAAGATAGGGATTTTATATATTATGTCTTTTGGGATGGGGATTGATCATTTTACTCAGGGTCTTCTCTCTTGGTTAGTGTCTTTAGATGTACAGATTTTAGTAGGTTTATCCTATATTACATGTCTATATGAGTGAGTATATACCGTGTGTGTCTTTCTGCTTCTGGGAAAGCTCATTCAGGGTGATCCTTTCCGGTCTTCTCATTATTATGTCTTAATAACTCTAACCTGTGAATGAGTAGTATTACACAACAAAGGGGAATTATTGTTACACATGGAGTTAAAGTTATTAAATTACCTGAATTTAAGATTGGCTTTTGCCTTAAGTTGCTTGAATTTTATGTTAAAATTATATTAGCTGGCTTATTTTTATTTCTCAGGTATACTCCTATGTATCTTTTATTTTCATGCTTTCTGAAATAGTTTCTTAGGTGCATACAATATAATTTTGGTTCTTTATTTGGAATATGATTTATTATATTAACTTTATAAGACACAGTAGATTAGGTCAATGTTGCTTAATTTGAAGTGACAGACATCCTCCATCCTTCTGTCTTATCATCAGTCAATTTGCCTTTGAGTACTTCAATCCTTCCTTTCCTGTGCATATAGATGTGGGTGAGCATGTCTACTTCTGATTTTTAGGAAATTTTTCAGAATCACTTTAAAAGATTCAAAAATCTTAGAAAGATTTTTTAGAAGAAAGAAAATTTAGAAGATTTCAAAAATCTTTGAAGTGTCACCTTGTAACTGTGTGACTTAAATATTATAGTTTATTTAATATCTATTTAAGTCAGCCTATGTGTATGAGATTCATTCTTGTTAAACAAAACAGTTTTCTCATTTATTTATATGGCTGTAATGTCATTTATTTATCTCTCTTTATGAAATTTTGAGTTAATTATAGGTTAACCCTGACATTGATTGATAATGTATGTATCAGGGCTTCATAATTTCTGATTCCTATCTTTTTTTAAAGATTTTTATTAATTACACTTTATTCACTTTGTATCCCCCGTAAGCCCCTCCCACCCCCTTCTTCACACATGCCCCTCCTCAAGTCCACTGATAGGAGAGGTCCTCCTCTCCTTCCTTCTGATCTTAGTCTATCATATCTCATCACGAGTGGCTGCATTGTCATCTTCTGTGGCCTGATAAGCCTGCTCTCCCCTCAGGGGGAGGTGATCAAAGAGCAGGCCAATCAGATTATGTCAGAGGCAGTCCCTCTTCCCATTACTATATAACCCACTTGGACACTGAACTGCCATGGGCTACATTTGTGCAGGGGTTCTAGGTTATCTTCATGCATAGTACTTGGTTGGAGTATGAGTCTCTGGGAAGACCCCTATGTTCAAATTTCTGGTTCTGTTGCTCTTCTTGTGGAGTTCCTGTCCTCTCCAGATCTTACTATTTCCTACTTCTTACATAAGATTCCATGCACATTGCCCAACAGTTGGCTATAAGTCTCAGAGTCTGCTTTGATAGTCTGCAGGGCAGAGCCTTTTAGAGGCCCTCCGTGGCGGGTTTCTAGCTTGTTTCCTGTTTTCTTCTTCTGATGTCCTTCCTCTTTGCCTTTTGGGATGGGGATTGATCATTTTACTCAGGGTCCTCTCTCTTGGTTAGTTTCTTTAGATGTACAGATTTTAGTAGATTTATCCTATATTACATGTCTATATGAGTGAGTATATACCGTGTGTGTCTTTCTGCTTCTGGAACAGCTCACTCAGGGTGATCCTTTCCGGTCTTCTCATTTATTCATATGGCTGTAATGTCATTTATTTATCTCTCTTTATGAACTTTTGAGTTAATTATAGGTTAACCCTGACTCTGATTGATAATGCACATATCAGGGCTTCCTAATTTCTGATTCCTATCTTTTTTTTTAATATAGAATTTTTTCTCTATCTCTAACTGCTTAAGTTTTTTTTCATATACTACATCCCAACCACCATTTTTCTTCCCTCCACTCTACCAAGGTCCCCTCACATCCCCCTCCCTTTTTCCCCAGATCCACTCCTCCTCCATTTTCCTTCAGAAAAGAGCAGGCAGATATCCCAGGGATAGCAACAGAACATGAATAACAAGATACAGTAAGACAAGGCACAAACCCTCATATCGGGGCTGGGCAAGGTAATCCAGTAGGAGGAAATGGGTCCCAAAAGCAAGCAAAAGAAGCAGAGACACACCCACTCACTCTTTTAGGAGTCCCACAAAAGAATCAATGCAGAGGACCTGATTCAGACCCATGCAGGCACTGTCATTGTGCTTCAGTCTTTGTGAACCCCTATGAGCCCTGCTTAGTTAATTTTATGGGCTGTGTCCTCTTGGTGTTCTCAATCCCTATGGCTCCTACAATTCTTTCTCTCCCTCTTCCATGGAGTTCCCAGAGCTCCAAGGGGAGGGACCAAATGGAAGTGTACAATTTGGACTCTCTCTGCTTAATGTTTGGCTGTGGTTCTCTGCATCTGCTCCCATCAGCTGCCGGAGGAAGCCTCCTGATGATGACTGGGCTAGGCACCAATCTCGTGAGTATAGCAGAATATCATTAGGAATCATTTAAAACATTTTTTTTTCTATCCTGGGTCTCTTTGATCCCTCTCACATAAATTTTTACATGACCCCAAGTATACAACTATACAAAACAAGTTTAGAAAAAAAACATTTAGTGATAACAATTTTAAAACAAATTTATTTGAAAACAATTCTCTGGCATATTATACACATAATTTTATCAGCCATTAAAGACAAAAAAGCAAATTTGCATAATAATGATGTAGATATACTTACTCATTTTCACATAAAATTAATTGTGGCTGAATAATTGACTCTGCATGATGAAGAGCTTCTACATTTTTTTTCATATTTAATCAACAATTTTATTTCATAATAATCCATGTAGAAATTACTGCTTTTAAAAAATATGCAGCACATTAATAGTGATAGGAGTTGGCTTTCTTCCATGGTGTGGGTCTTAGGGTTGGGCCTAGCATTGGATGGGCATTTCCTCAATCTAGAAGAAAGCCAACTCCTATTACTATTAACGATATTCTGTGATGCTTGCCGACAGGAGCCTTCCAGAGTTATCCTCTCAGAGGCTCCACCCGGCAATAGCTAGAACAGATACCGAGACTCACAGCCAAACACTGGGCAAAACATAGGGAGTCAATGGACCTAGAGGTGACAGAAGCTCCACAAGAAGACAATCAGAGCCAATCAACCAGGGCTCAGAGGCCTATGGAGTCTGAAACACCCAAACAATTTTTTAAAAACTCAAATATTTTATTACACTGCAGTTCTGGTGTAGTAAAGGACTGGAGTAGGGAGGGCAAAAGGGTATCCCTGCTGAATAGAAAGGAGACTTATCTTATATCCTATAATATAATCTTATATCTTATAATGAAAACAGTTTGTATTTAGGCAGAGGTCGAAATTACCAACATAGTGGATATTCTAAATGCTGCCAGTGCATTCTGGCATGTTAAAAATGTTTGATCAGACTAATTAAAATACAAAAGTGACTTCTCTAACAAAAGAAAAGGAGAATGAGGGTGTTGTTTTGGTAATTTAACATTAGCCTGAGGTGGTGACTACAGAGGACTTAACTTTTATTAGTTTCTTAATGAAGTCAACCTGCCATCAGTGAAAAGCAATTTTTTTGTTTTTTTTTAATTTTATTTTTTTCTTATCAGTTACATTTTATTAACTCTATATCCCAGCTGTATCCCACTCCCTCATTCTCTCCCAATCCCACCCTCCCTCCCTCATCTCCACCCTGCCCCTTTCCAAGGCCACTGATGGGGGGGGCTCCTCCCCATTCATCTGATCCTGTTTTATCAGGTATCTACAGGACTGGCTGCAAAGTCCTCCTCTGTGGCCTAACAGGACTGCTTCTCCCCTGGGGGGTGGGGAGGTCAAAGAGCCAGCCATTGAGTTCCTGTTAGAAATAGTCCTTGTTCCCCTTACGATGGGAAACCAATTGATTACTGAGCTACCACGGGCTACCTCCGAGCATAGGTTCTAGGTTATATCCATACATGGTCCTTAGTTGAATGTCAGTCTCAGAAAAGACCCTGTGCCCAGATACATTTTGTCCTTGTGGAACTCCTATCCTTTCCCCATCATACTAACTCCTCTTTTTTCATATGATTCCCTGTACTCTGCCGAAGGTTTGGTTATGAGTCTTTTTATCTGCTCTGAAAACACTACTAGTTAGAGTCTTTCGGATGCCTTCAGTAGACTCCTGTCATACGTTCAATGCACATCCCATCTGTCTTTCTAAATGAGGATTGATCATCTTATCCCATGTCCGCTCTCTTGATTATCTTTTATAGGTGTATAGATTTCATTATGTTTACCATATCTTATAGGTCTATATAAGCGAGTATATACCATGTTTGTCTTTCTCCTTCTGGGATATTTCACTCAGAATGATCTTTTCTAGATGCCACCATTTGCCTGCAAATTTCATGATTTCCTCCTTTTTGATTGCTGAGTAGTATTCCATTATGTAAAAATACCACAATTTCTGTATCCATTCCTCCGTTGATGGACATCTGGGTTGTTTCCAGGTTCTAGCTATTACAAATAAAGCTGGAAAAGCAAATTTTTGACATAGTTACTTCAATATGGTTATGATGTCCGTTTTGTGACATTGAAAGAAGACATCTTTCAATGTCTTCTGGAATTTGATTTTATAATTACTAATGTTTGCAATTAGTCCATATGCAATATTGGAATGAATTTTCAGATTTTCGTATGCTATACTAGCCTCATGAAATGAATCAGAGAGTATTTACTTCAAAACATTTCTGGGTGAGATTATAGAAGATAGTGATTTTTTGTTCTTTGAAGACTTACAAAACCATCTGGAAAATATAGTAGTTTTTAAGGGAAAAACAAGTAATTTTAAGATGCTGTGTTCATTATAATTAGATGTATGAGATTATTCAGATTATTCAGAGACTTGAATCTTGAGTCAGGTTTGTTAAAAAGGTTTTCTAGGAAATTGTCTGTTTAGGGTTAAATTGGTACCACTGTAAATCTTTCATAGAATTCCTAATTGTATTTTGAATTTCATATGAATCTTAATTTATATTTTAATTTTATTCTAAATGATTCACATTTGTGCTTTCCATTTCATCTGCACTGACAATCTCAGAGAGTTATGAATTTTATAATTTTCATGTTTTTTAAGAAGATTTTTTTTCAAGCTTTGCTGATCATTTTTAACTTATCACTTCTTGGAGGGTTGGGTCATAGGGTCTCACTAGATAATGTTACCTGGCTGCAAACTTGTGATCTTCAGCTCCCTCTCACTCACTCAGGTACGGATTCACTATGGATGACTCTAGCATCTTACGTTTTAGTTCATTTTTTTTTAAAGCTTTCTTCTCTTTTCAACATAAACATTTCTGGTAATAGATAACCTCCTAAGTGCTGCTATGAACATAGTTGGCAAATGTTATTGTTGTGTGCTTGAGCATCTTTCTGATACATGGATCTTGAGGTAACACTATTCCTAATTTACTGAGAAAGTGTCAGATTAATTTTCAAAGTGATTGTACAAGTTTACATTCCCACCAGTAATGGAGTAGGGTTCCCCTTTGTCCACAACCTCTTATGCATGTGTTGTCAATTGAGTTTTTGATCTTAGCCATTATGATGGGTTTAAGGTGAAATCTCAGGTCATTTTGATTTTATTTTCCTGATGACTGAAAATGTTGATTATTTCTTTAAGTGTTTCACTGGATTTGATATTTCTCTGTTGAGACTTCTTTGTTTAGCTCTGCACCCCATTTTTTAAATTAGATTAGTTGGTTTGTGGATATTTAACTTCTTAAGTTCTTTATATAATCTGGATATTAGCCCTGTCAGATGTAGGCTTGGTGAAGATCTTTCCCCAGTCTGTAAGCTGTTGTTTTGTTCTGTAAGGCAAAGTGTCCTCTGCTTTACAGAAGCTTTTCAGTAATATGAGGTCTCATTTATTGATTATAGATCTTACAGCCTGTGCTATCGGTGTTCTGTTCAGGAAGTTTTCTCCTGTGCCAATGAGTTCAAGGCACTACCAACAAATTTAGTGTGTCTGGTTTTATGTTAAGTTCTTTGATACACATGGACTTTATTTTTGTGCATGGTGATAGATATGGATCTATTTGCATTTTTCTGCAATTAGACATCCAGTTAGACCAGCACCAATTGTTGAAGATGCTATCTTTTTTTCCAGTGTATGGTTTTGGCTTTTTTCATCAAGTATCCTTAGGTGTATGGGTTTATTTCTGGATCTTTGATTAGATTACATTGATCCACAAGTCTAAAAGAGATCAAGGGGATACAAATCAGAAAGCAAGGAGTCAAAGCATCGCTATTTGCAGATGATATGATAGGACACATGAGTGACCTTAAATTTTCTACTGGAGAACTCCTTCAGCTGATAAACACCTTCAGCAAAGTGGCTGAATACAAAATTAATTAAAAAAAAAATCAGAAGTCCTCCTGTATACAAAAAACAAAAGGGCAGAGAAAGAAATTAGGGAAACAACACCTTTAACAATAACCACAAAAGATATAAAGTAGCTTGGTATAACTCTAACTAAGTAAGTCAAAGACTGGTATGAAAAAAACTTTCAGTCTCTGAAGAAAGAAATAGAGGAAGAAATAAGAAGATAGAAAGATCTCCCATGCTCATGGCTTGGCAGGATTAACATAGGAAAAATTTACCAAAAGCAATCTACAGATTCAACGCAATTCCCATCAAATTACCAACACAATTCTTTACAGACCTTGAATGAACAATTCTCAACTTCATTTGGAATAACAAGAAACCCAGAATTGCTAAAACAATTCTCTACAGTAAAAGATCTTCTGGCGGTATCTCCATCCCTGATCTCAAGCTGTACTACAGAGCAATAGTAATAAAAACTCCATGCTACTGGCATAGAAAAAGAATGGTGGATCAATGGGATTGAATAGAGACCCTAAAATAAACCCACACAATTATGGACACCTGATTTTTGACAAACATGCCAAAACCACACAATGGAAAAAAGACAACATCTTCAACAAATGGTGCTGGCCTAACTGAATATCTACATGTAGAAAAATGCAAATAGATCCATATTTATCACCCTGCACAAAACTAAAATCCAAGTGGATCAAAGATCTCTATATAAAACCAGACAAACTAAACCTGTTAGAATAAAAAGTGGGGTAGAGCCTAGAACTCATTAGCACAGGAGACAACTTCCTGAACAGAACACCAACAGCACAGGCTCTAAGATCAATAATCAATAAATGGGACCTCATGAAACTGGAAAGCTTCTGTAAAGCAAAGGACACTGTAGCCAGAACAAAACGACAGCCTACAGACTGAAAAAGGATCTTTACCAACCCTATATCTCACAGAGGGCTAATATCCAGAATATGTAAAGAACTTAAGAAGGTAAAGAGCAACAAATCAAGTAACCAAATTAAAAAATAGGGTACAGAGCTAAACAGAGAATTCTTGATAGAGGAACATCGAATGGCAGAGAAATTCTTATAGAAATGCTCACTGTCCTTAGTCATCAGGGAGATGCAAATCAGAACAACCCTGAGATTTCCCCTTACATCTATCAGAATGGCTAAGTTAAAAAACTCAAGTGACAACACATACTGGAGAGGATGTGGAGAAAGGGGAACCCTCCTCCATTGCTGGTGGGAATGTATACTTGTACAACCACTTCAGAAATATCTGGCATTTTCTCAGACAATTAGGAATAGTGCTTCCTCAAGACCCAACTATACCACTCCTAGGCATATATCCAAAAGATGCTGAAGTATACAACAAGGACATTTGCTCAACCATGTTTGTAGTAGCTTTATTTGTAATAGCCAGAAGCTGAAAACAACCTATATGCCTCTCAGTTGAGGAATGGATACAGATTACATAATGGAATATTACTCAGCAATTGAAAACAAGGAAATCATGAAATTTGCAGGCAATTGGTGGGATCTAGAAAAGATCATCCTGAGTGAGGTATCCCAGGAGCAGAAAGACACACATGATATATACTCACTTATAAGTTGATACTTGACATATAATATAGGATCTGTACATCTAATGAAGCTAATTAAGAAGGAGGACTCTGAGTAAGATGCTCAGTCTTCATTCAGAAAATACATAGTAAGACTTTTTAAAACAAAGTTTAATCATTTTGTGAATGTTGTTAGTTTACTCTGCTTGTGTGTATATATGCACATGCGAGCGCATGTACATGTGTGCATTCATGCATGACAGTAGGTTTTTCTTTGTAGGTTTTTTTTTTTTCAATGCAGTTTATTCAGGGAACATTGAACAATCCTCGGACCCCGGGGAAAGCCAGCCCACAGCTTAAATAGCCTCTGGGTAGCCAACCCAGGCGTGCCAGGGGGGAAATGCAGATAGGTCCACATACATGGAAGCAAGCCAGATCCTCGGCCTTAGCCAAATGTGGAGTTGTTCGTGACAGAGAGCACTCACCATCGGGAAGGTGGAAGGCGGAAACCAGCTCCATCTTTAAGGCACAGCATTCCGCAGCTCTCTACAGTTCCCCCTTTTTGTTTTAGACGCATCAGGCAAGAGTAGAGGTCTGATCTCTGATCTTAGAAATAAATTGGGACCTTGTACATCTTTGTAGGCTTTAATTGACAAACAATTATTGTATAATTGTATATGTTTGGGGTCCACCATCATACTATGGTACATATATATAGCGCACATATATCTACACACACACATTGTGATTAAGTGTTTAATGTGCATAATGTACATATCTGTCATCTCACACTCTCTTTCATATGAGGGCTCTGAACAATTTTTTACAAGATTTGTGTGTATGTGTATGTGTGTGCCTGTGTGAAATAATGTGTGCCATACAGGAACCTATAGAGGTCAGGAGACATAAAAGCTTGGACTTTTGGTGAATCCTCTCATATTTAGTCTTGATTTCTCACTGTTTCTAGCCTCTAAGCACCACTTGTTGGTTCTTAATTATATTTAATTTTTTATTTTTGTGTTACCATATTAAGAGAAACCACAATATAAATTTATTTGACCAGTGTCTAAGAAACTTGAATAATTAAAAAAAAATTACTTCAAATGACAAAAAAAACTGAACTCACTTGGCCTTTTAGAATGTGTTAACAAGCCATATGACTATTGACCCCAAACTGGTAAGGAAATTTTCTTTCTTTTAACAGTAGGACCTAGAAATGTGAGGTTAGAATAAGCTGTACTGTGTCTGTTAGGGGAATTCATTAATGAAGTTACTAAACCATTGGATTTGCTTTTAGAAACCTACAAATTGATGTGCTTTGACCTTTTGTTCAAGTCAGAAAAATAAATCTGTTTTACAAAGAACTTAAAGAGATGCTGACATGCTTATTGCCATCTAAGAGCATTAAAAAGTGGCCCTTGAAAATCAGTCCTTTGTGATAAATGCTGACTTCCCTGAAATGTAGACTTGATAAGCTCTAGCTTAGTCCTTCTTTCCACCACCCTCATCCATTCCTTTCTCCCACCTCCTCCCCTCCCTCAATCCTTTCCTTTCTTCTTCCCTTCCTCATACAAGTCACCTATAAGCAAAAGTTAGTTTCTGTTGTAACTTTTAAAAACGTGTCCCTGTTGCCTAACACTCCGGTGAGGTTTTCATCAGATCCCACAATGGTCCTGTCCAGCTACAGTCAGGAAGATGCTGGGTACTCTCACAACTCAGCCATAGTTCATTTACTCTCTTCTTTCATCTTCAACCCCCCTGGCCTATTGTCACCCATGCTGCCCATCATCCATGCCTCCATGCATGTTCACATGCTTCTTTTACACGTGACAGTGTCAATTGAAGCCCAGATAGCACTGCAAACAGAAGGCTATTTCTATGTCATTATAAGGGCAGAAACATCTCACTATGAGACAGCTCAGGGTGACATCCCATGTGCCTCACCATGAAAACCTGGAAACCATATTCTGAGATACTGCGAAGCCCATCTTGTGCTACGGGAATCTCCTATGAGTGCTCAGGACTTACCAAGGTCTAGTGTTTTCTCTTTCAAAGTTGCCTCCTGACTACTCAGAGCTTTCATCAATCTAAAATATACCCTTTGTCATCCCATCACATGAGTCTGGAACCCTCTACTTGACCTACATTACAATGTAGTCATTCTTTAGAATTATCACCTTCCTATTTCTTCCCCTGCTGTCCTGCACATGGAGATAAATATCTGATGGTTTTCATTTGATCCAAGATATGCTATGTCTTTGGGCACTGGGACATCCACGTTTCTTAAAATAGTTCTAGAAGGGAGTTAGACTTCTTTGACCCTGTTTTAATCTTGTTTTTTTGGCTTTGTCAAGCAGGATTGAGCTAAGGAGCAAGTTTTCCTCAGTATTCAGAGAAGACTACACAGAAATATAAAGTTTTCTATTCTGAGAATACTTACTGTTCCTAGCCCTGGAGTCTGTGCTATCCACATGCCAGTCCTTTGAAGTCTTTTGGATGGTTATTTTCTCACCTTAAGAACTTTTTAAATTTTTTTTTAATTTTTATTAATTACACTTTATTCACTTTGTATCCCTCCATAAGCCCCTCCGTCCTCCCTTCCTGATCCCACCCTTTCTCCCCCTTCTTCAAGCATGCCCCTCCCCAAGTCCACTGGGGACCTCACCTTAAGGACTTTTAACATTCATTTAGGCATGGTGTGGAGGGAGATGTATTCCATGCTGTTCTCCTAATAGTTCTGACTTCTCCAGTGTTTTTAGATGGGATATTTGACCACATTGGTGTTGACAGACTTGCAGCTCATCTTAGCAAATCAAGTAGGTGGAAGAGATGCTTCTCACCTTATTTTCTTGAGTCAAGATCTGGAAACATCTAAGCAGTAAATGTAAAAATAAAAGTAGATCTTATTTTTTTGTTCAATGAATGGGTGAATGTATTTATTTTGATAAAACTCTAGTGACTTACAACAGTCTAAATGATCAAACTTATTTTATTTTATTTTCCAACACCTCACATAAATTACATGATGATACATTTCTTCACCCTCTATGAATATGCTTCGTATTGTAAATTATAGACTCTTATGTTTGTTTGTATGTGCAGTGTATGTGCTTGCGCGCATGTGTGCACGTGTATGTGTGTATGTATATGTAGGCTAGAGAACAATTATGTTTTTCCTCAGATTCACCTAGTATTTCACCTAATTTTTTTCTTAGACAGAGTCTCTTATTGGCCTGGAATTTGCTAAGTAGGCTGGATGTTTAGTCAGCAAGCTCCATGGATTCTTCTGTCTCCATCTCTCCAGTTCTGGGACTGCAAGCCTGTATCACTACTCCCAGCTTTTTTTTTTTTTTTCATGGTTTCTGGAGCTCTCACTTTGCTGACTGAGGTATCTTCTCACTCCTAGATGTGTTCTGATGATACTGTTTTATCCTGTTCTTCTGGTTTTCATAGCTAAATTAACAAGCTGTAGGTTCAGTGAGAGACCCTGGCCTAAAATCCTTAGAATATTTTAAAGTAGTTATAATTTTATTAATTTTATTAATTCAAGAATACAGTTTCTTGAATTAATAACACTTTAATAATTTGTTTGCCATAAAAATTGAAATTCACAAAATATATTATCTAAAATATTTGCATATTTAAAGAACATTGATATGTTTTATAAATTTCATTGTTTAGTATTCATTTCTTGCAAAAGTAATATCTGTGAAACTTGTATGAAGTTGCTAATAGACTTTGAAGAAACAGCATTTTTCAGGATTTGTTTGGTAGAAGAAATAATATAATTTTTCAAGTTTTTTTGTTGTTTATCAAGAAAAGATTTCTCTGTGCAGTCTTTGCTGGACTCACTTTGTATACCAGACTGTCCTTGAACTCACAGAGAATCAACTGCCTTTGCCTCCCCAAGTTCTGGGATTACAGGTGTGCACCACCAAACCTGGCTAATTATTCACGTTTTAAACATGAAATTTCACAGGGAAGAGGATGATGGTTTGGTGGGAAGAGAATAACATATTGAAGAATTGCTGAATAAAAATTTTGAGAGTGGAGGGGGGCTGGGGAGATGTCTCAGTCAGTAAAGTGCTTGCCAAACTAGCATGAGGACCTTAGTTTGATCTCCAGCACCCATGTAAGAAGAGCCAGGTGCCTGCAATCCCAGCACTGAGGCTTCCTGGAGCTCACTGGCTGGCTAGCATATTCAAACTGTTATGTTCCAGTGAGAGACCACAGTTCAAAAAATAAGTTAGTAGACAAAGGAAGACTTTTAATGTCACTTTCCAGGATTCACATGCAAACACATACACATGGACATGCAGACACACACATGTACACATCAAATAACTGAAAACAAACACCCCCCCCCCCGGGAATTCTTGTAGTTTTTTGAGAAATCCTTAAGGAATTGAGTTTTCTTTTAGACAATTGCCCTGTTCCTCCATGGTGTACTCTTATTTTCAGATCCCAGATAGGAAAAGAAACTCATTAGGAAGCAGTTGATACAGAAGCTGCCAGAGGCTGTAAATGTGCCTTGTAGAGTCCAGCGATGTCTGCAACAGTGTCATCACCTCTCCCAGCAGGCTGAATGCACTCCCAACACTTCAGGGGTGACCAGGTGATAGAAGTCATCTCAGATCAAGTACAATCCACAACAGAAAACATGCTGCTGGCTTCCTATTAAAACATACTTCATAGATAATCCACCAAGAAATGTTGTCACCCAAAATCCTAACACAACTAAATAGGAAATTTACCTTAACCTTCTGTGTACCTTGCAAGTGTATTTGGCAAGGAATATACAGATAAAATAGTTTAAAGTATGAAAATGAAGACTTACCAGTGTTTCTAAATAAACTGTTTTATTAATTTTTTTATATGTGCTAGGAGTGGTGGTGCACACCTTGAATTGCAGAAGAGGCACATAGATCTCTATGAGGTCAAGGCTGGCCTAGTAGTAAGTTCCAGGTCAGTGAAGGCTGCTTAATGAGACCCTGTTTGTTTTGTTTTTATTTGTTTGTTTGGTCGGTTGGTTTTGGATTTTTTTTTTTTTTTGGTCAACAACAACAAAAGTTCCTTGTACATTATTGGTAGCAGATTTAAGCTCACATATAATACTCCAACCATTTACCACTTAAATTGATATCCAACCAGTAATCTTGTCTGAAAGGCTTTGCTACTACATTCTCTTTTGCTTTTATTTTATGACCTCTTGAATATAACACCAGCTGTAATTTTTGGAAGGGTGAAAATCTTCAACTCGTGATCAAAAATGTAGGATACTTACCACTGTAGTTTCTGTTTTCTTCTTTAAGTTCTCCATTTCCAGGAGTGGTGGTGCACACCTTGAATTGCAGTATGTGTTATCCTTATTATTTCTACTTCCATCTTCAGATCTTGAACCATTTTATTGATTTCCTTCACCTGTTTGTTTGATTGCCTGCATTTCTTTAAATAATTTCTTTAATGATTTGTTTAATTTCTTTACCTTTTTTTTTTTTTTTTTTTTTTTTTTTTTGAGAACCTTAAAGTCCAGAGATCTGGTTGATCTCCCTAGGGAGATGGGTTGAGCTTTGGAACATCTCAGTTCTTCTCAGATGTATGATCTTGTGTACCAACTGAATTCCTCAGGAGCCCAACAGCTCTCCTCTCACAAGCAAAAGTCCCAGAGACAGCTGCTCTGCCACTGTCTTTCTTGCTCTGAGGTTAATGAGCTGGAGCATCCCAGACACTGCTCAGACACAGTGCTTGCTGAGCATAGCCATCTTGGAGAATCTGTGAGCCAGAGGTCTGGTTGGTCTCCCTAGGGAGATGGATTAAGCTTTGGAGCAGTGTCTTGGGTTATTTCTGTAGCTCCCAGGTGACAGGAGGCCTGAGGTTAGAGCCTTGCCCTGGTACCCAGAAGGTATTCACAGGATGTATGAGAGTGGCTAGAGATGAAATGAAGAGCCAACAGGATCCCAGGAACTTTTCTGGATGACCTGAGGTTGGATCTGCTTATTTCCCTTACCACAGATTCTCTTCTCATCTGGGAAACACAAGTGCTACTGTTTGGGGGCCCACATTTTGGTTTGTAGGTTGCTCTGCAATCACTGCTGTCCTACTGATTAGATACAGTGCATGATTGGCATTGCCATCTTGGATCTTCTCCTTGAATTCAAATCTTAACTCTAGATAGAAGTCCTGGAAAGTCTAACTGGTTTCAATTTGCTCTGCTTTTGAACATGACATGAAATATGGTTCAAATCTTTTGATGTTGTGGATGTAGTGAAGATGTAAATATGAATTATTAGTATGAATTTAATGTATTCCTATTGCCTTTCTTCATGATTTGCATTTATTTCCAGCAGACAATTAATTAAATGTACATTTAAAGAGTATGACTTTTCTAGTAGACTGAGCGAAAAGAAAGGTGAATAAGTCATCTGTATGCCACAGTCATCTGTATGCCACACTCGCTTACTCCAGCTGCGCAGATTGTCTCTTCCAGATAACACTGGCCTCTCTCCTCACTCTTTATCTGACTAATGCTGACTCCTTAGGTCAGTAATAACCTTCTTACAGAAGTCCACACCCCCCACACAGGGAGACATACACTCACAAACATATAAACACACTCATAGAGACATAGACTCATATATAGACACACAAACATACACAGAAAGAGAGATACATATACAGTCACATACTAACACACACATAAAAAAGAGAGAAATATAGATACACAAAGACACACATATAGACACACACCCACACCCACACACAGAGAGACACACAGACACATATTCATACACACCCACTCATTTATTTATTTATTTTATTGTTAATTACACTTTATTCACTTTGTATCTTCCCATAAGTGCCTCCCTCCTCTCCTCCGGATCCCACCTTCCCTCCCCTTTCTTCACGCATGCCCTTCCCCAAGTCCACTGATAGGGGAGGTCCTCTTCTCCTTCCTTCTGATCTTAGTCTATCAGATCACATCAGGAGTGGCTGCATTGTCATCTTCTGTGGCCTGGTAAGGCTGCTCGCCCCTCAGGGAGAGGTGATCATAGAGCAGGCCAATCAGATTAACACACCACTCTCTCTCTCTCTCTCTCTCTCTCTCTCTCTCTCTCTCTCTCTCTAACACACACACACACACACACACACACACACACACACACACACAGGCATACCATACTGCTCTCCCAAGCTGCCCTTCATGGTGATGCTTAACTTCATAGGATTTGTAATTCTTAACCTCATAGGATTTGTAATTCTTGTTAAATATGTGGTTTTATATTTAAACCTTTTTATTTAAATTACCTTTAAATATATAACATAAATTTGTGATAATAAAGTAGGCAAGAAATAATGTATCTTCTTCTCAGCTAAAGACAAGCATCATGATGACCATGATGTAAATGCACCTAAAAGAAAGAAGTGTGTGCAGGGCTAGGAAGTATCTCCCCTTGTGGTGTTAGAAACATGTTGACATGCTCTGGTTTGGTTAGGATACAACCAAAGGTTTTATTAAGGTTCCTTAAATTCAGCAACAGATTTTCTGTCCTATTCTCTATCACAACTAGATCTGTAGAAAACTTAGCTCACAGTGGTTTACTAGGAAGCTCTAGAGAGGAACTGAACCAATTAGCTCAGTGAAGGAGATAACACATTTTCCAGGTATTAAGGGTGAGCTGTCTTCAGTTAAATGCATTGAGCCCAGCTCCCTTAAAATCATACAAGACACTTTCTGTAGCAGAGACTATATCATTACATTTTATTAACTTCAGGGAGCCACACTGTGTGTCTGTGTGTTTAGGGACATATCTACTCTATGGCCAAAATGGTCATAACATGCCCATTAGATTTACTAAGCGCTGTGGCATGTCCCGACTTCCTTTAGCCACACATTTACTTTGGTAAACTTGTACATTATTTTGTTGCCTCTTTGAGATATAAATCTCTCAACTGCTTGCCAGTTTTTATAACCTTAGGATATCCTTCTTTCTGGGTCTGAGAGGATCTTTTTGAAATGTATGTAGAACTTTGCTTCCCAGTTTCTATGAGAAGTTATAAACTAATTTATGTAAGTGAAAATAAACAAACCCAGATGGCTTAGTCATCAAGACTAACCTCCCATTGCTGCCCTACAGTATTTTCCCAGTGTTTCTCTTGGCACTTAAAAACCTACTTTCTTTTATTTCTATCCAGTTGAGTTCAGTGTTTTTCACATATCATAATAATCTTGAATTAAGTACACGTTTTTTGTAATGGTCATCTTATGAGAATCAATCTACAGATTCAATGAAATTCTTTTTTTTAAGTCTCCAAGATGCTTTACATTCTTTGTTTTGTTTTTTTTTTCAATGCAGTTTATTCAGAAACCTTGAACAATCCTCGGACCCTGGGGAAAGCCAGCTCACAGCTTAAATAGCCTCTGGGTAGCCAACCCAGGTGTGCCACGTGGGCAATGCAGATAGGTCCACATACATGGAAGCAAGCCAGATCCTCAGCCTTAGCCAAATGTGGAATTGTTCATGACAAAGAGCACTCACCATCGGGAAGGTGGAAAGCGGAAACCAGCTCCATCTTTAAGGCATAGCATTCCGCAGCTCTCTACAGTTCCCCCTTTTTGTTTTAGACGCATCAGGCAAGAGTAGAGGTCTGATCTCTGATATTAGAAGTAAATTGGGACTTTGTACCGATGTTCCTTTAGGTGTCATCCACCCAAAGAGCATCAGACCCGTCCGATGTACGGGACCTGGGGCATCAACCCGCATGCAACCAGACATGCTCTTCTCTGGGTCCAAAGCGGCTGACCCTGAGTGCAGTGCTTAGCCTCGCATCCTGAGCGTAACATTTTAGCTTTTTATGGTATCCAACCATGCTTGGGGAGAATGTCCTGCTTCAATGGCTGTAAAGGCCGGAATGATCAAGGCTGCATCACACTGTTGTGAGACTCTAATCTTGCATATACACCACAGGCAAACCAAGAAGACCAACACCAGAAGGCCTGCTAACGCTCCCATGCCCGCCCATTCCTTCAGATGATTCATGGCTGCAGCAATCCATGATGATAATCCTGTGGCTAGTCCTGCGTCCACTCTGGTAGAATTTACTGTGACAATGGCCACTCTCAGCTGCTCCATCGTAGTATCGAATTCTCCAGTCCAATTACCTAAAATATAGCTCGACAATTGTTTAGACAGATTTGCAGCACAGGAAAAATTCTCATGTTATATGCTAGTGACTCAAAGTCCAGCATATTTTCATTGACAGCCAAGTTGAGCGATTTGCCATAGGGTATCAATTTGCTCCTGCACGAGGTCAATCCTCTGATTGAACACCATCAAGCTTCCTTTTAGTTGAGCATTAATTCCTTTATGTACAACTAAGGCATGAGCTACGTTGGCTAAATGATTGTTCAGGGTCTGAGCAGTCTGCCCAGTATGACTCATGGCTAATGCCCCGGTGGTAGCTCCAACAGCCTCCAATGAGATGGTAGTAACAATGGTGGCTGTAGTTCCAAGATCCCTTTTCTGTCTGAAGAGAGTCATAGCGTGAGGGGCATCAACGGGCACAGGCACGCAGTGAGGCATGCGAAAAACCAGGGCATACCTAAATTTACTAGCATTCCAGCATTGGGCAAAAAAGCAAGTATCATCACCACAAT
This sequence comes from Meriones unguiculatus, assembly GCF_030254825.1. NCBI lineage: Eukaryota > Metazoa > Chordata > Mammalia > Rodentia > Muridae > Meriones > Meriones unguiculatus. Next base: position 86,364,431 of record NC_083351.1, read on the forward strand.
TACTTGGCTCTATCTGGCTAATAATGAATAAAAATGGGGGATATAGACAAACAGGTGTGGGCTTATAGGAAATATTATGAGAAGCCTTAACCCCCTCGTTGGAACATCCTGCAGCAGTTCTAGAACTAGCAGTGGTGGTGTCCGAGGTCTGAGTAGGTTCAGGAGACCATTGCCCCCAGGGGCGAGACGTGCTCCATGCCAATTGACTAACTCCATGTTTTCCTCCACTTTTGAAAGTCATTTAAGGTTCTTAAATTATTTTTTCCCTTTTTTTAAAATTTTTCATCAATTACACTTTATTCATTCTGCATCCCCCCATAAGCCCCTCCCTCCTCCCCTCCCAATCCCACCCTCTCTCCTCCCTCTGCTTGCATGCCACTCCCCAAGTCCACTAATAGGGGAGGTTTTCCTTTCCTTTCTGATCTTAGTCTGTCAGTTCACATCAAAAGTGGCTGCATTGTCCTCTACTATGGCCTGGTAAGGCTGCTCCCCCCCCCCCAGAGGGAGGTGATCAAAGAGCAGGCCAATCAGATTATGTCAGAGGCAGTCCCTCTTCACATTACTATGTAACGCAATTGGACTCTGAACTGCCCTGGGCTACATCTGTGCAGGGATTCTGGGTTATCTCCATGAATAGTCCTTGGTTGGAGTATGAGTCTCTGGGAAGTTCCCTGTGTTCAAATTTTCCTGTTCTGTTGCTCTCCTTGTGGAGACCCTGTCCTCTCCAGCTCTTACTATTTCCCAGTTCTTACCTAAAATTCCATTCACTCTGCCCAACAGTTGCCCATCAGGCTCAGCATCTGCTTTGATAGTCTGAAGGGCAGAGGCTTTCAGAGGCCCTCTGTGGTAGGTTCCTAGGTTGTTTCCTGTTTTCTTCTTCTTCTGATGTCCATCCTCTTTGCCTTTCCGGATGGGGATTGGACATTTTAGTTAGGGTCCTCTCTCTTGCTTAGTTTCTTTAGATGCACAGGTTTTAGTGGGTTTGTCCTATGTTGTATGTCTATATGAGTGAGTATATACCATGTGTGTCTTTTTGCTTCTGGGACAACTCACTCAGGATGATCCTTTCCAGATCCCACCATTTACCTGCGAATTTCATGATTTCCTTATTTTTGATTGCTGAGTAATATTCCATTGTGTAGATGTACCACAATTTCTGCATCCATTCTTCAGTTGAGGGGCATCTGGGTTGTTTCCAGCTTCTGGCTATTACAAATAAAGCTGCTACAAACATGGTTGGGCAAATGTCCTTTTTGTGTACTTGAGCCTCTCTTGGATATATGCCCAGTAGTGGTATGGCTGGATCTTGAGGAAGCGCTATTCCTAGTTGTCTAAGAAAGCGCCAGATTGATTTCCAGAGTGGTTGTACAAGTTTACATTCCCACCAGCAGTGAAGAAGGGTTCCCCTTTCTCCACAACCTCTCCAGCATGTGTTGTCACTTGAGTTTTTGATCTTGGCCATTCTCATGGGTGTAAGGTGAAATCTCAGGGTTGTTTTGATTTGCATTTCCCTAATGGCTAGTGAGGTTGAGCATTTCTTTAAGTGCTTCTCTGCCATTCGGTATTCCTCTCTAGAGAATTCTCTGTTTAGCTCTGTTCCCCATTTTTTAAGTGGATTACTTGGTTTGCTGCTTTTCAGCTTCTTTAGTTCTTTATATATACTGGATATGAGTCCTCTGTCAGATAAAGGGTTGGTGAAGATTCTTTCCCAATCTGTAGGTGGTCGCTTTGTTTTGATGACGGTGTCCTTTGCTTTGCAGAATCTTTTCAATTTCATGAGGTCCCATTTATTGACTGTTGCTCTTAGAGCCTTGCTGTTGGTGTTCTGTTCAGGAAGTTTTCCCCTGTACCAATGAGTTCTAGGGTATTTCCCACTTTTTTTTCAAGCTGATTTAATGTGTCTGGTTTTATGTTGAGGTCTTTGATCCACTTGGACTTCAGTTTTGTGCAGGGTGATAAGTATGGATCTATTTGCATTTTTCTACATGTAGACATCCAGTTAGACCAGCACCATTTGTTGAAGATTCTATATTTTTTCCATTGTATGGTTTTGGCGTCTTTGTCAAAGATCAGGTGTCCATAAGTGTATGGGTTTATTTCTGGGTCCTCTGTTCGGTTCCATTGATCCACCATTCTGTTTCTATGCCAGTACCATGCAGTTTTTAAAACTGTTGCTCTATAGTATAACTTAAGATCAGGGATGGAGATACCTCCGGAAGATCTTTTATTGTAGAGGATTGTTTTAGCAATTCTGGGTTTCTTGTTATTCCACATGAAGTTGAGAATTTTTCTTTCCAGGTCTGTAAAGAATTGTGTTGGTAATTTGATGGGCATTGCATTGAATCTGTAGATTGCTTTTGGTAAGATGGCCATTTTTACTATGTTAATCTTGCCAAGCCATGAGCATGGCAGATCTTTCCATCTTCTCATATCTTCTTCTAATTCTTTCTTCAGAGATTTGAAATTTTTTTCATACAAGTCTTTGACTTCCTTGGTTAGGGTTACTCCGAGGTACCTTATGTCATTTGCGGCTATTGTGAAGGGTGTTGTTTCCCTAATTTCTTTCTCAGCCCTTTTGTCTTTTGTATACAGGAGGGCTACTGATTTTTTTGAGTTAATTTTGTATCCGGCCACTTTGCTGAAGG